>NC_138134.1:40129022-40809022 GCF_964188305.1 Podarcis bocagei
CTTCAACACTTTCACCAGCACCTTCCCCTTTGAAATGAGCCAAACAAAACATAAGAGGGAATAAAATGTTATATAATGATAGGGTTGAGAAACTCTTCCCTTCAGCAAAAATTCATCCGCCAGTGAACAGCAGCCTAAGAGGAAATCTACACATGCTAAATAAATACATATTCCCAGAAGAACAGGAAAGCTTTTATGGGCTAGTTCTCTAGGGGCTTGTTTAACCTGAAATGCCTCAGATATATATATATATTTGTAACAAACAAGGAGAAAACTCAAGCTCTTTTCTTGGTTCTGCAGTCACCTTGGAATAACTGACCGTAGGAAGAATGGGAAGCTGCCTTATTATTTAGCTATTTCCCACCTTCTTCCCTGGCAGGGACTCAAGGCGGCTTACAGCTAAGATAAAAGGCAAAGGGACCCCTGACTATTAGACAACTCTGGGGCTGTGGCGCTCATCTCACTTTCTTGGCCGAGGGAGCCAGCATACAGCTTCTGAGTCATGACTAAGCTGCTTCTGGTGAACCAGAGCAGCACATGGGAATGCCATTTATCTTCCTGCCAGAGTGGTACCTATTTATCTACTTGCACTTTGACGTGCCTTTGAACTGCTAGGTTGGCAGGAGCAGGGATCGAGCAACGGGAGCTCACCCCGTCGCGAGGATTTGAACCACCAACCTTCTGATCGGCAAGCCCTAGGCTCTGTGGTTTAGACCACAAAAATAATAATTTAAAAACAATTAAACATCCAGAGGAGGAATGACCACTGGAAGGAGCACAGAGAGAAGAAACACCATAGTGCATCTGTTGCAGCACAAACTGATGCTTTCATCTGCCTCAGCTTCAGCAAAACATGTCTCTCCCATATTGGTCTCTACAGCCACAGCAGGTGCTATAACCTTCCAAAAGTCTGCGTTTGTCTTCACCCCAAAGGCGCACTCCTCCATTGTCTCCTGAGACAGACGAATGCCCACTCCCAAAGATGATAATTACATACAGATTGTGGAGCTGTTGTAGCAATGGATTAGTCAACAATCTGACTGCAGCTCTTTGAGGTAGCTGAACTTTCTGAGCACTTTTCAAAGGCAGCCCCATGTAGAGTGTGTTACAGTAATCCAAATGGGATGTAACTAAGGCATGTGTCACTGTGGCCAAATCAGACACCTCAAGGAATGTGTGTGGCTGGCAAACTATTTTGGGGGGTATTTTTTTTATTGAGGTTTTTATCTCTACAAAATAACAGAAAGAAAGAAAGAAAGGTTTACACATATGTCCATGTTTGCGGCTGGCAAACTAGTTTCAACTGTGCAAATGCACTCCTGGGCCACCACAGAGACCTGGGCATCCATGCTCAGGACTGAGTCCAGTATTTTAAATTCCTTTGTTCTTAGAACCACAAGTCCAGCTGATGCTACCGAGTTCCTCTTCTAGGCAGCTTTTATTACTATAAGATCATTCCAAATTAGAAAATGGAGGGTTGGTGCTTTGCTATCTCACATTCAATGACAACTAAAGGTCTGTTTGGGGTCTCTGAAAATCTACGGATCATTTTAGGAAGGGATAATGGGAGAGTCAGAACTTGCTTGTTACAGCTTTCTTGCTGTATCTCCCCACCCAAAGTGCCTATCACAGTATGAACTGTCTGCCCCATATCTTTCCTGCTCAGTTCTTCACCCTGGTAACCAACACTGACAAATCAATTGCTTACAGAAAAGCAAAATCCTAGGTGCATGGAAGGCATGTTAAGTCTATACCTGGCACTTTCCTTCCGGAATTAAATGGGCACTGAATTTATGGGAAACAGCATAGTTAGTTTGACACAACATTTTCATTTAGTTTACATGAGGGTAGATGATGAATGGATAGGTTTCCATTCTTAAGGAAATCATCCCTGAGTGCTCACTGGAAGGACAGATCGTGAAGCTGAGGCTCCAATACCTTGGCCACCTCATGAGAAGAGAAGACTCCCTGGAAAAGACCCTGATGTTGGGAAAGATGGAGGGCACAAGGAGAAGGGGACGACAGAGGATGAGATGGTTGGATAGTGTTCTTGAAGCTACCAGCATGAGTTTGACCAAACTGCAGGAGGCAGTGGAAGACAGAAGTGCCTGGCGTGCTCTGGTCCATGGGGTCACGAAGAGTTGGACACGACTAAACGACTAAACAACAACAACAGATGATGAATTGATGGGTAAATGATGTGTTGAAGCAATATTTGCAACCCACATCACACTTTTTGCAGCCTTAAGGTGCTTTGCAGGAGGGATTCAAGTGCATACCAGAAATTAAAGTGGATTAAAGTGCTCCTTTACCCTAGTATAACAAATACACTTTAAGAAACAACAACAGACTTTTTGTGCTTAGGAAAGTGATAGGGAAATGGACAGAAAATTGTGGGGTGGAGGAATGATTAACAAGAAGATGCACCAGCACCCCACGAGCAAATATTGATAGATATAGTCTAACTTCTGCACAAGCTTTGTGCAAGCAAAACTGCTCAATAAGCAGGTCATTTGGAGGAGCTCTTAGACTCTGAGGCTTAGAGAACGCTAACATGTTATAGAAACAAATTATTTATTTCCAATCAAAATACTGCAGTTGTTAATACTTGAGCATTGACAATTAATGTCTTCACAAATAAAGCTTTGCTAGTCTCAGTCATAGTAGTGATGGCAGCTTCCATTAAATAGAAGTAATAAACTAATCAAATATTTTTACCTGCCACCACTGTTTCGGAAAAGCTGGGGGAGCGAACTCATCTAACCAGAAAATGCTTTTTTGTCCCTTTCTTTTTCTCCTTAAAAAAGAGAGAGTCATCCTGAACTGACATGGGTCCTCTAGCCCCATGTCATGATTGCTGTTATTAACAGTCATTTCAGCTGACTCTCTGTCAAACCTGCTGTGAAAGGCAAGCAGAGCTGCCACATGCCTGGCTCTTGCTAGTCACTCTGAAGAACAATATATAGACCATTTTAGAGGCTCTCAGGCCTGGCCTATATTTTCACCCACTCACCCCACCTCCCTCCTTCAGCAATGTCAGCATATATGTGGAAAATCATGACTCAATGCTGGGAGTAAATTGGGGACTTATACCAGGGTAGGCAAGATGTTCCGAAATTGTTCTTTTCGATCGATACATCTATCAGGAAAGGGTCTCTTGAAGCATCGGTTAATTTCTTTTGTTGTAAGGGATTTTTTGCAAGCTTAAGTGCTTTAAAAACTAAACTGAAGAGAAAGAAAGCAATGAGTCGTCACATTGTCTTTCCAAGGAGATTCCCTGTTACAAGGCAATGCTGATTGTTTCAACAACCTCTGTGGTTCTTTCAAGGTTGAACTATTGGAAGGAAAAAAGAAGCAGTCAGATGGCTTCTTCTGTGTCTTTTCCCATTACTGAACACTGTGAATAATGTGCTGGAAGCAGGTTTTTCATAGGCATGACTGGGCGTCATGGGGGGGTAGTGCTGTTAATGGGATCATTAGAAGTTTGATACCACACTGGATTTCCCCCCTAATAATATTGCTGTGTGCACGCTAGTCTCCAAACCATGAGAGACTTAAGGGATTCCAGAGCTTACCCAGGGTTTGGGTTCTTTTTGAAAAGAAGGTCATTAGAGACAGTGGTATATTTAGGATATATGGTTGTATACATATATATATATACAACCATATATATACAACCTACATATATATACAACCACATATATACAACCTAAGCATAAGTTGGTAGAAATCATTGTATTAGTACTCCAACAAATCTTGTTCCAGGGTGGGTCGTCAAAGTCATAGCTTTTGCCTCAGCACAGAGAGCAAGTTCAGCTTCTGTGTCTAACTTCTAACTCTAGGCAGGACTAAAAAGGGGGGAGGAACTTAATTCCTGAGGTACTGTCTTCGTATCTACAAGATTTCTTGGCCTCCAACCAGGAAAGGTGAGGTGTGGGAAGCCTACCAACTCCTGAAAGAGCACCACCATCCAGTTGTTCCCATGGCAACATTGCTAACTCTTTAGTCATGCAGGCAGGAGGCTTAACTGACTTGACTGAGCCCATTATCTCAACAAAGAGACCAATTTGACCAGTGCAGTGGCTCCTTCTGCTACAGATTCCAGCCATACAGATACAGAATCATAGGCCTGAAGGGGACCCACAGACATCATGCAAACCAACCCCTCCAGTCCTATAATGATATATACCGATAGGGATCTCAATTCTTCAAGTGCTTGCACCAAAACAGTAGAGAAACTGGTACTAGCCACGCACAAGAGGGGATATGGGGAAGACAAATGTTTGGAGAAACACAAACAAGAACGAAAGAAAAAACCTTTGGGAGAGGACCCCCCCCCCCATCCAATAAGTGGGCATAAAATGGTGGGTGAATGTTGGTGGCTTAAAAGGAAAACTGCATGGAAAAGGGGGAGTGGAATGACATAGTCTATGAATTCTTCACTGCAATATTTTGTTGCAGTCTCTACTTCTGCCTTTTGCATTCTTTGTTGCCCTTTAAATACACAGTAACCTGTTCTAAACTTTGTTGGAGAGAGGTTTGGAAGAGATACTCTCCTGGCAGAGTAACACAATGGCTGACTGCACCAAACACATTTCAAACGTGGTTAGAGTTGACACCTGCCCTCATTCAGTTTTTTTAAAAAGTTTCCCACAAAAATACCAAGGCTAGAATAAATGAACAGTCAACTTGTTTTGCAAATAAGTGAAGATTTTACTTATAGGCTGTGTAAATGTCCCAGATATGCAGTTTACCCACAGGTGGTTTTGTTTATTTGGGAGCTGAATGTGGCTACTTGCTTGATCCAAGAATGTGGTGTGTGTGTGTGTGTGTGTGTGTGTGTGTGTGTGTGTGTGTAACCACAAACCTTTGGTACACCAAGATTAAATGTAAATAACCAAGGGATCTGAGCAATAAAGAAATTCAGTGAAATCACCTAGATCTTTTAATGCTATCATGGGAATGTTATATTGCCTGGTTATTTCTATATTGTCTCCATCAGTAAATACAGATTTAGCATTTAGTTTTCTTAAAACTACTTTAATGAAACAATCATGAGATCCAGCTATGATCTAAGCAAGCTATATGTGTGCATGGTTGACTTAAAGAGCATGTGCTGCCACAACTTTATTTGAAAGCCTTTTTCGGCCACAGCTCTGACAGCCAAAGAGGCAAGGCTTTGAAAAAACCGAATAATGGCTTGCTTCTTTAGTAATAACAGGAGATGCTGCAGTGGTGATAACTTTGTAGAAAGCTGTGTTTGCATATGCAATTTTCCCCTGTGCATTCATAAAATTTATTGGTGTTTCAACTCCTGTCAGCTACATCTATAGAACGCATTCTTGGCATACCACTGGGACAGATGCCGCCACCACCACCAACCACCCACAGCAATTTGGGAGCAAATGCTAAATGCACAGTAAGGCCCAATCTATGACACATGGCATTGACACTGCAGCTTCTAAAGTCAGCTCAGCACACCAGTATATAAATACCACAAAATAGTATGTACGGTACAATGGCCCTTTATGTGGCATCCCATAGATTGCACTCGCACACTGTTAGGAAAGTGGACTGATGGAAGCAAGAGATGAAGATCTCTAGTTTGAAAGGCAAGTTAAGCTTTATGCCTGGCAAGTTTAGCTTCCTTATCAGAAGCAGCAATATGCATGGGCAGCCAGCTTTGAATTTTTATTTTCAGCAGCGACTATGATGTGAGCCTTTTTTCCTGGCATTACAAATTGCTATCCATATTAATGCAACAGGTTAGCAGATGCATGTCCTGCTGCAGGATTGGACAAACCCTTAATAATTACTGGCAACTAACATATGAAAAGGCAAGCAGAAAGTAATTTATTTTATGATTGCTCAGTTTTTGTTATTTACGGGAAAATATTCATAACATCAGCCCTCACCACGGGACCCTCCTAGTCTGACTTTGCTGAACTGCCCTTATAATGGGGAAGATGAAATGTAAAGATTATACTGCTCAGTATTCGGTATCAGCCATATGGTTCTGAAGAGTAATTTATAAGGCAAATAGGAAAGAGATAGGCAAGCCATCGTACATATAGAAAAGGGTTCTTCTACACTTCACTGGTTCTGCCCTACTTTTAGAGTCGGTAGTGTATCTGTAATGTTATTCTCTCCCCAACCTTCAACAGATGGCACCGTTTTCTTCAGTCTTTGTAGCATGGCTAATATGTTCTGGGTTTGAGCAGCTCAGACCTCAGGCTATCAGTATGTTGGAATCAATTATGCAAACCAATTCATTTCAATACAAAGTAGAGAACTGCCTCTTTCGTGGCATTGCATAAAAAAAATAAAAACATTACAGTTTTATCACCCGTGCCCAAAGTTGCCCTTCTTCTGTTAAATACATTGTCCTCCATTCTAGGATGTATTGCTTCTCTTTGCAGCTTTATCAAATACATGTTGCAGTTGCGGCATTGATAAATGGAGTGCACTTATAGTATGAAGGTAAGATGCAACGTGACCAGGGGTTAAATTCTATTCTATGCGCTAACAAATTTGGCCAAGAGCGAATCGTTATATTAAGGGAAGGTAGAAACATTTGCTGCAGGAAAGAATCAGGATAGGTTGACAAGGAGCAGGAAAGGTTGCCAAGAGAAAAAATGCAGGATTTAGAAGTGCAAATGTACACATACTAAGACACATTATTGGTTTTAGTGGGATCACGTGGTTTGCTTTATTGTCGACAAGTGTGTGGATTTTGTTCATTATTATTTTTTCTTTTTCTTATTTCTTTTTTTTTTGGAGGGGCAATCTAAGGCATTTGTTAGATCCATTTGACTATACGTAGAATATGTCAAAGTATTCAGAAATATGCATAACCATATTTATTTTCTTCTATTTATATCCCATCTTTCTTCCATCAAGGAACCCAAGGCAGCATACATGTGGTTCCCAGGTGGTCTCCCATCCAAACACTGGCCAAACCCAAACCTGCTTAGCTTTAACAAACATGGTGGTCTCATATGTCTTCAGATCATAGCCTAGGATTTATATATCAAATGCACCCGAGCTGTAGCCAGAATGCTCCATAGTGAGTTTCCTGGAAACAGTGGTGCTTTAGGGTTCCTGTGTCTCCTAAGAGCCCATAAGAAATAGTGGTCATAACTCCACCCACCCACTCATGAACCATTAATATAGGAATGAGGAACCTATCAGACTCCAAAACTCATCCAACCCAGTCAACCTGGCCAATGGTTAGGGGTGATAGGGCCACAGCTTCTCCGTCCTTACCCTAGTAAATTATTGGAGATGGTTACGTATGTCTAAGAGTTCCAGCCTATGGAACCTTCACTCAGAGTGGGTCTTCTTGCCCACCCCCAATACAACAATCTGGCTTTTCTTGGGAAACATTATTTCACTATGATTTAATGTTTATTCCCTCGCTTATGCCTGAAATGTGGGATTTAAACATTTTTAATGAATAAATAAATGGTTGTTTATAACATATCCTGCCCAAAGCAATATACACAGACGGAAGCCTACTGTATTAACCTTATGAACTTAAGTTTTGGCTGAACTGTACCTAGGTTCTAGGATCAGGCAGTAGTCTCCTTATCAGCAGGGCAGCAGAACTGAGTCCCATTGTAGGGAAAGGATCCTGGGAGTTTTCAGTGACACATTTGAACCAACTCGCAGCACATTATGGAGGTGAAGTCACTTGACTTCAGAGGGACTTTAGCTCCATGGCTGTTGCAGCTCCTGTTAATGCATCTAGTGTCACAGTCTGATGTGTTGTGTGATCCGTCTCAGTTTGTGTATCCTGAGAATGAGGACAATGTGCCTATACACCCGACGATGTGCCCTCCTGATTCATATCCTTTTGGGTTATTAAGTCTAGCAGAGGGGGCTTGACTGGTCAGATACAGAGGCTTCATTTCAGAAGGGGTTGGTCTCTGTCGCTCAGTTCACATATAACACTAAGCTATGCTTTACTAAAGAAGATTTATTTAAAACGTGGTTTAACATTATGTGTGAAGCAGACTATGGTCTGCAGTAGCTATCATGAAGGACATAGCATAAGTCTGTCTGGAGTTACTAAACATACACAATGAATGTTGAGTTATGTATATATTTATTCATTTGTAGCCTTGTGTCATTAGCATTTAGGAGGTTTTTTGAAGATGGTTTGAAAGGATAGTGCTTAACTGAAATATGCGATTTATGAGACTTAAATTTTTGCCGTTCACCTATCAGTTTAGACTTGTAACTTGGGAGCATCACTTATTGCCGAACCTTGACAAGGCATCAAAGGTTTTTGTTTGAACCTGTTAAAATATGACATAATGAATCAAATGCTTCCTTGAGCCTGGAATGCTGCAAATTTATAATATTCGTTTCTTAACAGTATGTTCAGAAAGAAGGAAAATGCACAAGCCTTTCATATCATCTCTTCTTGTCCTTGACACAGTGAGGAAAATGTCTGATAACCCATCAGAATCCTAATCATACAAAATGAATAATGCCAGTTTTCAAGGAGGAAAGGAAGCATAAAATGCCCAAGTCCCATAAGCATTCTTTATCAATGTAGTTCAATGGCCAGAAGCACTGCATGAAAATATTGGTTTGTTGGTAGAAAAAAGGGACAGGCAATGGTCTCTGAATGTACTCAGTATCCTCTGAGATGTCTAGAGGGGCAAGGTTCCCATAGAAATGCCTTCCCCAACGTGGTGCTCTATGACGGACTATGGACTACAACTCCCATTATTGGTCCTGCTGGCCAGGGCTGATGTGAGCTGCAGTTCATAATTGCCTAAAAGGCACTAGGTTGGAGAAGACTGATTCTTCCACATCTCACACCAAGCCAGATAGCGCCTTAGAGCACCACCTTTGTACTTTTCCCTTAAAGAAAGTAGTGCAGGCTTTGGGGAGTTTAAAGAGGCTGTGGTAATTACCACTGGTTCTAACTTGCAGAGCCCTTTTGTTTTTCTGGGAGATTGCAAAAATTCCCCGAGGTCTCTAAATAGGGAGTAAACCAACGACAAGCCACCACCCTCCCTTATGGAGGCTC
Source organism: Podarcis bocagei (assembly GCF_964188305.1). Taxonomy (NCBI): domain Eukaryota; kingdom Metazoa; phylum Chordata; class Lepidosauria; order Squamata; family Lacertidae; genus Podarcis; species Podarcis bocagei. Next base: position 40,138,066 of record NC_138134.1, read on the forward strand.
CAAGATATGCACAGGCAAGCCTCAAAGTTGTACACACCTTGCCTGCCTCTATTAGTATTCCACTTTATGGGAACAGAGATGCCCTTCCAGAGATTAGCAAGGGCAAGAACCACACATTTTATGGTGACCTGGCCCTTGTGAGTTGCCAGACCTTTCTTTAAAAGATAGTGTCATGTTGTTCTGTGCAAAAAAAAAGGGAGTAAATTCTGAGAGACAAAGTGGGTCTGAAAACTCTCCACCGTTCCAACCTTTCTAACAGCTCTGAGCCTGTTGAGCTGTAGTGCGAGGACGCAAAAACCTTTTGCCCACTTTCATTTTCTGCCTTTGCTGCTGAGGCATTAGTTTTCAGCACTTTCCGAACTTGTTCCTTCCTCATCTCCCAGGCCTCCCCCTTTCTTTCAATTCAATCTCAAACTGCAACGATCATTAAAAACAATGAGTATGTCTGGTGCAAGTAAACGTGCCCAGACTGTCAACTATTCATTAAGTACCTGGCACTGGATCCATAATATGGGATTCTGACACAGGAATAAAAGCTTTAGTGCTCATTGAAAAGAACAAGCTTTTCATGCATAGGCGTTCAAAGATGCACCTTTGTCTGAGGGTGGGGTGGGGGAGTGTTTTGAAGTGGTATTGATAGTCTCATAATTTGGATTAGCTAATTCTTCCTATTTAGGAGCCCACCTATTTGAAACCACAGATTAATTAACTGAACTTTAAGCTAATATGGTAATGATTTGTAGTGAGTGGCAGAAATTCCCCTGTAATTATGCATGAATTGATGTGTGATTTCCTAATGAGCTTAACTGAAGAAATCATCCTTTTGTGATAAATGCTTTATTTCTTAAAATGCTAGTAACACGTTTCTAATAAATTTAATCAAGATGCTCTCACTTGTGTAACATTTGCAGTTATTAGCATGCAAGCTTCTATATTGCCTTTTTGCCTTAGCTGATTGCAGGATACAAAAAGTGTAGTATTTCTAGACAAGGCCATAATAACTCTTTATGTTATTTTCCCTCCAAACCATGAATTATTTCATTTTGCACTTCATTCAGTTCTGGGAAGATTTCATGCCTCATCAGAAGCTGGTGCTTCTGCTGTTTATATATTAAATTATGCACTGTTGAGCCAGGTTTTTCATTACCTTTCAGCATGTAACCTTGTCCACTTTGAACATCAAGTGTGTTGGACCATATCTTGTGTCACCTTTAAATAATGCTTCCATCCCTCTCATGAATGATTTCTTCAAATGCCCCAACACTCCTGACCACAAGCCCCAAACTGAAGAAGCCCCCACCCTTCCCAAACGTAAACCTCATTAGCAGAGGTGTACCAACATTCTGAACAATGTGGAAAGGACAGCCATTCCTGTGGATTGCAGTTTCTGACCAGAGCATGAATAAAGGTATGAGAAGTAGATTTGAGTAACTCCATAAAACAATGCCATATAGACATTTTTACATATTGCGCAGCAAGTCTGGTAATAATTTTAAAGCAGATACAGCAGTTCTTAAATAATGTGGCAGAGAGAAATAGGAAGCTGTCCTTTCTGGAATCCACAAGCCCACCCCGATTACTTCCAGTTTTAGCCAGATCATACCCTCCCTGACACTTTATCCTGTTACCTGGGAGACTCATAAAACTTAAGGACACACACACACCAAGTCCTCCTGAGAGCCAGTGTGGTGTAGTGGTTAAGAGTAGTAGACTTGTAATCTGGTGAACCAGGTTCGCGTCTCTGCTCCTCCACATGCAGCTGCTGGGTGACCTTGGGCTAGTCACACTTCTTTGAAGTCTCTCAGCCCCACTCACCTCACAGAGTGTTTGTTGTGGGGGAGGAAGGGAAAGGAGAATGTTAGCCACTTTGAGACTCCTTAGGGTAGTGATAAAGCGGGATATCAAAGCCAAACGCTTCTTCTTCTGTAATTTTACTTGCTTGAGACAGTAGGTAAAGGTAAAGGGACCCCTGACCATTAGGTCCAGTCATGACCGACTCTGGGGTTGCGGTGCTCATCTCTCTTTATTGGCCGAGGGAGCCAGCATACAGCTTCCGGGTCATGTGGCCAGCATGACTAAGCCGCTTCTGGCGAACCAGAGCAGCACACGGAAACGCCATTTACCTTCCCACCGGAGCGGTACCTATTTATCTACTTGCACTTTCGACGTGCTTTCGAACTGCTAGGTTGGCAAGAGCAGGGACTGAGCAATGGGAGCTCACCCCGTCACAGGGATTCAAACCGCCAACCTTCTGATCGGCAAGTCCTAGGCTCTGTGGTTTAACCCACAGCACCACCCGTGTCCCTAGACCTGTTCACAAATTACACTGAACAAAGGTAAAAACGGACTCTACACGTGTATGTTTGTGTGAAAGAGTACACACTATTTTGTATACAGATATACAGTCTGTACACTCATTAAATGTTACATGTGAATAACTGTACAAGTGTATGCTTGTTCAGTGCAATGTGTGAACACCCTTAGTAAGTCGACCAATAGGACATAGGAACATAACAGGAGCTCTGCTAGATCAGACCAATGGCCCATCTAGTCCAGAATCCTGCTCTCACAGTGACTAACCAGATGCCTGTGAGAAACCTGCAAGCAGGACCTGAGCAGAAGAACACTCTCCCCTCCTATAAGGCAAAAAAGGATCAGGGGAAGAATGCTGGAATATGAAGTTGAAGAGAAAATACAAGCCAAAGAGAATCAAAAGCAGAAAAAGAAAGCTATATGACTCAGAGCTTCTTCAGAATTCTACAGTGTCAAATCACACACACACTGGATAAATTCTGCATGCTTAAACATCACTCTGTGGAACCGTGAATTATTTTCTTTTTCTGAAACTCAGTCTTGCTGTCTAAAAATCTCCTGGGAGTTTTTATAAATAGTCCATCTTGTAGTAAGACTAATTTAGACACAGCAGACAGAATAAATGGGGAAGCAACCTCTCAACATTCAGTTGCAACATGGATGTCTTGCCCCTCTTTCAGGCAATCTTTTTGGAATGAATGTCTTCAAACAACAGTCAGCTGCAATGAGGAAATCAGCACTAGTCAGCTCCAAGCAAACTGGAGTGCGGTAGGTGGAGGGACACTAAATACTCCTAAACCTCACACAAAAGGCAACTATAATGACTGAGACTGATTTTTAGAAATCTAGCAGGTAGCCAACTAAGCAGATGCTGATTTCATCTACAGACTGTGCTGATGTATGGTTCAGTGGTTGGGGATCATTGCATTTCTTCTTGTCTTTGTGCCAAGCGGACTGCACACTAATTGTCCTTTTAAGCTACAGTATGAGGAGGAGCGGGTACACCAGCTGTTTCCAATCTTTCTTCTCCCTTGCCTCCTTTTTAGGCTAAAAAATATCCTCCCAATGTGGTTTACAGACAATGTATCAAACTACAAAATTCTATATATCAGAATTTCTGTAGAAAGCCCGGCTAGCAAAATGATGAAGGCTATTTCAACTCTTTCACTCCCAGGAGAGCAACAAAGACAAGCTAGCTGAGGTGATGGCAAACAACTTGCAGAGCATAAAACTTATCACTTGTAAACTTGCCTTAATTGATGGGAACTCTGGCCACACAATCGGAACATGGTAACCAGGAACATTAGTTTTATGCAACCTACCGGTTACCGAATACTTGCTTGCAGTTTGTCAAGTGATGAACAGGTTCATATGATTTGCCTTGTGAATCCAGTGAAACAGAGCACAGATGGAGGCAAGTTATGTTTCTTAATGCTAATTGAGTGTGAATACAAATAATCTCTCTCTCTCTCTCTCTCTCTCTCTCTCTCTCTCTCTCTCTCTCTCTCAGACACAGTGACTTTCTCATTATGTCTTTGTTTCCGATACCAGAATAATATTTTAAAGGTTTGCAAAATAATTATTCCAAGCACTGTTGTAACCAGGAACATTGGTTCTTAAGGGCTCAGGGTACAGGCACATGACATAAATTTGCACATGCTACTTTATACATAAAGATGCATCTGAAAAAGATAGTGCTTGCAGAGCCTAACCAGTGCTGTGCATTGCAAGTGTGCTCAGCCACTCTATAAGCAAATTTAAAACTTTTCAATATTTTAAAGAAAGAAATGGCCAAGAGATCCAGGCCTCAAGCACCCCAGGTCACTTTCTAGCAATGCTCCTTGCTGTAACCCATATCAAACACTAATTGTTATACTTTTTACTACTTTTGTGGCATTTAAGGAAGTTGGGAAACTGTAGCAGCAACTGTTTTCATTTAGGAAACAGGGTCATAGGAAGCTGCCTTATATCTTGCCAATTTGTCCACCTGGCTCTATATTTGTTGGCACTGATTGGCAGCCACTTGCAGGTTTCTAGACAAGTTTCTTTTCCCATGCTACCTGTAGATGCTGTGGGCTGAACAGAGGACTTTTTAAATGCAAAGCATGTGCTCTGCCACTGAGATATAGCACTGTCAATATAGGCAGGCAGAAAAAGCTTGTGCCTAAAGCAGGTGCAATTGCTTTCCAAATGAAGAGAGGTTGCAATTGAGACTTTTAGAGTGTCCCATTTTAACATCTCACCCAGGATACCAAATGTGTAACAGCTCAGCCCAGTTCACCGGACTCACACTACTGGACCACATAAGATCCCACTCTAACACAAGGCCATGACCTAGAGCACGTATGGGGAACTGGTCACCCACCAGACAATGCTGGACTACAAGCCCTATTATCCCTCATCATTGGCCATGCTGGCTGGGGCTGGTGGAAGTTGGAGTCTAGCAAACATCTAAAAGGCCACAGATCTAAAGAACACCAGGGACTCTCATGTGTGTTGTTGGGCTTCTAACCTCCACCTTCCTCCATGATGCAACACAAACACAGTGCAAACACTATTTGGATTTCAAAAGCTGCTTTGTTAAGTGGCAAGTGATGCCATTGTATGGTTGGAAATTATTGCCCTGCAAGTACAAATCATCACCATCTGGAATAAGTTTAGAGAATACAATTGCTGCCCTTACAGATGAATCAGGGTTCAGAATGTTGCTAGAAGTCAGTATATAAGGTTAGTCCCAGATAAGAATGTTTTTCTTCCATCAACATGTGAGATCCATTTTGTGGTTTCTAGCTAGCTTGAAAAACATTTTGTTTATTTCTATAAATAGAGACCATATTGTTGTTATTGGTTTTTTTTTAAAAAAAAAACCCTCAAAGTTTTGGAGCTACAGAATTGTTGAACAAATGAGTGTTTCTCTATTAAAATTGTACTAAGAACATTTCTGGGTCTTCCAGAGAAGTGTTTATAACTACATGAAAGAACTGGGCAGCGCAAACTACAGCTTGCTTCTGGCAAAAATCTCAACGGTAAGTACCTTCAACAATAAACATTTCCTATTAAAAAACTCTCCATCTTGACATTTTGTAATTACAGTTTCTTAGCAACAGGACTTTATTCCAGAAGAACTCTTGCTGTGTAAAGAGGCTGTATTGAGAATACTTTACTAATCCTTAATTCCCTGTATATATTTGAAGACTTAACTCTGCATGGGGCTGCCCTTGGTGACTGTTCAAAAGCTTCAGGTGGTGCAAAATGTGGCGCCCCCCCCCCCACCTGACAAAGGTGTGTCCTGGAGAACACATTAAGCCAGTGCTCCAGCCTATGTAGTGGCTCCCTATTATCTTCTGGCTAAATCCAAGGGCCTGGTTTTGACATATAAAGCCTATAACAGCTTGGGTCCACTATGGCAAGAGAGAGTGCTTTGTTTTTCTGAGTTCCATTATGATTGTCAAGATCAGCAAAGAGCACCACTTGATGATGCCATATGTACACTAAGTATATACCATGAGGTAACCAAAGCAAATGCCTTGGTTCAGAATTATTTAATTCTAAGTATGTCTTTTGCACAAGGACCTAGCTGGCAAAAGAAATGGGGTTCTAGTAAAAAAAAGAAAAGGCCTGAAGTCACATATGGAGAAGCTTGGATGATGGAAACTATGGAGAAAGGGCAGCTGACACATGCAGCTAGGTCTCAAAAACGAATATGGGAAGAGCAGACTGCTAACATCTCACTTCTCAGAAACCTTACAGGTGCCCTGTACATTGCTGTGCGTGGATTGTCTCTGTCTGTATCTGACTGCTGTAGACGCATAGCTGACATACCACTCTGGAACTGTGGGGGGTTCTGGGGAAAGTTGTGACATCCTCCATTAGTTTTGCTGTGGTTTCTAATCAACTTTTCTGCTGGGCATGCACAGGATCCTGACTAAGTTATTCAATGAATGTTTTCTCATGGCTTGCATCCAATGCAGTGCTAAGGAACCATCCAGTCAGTGCAAGGACTTCTGCCTGCACAACAGGACTTCCTCACCTTTCTTCCCCCTGCACCCCACCAATCCATTCTGGGATTCCACCCAAGCCTCTGGAGCAGATTTGGGGAGAGCAGTGTGTGTGTGTGTGTGTGTGTGTGTGTGTATGTGTGTGTGTGTTTTGGGGGAAGGATAAGAAAAATTATTGCACAGACAGGACAGTTATTGAGTGCTACATTGGATACAAGCCTGTGTCTCCTTTTCCGGTACAGTGGTACCTCGGGTTACAGACGCTTCAGGTTACAGACACTTCAGGTTACAGACTTCTCTAACCCAGAAATAGTACCTCGGGTTAAGAACTTTGCTTCAGGATAAGAACAGAAATTGTGCTGCGGTGGGGCAGCGGCAACAGGAGGCCCCATTAGCTAAAGTGGTGCTTCAGGTTAAGAACAGTTTCAGGTTAAGAACGGACCTCCAGAACGAATTAAGTTCTTAACCCGAGGTACTGTATACTGTATACTGTATACTGTTGTGGCTCACTTAAGAGTGCAAGTTCTAGTCCCCCAACCCTACACACAGCGTGGTAGTCAACTAAGTTTTACTCAGAGTAGACCTATTGAAATTAATGGGCCTAACTTAGTAATGTTCATTACTTTCACTGGGCCTGCTCTAAGTAAAACTTACATGAATACCACCCATATGTATCCCATTTTCCTGTATCATTGTTAACAGTATTCCATATGATATATTCAGCTGGGGCCATTCCTTCTTGAATTTTGAATCAGTTTACAAATAAATTCCATGAAAGGCTTTAGGGTTTAGACTCATTGCTAATTTTGAAAGGTTTCTTTCCCCCTTTTTTGTTTTGCAAAGTACAGAAAACAGCCTTAGTTCCATTATCAGGTCTTGGGCTCATAATACACTGATAGTAATAATAATTAATAATTTAGCAAAAGCATCTTATGTTTTATGGATTTGTTACCAGCATTACAGCTGCCTCTGGGGTTATGAAAGTAATAAATAAAGCACATGTAAATTTCATTGCAAGTATTACCCAAATGCATACACCAAAGAGAAAAGCCTCACCCAAATATACTGTTGATATGAAGGTAAAGCTAATGCATTTATTTAAAAAAGCTGTTTTGCATTTTCTTCCAGAAACATAATGATACATTTGGTATGTGTACTTCATGTCCTGACAAGAATCTTCATGTAAATTATTGCCAATGCCCTACCCAATAATATTCTGCAAGTTTGAGAATCCTGTTCTAAGCAGTTTCTTCTGTGGCCCTCATTAATTAATGTATTATCCAGTCACCTTCCAGCAGTGCATTAAACCATGTGAATAACATCTGCCATGCATTGTTCTTCTTCCTCATTCAGTGTTGTGGGGAAAGCAGAGTGCCTGCTAAAGGTTTTTAGTTAGTGGACAATTTGTCTTGCTATGTTAAATGTACCTGAGGGCAGCTGAGTTATTGCTAGGTCTCTTCTAGCCTCCTAAACACACTGGTCACCATGCAGCCAATGGACAGTTCTGAAGTAAGCTATAGCTCCCTTCAGTTGTTCTCTCATCATATGAATATAGTCACGTGAGAGGTGGGCTGTGCATGCTCATCCTGCCCCTTCTGTCACATCTTTACTCTCCCTTCCGCCATCTATGTATTACTCAGAAAAGTCTGAACCAGGGAGCCTGCTATAAACACATAGGTTCTCCACAGATTCCAAGTTGCATAAGGAGTCTACATGTGTGCAGGAAGTGCTCCATTTCAAGCCTTCTGCTCCAATGACTGGACAGCAAGGCTGGCAAAAGTTGTGGTATTTATTCATGACAGTATGGATGCTGTAATCTTCGTTGTGATATATGTTATATGGCCCATCTGCTGTGGTGCCTCCAGATGGATGTATTTCTCAATGCCCTGCATGTGACAACTATAAAAGGACACCACTCTTTGATGTTACCTTAGCTTTTAGGGGGAGTTAGTGCAATGCTGGGATGGAAGGATCCATGAAGCCTCAAGTTTCTGTTCTTTCCCCAATGGTACCCGTTGCATTGCAGCAGCTCCCATACCACTAAGATAATGTTACAAGAAACTCTAGCAATGCATGTGCATTCAGAAGATTGCAACCTCAATTATGCATTATGACTGAAAGCAAAATAATGAATTTTGAGATCTACCCTACCAAAAAGTTCAGACCAGCCATAAAATGAGAGCAGTAAGAAAGTCCAGCTATGCACCTTGTGCCAGGTTTTGCTGATGGTGCTAAAATAAAAAATAATGATACAATTCAAATTAATTCAGTAATCTGTCATCCTGAGTTATCTTTGTCTGCAAGATGCTGCAGTCCCTAACACCTAATGAGGGACAATTACTTTCTGTAGTGAGTTAGCCATTATTAGTGGCTGAACAGAGTTGGGCTGAAAATTTTTTGGAAGTGGCTAATTCACTAAAGAAAGAAAGTGTCAGACTAGATGATATGGTGGAGGCCTATAGCTGAATCTCTTGTTTTTAAATTTTGTGACAGGTCTGTGGATCCTAATGAGATGGTGGTGCTGAGAGGGTTGAACAAACCAGTCCCTCACCATGTTGAGTTTTTTGCGCTCTTCAGGAAAGCATACATGCACAATTTACTGTGAACATGAAAGTTTTCTCTACTGGAACAAAGAGGAACATTTGTGTGGTGTGGGTGGATGGGTGTTCAGTGAGTAAATAGTGGGGGGGGGGGGAATATTAGCCTCATCTGCCTCACCCACTACTGTGGTTCAAATCCAATCCCACCCGCTCCATGGCTACTGGTTCCTGTTTGTTAAATTTGCCATTATATTAGTCAAGTCTTAAATGCCCTCTTTCTTTCACACCAGCAGTGTGAAACCGGTTTCAATCCAAGGACTGAAAGATCTAAGAAAGATAAAAGGGGTGAGGTGAGGGAGGATAATGTACACAAACCTGAGTTCCTGAGTGATACAAAGCATGATACAAATAAATAATATTATTCAGAGCAGGCTCCTTGCTTTAACTACATTTCATAGTCCTGATATTAATAACAACATGAAAATAAAATAAAAAGTTTCAAAACCCTGATGAATAACCACAAACAAAAAACACCACAACTAGGTGCTTTTTCAAAACTTTGCTGTCTAAACTACCAACTCTCAGCTTGGCCTACCTCACGGGGTTGTCATGGCAATAAAAGGGGAAAGGAGAAGACAACTTATGCAGCCTTGATCTTGGTGGGGAGTGGAGTCAAGATACAAATACACAACAACGCACCACCAATATGCACAGTTTCACAACTCTTAACAAAACCCATACACATAACATTTTGCCAACCTTGATAAACAAAAAAAACCCCATTCTGTTAAAAATAAGTTAGAGGAATTCCAACTTGCTGCAGCTGTAAGGTGTTTGCCGATTAATTTCTTTTTACATTTGTGTTTTTGGTTACTGTAGCTTAATAAATAAGAAGCATCCAAGTAGTGGGTGGGGAAGCTTGTAAAAGCGCTTTTTTCCGGTAGGAAAGAAGTCTTATTATTTCAAGCAAATTGCTTCTGAGTAAAACATAGGGGAACCAGCCAACTGGTTTTGTTTTTTTATTCTGTAAAGGCAGCATACCTGGGGAGTGAATGGAATAATGTAGACAGGGAGTGAAGTGCTTAAATAAACAAACCTCAGTATCCTCCTCCACTCAGTGCCAGGCCTGCAGCAACAAGCCTCTCCTGCTTTTTCTGCTGCTCTGGGAGGACCTCTTCCTGACTCCCAGGTAGCAGTGATCAGCATTTCTTCCTCTGCTTGCTTAGCAACAGTGACTAAGTCCTTAGCAATGCTGCCGCCTGCTGAGAGCCGAAGCCTCAGGGCTGCCTCTGTGTTTTGCTTTCTAACTCTCTTCAGAAATATCCTATTGACTTGCTTTTTTATAATGAAAGCTAAGTGTCTGGGGCCCTGCTGGTTTAGGGTCTGGTACCTGCTGTCAGCAGCCCTAAAGGCTAATGAGGTCTTGGAGAGGGCATGGCATGGGGATTTCTTTATTTTTTTTTAGACTGTAAGCATGCAGATAGGAACTGTCCTGTTTTTGTTGTATGTAAGCCACTCTGGGAACCTTTTTGGGTGGGTGGACGACGACAACGACTACTACTACTACTACTACTACTACTACTACTACTTCTGGGGGCCAGAAAAAGAACCCATACATGGCCCCAAAGACTTGAAGTTCCCTACTTCTCATATGCACAATTCAGCCTGTACTGCCAATGCATCACAATTTGGGAGAGTATTTTTTAAAAACCCCTTTTTCCTGGATTGTAGGGAGACACAATTGTTGGATTGTTGGGCCTTATGGATTCACTTATGTAGTACCACCTTTTCTGCATCCGACTATAGCCATATAAGTTTTGTTGACTATGCTTCCCCCACTACTACACAATACATTTGTTAGTCTTGAAGGATTCTCGGTTGCTTTTGTAGTCTAGAATGAAGACAAATTTTCATTTAGTCACAGTAATGTATTAATCATCTAGCAGTCAAGTTTAATGTCAGAATTCAGAAGTTCCAGGCAGATTAAAGGCCCTTTAGATGGAGCAATATCAGTCCTTTTTTGGGGGGGGGGGAAGGAGACAATAATCCACAGTTCCGGGGTATTACAATGATACAAAGAATCATAAAAGTAATTGAGATTTTCCAAACAGCGTTATGCCAGTTAAGATAAGCAAGGGAAGCTTAGGAGGAGATCAGCTCCACATAACAACAAACTTGGGGGGGGGGAGATTTAATTCTGCTATTCACCTTTACAATATGACAGTATTACGCACCAGGGCCCTCACAGCTACACATTAGATTAAACTGCAACAATGGAAGTAATGGCCTGCATTGGAGCATGTAGCTAAACAGAGATCCAGATTCTGGCTGGGACTATAACCAGAGAGGGGATATATTAATTATATTATATTATATTATATTATATTATATTATATTATATTATATTATATTATATTATATTATATTATATTATATTATATTATATTATATTATATTATATTATTTCTTTATTGAATTTATATACCGCCCTATATCCGGAGGTTACAGGATGGTTCACATAAAAAGATTACAGTATATAAAATTAAAATAAAAGCAATAACCCCATAATACCACTCACCCCCCCCCAAAAGAGCCACATTTTAAAAGGGTATGTTGATCAAGTCAACCAAAGGCCTGGTTAAAAAGGAACGTTTTTGCCTGGTGCCTAAAGGTGTATAATGAAGGCTCCAGGCGAACATCCCTTGTGGTACAGAAATACTTTGCATGCAGAAGGTCCCAGGTTCAAACTTGGGCGTTTCAGTGAAAAGCATGAGATAGCAGGTGGTGGAAAAGAGCACAACATAAACTGGTGTTTCCAGCAACTGATATTCAAAAGCATTGGTGCTTCAAACTGTGGACGTAGAGCTTAGCCATTGATAGCCTTTTCCTTTGTAGAATCCAAATGCTAATCTCTTTAGTGGAATTCATACAAGATTACTTTTTAAAAAACAATCAAGCAGTGTCGAAATTTTATGATAATAAAATGATAACAAATAAAATATAAAAAAGAATCCATAGTTATTGTCTTTGCACTAGCTTGATCTCCCATGCTTTCTTTCTTTCTTTCTTGTTTGTTTAATATACATAATAATATAGTTGTTATTGGGTGGTGGCAGAACATCTCTCTCATGAGCATATTATCTTCACAAGCACCTTTTTCAAGCTACAAACAAGAGCCATCTTCAAACTAGAGCTTATCCTTGGCATTTGAGCATTGATACATATTTTTGACTTATTCCTGCATTTGCACACATTGTTTCAACTTCATGCGATTATAAGAATTTCAAAATCAATTCAAAGACTATACAGGGAATAACTTCTCAGCGTTCTGCTGAACTTGAAAGAATACCAACTATGGGAACATTTTTTTCTGGGTTGCATAAAGTCCCCAGAGACTTTCTTATTAATATTATAGATGAATGCAGTCTTAAAAAAAAAACAGCCAGGAGTAAAGTTTCAAAATAAAAAGAAACTTATCTGCTGTTGAATTCTTCTGGGTATGACGTAGGTTGTTGCAGACTTTGAAATGCCAGAGGCTTTAGCGTTCTGAAATATAAAATATTCATGGTGTATAATTTTGCATAATTTGTTTAGCTACCTAAGCATAATTTAGTAATTTTGTACATGAATCCATTACAGAAATAAAACAACAATTCCACTCCCCAAAGCTAATTCATGCATTAGATAACATATATCATGACTGCTACATGTATCTATAGAAGAGAACAGGCATGCACAAAGCATGGACATCTATTATACAATGCTGTTACAATATTACTTTGTCTTCATTCTTAATTACGATCTTATGAGAAGTTATTGCATAAAATCTGGCATGTTCTTTCTATCCTCCAATGGATTCTCTTTAGCCTCAAGTTCTGATTTCATAAATACACTAGAGCTTACTGAAAACACTTAAGGGGGAAAACATCTAGCTAGACTCTAAATTTAAGTGAAAACAAACTAAAGGACAGCAAAAACTGTGGGCTGGTTGGATATGTACTTTGGCAAAACTCCCACTCCCATTCACGGCTCCTTCTACCTTGTAATTTCTCTCTCTTGTAGTCCCTTGCATTGACCTCTGGTGGGTTACAGAAAAGGAGAATCTAAGGCTACATTCAGATGGCACTTTATTCCATCTTCCTGACATCTCCTTACCTGCTAATTTTCATTTTTCATATGATCCTTACATAACTCTTCTGGAAATGTGGAATCTAGTCGTATCCCCCAATCATTGAGGACTTGTGCAAATTTGGGGAATAAAAATATGTCAGGAGTGCGTGCAGGAGCCAGGCCCTGTGACCAGTAGGACTTTGCAGGACTGGGGCCTTCCTAAATTTGTTCTGAAGAGGCAAGGTGTGGCCTCACAGGTGAGGCTGATTGGTAACTCAGAGCACCTGGTGGCAAGAGCCGGGAAGGGATATAAGGTCAGCATTTCTTTTTGGCTCTTTGCCACAGCAACACGTTCCCTGCCTTGCTGCATTTGACTTTGTGACTCCTTGCTTCCTGACCCTCAGACCCTTGGCTTCTTGACTCCCAGCTCTCTGACCCTCAGACTCTTGGCTTCCTGACTCCTGGCTTCTGGACTCCTGTTCCTGCTCCCACCCCGCCATCTTGCCCCCAGTCCCGACGTCTCTAGCCGGGACTTCGATCGCCTGTGAACTGGACCGTGACAAAATATATATAGACACACATGGCTAGCTCCATGCAGGAGTGTGTTGGAAATGGTTATAAGCACAGCTGGAAAAGAAAGGAAAGCATCAAGGAGGTTTGCAAACCTGAGTGGAGCAGGCTGGATCCTGATCTTCCCTAGTTCTGATAAATTATCCCTGTACTTTGTAAACCTGAATTTACAGGGGGAAATAATTGAGATTGGAGTTGTCTGAGGGTAACATCATGTGGACTACATAAATTAAATGGAAATGGAAACAGCTGCAAACACACTGTAAGCTCCAGTGTGGAAAAGCCTTCTGCAGTTGGCTTAATATTGCTGATGACACACTTATATTTTCAGAAATGAAGATTAGTCTTTGCTTCTTTGTCTCAGAAACCCTAGGTGTAACCTAAAACGTGCATAACAACACCTTGCACAGAGACTTAAATTCATTGTCTATTTTTAAATAACAATATTCTGCTTAATCAACAGAAACCCCACAAGCAGCTCACATAAAACTAATAAAACTAGTCCAGTTAATTCTAAATTCATATGAGGGCAACATCTTTATTCTACCAACCAAAATGTCACAAAATTGTGTGCAAGCTTTCAGGTTCTCCAGAACTCTTCATAGGGTCAGAAATCAAACAAAGCAATGATAGGTGTTGGGGAAGGGGAAAAGGTTGGCTGACAGTGCCTTGGAGGTTGCATTTGGTCTCAGTCTCTTAAGATGGGGTGCAGAGAAGGAAGAGATAAGGTATTCAAACTTGGCTCTTAGAAGGCTACATGCACTTCTTCACTACATATTGAGATTGTGTAATAATCAAGGACACTAAACCAGTGTTGGGGGGGGGTGTTTCCCCTTCCTACCCCGGCTTTTCTTAATCCAGTCCGATAAAAAAAGTTATGGGGAACTCAAAAGCTTCTCTGCAATTTTGAGTAAGTACCATGCGCCTCATTCACCACTTTACAAACAAAATGGGGAAAGAAAATCTATTTCTATCCATTAAAAATAAAATGGAATATTCCCCCATCAACCTCAATCATCATTTCAAAATAGAAGAACTGTCTGCATACCATAGATAATTAAGTTTTGAAACATCAGCCCAGGCTTTCCCCCACCTGCCCCACCACTTAAGCTTTGGATAATTTGCTCATTACAATCATAGTTGCTTGTATGTATGGCAGCCAACATAAAGCCATATAATTTCTGTACTGCCTGAAAGAAGGAATTTCATATATATTTTTGTGACTATCATAAAGTAAAGACCATTCAAGACAACCAAAGGCTTTGTGAGCCTCCCTCGTCCTCCGCAAAAAGCTTGTGAATTTTAGTACCATATACAAAATTGATGATGCTTTAGACTGGATCAAAAGTTTGTTTTCCTGTTAGGAATCTTCTTTGTACTGTGAAATAGTCAAGTATCAGAGCAGTAGTCAAGTATCACATGAATTAATTTTTTGTCTTGATTTAATAATGAAATAGGATGAAAGGAGGCTACCTCCCATAAACCCTTTTCTGGTTATTAATGTAACCCATGAGAGACACCGGGTGGCCAATACTACCTCTTCTCTTTAGATATTGGTAAAGCAAAGCTGCCAAGTAAGGAATCAATAAATCTTGGAAGTCTCCTACAGAAATTGTTCACGAAGCCCTCTGGGCACGGGGATTTGTGTGCTTTTACATTCTTAATTGCCTGCTTAATCCCTTCCAGTGCTATCCTTGCATATAAGAACTAGTGAAGTTATTCTGTTAAAGGTTCAGTTATAATCTCATCAAGGCTCTGTCCCACTTGGGTGTTATAGATCGATGTAACTCAGCATAGTAGACTGAAAAGGCTCAGTTTATCAACATCCTTCCTGGTTAGTTAAGTGCAATATTATTCCTCACTCTTCTGTTTTTCAAGGCAGATGCCAAAATTGTTTCATTTTGATATTTAGCACATACTTTTGCTTTATATAAACCAGCACTTTAATGATTGAATTTACCTCTAAGCTATCTAATTATTTCCTTTTAGTCTCTGATTTTTTATATAGTGTTGATGTGCCAAATAGTTTGTATTTTTCCTCCAATAAATGCAGTTCCTATCATCTTTTGGTCTGTTGTTGGCATTTTATTTTTCTAATGCACATTCAGTTACTTTATGACTTCTTTCCAAATTTCTGCTTTTATAGCATCCCAACCTGTCCTGTCTGCAGGGTGCAATCTCATAGTTCCCCCCCCCCAGAAGTGTTGAACTCCCATTGCATTGAACTGCCAACATAGGCTGTGATGCGTATATAAGATACTGAACAATTATTGTTCAGTGGAGGGGCGAGGGAGGTATGGCGGTGGGGGCAGATGTTATAGGCGAAGGGGATCGAGATACGGATATGCTCGTACCCCTTCCAATCTGCGCCCCATCCCGAGAGACGAGGGTAGGGTGAGCAAGGATTACTCACCTCCTTCACTGGTGTTGTGCAATGCCAGGTGTATAGGCAACAAAACCGCTACCCTGCGAGATTTCTTTATCTCGCAGGGAGTCGACCTGGCTTGTGTGACGGAGACCTGGGTGCGCGAAGGGGTAACTGTTACCTTACGAGAGATGGCGCCCCCGGGTTTCACCGTCCTCCACCAGTCACGGACTGTGGGCCGGGGGGGAGGGGTGGCAGTATTAATCCGGGAAAATTGTTCTTTCAGGGCTCTACCATCGCCATCGATCCCCGGCATTGAATGTGTTGGCCTAGTGTGGGGCTCCGAGGAGAGCTTGGCTGTCTGGCTGGTGTACCGGCCACCTAGCGCACCAACAGCCACCCTGTCAGGCCTGCTGGAGGCGGTGGCCGGCTGGGCCTTGGAGTTCCCTAACCTATTGGTATTGGGAGACTTCAACTTCCATGCTGATGCCACTCCCTCCTCACAGGCTCTGGACCTGGTTTCTTCCATGGCGACACTAGGGCTCTCCCAGTTTGTTTCGGGCCCCACACATCAAGCAGGCCACACGCTGGATTTGATCTTTGGTGCCGGTATAGATGTGATCATGTCTCCTTCGATGAAGGTGCCATGGTCTGATCACTACGCTCTGAAAGCCAGGATTGACTTCCCCCCCCCCACCCTGCTTAGGTGGCGAGCCGATTTGGGCTCGCCCGCAGAGGCTGATGGACCCGGATAGATTCCGTCAAGCCTTGCGGGACCTTACTCCCCCTGGCGACTCATTGACTGAGCTTGTTGAGGGCTGGAATACCCAGCTCCTGGCAGCCATCGATGAGATTGCACCTAAGCGCCCTCTGCGACCCCGCAGAAACCGGGCTCCCTGGTTTACCGAGGAGCTTCGGAAAATGAAGCGGGACCTCAGACGGCTAGAGCGAGTATGGCGGGGTGCCCGTGACGGAGCCTCAAGAACATCTTATAGGGTTTTTATGAAAACCTATGAGATGGCAGTGAAGGCCGCTAAGAAGTCTTACTTCTCGGCCTCCATTGCATCCGCTAGCTCTCGCCCGGCGCAATTATTTAGTATAATTCGGTCTTTAACGTCCCTTGAAGGACAGCCAAATTTAAATAACAATCTGACACACAGCTGTGAGGCATTTGCGAGCTTTTTTGCGGAGAAGGTCCTGTTGCTCCGCCATGACCTCCCTGCCAATTTGGATACAATAAAGGAACTGGAGGCCCCTCGACTGTCCTCAGGTCCAGTATTGGACCACTTTGACCGGATATCTCCAGCCGATGTGGACAGATTCCTCCAAGCTGGAAAGCCCACCACCTCTCCTCTTGACCCGTGCCCGTCATGGCTGATTAGAGCGTGTCCAGACGAGGTGCGGGGCCCCCTGGGGGATATCATCAATTTGTCCCTTGGCACCGGGATATTCCCAGGGGAACTGAAGGAGGCGGTGGTGCGTCCGCTCTTAAAGAAAACATCATTAGATCCCTTAGATCTATCCAATTACCGCCCGGTCTCGAATCTTCCATTCCTGGGTAAGGTGATTGAGAGAGCGGTTGCTGAACAGCTTGGTAGGTTTCTGGATGAAACATCTGCTCTGGATCCATTCCAGTCCGGCTTCTGCGCTGGTCATGGGACCGAGACGGCTCTGGTCGCCCTAACAGATGATCTCCGCAGGCAGCTGGATCGAGGCGGGTCGGGGCTGCTGATTCTTCTAGATCTGTCAGCAGCCTTTGACATGGTCGATCACGAACTCCTGGACCACCGCCTTGCCGACATGGGGATCCAGGGCACAGTCCTTCAATGGCTGCGCTCGTTTCTCTCTGGTCGGGGACAGAGGGTGGCGCTTGGGGGGGAATTGTCATCATGCCACTCCTTGGTGTGTGGAGTGCCTCAGGGTGCAATTCTCTCCCCGATGCTTTTTAACATCTTTATGCGCCCCCTCGCCCAGCTTGTCCAGAGTTTTGGGCTGGGTTGCCATCAGTATGCTGATGACACCCAACTCTATCTGTTGATGGATGGCCATCCTGACTCGGCCCCAGACACACTGACCAGATGTCTGGAAGCTGTGGCTGGATGGTTACGTGGGAGCCGGTTGAAGTTAAATCCTTCGAAGACAGAGGTCCTCTGGCTGGGGCGGGACGATATGGGATCGAGGGGGCAACTCCCATCTCTTGCGGGGGTGCAATTAGTGCCAGCACCGGCCGTTAAGAGTTTGGGTGTAATCTTCGATACCTCCCTCTCTATGGAGGCGCAGATTACAGCTATAACAAAGGCGGCATTTTTTCATCTCCGCCAAGCTAAGCAGTTGGCCCCTTATCTCTCTCGTCCTGACCTAGCCACTGTGATCCATGCGACGGTCACCTCCAGACTGGATTATTGTAACTCGCTCTACGTGGGGCTGCCCTTGAGACTGACCCAGAAACTCCAGCGGGTGCAGAATGCCGCGGCGAGACTCCTTATGGGGTCTCCGCTGCGAGAGCACATTCATCCGGTATTATACCAGCTGCACTGGCTCCCGGTGGAGTACAGGATCAGGTTTAAGGTGCTGGTTTTAACCTTTAAAGCCCTATACGGCCTAGGACCCTCGTACCTACGGGACCGCCTCTCCTGGTATGCCCCACAGAGAAACCTACGGTCTGCAAATAATAACATCCTCAAGGTCCCAGGCCTCAGAGAGGTTAGGCTGGCCTCAACTAGAGCCAGGGCCTTCTCGGCTGCGGCTCCAAACTGGTGGAATGCTCTGTCACAAGAGACTAGGGCCCTGCGGGACCTGACATCTTTCCGCAGGGCCTGCAAGACAGAGTTGTTCCGCCAGGCTTTTGGTCAGGGCGCAGCCTGACTCCCTCCTCTGGCAACCTGCACAGAATTTTGCTTAATTGGTTGCCATCAATTTGATTTAATTAATTTTATAATGAAATATTTTTAGATTGTGTGATTATTTGACTGATTATTTGATTGTTGTTAGCCGCCCTGAGCCCGGCTTCGGCTGGGGAGGGCGGGATATAAATAAAATTTATTATTATTATTATTATTATTCTTGGTAAGTGAGCTGATATTCTGCGGAAAACAATATTTCTTGTTGTTACAGCATTGGCCAGTGATACAGAGGAAAATCTCTCTCTCTCACTGAGATGTATTACATGAGAAAGAAAAGTAAAATCTGATCTCCCCAAACTCTTTGGTTCTCCACTTCAAAGTGCCTGCAAATTAAATCCACCTGATTGAGGGCTGCCATACGTCCGGAATGTCCTGGACATAGTCTGTCGGAAATTACATCTGGGTAGAAAAATGTATGGGAAAACCTGGCTGCAAATTAATTTCCCAATCCTAAAGAGATTTGCCCCCCCCCCCGAAAGATCAACAATTTTGTGCCCAGATTTTCACTTTTTACTTTTTGAAATAGGGCAACCCTAACCTGTTTTCTTCCACTTTTTCCTATTCCGAGGGCTAGGTCTGATCAAATAAAGAGCATATAGACTGCTTTTTTGTAATACACAGCAGTATGCATGATGTCATCTGCCGTAACTGAGAAAAGGAATCCCTGTTTACATAGTATATTCAGCGGTTTTAATTTGCTGGCTTCAGATTCTACCTTCTGGACCGAGTATCACTACAGAGATCCTGTAAAAATTATTGGGAGTCATTTAAAGGAGCATTCCTAGATGCCAAGATCCAGGTTTGGGGCAAGTACTCTTTGGTGAGAGAACCTCAGCAGACATTTAAAGTTAAAAAACATGCACCAAAATAAACCGTGGAAATATAGGCTTTTAGACCTTTAAAATTTGTGCCAAGTTAGTTCCAAAATGTCTTCTTAAAAAGTTTCTTTCCAAAGTTTCCCTCTCCCCCCCAGCATAGGAAAAGGCTGCTAAGTTAAAAAATGATGTACTTACAAACCCTTCAAAGGTCAGGTTCATGAGCTTCAGACAGTTGCACATGGAGTAAAACTTAGCTTAATTACAAAGTGGTGAAAGTTCCTAAATTACAGGAACTCAAGAATGGCTGAGAGTCATGTGATTGAGCCGCAGCAACCAGCTCAAACCTTTTCACAGGCTGAGCTTCTCAAGTAGACTGGAGTTACAACAATAGGCTTGATTAGGGTACCTATTTCCTCCCAAGCTAAGGGGAAGTTACCTTTCTATTTTAGTGTGTACAATCTTT
The DNA here is from genome assembly GCF_964188305.1 of Podarcis bocagei. NCBI lineage: Eukaryota > Metazoa > Chordata > Lepidosauria > Squamata > Lacertidae > Podarcis > Podarcis bocagei. The sequence goes on from NC_138134.1 coordinate 40,158,146, forward strand.
AGGTCGGGGGGGTGTGATCTACAACCACTGCTGTATCAAAAGGGTCTCCACATCCCTCCTGCCAGTCTGCGCCAAGACCCTGCATGTACAAAGGTTCTAGCATCACCCATGGTTTTCAATATTTTCCAATTTTAGTTGGGCCATTCTCTTGTGGGCCACTACCTTTCAAAGTTTCTCTGCATGCTGTGCGCTCATTTGAAGTGCAGCCTCTTCAGTCACTTTGGACCTCATTGTGAGCTCTGTAATTTTAGTCTACAAAAGCTTTAGGGCAACTGCTGCCCATTCCTCAGTGAGGTCTTTGTTTACTTATTTAAATTGCAATGCCATCTCCATCAGTAATAAAACACTACTGTTTGCCAATTCACTGCAAGTAATTTCAGTGGAACCATACACCATAATGAAATCTTCTGCTTGAACATCTGATGGCTAGCCCTGAGACAGCTGGACACTGACTGACTCCTTGGAGGATGAACTGGACCTTCCATCCACCAAAGACTTGGGGGAGCAGGCAGATCCCCTGTGTCTAGCCCTGAAAATCTGGCTAGTCTGAGGGAGCCAGCCCAGGGTCTGAGTGCTAGTGAATGTAGCCCCTGAGGGAGTCTGAAGGAGAGGTCAAGCTCCTCAAGAGCACAGATACCTAAAGATACAAGCCTGGCCAATGAGGAGGTGCATGCACAAGAGCTATAAGTTGCCATGTGATTTAGGAGTAAATGACTCTTATAAGTAAGAGCTCTCAGAACATCCCTAAATATTAGAAGCTGCATTTTGCCTAGATCAGTCATTACTTTGAGCTTTGCTGCAACACAGGTCTCTTACTCCTTAGCAGAGGGTTTAGGACAGTATTAGCAGTGCAGTCGCACTGGGCATGCAACTGAGGTGCGCCATGTCAAAGCCCAGTCAGCGCTTTCCCGCTTCAGGAAGGAGGCATGAAGGCTCTGGCAGGATCTTAGAGTCCTCCTTCCTGGGCAAGCACTTACAAGTCTTTGGAAGGAAGGCAAGAGGGCTCTAGGACCCTCCCACCTCCTTTCCGAAACTCAGCTTAAGCCAGTGCCATGAGGGCTGCAAGGAGGGCATCGTATTACCAAGATCCACCCTCGGCTTACCTTGCCTAGATTGGATCTCCTGTTCCCAACCCCTGCAGTGGTGGAGGAAGCCACTTGGGTGCCTGGGGTGGCATGCCCACAGGGGCGGGGTGCATCACGGAGCCTCCAGAGTCTGCCTGCCTCCTCCCACTCAGCTGCCCTACAGCTTGGAGGGAGGCAGTGGGTGGACCGTTTGGGCAGTGCAGAGCTGCACATGCCCAAGCTACTGCGTCTCTCCCAGGAGAGATGTGTGGCTCGGGCGTGCTGCAGGCCCTGTGGTGAGTGCCGCCCGGCATTTGTCATCCCCTTCAGTGGTGACACCTGGGACTGCCTGCACCCACCTCACCCCCTTCCTCCGCCCTGAACCCCTGGACTGTTAACTTCTGGCACTGCCTATGGATCATGTTTTCAACCCAAAACTGATTACTCATGCCTCACCGTGGTTTAATTGGTAATATTGTGGTGGAGGTTGTAGCTTCCTTAGTCTTTATAGGTAGGCACAGCCCATGCATGGGGCAGGGTGAAGCAGGGTGAAGGCCCTGAGGCAGCTTCCACCTCAGCCTCCAATTTCTGTGAAATCTCTCTAAAACCTTACAAGATCTTGCTGGAAATCAGCACTGAGGCTGGCACTGCTTCTCCAGCATCAGTGGAGTCAGCAGTGTGAGTGGTGCGGCAGCATTTCCTGTTTTGCCTCAAGTGGTGACACAAGATGCACCAGCTCTGTTTATAGGCTTTGGGCCTACCCAAAGACTACACCTGTGGTAGAGAGACAGAGTCCCTATGTCTGGAATGTTCTGGGCCAGATGAACTTTAAAACAATATGTCAAAGCCTCTTCGTTTGCATTTTGCATGCATACATGCAAGCTTGATGACTTCTCTTGGCTCATTCAGTTCTAATCTCTTTGATTTGCCTAAGTGATTTGCTTATTTAGCAACCAGTCATAGAGCTACTTGCCATCATCAGATGGTGTCACAGCCTGACTCAGAGCAAGTCTGCTTCAGATATTCAAATGAGTACCACGGGCTGGTTGGCTATAATCTCACTTTGCAGTGGCTGCACCAACATCAAACACTGCTTACCTGTTTGCAGTGAAGCTAACTGCACTGTGACTTCATCACTCCAATGAAATGTGGAAGTCATGAGAGAATAGTAAGGTCAGTGCATAACTACACACTTGGATGTAGCCATTGCATGTGAAATTATAAACAACCCCACTAGATCTTCTGAAACCAGAGGATGCTGGTGGTTCAGCAACATTCAAGCAATTTATTTTAAAAGAATGTTCATTCTGCAAACAGCTTTAAATCAAAGTGACAATTTATAGTTTTGTACAAGCACATCTTTCAATCCTTATCTAAGTTGTATATTTTCAGCAGAGTTTTACATGAATGAGAACTCCAAGGTTAATTAAACTATATATACACATTATTATAGAGTATAAAGAAGAGAGAAGCGGAAACACATACATATCATTACATATGACATTGTGGAACAATGATTCAGTCACAAAGTGCAAAATCTGTAATCCTGCCCACAGGCTGCTTAAATCCTGCTGAAGCCAATCATGTGGAGGATTGCAGCCAAAAATAATAGGGATTAATGGATGGAGTATGTTTTAATAGCAGCCAATTAAAAATCTGTCATGTGTGGTAAAGACCACTGACTTTGAGAATTATGTTGATGGCTTGAGATAACAGTGTAAACAGCATTGATTTTCTTTAAAAAGTGGCACTTAGTTTTCCTAGTGCCATAAGTCACTTCTTCATAGTTGTGCTGCTGTTATCACATAGCTATCACACATAATTCAAAACAAAGCCCCTTGATCCTAAACACGCTATCTTGATCTAGTGCAGTGTTTCCCAACCTTTTTTGGGCAAAGGCACACTTGTTTGATGAAAAAAATCTCGAGGCACACCACCATTACAGCCCCGTGACGTCAGCGCGCAGCGTCACGCCGGGAGGGACGCACGAAAGTGTAAGTTTCATTTTTTTTCCCTCCCCCTTGCCGGGGAACCTCCAAGCTTTGGGGGTGGGGGGGGAGGAGGCAGCAAAGCGAGGCAGGAAGGAGAGCGCGGCTTGGCTGGGTGAGCTTTGGCAGGGGCAGGGAATGAGAGCCGCGAGGCGGGCGCTGCGGACGGAGGCGCTGCCCGCCGAGCTCGCAGGCAGCCAGGCAGGCAGATGGCGAGAGCCCTGCGCTGGGCGGCCTCTCCTCGCCGCCGCCGCCCCGCCTCTCGCCGCCCGACTCGCCCGCCTCCCTCCAGGCAACATCTCGCGGCACACCAGGCAACATCTCGCGGCACACTAGTGTGCCGCGGAACAGTGGTTGGGAAACACTGATCTAGTGAGGGGGACTTTGCATGTGGAAATAGGCTACTGGCTTCAATTCACCCCACCAAATACAAGTGTCCTTTCTTCTGCAAAGGTCTGTATAGTTAAAGCTATGGTTTTCCCAGTAGTGATGTATGGAATTGAGAGCTGGACCATAAAGAAGGCTGATCGCCGAAGAATTTATGCTTTTGAATTATGGTGCTGGAGGAGACTCTTGAGAGTCCCATGGACTGCAAGAAGATCAAACCTATTCATTCTTAAGGAAATCAGCCCTGAGTGCTCACTGGAAGGACAGATCCTGAAGCCACCTCATAAGAAGAGAAGACTTCCTGGAAAAGACCCTGATGTTGGGAAAGATGGAGGGCACAAGAGAAGGGGACGGCAGAGAACGAGGTGGTTGGACAGTGTTCTCGAAGCTACGGACATGAGTTTGACCAAGCTGCAGGAGGCAGTGGAAGAGAGGAGTGCCTGGCGTGCCCTGGTCCATGGGGTCACGAAGAGACGGACACGACTAAACGACTAAACAACAAAAGCTTGCAAAAAGTAGGTTTCATATGTTGCACTGGATATGCTCCATTGGATGAGGAAAGGAAAGTCTCATTTATTCCCATGGAGTTTATTAATATAAATCTTTAGTCAGGGCAGACACTCATTCCTAATGTGGAATGACTATTTGAGTGCAAAAGTCACCAGTTTGTGCTCAGTGCACAACAGTTCTTCAGATAATGACCCAATTGTTCATGTGCACAGAGCAATCTAGACTGGGTGAAGATAATCTATATATAGAAGAATCTATACAGGGAGATAAACTGTCCCCCAGGTCTAATCATATTGCTCTTCCAGCAACTGTGCTGAGGTAGGAAGGAGCTGCTGGCTTTTATGCCTCACTGGTTGCCCAGGCAGGCGTGCAACCAATGTCCTTTCAGCCAGCGAGGCATAAGCCCCCAGAGGAGCCCACTCATTGGTCAATTTGAAATACAACATCTAGTGGGAAATTGAGTCAGCTACCCCGGCAGTCAGGTGGAATTCCCCCAATGGCCACCTGGTCATGTGCATTCCATTCTAATTGCCCAGGGATGGTGACCAAGCGAGACTCCACAACAGCTGCCCACCCAGAGGAAGGGGGTAAGCACCCATTTTGTGCCAAAAATAAAAAGCAAAGAGCAATGCATACTTTAAAGTACCTCAAAAAGAAGCCTAGCCAGTCAAAAGTCTGGTTAAAAAAGGTGTCTACTTGGTTGCCTGAACAGTGTTGTTTTTATTGTTATTAGTCTCTTTTTTCAGAAAGGTGAACTCAAAGTGACTTACAAAAACAAACATTAGAAACAAGCCCATTCTCTGGAGTGCAATCTGTTTTAAAGTATTTTAGCATTAGATTTTTAAAATTGTTGTAACCTGCCGTGGAACCTCTGGACTGAAGGGAAGGGAAGAAGGAAGCACTAACAGAGGATGAGGTCACATGACCATCTCTACTGAGGAGAGATGGGGTTGGAATTCTGACCCTTAGTCCAATCCAGAAGCATATAGGCAAGACGTAAAGAGATGCTTGCACTACCCCTTGCAACTTTGTGCAGTGGCAAGTGCAGTGGCCAAGTGCAGCTTATGTTAAGAGTTCAAAACAATCACATGGGTATGGCCATATCTTTTTCTTCTTCTAAATTTCACTCTGTCTCTCTGTCTCTCTGACAGGGAGGGGGTGGTGGGGAGAAAAGATAATAGTTATGAATGTTTGTGGTATGCCCATCATTCTTCCTAGGTTACAACAGAAATGCCAGAGTTAATCACTTTCATAAGCTTATCTGTCCCCCCACTTGCAGCTTTGAAATGCCTAGCTCTGAGTAGATGGTACCCAAATGACTCTAACACGAAAAGCTATAAATACCGTACTTACTAGAGTTGGCTCAATCAGCCATCCCAGACAGAGTAAACTAGAACGCTTTGTGGGCTACTTTTTAAAGACTGTCAAATTGCTGCAGGGAAAGAATGTTACCTCTGCCTTGACAATGAACAATAGCATATGGAGTGTCTGCATTTGCCATTTGCTTAAAAAGGCATCTGAGGAAGCCGTGTGCGGTGCTGCAGCTATTTAAAGACCTTTTGAAAACCAACCTGCTCCTGCTTCTGCTGCTGCTGCTGTTGCTGCTGAGCATTTGTATACCTCAGGCCACCTGAAGACAAGTTAAGTGTTGATTCAGAACCTTCGCATTTTTTGTTTTATTTCTCAGTGATAGGTAGGCTGGGATTTGCTCAAGACAATGAGCGCAAGCCATAACCCTTCTTCATGGTAAACATATAATTTCCCCAGCGATCCACTGAGTAATAACAAAAAGTTATGTGTAGTACATGCACTGTTTATATCCCTTTGGGTTTAATATTGCTCACAGTAAAATTGATTTTCTGGAATCTTGCAATAAACCTCATCAAAATAAACCAAATCCACCCTGGCTTTTTATGAAGTGATTGGAATCACTGTAATTATTTAACCCTCTCCAGAAGGAAAATACACATATCACACCCCTCCTGATAAGGTGCTTATATGATTAAATCACTTCTGTTCCCGCTTAGGTTTTTAACCATCTTATAACATTCTCTTTTCATCACTAAGGCTGCTAAGTGACATTTTACTTCAGTGAGAACTATGTACTTTTTACATGAAGAATGATGACCAAACCACTTTATTTAGGACAAACGAAAATACACATTAGGCATGAGGAAAGCCCACCAGTTGCCCCAGGGCCTAGTCTTGGGAACACTGGTTTCCAACTTTTATGAGGAAACTCCACCCCCAAAATTCACGGATCCCCACATGCAAAGACTCAGAAAGGCTTTTAAGACAGCCCCCCCAGCCCCTGGAGACACAATTGGGAGCATGAAGTCCTATCTTTTAGCCCTTTGCAAAAGCAGTCTGAAACAGCTTCCCTTCTCCTCCTTTAAGCATTGGTGTTTATTGAGAAGAAAACAGCTGCTTCAAAAGTTGCTTTTGCAAAGCATTATTTGAAGCAGCCAGCCCCTCTTCCGTAAACATCAGAGGCAGAAGGTGGGCAGTGGCAAGGGTCTTCCACCTCTGTTGCCTGTCCACTCAATTTAAAGGCGAGGGAAGGCTGCTTCAAATGTTGATTTGCAGCTCCCCATGCATGTGAAGCATGTGGACTGTCTTAAAGCATTTGGCGAAAAGTGCCCTTTGAAGAACCACCTCTTCTTCTTTAAATATTAAAGGAGGCAGGGAGACTGCTTCCAAAGACACTTTTTGCAAAAGCTTTAAGACAGTGCCCATGCTCCAAAAGCTAGCACTGGGACTGTCTTAAAGCTGCACATTGCTCTTCAAAAGGTGCTTTTGCCAAATACAGAAGTGGGATAACTGTCTTAAAGCTGCAAAGGTTACTCCTTTAAGAGAGCAGGCAGTGATGTGGCATAACTTCTTGTTTGTAGACCCCTCGGGCTAATTCCATGGTGCCTAGCCCCATGTTGGAAACCACTGCTGTAGAACGCCTGATCTTTATGTAAAACCTGGAGGGGAACTGTTCCAGACTCAGGTGAACTGGAGCATCTAAAACATGAATTGGATTTAACTTTACACAGTGGTTATTGCAGATATTAATATTGTGCAGTTTGAAGTGACTGGGTGCATAAAAGCTGACTTCTTTAGGAATGAAGCATCGTACAGACCTGTTAAATTGTTCAAAACTTTACTTGTGGAACTTTCTTGGAAACAGAATGAAAACATCAAAGATACACCCAAAACATCTATACAATACATTGTGCTGTCCAGCACAGGCTCAGCATCTTTTTAGAAATAAAAGATAATTCCAAACAGACCTAGAATCAAAGATTTATCTCCTTATAGCTTCCATTTCACCTGGAGCTGTTTTCCTGAAAAGCTTCATTTGCATTCTTACTCTCACAAAGCCTGAGAACATAGACTAAAGGCAACTCCCTTTCAAAATGGAGATTTGCAACCAAATACCTTTTGTCACATGGTCAAAGGCACGCGCGCGCACATGCACGCACGCACGCGCACACACACACACACACACACACTCAGTTTAAGAGCAGAGAACATTCAACAGTTAATTATCAACTCAGTTAAAGCTCAAATTCCATTAGAATACTGTAGTGGAACTTTCCAATGTTGAACCTTTTAGCAATACACAGGCACCCCAATTTCAGTGTGTAGAAAAATGATGACAAATTTCAATACAGCCTTTTGAAAAACAAAATCGTAAAGTGTTGAGGAAATGTGATTAATTTAAGATTGGGGAAAAGAGAGAAATCAGAACTGACAGATCCACCCAGTCCTAGTAGATTAGCCCATTCAAAGCACATCTCTATAAAAGATAATTCAGCAAAGAAAGAAGCTTTTCTTTAATGATAATTTTACTAATATGGCTGTGGATGATTGAGATGACTGCTTTGAAAAGATAGACTTGACAAGCAAGAAGACGGATGTGATATACGTCTCCATTTTGCCAATCCCAAAGATCTAGCTCCTCTGTTAATCTACTGCACTGACATATATTCACACAGCGCAAACTTTCTCACTGTATTCATTGCCCCAATAATGTGTTGATTCTTACCCAGAAAGACCGTGATTGTAAAATGAGATGTTACATGAGAAGTTTTTGTGACTAAGGAGACTGGCTGCATAAAACATAATCATGTCGGAAATGAATGGGGATTATTTGACTCCTGCATTGCTCCCATTCATTTGAGTGGGTGTTTTTGCAAGAGTTGCAGGGCAGGCCCTTTCTTTAGGAAGAGTGAGGTGGCTTCCTCAGGCACAATGTGCAGGGAGAGGGAGAAACAGTAGGATTCTGGAGGACAGAGTTGCTTGCGTCATGTAGCCCACCTGTTGTCTCAGGTGAAGTGGAAGCCCCTGTCCCATTGCCAGTGTTCACACAGGATGAAACTGCAAGTCCACTTTGTTTTTGCAAATAGTAGTGGTAGTAGAAGTAAATTTTATTCATACCCCGCCCTCCCCAGCCAAGGCCAGGCTCAGGGCGGCGAACAGCCAATACAACTTAAAAACAAGATTAAAATACAACATTAAAATAGAAATAGATAGGCACTACAACGTTGCAATTCACCTGAGGCGGCAACATGTCTTTGGCGGACCCAGAGGTCTTTTACTTACACTAGAAAGTAAGCAAAAAATAAAGGTCAATGGGATCTTCCTTTAAATGGTTCTAGTGCCAGCTGAGCTTGATGTGAGTTGTTAATTTAATACTTTGAGGGCACCAGGTTGGAGAAGGCTCATCTACTGTATCCAATGATGTGCCTGAGGAAAAATTCATGAAACATCTATTTGCATCTTATGTGCAATATGTATGAAAACAATTTTTATTTCCATGTTTACTCTCAATTAAATGAGTGGTAGGGGAAAAAAATGTAACCAGGAGTAAAACCTCTGAGATTTTCTTTCTCATTTCCCAAGCTGTCCGGGGAGAAAAGGCAGCAGTAAACAACTATGCTTTGTTTTATTCCAGAATTATATGAATTATCATAATAATAATTACTAGTAGAACATCTGTTTTATATTTTTTTTACCAGGCAGACAGCAGGATTATTTTTAACACGATGTTCACATTTCTCTGTTGCTCTCTGGGCTCACAGTTTTAGAGTTTATCCATTTTGAAAGGAGTTAAAAAACAAATGTATAAGAGGTCATATGGAAAGTCTATTTTCCCTTACAGAAAGTTCATGTCAAAGTTTTATTCCAAAGTGGCTGTCAAAGGTTTTGTTGGTATACTTTCATGCTTTTATTTCCTAAATGTTTAGGCATGGAAATGGACCCTTTTTGCTAAACAGGTGGAAAAATTGTGGCCCATAAAATGTGACCACATCCTAATTGGCTGGAAGTCCAATAACTTTTTTTTAATAAGAATAATAATTCTAGAAGAGACATTTTGGAGGTTGTTTATTTATTTATTACATTTCTATTCCAGCTTTTCTCCAAGGAGTTCAAGGTAGCATACATGATTCTCCATCTCCCCATTTTATCCTCACAATAACCCTGTGAAGTAGATGAGGCTGAGGGGCAATGACTGGCCCAAGATCACATCCAGTGAGCATCATGGCTGAGTGGGGACTAGAACCCCAGTTTCCCAGTCCTTAATTCATCACTTTAACTGCTATGCCAAACTGGCTCTCACCACAAAGCCACAGAATGGCAATGCTACCAGATGCAAAGGCAGGTTAGTGCTCCTTCAACTTGTTTATTAGCGATATGAGGCTCTTTCTGAATGAGTCTCAAGCTAACATTCATGCCCCCCGCCTAGCTGATTTTCACTGCCCTCTGCTTCTATATGCCGGCGATGCAGCGATCCTTTCCTACTCTAGAGTCGGTTTATGCAGAGCTCTAAAGATTTTTGTGGCTTACTGCAAACTCAACCATCTGACTATTAATCATGGGAAATCTAAAGTCCTGGTCTTTTCCAGGTCTCGGAAAACTTACAACTGGAAGTTAGATGGAGTCCAACTAGAACAGGTTTTCAAATTTAAATACCTGGGAGTCTTTTTTCACTACAACCTAAGCTGGAAGCCACAGATTCAGTATCTACTAAACAAAGGGAAAACAATACTCTATACTCTACTCCAATTTTTTGCGGCTGACGGAGCCTCCCACATCCCTTCTGCTTTGAAGGTATACCACGCAAAAGTGGTTTCCACCCTCTGTTATGCTGCCCCACTCTGGGCCCCAGGGTCCAATTTAACATCGCTTGAGACGTTGCAGAATCAGTTCCTCCGTCGCCTCCTGAAACTCCCCATGTGTGTGAGCAACGCAGCCATACGTCTGGAGTTAAGGATTGCATCATTGGAGACCGTCATCTGGAAGCGAGTCTTCGGCTACTGGCTGTCCAGCTGGCATAGGCTTCCCGACCATTACCTTTTTCAGTGCCTCTGGCGAGACGACTTTGTCAATCCGTGGGTAGGAAAAATCCATGCCAAACTTCTGAGCATCGGAATTTCCCCAGCGGACTCCCTAAAGATGAACTTATGCTCAGCCAAAAGCCTTATAGAGCAAAGATTAGCAGACATTGAAAATCAACACAACCTCGCCTGGGGCGGGGGTGTTTGCTCCCCCAGGTATCACGGAATAACCCCACCACTCGGCCTTCCATCATACATGTCGTCTCTTTCATCTGTACCACACCAACTTGCATTTATTCGTGCAAGGTTCAATGTCCTTCCATCGAACCTGCTGAGCCGCAGATTTTCCAAGGGTTTGGTGTCTCCGCTATGCGTGTGTGACGGGAAAACTGTTGAATCTCTTCCACATATAATGTTCAACTGTCCCCTACATAGCATAGCCAGGACTAAATTCCTAGGTCCTGCTTTACTGCGCTTGGTGGGCAGGCCTGTTGAGTCACACGCCGCACTACTTTTGCAGGATACAGATCCTTCGGTAACTCTGCAGGTGGCGAGATTCCTGAATGCGGTTATCTCACACACAAAAACAACCAAAAAACAACAACAACATCAAAACTAATCAGACAGTTACGATGAGAGTGCGTGTCGGTCCTCGTCTTCAGTTTTCCTTTTTCTGTGATCCGTCCCTTGGAGTTCTTCGGGCCCCAAGCTGTTATTTGGCTCTGCTCATCGACCCACCTTTGCATCGTGGTGTTCACCCTCTGGGGTCGAATATATCAGCCCTTATGCCCCTGTGCTTTTACGTTTGTACATATTTTATGGGCTAATAGCCGTAAGTAAATAAATAAATAGATAGATGATAGATAGATAGATAGATAGATGATAGATAGATAGATAGATAGATAGATAGATAGATAGATAGATAGATAGTGCTCCTGGACCTTTTAAGCAATGGTGCCATTAGGACATCCAGGACCTCACTCAGAAGAATTAACAGGAGGGCCCCCAAACACTCACACACTCACCAGATGAATATTCAGTCCAGTATCTGTATCACTGCTTTTACCAGGATAAATTTCCTGCGGGTGATTGCTTATCATGCCAGAGTACCAAAGAGGTAGGAAAATTGTCTCCTACAGCTTTTACAGATGCAAGGGCCTTGTCCTCTATAGGACATACAAAAAGGAAAAACTCCACACAGCACATAGCTCACTTGTGGAATTTGGTTCCACAGGATGTACTAATGGCCACTAATTTGGATGCCTAGACACATTCATGGAGGATAAGGCTATCAGTGGCTGCTAGTCATCATGGCTCTGTACTGCTTTCCAGGCAAAATGCTTCTTGGGCTTCCCCCTCTGCCTCTGGGTGGCCACTGTGACAACAGGATGTTGGATGCAGGATGGATCATAGCTCAGTGGTAGAGCAACTGCTTCAATCACTGGCATCTTTGTTCCGGTGAAGTGCTTTCTTGCCTGTATCGAAACAAGCTTGCCTGAATCACTTCTTGCCATGAGCTCACATTTATATCCCCCTGCAAGCCTCACACACATGAGTTAGAACAGTCGCCATGCCAATTTTGTACTTTGCTTATGGGGAGCAATTTGGGTGACTCATATGTGCTGTGTGTGCATCAATCCAGTACAAAAGAGCAGCGTTCACAACTAACGGCAGAAGTAGGTGTGTGATTTGGCTCCTACAGAACTAATGGAGGATAATGAATCAGGCTGAATAGCACAGGTTTCAACAAACTGGCACCAAAGTCAAGCACATAGTTTGTTCATTGACCCTGCTACCTCTCATAAAACTCCTAAAGATAGCACTACTATTTATGTTGTACACTTGTGTGATGCAAGGGTTATCTCAGAGAAGTGTATTTTACCTGGACTTCTCTAAAAGGGGAAGAGCTAGACAAGGGGTCTTCAAACTAAGGTCAGCGGGCCGGATGTGGCCCAATAAGATCATGAATCTAGCCCGGCTGGCCAGGACGAAGCCTGCTCAGTCTCCTCCCCTGTCTTGGCAAGAGGCTGGGCCCAGGGAAGCCGCTTTCCAGTGAGAGAGCAGCTCTCGGCTCTCTAAGGTGCAGATGCGCTGGCAGAGCTACTCCTGCTTGTCGGAGGAGAGCGCTGCCCGAGATTTGTTTTTAAGTATCTACCACTCTTCAGGAGGAAGTGTGATATAAATTCAGTAATTAAAATAATAAATAAAATACTGATGATTTTTTGCAAATTGGTGTGAAAATGTGGTGTAATGAACTTAAGACTGGAAAAAATATGAGAAACTGAAAGAAACAGAATTGGACAGAACCATTCTTTCTACTGGGTTGGAGGATAATCCCACCCGCAGGATTCAGGCTCCCTAAATGCAGTCTCTTAACATATTACCTTTCAGATGATACATTTCAGAAATAATTCAGGATGAGAAAGTAGACAGATATGTGTAGTATTCAGAGATGTGTGGGATGACATAATTGAAGATGCTATTTATGGCTGAGCACAGGTGTAGTTTCAATTTTTAAAAAAGGCATTACAATTTTTTGTCAGTTTCTGCCATTTAATCAAGCGGCAAAGATTTCTGCTACCTGCCATTAAATGCCATAAAAATGTAATCCAAGAATCATTTCCAACATTATGCTATTAATCACATACATCATTTGTTTTTGTGTATAGTATCGTGTATTACAGGGAAAGAGGTTCGCCAAATGTTGTTGACCACAACTTATTTCACACCTGACATATCCATGATGGAAGGTTACATCTCCAAGTTGCAGAGGATAAGGGGAGGAATCAGCTAGTTTTGCTGAGTGCTACATAATTACCGTCACTGCTGGAAGAATCCCAAAATCCACAGTAGCTTAATACTTTTCTTAGGACCAATCAAAACATCACAAGATAGCCAGCAAACTTCCTAGCTTTCCAGAACACTTCATCAGAATGGATGTTATGAAAGGCAGAAGAAAGGATAGGGAAACAACAAAAATCTTTTAAACCAGTTTGATGTTGTAATCCAAGTAAGGTCCTTATAGCCAAACTAAGCTCATTGTCTACACTCGTCTCAAAATGGATATTCCATTAGTCTCTGATAAATGCTGACGGTTTCAGTTGTACCTATGATTCTGAGATAAATAAAGCAATGGCCCACTCCCATTCTGGGAAACATAAAGTTCAACAGTGTCATTTTGGTTGGTCCTAATGTAGATGCTGTCCAACTGTGTAACTGTTCTTATAGACCAAGATGACTTCCTGTACTTTTAAATTTCAGATTGAGCCTCAATGGTGAGAGAGACAGAGACAGAGAGAGAAAATGTGTTGCTTTCATTGTTATATCCGGCAGAGAACAAAAGCAAGCTACAGAGAGTTTCTGTTAAGTATAATTGATTTAATTGACACAGGAATGGAAAATGAAGGTTTAAAATGGAAAATGGCGAAATGTGTATTGCTAACTTTGGGGTTCCTTCACAGTAGTTTTCTAAGTGGACTCTGAGCTCTTGCTGAGTTGTTAATTAACTAACTGTTGTTTTCTGTTAGCTAACATGTGAGTGTTGTAACCTTAGATCAGGTGATAAAGCATTTGGTTGCAAATCTCCATTTTGAAGGAAGTTGCCTTTGAGTCTTTTGTTTCCCAAATTCCATTGGGTGAAGATGTAAAAGCTGGAAAGCAGACTGTGGTGAGAGACAAACCTCTGCTTCTAGGTCTGTTTGGATTATTTCATATTTTCTAAGATGCTGAGCCTTTGCTGGGCAGCACAATACATTAAATGGATATTTTGGATGTATGCTTTGATGTTTCTGTTTTGTTTTGAAAAGTTCTCACTTTGAATAATATTTGTATGGGTCTGGACAATGATTTCTTCTGAAAGGAGTCAGTTCTTATGCATCCAGTTGTTTCAAACTGTGCAATATTAATATCTGCAATAATTTCATGGGAGATATAGTGGTTATCCTTGTGTCAATGAAAGCACTAACCTCTGGCAAATTTTGGAACCTACCAAAAAAGAAAAAAACAATAATTTCACATTTTAAAACTCTCTGAAATATTTGTAAAGGACTCATACTGATAATGTTTGAGCACCCATCAAGATTTAAGATTCAAAGTGTTCATTGGAATCATGGGGTGTGGTATGGAGGTTGCTCAACTACTGTTTCCCAGGATTTTCCAGGATGAAAAATAGTCATCAGTCTGTGTATCTGTTTATCAATCTCTTAAGACTCTTCATTAAATGTTTGACCATATTGGTTTAAAGTACTGGAACAGCAACAGTGATATCCATTTTTTACATTCCTATTTCTGCTTTCAGATAATGCAGATGCATGGGTCTTATAATCTAGAAATTTAGGGATACAGTGGAAGAAATGGCTGGAAGGATAAAATGCCATGGAAAAGTTAAACACGGCTATTATTTCCCAATTGTTACACTGACAGACGGCAATGTTTATGCAATGTATAATTCAGAGCAAATTTGCCTAGAGGTCCAAGATAAAGATGTTTTATCCTCCCGAACAAATGTTGTGCTGCAACCTTCAAATCTAAAGTACATAGCGCAACCTGAGACTGAACAGAATCTCGCCCCCTTCCCACTGCAACCAAATCAACATGATGGTATTTACTGTTTCCAAATAAGGAACCTGGCCTTCTTTCAAGTCCTTATAGTAATCAATCGTTTAGCAGTAGGAGGGGGGAACATATTCTCCCTTTCCAAAGTCTTTAAAAACCAGCATCCACAAACTGTCTCCAAGGTCACATTGTTTGCCAGTTGTTCAGTTTACTCAACTTCTGTTTGAACCAAATAACGTGATCTTTGTTTCATTAATATTTAAGAGTAATTTAGATTGTGCCAGATGATCTTATAGCTCATTTAAATCAGTGTGAAGATAATATTAAGATTTCTCCTGCATAATCTACTACCATAAATGATTTGTGTCGTCTGCATATAAATGGCAAGCTGAATATGATAATTAAGTACAAAGATTATCAATAGGGAATGACAAATGTATCTGACAAGATAAATCCTCCCGGGACCTATTTATTTGGTTTTGGATGGTATATATAAAAAAAGCAATGCATTGTTTCGTTCAAAATATTCTACAAAAAGGCATAAATGATGTGGATCGCTGGGGGGTGGGGGGTGGGAGATCCTACAGTGAATAAGGGAGGCAAACCCCAGCCCTGCTATTTCTGCAATTCTCTTTGTTTTCAAGCATAGCAATTACCGTTCATGCAAGCCCCCTTATATTTCCTTATCTTGATTCATGGCTATATTTTGAAGTACGATTATACATAAAGATGTATTTAGAATACATTTTTATGGCCATTTAAACTGGTTAATATTAATTGCCAAGTAAATGTCATGCCCACAATAAAAATGCTATACCTGAGTAGCATTAATAATACGGCACCCAGTGCAATTACTTCAGAAAAATGACAGCTGGGAGGATTATTGGGAAACCCCGCAACAGTCAGGTTGACAGTTGTAGATTTCCATTATCAAGCAGGCGGTGTCATTTGTGTTGTTTAAAATCAGCTATTTGATTTTCAAGCAGATTTTAAACTCATCACTGGTGGATCAAGGACAAGGCAAAGGATGGGTTAATGCATGGCCACAGGGCAACTTAAAGTTCTGCAGTATTTCTTTGAAGGGTTCAATTTGAGTCAGGATTCTGCCAGGTTATGTATACGAAGGATACCCAATTTGGTGCCCTCTAGATATTGTTGCACCGTCTTTTCCATCTATTCAAGGAATAACCCATCCAAAGAGGACATACAAGTGTAAAAATACTGTAGAGGCAGAAATCACACAGTAGGTTTGTGAATTTTACATGGGGAAGAAGCAGTGTGATTTTTCCTTATATGTGTAGGATTGTGGGTGCATATGTCTCATTTCAATGGATGGCAAAGGTGAGGCCAGAGTCCTGATTTTACCTGTAGGGTCAGGCAGAAGGAACTAGGTGACTCTGCTGTCTGTTTTCTGAAATGAATGTTAACAAATTAATCAACTATATACAGGGTGTTTTACTCTACCCACTAACCACCGGGGGGGGGGGATATCCCACTATGTTCTCATTCAGAACTTCCTTGCCACTTGTGCTGTCAATGCTATTTCATCGTCCAGAAGAAGTAGAAAATATGTGGATGCCAAAATGAGAGGCAGAGGAAACGTAGGGTATTTTGCATGTTGTGCTGTGTACAGTGGTACCTTTACTTAAGAACGTGATGTGTTTCGGGGTGCCATTCACATCCCAAAAAGTCCGTAAGTAGAGCGCCGCTACTGTGTGTGCACGAAGCGCGATAGAGCAGACTGCTTCTGCGCATGCAGCGAACCTGGAAGTAAACACATCCGGGTTTGCCACATTCGTAACCTGAAGAGCCACAACGTGAAGCAAACATAACACGAGGTATAAACTTGGCGCATAAGAGAGAGAGAGCACCAAGTTGTACCACAGAAACCCCATCAGATGTGGTAGGACTACTTCTAATGAATTTGCTCATGAAAGCTATTCTGTGTCTGTTCCCAGATAATTCTTTACAGCCTTCCATCACATTTCTCTTACAGTCTAAGGATGTGGAGCCATAGCAGGACAAGGGGGAAATTAAAAACAATGATTGTGATACATCTGGTTATTTTTTTTAAAAGTCTGTATAGATGACAGTATATGAATCACTTGCTTTTTTTAAAAAAAAGTGCTTCCCTGTATTCATTTTTGTAAATACCTTCATCGCTATCATATAACCATTTCATTCTGAGAATATTAAATATCTCTATGGCTGTGTTCTTCCACAGAATGATAAATGACTCCATTGATTTGACAGATGTTGCTCCTGTCCAGTGGCAAAAAAATTAAGGAAAGATTCCTAAGCTACATTTTTCTTCCCCAGAGGAATGCCAACAAAACCCACTAACTTAAAATACATGCATTTCCTTTTGCAGGAAAAACACATCTAGAGGAATCTTGAAACCTGCCTGCTCTGGTTTATGAATTGCCCAGCGTTTCTCAAGACGAGGCTCTCCAGATGTTTTGAACTACAAATACCATCAGCCCCAGCCAGCACAGCCATGGTACAAAATATTTGGGGGGCATCAAGATGAGGAAAGCTCTTGTAGGGTAAGGTTCTGCTTTCCCCTTATATGTAGTTCCTATAGATACCCTCCACTACAAAAATGTGAATTCTGCAATGGCTCAAAAAATGGCTAAGACTGTATTATCACTGATAGCCCAGCTCAGTATTTTGCAGTGGCCGGACTGTATTTTATTACTCAGCCCAGCATTCTGAAATGGCAGCAGCTTCTACACAAGGGGTTCCCACTGTTTTTGAGCCAGAGGGCACATTTGTATTTTCAAAGTGTCATGGCTGCCAATTCTGAAATGGCTACTGTGGTGTGTGTGGTATCAAACAAAATGGCAATCATATCTAAAAGTTTTTGAGCATATGTAAAGGAAATTCACCAAAATATAACCTTCTTTTTTAATATATTTTTTATTGATTTCCAGTACAAAAAATTAAACATACATTTTCAGTATTATCACAGATACACAGTTTTGACCTCCCTCAGTTCATCCGCGAATCTTCCGTTTTCTGATCTTCCCCCCCCCCCCCGCAATTCTGAATTTAACATGGCCTTTTATTTTTAAATAAATCTACTCCCTCCTATTCCCTTTTTATACAATGTTTCTAATCTTTGTTCTTCACAAAACTTCCTGCAAACCCACAAACGTTATTTGTTCATCACATATGCTTTTCATATAATCTACAAATTTACTCCAGTCCTCAGTAAACTTGTGATCTCATCGGTTTCGGACTTTTCCTGTTAATTTATCTAATTCTGCGTAGTCTGTTACTTTCATTCTCCACTCTTCTATCGATGGTAGTTCTTCCTGCTTCCATTTTTGGGCCAGTAGTATCCTTGCTGCTGTCACTGCATATAGAAATAATTTATGATCTTTCCTATTTATTTCGTTTCCAACCACCAAAATCTAACTTCTAACATGAATTTTCCCAGACACTTCAGTGACACTGTTTCTCGACTGCCATATTCTGGTTATGTCCAGGAAATTCTGGAAATATGGCAGCTCAAAGATTGATGACCTCCCTATTCGGTATACAGTGGTACCTCGGGTTACATATGCTTCAGGTTACACACTCCGCTAACCCAGAAATAGTACCTCGGGTTAAGAACTTTGCTTCAGGATGAGAACAGAAATCACATGGTGGTGGCGCTGCGGCAGCGGGAGGCCCCATTAGCTAAAGTGGTGCTTCAGGTTAAGAACAGTTTCAGGTTAAGAATAGACCTCCGGAACGAATTAAGTACGTAACCAGAGGTGCCACTGTAACCAGACTCCTACCCATGTACTTACATTCCATAAAATCTAGTGTAATCTAGCAGTACAAACCATCAACACAGATTCCTTGAAATAAAATCCGTGTATTTGTCTGGTCTCTCCCCCCGAATTCAGTTCTAGTGTTGGTCATTACCTCTTCTGGTGGCACAAAGTCAATTCAGTACTCAGTGGGGGCGGGAAGCTTTGTTTTGTTTGTTTTGAAACATGTTGTGTGTCAATTTAATTGGGCAAAACTGTATTACTAGTGTTATGTGAAAGGCTAAACATCTATCCCCTGCTCATTTTCACCAGAAGGAGCATGAGGTTAAATGCTATAAAGAAAAGAAGCAAAAAAGCAAGCAAAGAATCCATGAGCAAGTCTGTGGCAGAGATAAAAAGCTCAAAATGCAGACCAAAGCAGGAAAGCTGTTTTATATGATCAAACCGCAACAGTAGCACCTAGATCAGAATGACTTAATAATACAAAGACAAAGAAGTATGTAAGAGAGGACACTGGAACAGGAATTTTGACCTTGGAAGAAGAAGTATTATGTAGATACTTGAAGTTTTCTCCTAAAACCCAGAAAAAAAATATACAAGTGACTGGGGAAGGAGGCACTTTGTAGCATAGAGTCAGACCAGAGCTATAGGCTCTAGTTAAGTATTGTCCACACAGTTTGGCAGCAGCTCTCCAGGGTTTCAAACTTGCTCTACCTGAAGATACAGAAACTTAAACCTGTGACCTTCTGAAAGCAAAGCATGGTGCTTTTGTTATATTGCGCTGACATAAGACTTCTTAGATACTGAGGTTTACCTCTTCATTAGTTATTCTTTAAAGTACCTAAAATATGCCATATACCAAAAAGAAAACAGACGAATGCTCCTGAAGAATAATAACAAAGAGAAGAAAGCTAAGCACATGCTTGTTACTGAATAAAATATTCAAGAGGATATATTTTGTGCCTATGTTCCCTCTTATCATGTAACTGTCAGGGAACTGCCATCGGAGGGACAGGTGGTGGAAGGGCTCACGGAGGTTGGGAGAGACCCAGCAGCGGAAGCAGGAACCAGCAGGGGGAGAGGTGGGTCTCTGAGGGAAAGCGAGCAAGAGGGAGGGCTCAGGGACACGTCCAGCGAGAACAGTGGGGAGGTTTCTGGACCTCCCATAGGGAGACCCATTCCTCGCCGGAAACTGTCACGCCGTGAGTCCAGAAGACGTGTTTCCGTTAAGGAGCTTTTATGTTGGAAGCGATTCCGAAAGCAGCCACTGTCGGAATCTGCGAGTGACTAAGAGGAGCCATGTCTGAGGGGCTCCGTCACAGACAGAGGTTTGTGGACTTGAACAAACTCTGAGGGACTATGATTTTACGCACAAGCAGCTCATCATCCCATCACAGCATTCCGACAGTCTCTGAAAAGCAGCTTGTGCAGGAGAAGGCATCATGAGCAACCCAGCCGGAACCGGAGAAGCAGGAGCGGGAGCGAGTCCAAGCCTGGAAGAAAGGTACCGGGTGTTGGAAGTCCAGCTAGCGCTGCAGACGGCGAGGCTTGAGGGCTCAGGATGCAGACAAAAAGGGGAAAGCCCCCCAGCTCGCCAGAAAGGTACCAGGATTGGTGCAGAAGTTTGGGGGGGGAGCCCAAGGACTATCATGCCTTCCGGACAGAGATGCAATATGCCCTCAATCTGCAGTTTGATGAATTCCCTGATGAGGAATCGCGAGTGGCTTTCGTGATTGGGCATCTTGAAAAGGGGGCGAGAGACTGGGTTAGACCCCTGATGGCAGCGAATAGTGACGTCCTAAAGGACACGATGAAGTTCTTTCGCGCCTTGGATCTGATATTTTCCAGCGATATTGAGAAGGGAGTGGTGTGTAGACAGTTAATGGCTTGCAAACAGGGGAGCCGATCTGTCCGTGAGTACTGGACTGAGTTCACCATGCTGGTTCACAGATTGGGGTGGGACTTATCGGCGGAACCCATTCAAATGCTATTTGAAGAAGGGCTTGCTTCGGCTGTGAAAGACGAACTTTCCCGGGGCCCCAGGGCAGATTCTATGGACCAGCTGACCAAATCTGTGCTGACCATAGGAGCGCGCCAGGAGGCGAGAGCATTGGAGAGGCGGGAAGGGAAGGGGGAACGTTGGAAGGAGTTCCGCATTCCAGACATTCCAGAGCCAACTTTCCCGCCGGCAGAGCCGATGGAAATCGGAACAGCGCGCGTGCGCGCAGTTTCAAAGCCCAGTGAAGGGGGAAAGAAGGAGGGAAAAGGAGCCCGGAAATGCTATCTCTGCCAACAGCCAGGTCACTTTGCCAGAGTCTGCCCCCAGAGGAAGGAATGGCAAGGGATGGTGGGAGCTGTTGAGGGAAGAGAGGAAGAAATACCGGAGCAAGTAAAAGCCAACGCCTGGCTGCCACCGTCGGGGCACAGCAGCCAGGCCAAAGAGCAGTGAAAGTGCCCACTCCAGAACCTCCTAAACCTGCCCTAGTGATAGAGGTGTTACTAGAGCTGCCTAACGGACACCCACTAAAGATAAAGGCGCTATTGGACACAGGCAGCTCCTGCAATTTCATGAGTAAGGAGTTTGCTGCTGAGCACCAGATACAGACTATCCCCTTAAAGCAACCCCCTGCAGGTGACCACGATTGATGGCAGGGAGCTGTTGGGAGGAGAAGTCAGCTTGCAGACCGTCCCAATGATAATGAAGGTGGCAAGGCACACCGAACTGATAGCGTTTAATGTGGCCACCTTGGGAGGAGCTCCCATTATATTGGGGATGAGCTGGCTAGCGTTACATGATCCGCTGGTGGGCTGGCATCAGAGAGTGGTTTCCTTTGGTTCAGCACATTGCTTAGAACACTGCAAAGAGGGAAAGGGTTTGGCAGGGGCCCAAGCCACCCTAGCAGGGACTGAAGTAATGGAGAACGTGAAGGTACCACGACAATACGCAGATCTCCGCGACGTCTTCAGCGAAAGGGAAGCTGACCAACTACCCCCGCATAGACCCTTTGACTGTCAAATCAATTTACTCCCAGGGGCACAGCTCCCTGTAGGCAAGCTGTACGCCATGTCAGACAGAGAGATGCAGGCGCTAAGGGAGTTCATTGACAAGAACCTGAAGAGAGGTTTCATCCGAGAGTCCAGAGCGGTGGGAGGCAGCCCAGTGTTTTTTGTGGATAAAAAAAACACAGACAAGCCGAGGCTGGTGTGTGACTTCAGGGCATTGAACGCAGTGTCAGAACCAGTGGCCTTCCCTATGCCCAGGATTGACGACATTTTGACAAGGGTGCGGAAGGGAAAGATTTTCACAAAGCTGGACCTAAGGGGGGCGTACAACCTGATACGAATAAGGAAGGGGGATGAATGGAAAACCACCATGTTCACCCCTTTGGGGGCATTTGAATATTTAGTGATGCCCTTCGGCCTACAAGCAGGCTCCGCGTGCTTTCAATCGTTTATGAACCACGTACTGGGGCCTTTGCTTTACAAGAATTGTGTGGCCTTCTTAGATGACGTGTTGGTGTATTCTGAGAATGAGGAGCAGCATGTGAGAGACGTCAGAGAAGTGTTGAGCAGGCTGCAAGCCAACCAGCTGCGGGTGAAACTGGAGAAGTGTCAGTTTCATACCAAGGAGGTGGAATTCCTGGGGTATCGCCTGTCAGACAAGGGATTGGCCATGGATCCCGGCAAGGTCCAGGCGGTGCTGGAATGGAAAACACCCAAAACAAAGAAGGATGTGCAGAGGTTCCTAGGGTTTGGGAACTTCTATCGTAAGTTCATCCAAAACTTTGCCCACCTGACGGCGCCCATTACGGACTGTCTCAGCAGTAAGAAAAAATTTGTTTGGACTGAGGAGGCGGAGCGAGCATTTGAGGAACTAAAAAGGGCCTTCGCCTCGGAAGAACAACTCCTGCATGTGGATTTACAAAAACCGATGAGAGTGGAAACTGACGCATCAGACAGAGCGATCGGGGCGGTGCTTCTGCAGCCAGGGAAGGAGGAGTCAGAGTGGAGACCGTGTGCCTTTTTTTCGCGAAAGCTGAACAAATCCGAGAGGAACTACACGGTGTATGACCGAGAACTACTCGCCATTCTTGAGGCGTTCCGGAGATGGAGGCATCTGCTAATTGGCGCACAACATAAGGTGCAAGTGTGCACTGACCACAAGAACCTAGAGTATTGGAGAACGGCATGAGTGCTCAACCAACGGCAAGTGAGATGGGCCCAGGAGTTCTCCAAATTTAACTTTGAGATTTGTTACGTGCCAGGCCCAGAGAACATTAGGGCGGACGCTCTCTCACGCAAACCTGAATATTTGGAGGGGGAGGGAGCACCCGAAGAGAGACATGTCATTACAGAGGACCGCTGGGTGTGTGGGGCGGCATTGGTGGGGCAAAGAGAACTGGTAGAGGGAACGGAGAATGATGAATACGCCCAGGACAAACTCAGGGGTATCAGGAGGGAGGGAGACAAACCCGGAGGTTTTGAGGAGAGAAATGGGGCGTTGTATTACAAGGGAGCGCTGTATATACCTGAAGGAGAGTTGAGGGGGAAGGTACTCAAGCAGCTGCACGATAGCCCCACAGCGGGGCATTTTGGGCAACACAAAACCATGTGGTTGGTTACCAGGGAATTTTGGTGGCCCAAGGTCAGGGAAGATGTACGGGAGTATGTGAGAAGTTGTGACCAATGCCAGCGAGCCAAAGGGGAGAGGCGGGCGCCGGTGGGGCTATTAGAACCGCTACCCACACCTGAAAGGCCATGGGAAGCAGTGTCAATAGATTTCATGACTGATCTGCCAAAGTCCAGAGGGAAAACAGCCATCATGGTGGTGGTAGACCTGTTAACCAAAATGGGCCACTTTATAGCCTGCTCACATGCTGTCACGGCAGAAGAAACAGCGAAATTGTTTGTAGAAAATGTTTTTAGGTTGCATGGCGCCCCCTTGAGGGTGGTTTCTGACCGAGGGAAACAATTTACTTCCAGGTTCTGGAGGAAGCTCATGAGCTTACTGCATGTAGAGGTCAATTTTTCGACTGCCCGGCATCCTGAAACCAACGGGCAGGCGGAAAGAGCCAATGGCATCCTCCAGCAATATCTGAGGTGTTATGTCAATGACAGAGAGAATGATTGGGTGGAGAAGCTGGCGTTGGTGGAATTTGCCTACAACAATGCGGAGAACGTGTCCACAGGGATGAGCCCCTTTTTGGCTAATTACGGGTGCCATCCCAGGGCTTTCCCAGGGGGGGAAGGGGAGAGATGGAGCGTCCCGGCTGCCGAACAGTTTGTAGAAGAAATGGAAGTGATCCATCGTCAGCTCCAACTCAACTTAGACAGGGCCAGGGAGGAGTATAAAAGGCAGGCAGACAAAAACAGAAGGGAAGGTGAAACCATTAGGGTGGGGGACCAGGTGTGGCTGTCAACCCAAGGGTTACCATTCAAAGGGGGTTGTAAGAAGTTAAGACCCAAAAGATTAGGCCCATTTGAAGTCACGCAACAGGTCAACCCAGTGGCTTTCAGACTCCGGTTACCGAACCACATGAAGCTGCACCCAGTTTTCCACAGGTCGTTGCTGTCACCGTATAAAGGGGACAGAGAAGGGAGGTTCACCCGGGGACCAGCAATGGAGGAAAGGGAACACAGCAGCCATGTGGCAGAGATCCTCGATTCCAGGTGGAAGGGAGATCAAGTGGAGTATTTGGTAATGTGGGAAGGGGAACCGGAGTCGGAAAACACCTGGGTCATGGCAGAGGATGTCAATGACGAGGTCTTAATAGAAACTTTTCATCAGAGGTTCCCACGTAAACCTCAGCCTGTAGCGAGGTTCCGGAGGGAATACTTTGCAACCACAGATGAGGAAGAGGAGTTGGAGGGGTTCACAGATGCCGAGGAGGAGGAGGATTCAGCGACCCGGAACGGCAGCCGATGGAGGGAAATGTTCGAGACGTCTGAAGATGAAGAGGATTCTTTTCGGGGTTTTACCTCCTCACCGCCCAGAGGAGAGGGAACGGGAGGGGGTGACGGGGGCCCTGGAGGGGAGGTGGATGTCAGGGAACTGCCATCGGAGGGACAGGTGGTGGAAGGGCTCACGGAGGTTGGGAGAGACCCAGCAGCGGAAGCAGGAACCAGCAGGGGGAGAGGTGGGTCTCTGAGGGAAAGCGAGCAAGAGGGAGGGCTCAGGGACACGTCCAGCGAGAACAGTGGGGAGGTTTCTGGACCTCCCATAGGGAGACCCATTCCTCGCTGGAAACTGTCACGCCGTGAGTCCAGAAGACGTGTTTCCGTTAAGGAGCTTTTATGTTGGAAGCGATTCCGAAAGCAGCCACTGTCGGAATCTGCGAGTGACTAAGAGGAGCCATGTCTGAGGGGCTCCGTCACAGACAGAGGTTTGTGGACTTGAACAAACTCTGAGGGACTACGATTTTACGCACAAGCAGCTCATCATCCCATCACAGTAACCATGGCTTGTTTTCATTTCAAGTTGCCTACAACAGGTGCCAGACTCCGAACAACATAAATGTATTTTGTACCTTCTAACAGCTGAGACTAGAGGAAGAATTGAAATCTTAAGGAGATATTACACAACGGGACTGTCTCGGATGGCTATGAGCAGTTCCAGAATTTAAAACATCTCCTTGCCCTGGAGTTAAATTGGGCCATGGCTGATACTCATTTTGTAACTTAATATCACAGGACTTTGAGAGACAGACAGAAAGAGGTGACATTTGGAACCTGTAGAATTTGCAACACAAGCAGGATTTGGTTTGCCTTTTTTAAAAGCCAGCTACAGATTTTGCCATGTAGTTGATATTCAAATGCAAAAATTAACTTTGGTAGTTGTATGAGAATGTGATTGGGTACCATCAGAACAACTGTCCTAGCTGTTTAACAAAGCTTCCCTATGCAAGACTACTGAAAAATATGTCCCACTGAGTTCAGTGCGGCTTGCTCTCAATATAATCTTGGAGCCTAAATGTATTGCTGAGTGAGGACTAACAAGACCCCATGGGTGGTAAGTGAGGTATAGGCATAGAGAATGCTAAAATTTAAAAATAGGATGCAACCTTCTTTCCACTTACCTGGAACTCAGCACCACTGAACTCAATGGTAAACGTACTTCTAAGGAGATGTGAACATATTTGAATGGACAAGTTGCTTTTATTTTTATTGCTTTTTAAGCATGGGACATAAACACTGCCTCTCTTAAATCCACTGACATCTCCTGTCAGGATCATCAAGTCCAGCCCCCTGCAATGTTATGTATTTTTGTGCTTATATTGTAAGCCACCTTGTGATTCTCAGGTGAAGGGTGGTAAAGACATTTTAAGAACAACAACATAGTACTAAGGAAATTGTTTCATCTGTATGAGCATTTCTGCTTGCCCAGCAGAGTGATCTCCCCTCTCTTTCCTCCACAGGCTGTTCTGGGGGCGGGGGGTTCTTCAGACCCCCCTGAGCAGACCGAGGGAGGTTCAGGGTAGAGGAGTTATTGTACTGGCTTCTACCAGCATAAAGGGGTAGTTTAATCCACACCTACATCTTTAGCAATTTATTCCTCAAATTCTTTCCAGGTATCCCTTTTTGTCTGCTTGCATTTCATCTGCCAAAAATTCTGTTCCTTTTCATTCATTTGAACAAGACTTTTATTTTGCTCTCACTTCTAATAGCTTCTTTGACTATGCTTGTTAATAACACAGACATCCTCTTGGCCCTTGTGGGTACCTTTCTTGACCTGTGGTATATATTCTAGCTGAGCTTCTTATATTCTGGTTTTAGACAACTCCTTAACATTTCAGATAAATTTGACCTCTTGACTTCTCCTTTCAATTTCCTTTTAACCAATCTCCTTGTTTTGATTCCTCAAATGTGACTTCTTTTTCCTTGCAATTGTCCATTTATTTAGATATGCATATATTGAATTTGATAAGACTATGGTCACTGGTCCCAGTTGGTTCAACAACAGTTACATCTTGTACCAGGTCCTGGGCACTACTTAAGTTTACTTAAACTAACCACCCTTTGGGGAAGTTGATCTCACTATAATGTATATAATATAAATCTCATTTTAATGTGGAAGACTGTGATCAGATTATCTGTGTGCCTGCTCAGTCTCCTGTCCAGATACTAACTACTGATAGGCAACTTCAACGCTCCTGCTCTCCTTTCCTATGGATTTTTATCTCTGGGCCACAGACAATTGGACAAAAAATTGACAGTCCACAAAATGGTGGTGTCTTATGTAAAGTAGTTACAGATGGGTAGCCGTGTTGGTCTGCCATAGTCAAAATAAAAAAAATCCTTCCTGTAGCACCTTAAAGACCAACTAAGTTAGTTCTTGGTATACTAAGTTAGTTAAGGTGCTACAGGAAGGAATTTTTTTATTATGTAAAGTAGGCTATCCATAGGTAAGTGGATAAAGGATTGCAGCCTAAGTGACATATAGCAGAATCTCACTTGTAGATCTCGCTTCTGTGATTGAAACCCTAGAAGAACAATTCTATAAGAATGTAAGAAGAGCCTTCTGAATTAGGCCAATGGCCCATCTAGTCCAGTATCCTGTTCTCACAGTGGCCAACCAGATGCCTGTGGGAAACCTGCAATCAGGATCCAAGCATAAGAATGCTGTCTGCTCCTGTGGTTTCGAGCAAGAGGTATTCAGAAGCATTACTGCCTCTGACCATGGAGGCAAAGCATAGCCATTAGGATTCACAGTCACTGATAGCCCTTTCCCTTTGAATTTGTCTGATCCTCTTTTAAAGCTATCCATGTGGATGGTCATTCCTGCCTCTTGTGGAAGTGAATTCCATAGTTCATAAATTGGAGGATCAGGTCCTTAATGGGATTAAATGAGTTCTGGGTCTTTTTTTTTAAGAATAGGAAGCAAGTCTGAGTTGGGTCTTGGAAGACACGGTGGTACTTGGTGGGTTTCAGGACAATCAATTGTAACGCAAAGTCGTGATTTCTCTGGTCACCTAATATTTTACACTCACTAACTTGTAAACCTGAACAGAATTTTAAAAATGGATATAGCTTGTTGAATATAATAGTGCTGAGCAGTTTACCATAAGGCACTAATGGAGCTGGTATACCCAGAATTTTATTCACCCCCGATTCATAATTACTTTTGTAGCCCAAAAGGAATGCAGTCCAGAAACTTGGATTATGGTTCCACTTTCAAGTAAACTCCGTAAGGATGATAGCATAGGAACCTTCACTAGAGGTCAAGAAATATCACCTGCGTCATTATTTTATAGTTTAAATCTATAGAATTAATTATGCCCCGTATTATATATGCTCTTTGTCCACGTTAAAGGTCTTTTTCAGATTTATTTACTTCATGACATTCAAAGGCAGCAAATGTCATCATATTAGTAAAACCAGCACAAATCTTTTACAGAGAAATGCTCTCAATTCGAATCCTACTTGCTGCCATCTTTTCCTTTAGCAATTTCCCAAGACATGAGGAATAGTTTTTATTTATTTATTTTTAAAAGGAACAACAGGGTGCTTACTGCATTGGTTGTGGTGCAATTACAGAGTCCAAAACCCCCACTGTTTTGTATATGCAGCTATATAGTGATGCATTGTAATGCATGACATAATTATAAGAAACAGGATGTTTGTAGCATTGGATGTGGTGAAATTTCAGAACATGATTAGAGCTGTGGGGGAAAAAAATGTATGCAGCTGCATAGCCATGCATAGTTATGTATGGCACTTGATTCCTTCCACCTGAAGGCTACATTGCAATCTAGGCAGGAAACCAAGCAACCTTTAATGTTAAATATAATAGATAGCTTTCACGGAAATTAAGCTGCAAGGAATTTGATGAATGTGATGGGCGATATATAAATAAAATGCAACACATTCATCACATTCCTGTTCTAAGAATAAAAGGATCAGTAGCAGTTTCCATTATAAATACTGTTTTGAAGGGGATTATGATTAATCTGTTTTAATTCATTCCACACAGATTCAGGAGTGTTTATATTTACAGAGGTTTAATGGATGGTATCACATGTTTCCAGCATCCCCTGGTTGTGGTGATTGTGCCAGGAGCTCTTGACTTTTTGTAAATCTTCCTCCTATCTTTTCTCTCGCCTCACTGATTTGTGAGAAGTGAGAGGAACCTATCTGTAAATAACATTAAAAACCTATACAAGGAATCTGTTTATGTTTACAGTGCATTCGTAATATTTAAGGCCCCATCTTTTCTATACAAAGCAGTATCATACCACTTTAAACAGCCATGGCTTCTCCCAGAAAACCCTTGAAAGTCTGATTTGTTAAGGGTTCTGAGAGTTCTTAGGAAACCTCTATTCCTCCACCCCCAGCTACAGTTCTGAGAGTGGTTTAACAATCAGTCCATCTTTCCAGGAAACTCTGGGAATTGTAGCTCTGTGAGGGGAATAGGGTTCTCCTTCAAACAACTCTCAGCACCACAAACAAGCTACAGTTACTAAGATTCTTTGGGAGAAGGCATGACTATTGAAAGAGGTGTGATCATGCTTTAAATGTTCAGTGCAGAAAGAGCCCTAATTTTTCAACTATGCAGCACTTTCTATGCTCAGTCTTCATTCGGGTGTTTTGGGATTTTCTCTCCCAACCACTTGCTTGGGATTCCCTTAAGCTTGCTAATAGTCGTCTCTAGTGCATGAATTGGGTCATTTGCACTACATAAGCCTAGACCAAATATACAAGCCTTTTTTTAGAGAGAGAAACACACACACACACACACACACACACACCAAATAATCTAAGCAGAGGAAGAGACAGATTGCATTAACGTGCATGTCTACAGGTCAGTTGCCGCTTTTATTTCAAAATATGCCACAATCCTTTCATTATGACCAATTAAAATGCCACAAAATAGTGAAAAAGCTTTTGTGTCTAGCAAAATCAGGCTGAATGTTAAGCAAAGGATGGACATGGGGAAAGAGAGTGAAAAACCTAAAAAGTTGTTTTTTAAAAATCCCTTTATGTCTAAACTCTCACTTTCACCATCCTGCAAGAGATGTCTACATATTCAGCTTTCTTAAAGAATCTGTTTGCCAGCTGACAGAGTTCTGCAAAAGAAACTTGTTTTTGACGTTGGTTCCCACATGTGCTTCCTCAAGAAACCTTTCAGTGAATGCATACATGTGGAAATTATTGCAGTGGCCCAGATCTTCCTTGGGGATTTGTTTTTAAAAAGGAAGGTTCTGTGGGCTGAATACCAAATGATCTTAGCATCATTGGAGCAGAATCTGCATGCAAGCCCTCTTTTGGATACAAATGCAATACTGAAAGAGATTATGCTGGTTCTGTTACTTTTTTTAAAAAGTGCAAATTCATTCCAATTTATCCAGTTTAGCTCAGTCAGTAAAGCACGAGACTCTTAAATGACCTTTGTGGTCCTTTCCAACTCTACAATTCTATGATCTTATTAAAGTTGGAGATATTCACACTGGTCTCTTTCCATACTTTCCACTTGCCTCCTTGAAACCCGCATACTATTTGGTAAGGCAAATTAACTGTGCAGTCTTCCCTTAAGAACAACCCAACCTCCCCCATTCCTTTTCTTCCATTGGAGCTACGAGGGAGCCCTATATAACCTTACTAATATGCTAATCAACACCAGTGGAATGCCTGAATCCAGCAATCAAGGTTCAACCAACAGCACTTAGATGAGTGGGAAGTGGAGGAGGTAGAATGACAGAAACTATTTGGAACATTTTACATCCCAAAGCTATGCAGGCTTAATCAGAAGTAAATTCTATTGAACTTAGTAGGGCTCATGTCCAAGGAAGTGTGCATCCCCCCCCCCCATAAAATTGATACACAAGGCTTATCTGATGTCCTCTGTGCTGTTCTTTCACCAACAAGAAAAAAGCTTTTCAAACATCTGTTTATGTCATTTTTACTTTATCCTGTTGCTATGCTGCTTTATCTATTCTGTTGACATTGTGCATGTGTGTATAATTTTATTCAACTGCCCTGAGAACACTGCTGAAGGGTGGAGCAGAAATGGACTAAATCAACACAGTCAAAGACTGGGATTTCTTCAAAACATCGCTCCCTACGAAGGAAAAGGAAGGACAATAGCTTGATGTCCTTTGCATGCAAAAGATCCCATCTTTAATTCCTGCCATCTTCAGGTACAGCAGAGGGAGACTTCCACCTGAAATGCTAGTGAGCCACCAATAGTCAGAGTCGACAACACTGAATTGACTAACTCAAGATAAGGCAATTTCTCATGTTCCTAAATTTCTCCATTTTCCCAGCACTAATGATTCCCATTCCCCCACCCATCCCAACAGGCAAGAAGTGTGGCTGGGAAGAAAACTGGTCCTTCCTCCCTTCCTCCCCCAACTCTCAGCCTTTAGTGGGTCTTCTGTGGCATCTTGTAGCAGGAAGTTATCTTACAATGATCCAACGCAATCATTGCACACGAACGCACTCCCACAACAGAAGCCTTCTCCCTTCCCCTCCCTTATGATAAAGAAGAGCTTTGCTAGGAGAGCGCTCTAGCCCCAAGCTTTCAAACTTTCCTGCAATTCTTTTTCTTTCTTCTTCTTCTTCTTAAGACATTGCCCTCTCTCCACACAAAGAATTCTTTTTACGGGTTTTTGTTTTTCATGTGGTTGGCATACCACTCCTACCTTCCGAATTCCCAGCAGCAGCTCAAACACATAATTTTCTAAAGTATAAGTTTTTTAAAAATAAAATAAAATTAAAGGTTATATTTCAGCTGCATGAGTGAACAAACTTACCTGGCAGTTTAAAAGATGCCATTGTGCACTGAGTCATTTTAAAAAATCAATCTTATAAAATACACTCTTGAAATGCAACTTCATCCTATACACAGCCTCATATTCCACCACTTGGACCTGCAGGCTTCTGGACCAGCAAACTCACTTGTGTCACGTCATCGCCAGCCTGAAGTCTCTGAGCTCATTGATGGGAGAGGTATAGCTCTAGAGCAGGGATGGGGAACTTGTTGCCCTCCAGAGGTTGCTGGACTACAACTCCCATCATCCCTGGCCATAAGTCATGCTGGCTGGGTCTAATGGGGGTTGTAGCCTAACCCAGCCAAAGTTTCTCCAGCCCTACCATTAGGTAGAATGAAGCAGTCTGCAAAAGACAGTAAAATATACAACTAAAACCCAACAAATTGTAAAATGTAGTTTATTAATAAGGTGACTACGTCAACAATATAATCAATGTATGAGCTCCATTTGGATATTATGCCTCAAGTACAAAAAAAATGAGACTTTGATCCCAGTCTACCTACTAGCAATTTCAATATAATTGAGCAGGGCTGTGCAACTCAATGATATTCTGGGGAAGCCACAAGATTCAGCTCAACAGACACGCCATACCCAGAAGAGAGAGGAGGGCAATGTGTATTCTTGTCATTTGGGGCCAGTTCAGTTTTATGCAATTAGAACAGACATAGCAGCTGCCAGAAGTTGTAAAATAAAAGTTCCAGAGTTTGACACTGCTGTTATCCACTTTGATCAGCCTTTACAGTCTTAACAGTTGAATGAAATGTCACCACCACTCTCCTCAAATTTGCTGCCCCGTTAACATTAGAAAAGTCCTAGTAAATCAGTCGAAAGGTCTATCTAGTCCATTATCTTGTTCTCAAAGGGGCCGACCAGATGCTTGTGGGAAGCCTACAACCAGTATCATTCTCTTGGTGTTTGCCAACAATTGTTATTCTGCCTGTGATCCTGGAAGTCAGATGCAGCCATTGTGATGAGTAACCTTTGATAGTCTTCCCTCCATGAATTATAGCCCTACTGGTGACCGTCATCACATCTTTTGGCAGTGAATGTCATAGTATAAGTATGTGCTGTGTGAATTATTTTATTTAAAAGCTATATATTTTATATGTACCTGGCACGCTCTACAATGTGTTTTAGGCATCAGCTTAAAATGTCCCCCCCCGCAAGCAAGTCTTCTCTTGAATATTACCCATATTGTATTTCTGTGAACATGCTGTGTTTTATTATGCATTCTGTATTGATTTGTTTTATTTTTCATTGGTTTTGAATTGTGTATTCTGTGTACTGCATAGGCATATTTATATGATTCCGTGGTATGAAAATATTGTCCTTCATTAGGGGATGAGGTGTAGAGAAGTCTGTCCCAAATTGCCCACAATTCAGTCAGTCCCTGGTTCTATAAGAGAGAAACCTTTCTCTCCATTCATTTAATATGCACACCACGCCTTTTAAAAATTAAAGTTCTCCAATATTTACCCATTTGTCTTCCCTCCCTCTGAACTACAAAATTCCAAACCTTTCCTTGCAGCGATGTTTCTCCAGCTCTCTAGTAAGTTTGCTTGCCCTTTTCTATACCTTTTCCAGATCTTCAGTATACTTTTTGAAATCTGGCAAACAGAACTGCACATAGTACACCAAGTGCGGTCACACCATAGAATTGTGTAAAGCCATCATAATTGTTATTTTCATCCAGGCTTTTCTGATGTTCCTAGCATGAAATCTGCCTTTTCTCACAGCTGCTGCACACTGTGGCTGACATTTTTATTCAGCTTTCCCCTATGACCTCAGGGTCTCTTTCCCGGCTGTCACCTCCATCTCAGACACCATGGGGCATCAAATTTACAGGGGAAACCCTTCAATTTGTGGGAGGATGGACTTACTGCTTGTGACAATGCAACAGGGCTTTCTCCCTGCCCCTCTTTTTTAAACAATAACTATGACACCCTTTTGTATGCAATTTTGTCTTATACATATTTGCAAGCAATTTTCCCAAATAGAAAGCATCTTTGTATGTTATTTTTCTTTGACAGATGCATTTTTATGTACACTTTACCCTAGTATGTGCATTTTGTACACACGCCTTGGCTTGCAAAATTTGGAGAAGTGTGACTTTCAAGGATAGCTGCTCTTCAGTTTGCATATTGTTTTGGGAAGTGAAAATTAGGAAGTGAATTTGGGACATTTGGGAAGTGAAAATTTCAATGAGGATGGAACCAAATTTTGCCCTCATCCCTAGCTGCCATGCCCTCATTGGCAACCCCTTAAGCCCTTTGAAAACATTGAGTGGTCCTCCTAAATTCCTGCTTGGGAAGCCTTTTCTTGCCATAACGTTTCTCCACCCACCTAGCTGAAATTTCTCCTCAGAGAATGTTAATCAATGTTTCCAGATTTTAAATTCCAGAAATATCTCCCCTGCCCCATTTATACAGATGGTTCCTCTCTGACAGCAGGCCTACTAAGAGGAGGAGAGCAGAAGGTAGCAGCTGTCTTGGACCATTTTTATTTGTACTGCCTTTTGCCAGCATACCGTTATATATAGCTATTATCAGTCTCACCTTTTCAAAGTGTTTGCCAATGGTTTGGGGAGCAGCAGAGCTGCCCAGTATCTGGTGTATTGGAGGGGGGAATGATAAATACACATTTTACATAGGCCATATACTCAGGCACCATACAACAAGAGCCTGAATAAAGGATTATATGTCTAAACCCGCCTCACTGTCTGCAGCCGCAAACCAGACAATTAAATACAGCCCAAGATGTAATTAAAACTACTTACAGTATATGGGGGGAATTTGTCAGCATGAAGATAATGGACTCAAAGAGCACTGTTTATCTAGGAATAAAAAAGGATGTGCTCTGCATCCATCTATCCCCAAAGGATGTATCCTCCGAGGCTAATAAAATAAAGTGCTGTGCTCATTCAGAAGTCTGCTAGCAGAGAGAGTATGGCAACAACCTAATTGTCAAATCAGGGGCAGCTCCTGCTGAGAAATCAAAACCAGGTTTGGACATTGTCCAGGGTTGAAATGTTGCCTCTCTTTTGTTACTGTTGTTGTTGTTTTCTCAGTTTTGTTGCACCACATGTGTGCTGTGTTTGAGGCATGTTGACACACACTGCTTTGGCTCATTTAGCATTGCCAAATCAATTGCTCCAAATCCAGTTGGAAAAGACTTGAAAGGGAAACTGCAGGGCATGTGATTTGGTTAGCTCTCAAGCATCGCTGGAGTTTGGCTGACCTAGTATGGCTTCATCCTGCTGGAGTGTGGCTGAGCCAGCCTGCCATCATCCTACTGGGCTTCTTCAATTATACATTTCCTCACTGAACACCAGGGAGATTTTCCAGCCTTTGATTGTACTAGCCAGATTTCCCAGTGGCAATCTGAAACACGTTGATATAACTTCTTTTTAAAAATAATTTATATTTATGATTGTGGAGATATCTTGAAGAAACAAAACTGACATAATAAATGGCAAGCTTTTCTAACAAAATCTACAAAATGTGTGATGTGGTGTGTGTGTGTGTGTGTGTGTGTGTGTGTGTGTGTGTGTGTTAAAGCAAAACACTTTTAGTGAATCTACTAAAACGGAAAATTAATGATCTCAAAATACGAATTTTGCTGACGTGCAATACTCAGTTGAGTAGTTCCCTTGCCCCAACATAGTTGTTCCATTAGTAATTAGAAGTCAAGATACTTTGTGAGGATGTGTGCCAATTTCACTCCTGCATAGTTTGCATTAACTGGAGTCTGCATTTAGGATACATAGCTGTGGTTGGTGCATGACCAGAAGTTGATTATGCAGGAATGAAACTATACTAGTTGCTGAAACTGACCTGAATTTTTCAGACAGGAATGCATTCTGCAACACATGCACCATAGTTTGTCTCCTAGGAAGTCAATTGGCTTTGGACTGTGTTACAAACTATCCATTTTAGCTGGAGTCAGGAGGGGTAAGGATTTTACTGGGTAAGTGAGGAAAGTCAAAGCCTACTGTTTCCTTTAGCTTTTGGTCAGAGTAGTATTCCATTACCACCCATGCTACAGGTCTCAAGTGGCACTGCAGTGATTCAATTTTAGAGCTCTAAAGTTTAATTACTATTTTAAAAACGTTCAACAATTCATATATGCACATCACAAAACATTTCTGAGCATGCATGAAGTGAGCCAGCTTCATGTCATGGCTTGGACTTTGAAGGAAGCAAGTCTGCTGTTTGATTTTAGGTAGGGATTCAAACCATTGCATCCAGTCCTTCTGCCAATCCAGCAATGCTTGAGAGCTAACCAAAGCTTGTAATTGCCCCAATCATGTAGATATGGTGATGGGGGTGAGGATCCCATTTAAACAAGCAATAGGGACCATATGTGTGAGGAGGACTGAAAAACACCCCCTTCTGTAGCTTGGATTACATGCATCCCCTTTCCCCAAGCACTTTTCTCTAAGCCACAAGTCTATCTTTATGAGCATTGGTCACATATTACTTGATTTCTGGACCAGCTCCAGAATGCGAATTCTGAGACAGCAACAGAAGACTGAACTCAAAGCGAGTGCTTAAATTAATGCCTCTTCCTCCTCACTTGCAATGTAAACTTTTCATGAATGGGCAAAGTAGTCCATTTCCCCCAAGAGTTTTACAACACTTGTTATATCACAAATTAGAAAGCCTGGCCTTTGCAATGGGACTTTGGAGGTTATGCTGTTAAGAGTTTCCACCCATCGTGGGCAGGTTGGAGGAAGAGGATTTGATCCCATCTGTAGATCCCATATTTTGCATAGGTATTGGGGAATTCTTAAGGCTGATTGAACAAGTGGTGAACTAGGGTTTACTTACTGTGGTGACAGACAACTGATCCACACACCTTGAAGCACTTTGCTGGCTCATTAAGCTGGGTTTGGGGTTGTTGTTAATGTTCTGATGGGATCTGGAACTTCAAGAGGGAAAGTATCATGGACAATATAAGTCCTAATATAGATTTTAGAATATACATGCAGTTCATCACAAGCTCTACCCACAGTTTGTACTTTGATGTTCTGCATTTGATTGACATTCCAGACTCACGTTTGACCGATGGGGTGACTGATAATATCAGATCTAAATAAGCAATTGCCCCTTCCTTCTATTCACAGCATTGGATAGACAAGGGGGAAATCAAGAAAAAGATAAAACTTTAAAATGTCATTAGTAAAAATGTAGCAGTAAAGTTGAGCAAGCTGCTCACTCTCCTCCCAGCCATTAACTCAGCTTAGAGCTCTGCCTATCAACCATGGGAGGCCACGGAAACTGGAAAAAGATGGGAGTATTTAAACTAAAACCTATGCAGTTAATATTTTGTGGGAGGAAAATAAAATAAATCGTATATGCTTAAACCATAATCATTTGCAGACCTTAAAATGTGACGCCCAATTAATGAATAGTATATGGAATAAGTTATGGAAGCCTCTATTCCTTTCGCTATCTCATGCCACAGTGCAGAGTTAAAGCTCTAGTGCTTGCCACCAAGGGCAGAAATTGCTCAACGTTGCATTTCTTTGCTTTTTAGCATTTAAATTGCCATAACTTCCTGCCGTAAAACTTTGCAAGTAACAGATTTTTTGCTGCTATGTTTAATATATATTGCACATAGCAAGATGGGTCATTACAGAAGAGAACCATGTCCAGAATCATACAGATAATCTACATATAAAGGGGACACACACACACACACACACAGGTGAAGAAACCTTGAATCAAAAGTGATCACTGATCATTTAATTTTCCAACAAGGGATACAGTTAAATAATGTGACAAGAAATATTGCGGTACAACTCTCCTAGACCTGTATCACTTCAGAATGCAGGTGCACAGCTGTGTAAACTTTACTAGCTTAAAATGCAGTTAGATCATTCTTTTTTCTCAATTTCGATTTGAGTGAAAACACAGTATTTCATAAGAGAGAACAGAACAGTAGATATGGGTTGTTGCAAACATGTGTTCACTGCATTTCAAACTGGCAGCAGAGGCGGTTTTAGGGTAGCATGACCAGTTCGGCTGCACTGGGAGCCATGGCGTAGGGAGTGCCAAAACAATGCTGTAGAACTGAGTGTGAGATGTGAGGGGGCACCAAATTTTTAGAGCCTCAAGTCTGCCACTCTTGGCAGTCAGAGTGCACTGAATGTAGAGTAAATGTGAGCGTGTAAGGTAAAGGTAAAGATAAAGATAAAGGATCCCTGAACGGTTAAGTCCAGTCAAAGGCGACGATAGGGTTGTGGCGCTCAACTTGCTTTCAGGCCAAGGAAGCCAGTGTTTGTCCATGAACAGCTTTCCGGTTCAGCATGACTAAACCGCTTCTGGCACAACGGAACATCGTGACATAAGCCAGAGCGCATGGAAACGCCGTTTACCTTCCCACCACAGCGGTACCTATTTATTTACTTGCACTGGTGTGCTTTCGAACTGCTAGGCTGGCAGGAGCTGGGACAGAGCAATGGGCTGTGTACACAGCCTGTATCTGTATGTATATAGAAATTTGTTTAACTGAATGTCAACTGAACCACATCAGAAACCAGCATATCAGGGAGAAGGATTCCAACCTAACTTTCTCCTTGCAGAGTTGCTTGTCTTTGTGCAGAGAGCTTTTGTTTGGGTACTTCTCATGTAAAAGAAGCAACTAAACGAACAGATGCTTCTCCACTTGTGTTCTGAACTAGTATCAGTACAATACTCTTTCCCCACTCTTCCAATAATTCTGAATTCTGCCAATTCTAGCAGTTGAACATCCAGTCATTAGCCTCAGAGCATGCCTTCATTGCTGGCAGCTCAAGCCTTAAACAAGTGGAATGGAAATAACTGGGTGTCTTTGAGCATGTGCAGATTGCCTTTCAACACTAAGTAATCGCTGTCATTCCCCCAACACCTAACATAATGATCACGTAGTCACTTCTTGAAACCAGAAGGTATGGTGATAAAATCACCATTACAATAACTGTGTAGGTAGTTCTTGGAGGATATGTGTCAGCTGCATGAAAGTGGAGCGTGTACAGGTTTATCTGCATGACTTTAGGTGAGGGACGTTTAATGACCACTAATCAAGGAAATCTAAAGTCAGGAAGAATTAGAGGAGCTCTTTTTCTTTCCCTGACTTCCTTCTCTGTGTTGGCTTTTCTAAGGCCACCTTCCTTTATCTTTATCTAAGTTCTAATAAAAATAGACAGTTTTACATTATGGAAATCATCTTGTACTTCATGAGCAGTCAATGTTTTTACATATTCATATTAGACTAGAAGGCAAATATGAGAATATGAATGATATCATATTAATAAATGTATCTGGGTTTACAAAAAACCCTCTCTGCTTGGTATTAAAGTTTTTGTGGTTTTTAAAAGTTACTTCAGGAAGACAGCATGCATGAACATTTATTATTAATTATCATTACTATGGCATTTGCAGCCTACCCTTCTTTCAAGGATTTTAAGGGGGTGTTCTTGCGATGATCTACTATTCTACTCAGGGCCTTCTCGGTAGTGGCGCCCGCCCTGTGGAATGCCCTCCCATCAGATGTCAAGGAAATAAACAACTACCTGACTTTTAGAAGACATCTGAAGGCAGCCCTGTTTAGGGAAGTTCTTAATGTTTGATGTTTTATTGTGTTTATAATATTCTGTTGGGAGTCACCCAGAGTGGCTGGGGAAACCCAGCCAGATGGGTGGGGTATTATTATTATTATCAACCCTGTGTCATAAAAACATAAGAAGAGCCCTACAGGTCATAAAAACATAAGAAGAGCCCTACAGGTGTCTCCCCACTTCACAAGGGGGTTATGTTCCCAGGTACTGTGTGTATACATGAGAAATTACACACACTATCAAAAAAGCCTGTAAACACTCTCTAAACCAGGCATGACCAAACTTGGCCCTCCAGATGTTTTGGGACTACAATTCCCATCATCCCTCACCACTGGTACTGTTAGCTATGGATGATGGGAGTTGTAGTCCTAAAACATCTGGAGGGCCAAGTTTGGCCATGCCTACTTTTGTTAACCCTTGAAAACCGTTTTTTTAAAAAAACCAGCAGCATTTACCGCACTGTCCAAACTCCACCACAATTGCTTTCCCCAAACCTCCTTTCTCAAGCTCCAACTCTCCACAGGCGTTCCAGGTTGGTGCAAAGGCTCCTGGGATTGCAGTTGCAAAGGATCCTGGGGGTTGCCAGCTGTTTCCCCATTCTTTCCGTGCCATTTTTGCGGGTCATATTGATTTATTTAATTATATCCTGGCAACATTCATATACACGGTCGGACGAAAGTCGAATGCGTGCAAGTGGGGAGACACCAGTACTGGATGAGGCCAAAGGCCTATCTAGTCCAGCCTCCTGTTCTCACAGGGAACAGCCAGAGATGCCTGTGGGAATCTCCAAAACAGGACTTGAGTGCAATAGCACTCTTTTCACATGTACCTATCATGGTAGGCTAAGGTTTCGTGGCTATGTGAAGATTTGAACCTGATCTCCCTGGACTCGTGACACTGCGTCAGATGTAAACCTCTTATCATCTTTCTGTGTATTCCGTTTATATATCAGAAAAAAGAGAACTCAGCAGGGCAGGAGGCATGCAAATAAAGCCGTATAAATATCTCCCTTTGTCAGCAATTGCCTCCAATGCTTTCTTTGACCTCTACCTATAATATTATTGTGTCACACATTTTTGAGAACTGGGGGATCTGCTATTGCTGACACAAAGAAGTCTGATCTGAGTAAGCAGGGTTATTTCCCCACCCCTTAGATTTAAAAAGAACTTTAGGAGTTAAGTTTTAAAACAATGAGTCTTCTTGTCCTCTCTTGGGAGGTAGATGCTGCAGAACCAAATTGGAAAGCCCACCAAGAGTCCTGCCACTAAATTCTGGCTTATTTATTACAAAATAATATGTGTTTGTCAAGGGAGCCATCTATTCAGCTTCTCTAAGCCATTATCATTTACAAAAGGAGGTGGGAGGATCTTCCCCAACACATCAATAAATTATTTTATGGCAGCTCGTGTGAGAACTACAAAAACATGGGCTTCTTTTATATTCATATCATAATGGCAAACAGATCCCCAGGCATAGCTGAGTGCCCTGCTCCTTTCTATCCCTAGAAGTCTGAGTGTCTGACTATATTGGTGTTGACTGGAGATATTTCTGTAGCTCCGTGTAATGGAATTGTGATACATTCCTGTTCTGCAAAAACAGTTTTGGATTAATGAATTTTAATGCCGGGTTGGAGGTGCATAAATTATGTAAATCCTCCATAATTTCAATGGTCAGCTCGCTGTGGCAGTACACTCATCATATTTCTGACACATGCGCTTATTTTTTTCATGGGCTGGGCACAAGGGGTTGTGCAGAAGCCAGATTAGCAAGGTGCTAATTAGCCAGAACTTGTGCCATTCATTATTATTTATTCTCTCATTATGGCATTTCCTATTAGCACAGCCCTAATTGGCTAGCCATTGTGCCAGTCACAGAGCCAGTGTGTGAGGTCCAAGTCCCAGAGAACTTGTCTGACGGAGAATAATGTCCATGTGAACATGTTGCCTTTCACCTCCAATCTCCTCAGCTGTGGGGAGCTGCCAAGCTCACAGTGGTCATTTCCATAGCACCATGGCAGGGGAGAAGCACTATCCTAGCCTTGGCGAGCGCCACTACATTGCAGAGATTATAGAACCAGCAAGGCCCTAGTTGTTAAGGCCTTTGGCCAAGAGGCTCAGGAATTTTCCAGCCAGATGACCTGCCCCAATAGTGCATGTTCAACATGCCAGGGTGTGGTCCGGTGGCTTCAACTCCCAACAGCCACTTTCCCCCATCTTCAGATCAGTTTTCAAAGTACAGTGGTACCTCAGGTTAC
Organism: Podarcis bocagei; assembly: GCF_964188305.1. Taxonomy (NCBI): domain Eukaryota; kingdom Metazoa; phylum Chordata; class Lepidosauria; order Squamata; family Lacertidae; genus Podarcis; species Podarcis bocagei. Next base: position 40,199,360 of record NC_138134.1, read on the forward strand.
ATACGCTTCAGGTTACAGACTCCGCTAACCCAGAAATAGTGCTTCAGGTTAAGAACTTTGCTTCAGGATGAGAACACAAATCGTGCTCCGGCGGCACGGCGGCAGCAGGAGGCCCCATTAGCTAAAGTGGTGCTTCAGGTTAAGAACAGTTTCAGGTTAAGTACGGACCTCTGGAACGAATTAAGTACTTAACCCGAGGTACCACTGTACAGTAGGAAAAACACAGAGGAAAAGCATTACAAAATAAGATGCTCAATGAGCCTGTTATCTGATTATTATGTAGGTGCTTGAGAAACAAAGCAGAACAAATTAGCTTTCTGTTGAGAGCCAGCGGAAAGGTAGGGTTGTTGGTGAGTAAGCAGAGCTCACACTGCTGCAAAAATCTTGCACCCATTCCTGCTTCTAAGGAGTGTAGGCAGCCTAGGCGCAAAGGGCTGCGGGAGGCCTCTTCCTCATACATTTAGTCTAAACACTGCAGCAAGCAGTTGTGATCCCAATTTCTTCTGGAAGGGAAAGACCTTTTCATTTAAGGAAGTTCTTCTGTGCCAGGAGACAAGGATGGGGATCCTTTTAGCTGGCATTTCTGTTTTATCTCATTTCTAATGGTTATACCCAGCTCCATAGGCTTTAGGGGTTAAGACTACTTTTTTAAAAAAATCAAAGAGTAAAATAAAATGAACAAATAAACAAGGTGGGTCAAGAGAGGACATAGAATGAGAGAACTTGTCATGGTGCTGTTTAGTTCCACCACTGTTGTTGTACAGTGTCGGGCAGAAGCAAGGACATGTCAAGTAGCAATTCTGCTGTACTATTGAAAGAGTGCAGCAAAATTCCAAAGACAATGAGAAATGCTACAAATGTTCTAGGGCTCTTTAGCACTGGGAAGCCCATGCCCATGCCGACTGATCTGCTCACCCACGGTCATGATGCTCTGGCAGCTGCCTTTTCTTTGCCCTTTGAGGTTTGGAGAGGCAGCTGGGATGACTAGCTGCTCCACTGAGAAAACAGCAGTACAATATGATGGGGAGGAGGCTGAGCTTTTCACTCCCACTGTCACACTTTCTTCTGCCAACTTGAAAGGACTACTGTGAATGGTCTTCTGAACCTTCACAACTACCAAAACATTGCCCTTTTACCCCACCCACTATCAGTAGCATTTCTTAGCTAGGAAAGAAGGTTGGGTGAACAGAGAGCAGGATGGGCCTCATGGAGGAAGGACTATCTGTCAAGAACAGGGATGGAAAGATCTGTCAATTTTGCCTCTCTCGGTTTCTCACTCTCCCCCAGTCTTAAATCTGGTTCTCCACATTTCTGCAGGAGTTTGCAAAATTTCTTTTCTCATGAAAATTCTCCAGCATTTTTGTGTTGATTTCTCCCAATAAACACTTTCCGTATGGAGCTTTAGCAAATGTTATACATTTTTGGAATGCATCCCAAACCAGATAATTATAAATGACATCACTTCCAGTGCTACTGAAAGTCCTTGCAGGCCAGCACTGCATTACTTTCCTGAGATCACAGCTAGCATTAAGTTGGAAGGGATCTGCACCCAGCCATTGGGCCGGAGGCTGGGGGGAAGGGGAGTGAGGAAGCTACTACTTACTAGTGGGCTTTTACAAGTCCTCTGTTGTTAGCAGAATGTTATAGTAAGAACAGCCCCTCTCAGTGCCTCAGGATCTGGCTGCAACCCATTCCAGATGACACTACACAGCCAGGGAAATGAAGCCTCTGGATCAAACTGAGAATCTGTCTCCATATCTACTCCAAAAGCAACACCTCCTTCCACCTTGTAAGCTTAAGCATGTCATTTTCTTGAAATGGCAAATCCTAGTTTCTATTCCCCTCTCACTATTGTCATTATCTGACACCCTCTTCCCATATCCAAATGTCCTCTTGAGGCAGAGATGCACTGGCAATATCAAACTAGAGGAAGGAAATAACTCGATAGCCTGAAAATCCCTCAGAAATTTCACTGATATCTGCATTAGCTTACCTAAATCTTCACAGTGAGTTAAGTCACAAGCTGCTGCTTTATAAGCCATGATCCAGGATTTCTGTGTTCACCTCTAAGATTATTGCATTGTTTGTATACTGATTTCTTCTCTCTCTCTCTCTCTCTCTCTCTCTGTGTGTGTGTGTGTGTGTGCATGCATAACTATAGATTTATAGAAATAATTGACAGTCTTCCCGGTAGTTTACGATTAATAATTCTTCTACCACAACAGCAATGCAGCAGTAATTGCTGCCATTTAATTTAATCTATCATTAATGCCATGAGGCAGCTGGGAATTCCATGTGAACCAATGAGCATTAATGTAGTATTTATTTATTTATTCACTAGCAGTAACATTTTCCCTCCCTCTCTCACTCTGTGGAGACAAGGATAGAAAATGGAGTAAAATTATGTGGAGGTTGGGGTTTCTGGAAGTCAAATTTGCAGCAAGAGAAGGTCACCCCTTAATTGCCCCTGCAACTGTAACAGACACACAAATGTGCATTCTGTTTGCGTACACAGAGCTGGTTCACACACTGGCATTTTAATGACGTTTATGTGCATAGTTTGAGCACCTGAAATCCTGTTGGAAGCTACCCTGCAGCAACTAACCACAAAATCCTATAATGTCTTCTTAGAAGTAAACCTGACTGAATTCAACAGGGCCTACTTCCAGGGAAGTGAGTATAGGATTGTAGCCTAAATGGGAAGCAAGTAACAAGTACCCGCCACTCCCAGAACTTCCCTCTGCCTGCAGGGGGGGGGAGCAGGTGCTAGAACTACTTGTGAGTAGGGATGAGGAAGAAATTCAATTCATTTCATATGTATAGTTGAACTTATGTAATTTGTACTTTGTGAAACAATATGCAAACTGAAACACAGCCATCTTTTCAAATTTACTTTTCTCTGAATTTTGCAGTGCAGTTTTCCAGCCAAGCAATGCACATACAGTCGTACCTCGGCTCCCAAACGCCTTGGGAGTTGAACGTTCTGGCTTCTGAATGATCGAAAACTGGAAGTGAGTGTTCCGGATTCCGAATGTTCTTTTGGAAGCCAAACGTCCGCTGGGGCTTCCGCAGCTTCTGGTTGGCTGCAGAAGCTTCTATTTGACTTCCGAGGTATGACTGTATTGGGATAAATCGTGCACATAAATGCATATAATAATGAAAATGGCAAACAAAGGTCATTATATGAGGGGAAATCGTTTTGCAAAAATGTGTATATTAAGCAAAATTTCATAGAAATAAACTTGTGTAAATATGCTGCCGAATTTTCATGAATTTTTAAAGGGGTTTTTAAATCACAAACTGTTGTGAAAATGTGAAGAGAGCATTCTGCACTGTAGCATTTTGTTGCAAGTCCCATTTGTACTGCTTGGAATCAAAATCAGAAAATTATGTTCTCTAGCTATCCCCATCCTAAGCTGTAAAATTATAAAACTCAAACTTTGTAGATAATACTTGGTGCTGGAATAACATATTTAAATGTACCATAGCAGAACTACTTAAGCACAACCCAAAACAAATACACAAATGGATACACACATTCATTTTTTTGTATATATTTAGGAAAGGTTATGCTCAAATCCAGGGTTCATTCATCTGGGTTGGCAAGGAAACCAGTTCCATTGTTCTGTCAAGCCAATTCATGTACTCATACATACAAGTGCTTCAAGCTGAAAGAAGACAAAGATTTAATCTCCCCTTGCCTGCAGTCATGAATATTGCCCCTTGTATTTCAGACTGGATGATGCAATATCATGTATACTCTTAGCAATTCCAGGAATACCAGGAAATGTACGGTAATGGGTGACATTACAGAGGTACAAAATAGAGGTTATGTAAGCGTTAATTTTGTATTGAGCTAAATAACAAGTCCGGTATGTGTAGGTGTTATCTTCAAGTGCAGCACATTTTTTGCAGGTTAAATAGCATACATAGGTGTTCTATGTAGGTGTTCTTGCCGGAAACACCGAACTCCATCATTTTTCATTCTATTGCAGATATAAAATTTAGATCATTAGTGCTGATAGTATAACAGCCATAATTGACAATACAGCATTATGCTCTCTTTAAATGTATGGGCACATACAGCTTGAAAATCTGAGATGTATGATTCGTAACCCTAACAATGTGAGTTTGTTATTTCCTTTTACCACCTCTCTTTACCGTCTGTATCTAGAGCTCATTCATCCACTATTGCTCATGCAATTGATCAATCTTATCTTACTTTTTCTTTCTTTAGGGATAGTACACTGCAGTATCTGTCAAAAAGCCACATGAGCATGTGACAAAGACATAAAACAGATAACATACACGTGCTTTGACAATATTTTCCTGTGTGTGGCCAAAACTGATGGTTAAATAGGGTCCCTCCAATACTATGACACTATGCAAGGGTCTAGAGATGAATGATAAACCAACAAGAAAGAGGCTTCCTTGTTTGTGCTCAAAATCTGAAGCAAGAATTCCCTTGATGCAGTTATCCTTGATCTGTTGTCCCTGGGGCTGCTGAATTTAATGCATTGCCAGATGGTAAATTCCACATAGAGGTATGTTGTAGCAAACAAATTCCAACGAAACAAAATCTTGCAATCACAAAAGGGGTTATTCATTCTGCAGCTCTAGACATTCCAGAGTACTGTAAGAGAAGAACTGCTCTCTACAATACTTTGGGAGCTTCAAACATGTGAGGAATGGATAAGATACTTCAGGCAGAATACTACAACCTCAGAATTCTCTCTTAATGCCTGCAATCAAAGACAAAAGTGCAGTTCTGTGTAGCAATGTGCAAACTCTCCCATCTACATTTCTGTTTACTTTTTTCAATTTTTCCCAGCTCTTCAAGAAACCAAAACCAAAAAGACAACAAGCCCTCAGGTTCTGGGAGGCTGCTTTGCAAAAAAAGAGAGAATGAATTGTTTTGTTGTTGTTTAGTTGTTTAGTCGTGTCCGACTCTTTGTGACCCCATGGACCAGAGCACGCCAGGCACTCCTGTCTTCCACTACCTCCCGCAGTTTGGTCAAACTCATGCTGGTAGCTTTGAGAACAATGTTCAACCATCTCGTCATCTGTTGCCCCCTTCTCCTTGTGCCCTCTATCTTTCCCAACATCAGGCTCTTTTCCAGGGAGTCTTCTCTTCTCATGAGGTGGCCAAAGTATTGGAGCCTCAGCTTCACGATCTGTCCTTCCAGTGAGCACTCAGGGCTAATTTCCTTAAGAATGGGGAGAATGAATTAGGCAGTTCTTATTTCCCCAACCACTGCATCAATCTTTAGATACATCCCTGCTGCCTGTTCCCTTCTTGCCAACTTATTGGGTGGTGTGCAGGGCAAAAACAGCAAAAACAGCAATATCTCTCCATCTGTCTCTGTCCTCCCACTTTGTCTAGTAGAGGCTTCTTTCACCCTATCTTTTCTCCTTTCCTGTTTCTGGCACTCTGAATGGTGCAAAAGCAACATCCCAGGTTGTTGGGATTTTGCCAGGGCTCCCAAATCCAGAGTGTTACCAAAGGGGAGGATAACAGACGGTAAGGACTCCCAGAAAAAATATATATGCACACATGTAATCACAACTGGAAAAGACCCTGATGTTGGGAAAGATGGAGGGCACAAGGAGAAGGGGACGACAGAGGACGAGATGGTTGGATAGTGTTCTCGAAGCTACCAGCATGAATTTGACCAAACTGCGGGAGGCAGTGGAAGACAGAAGTGCCTGGCGTGCTCTGGCCCATGGGGTCACGAAGAGTCGGACATGACTAAACGACTAAACAACAACAACAATCACAACTATTTGATACATCCTACATTCTTTGTTTCATTGTATACATAACTTTGGGTACGTTACGGAGAAAATGCCAGCTAACTTTAATAATTAAACTTTTTTAGTTTTGACTGTGCCATATTTCACCGAAGAGGTCTTGCAACTCTACTATAGTTGTTTGTTACTTCTCTGGGGCTTTGTCATTGGATAGGCTTCTTTAGCGATTATGTATTTTTATTGCAATGTGATAGTTTTATGCTTATGCCAGCATGCCATTCTCAGTGGTTCAAGGGGAGAGATGACAAGGGAAGAAGCATATTATGTTATAAGTTTTGAAAAGCCTTTTGAGAGGAGCTGCTTACTTTCCCCTACATAATAAAGCTGATCTGAGCGAACTAATTTCTTCTAGGTAAATAGCAACTGGAACATCAATTTCCTGTCAACAGCAGCAGCTTCAACAGTTTCAGACCTTCATTCAAATGTGTGAATGCTTTGCCTAAATTGCACATTTTTCATTTAGCGCACCTTGAAGGAGTTTTCTGTCATTCACTCATAAGCTCAGCAAAGGATATTTGGCTGTACACTGGATGACCCTAGGAAGGATCTGCAAAGTAGCTAACTGGAGACATTAGAACATACCTAAGTCTGGCACTCGTAGGGGATCTATTGTTGATAATAAAACACCCAGCAACTTAATTTGGGTGGGCTACTAAACTTGGACGAAAAACCATATCTTAAGCTTCTCCAATTTTTATAATTCCCACACAGCTCCAAGCATCTTTCTCAGTATGAAAAGCTCCATCTAAAAACAATTTGGAGAAAATTTAAATTAGAAAGCCCCAGGAAAGGCTCTGAAGTGAAGGCGTGGAAACTACAAACATTTTATTCCTTGTAGAACGGGCCTAATTTCCCCTACCCACTGTCATGAACTAGCAGGACGATGGGGTAGATCCCAGAGAGGGGTGTAGTGGGGACTGGGACACACCAGGGAAAGCAGAGGATGGGCAAGGAAGTACTCACAGAGTGATGGAGGTCACTGTGCAGCAACCAGAGCAGCAAGCAGGACGCATCAGCAGAGCCAGAGAGGCCCCTGCTCCACGAACACAGTGGGCTCTGAGGCATAGGGAGCAGCAGGAGTGGTGCTCTAGGAGGCTGAGGCAGGCAAGGGCCCACAGCCCAGCTCCCTAGTTCCCCAGGTGGGGCTCACTAGCTCTAGGAGGAGAGATGTGATTCCTCAGCTGGAGAAGGCCTGCAACAGCATGCAAAACGCAAAAGGGAAGCAGAGCTGAGGTGCTGTGTCTGCTCAAGTGCCCATATTGATAGGCATTAGCTTGCATGCTACTGGACTTAATATGGGACTGTGCTTCGGGTTTGACTCTGGATTGGATTCCAACTGCTAGACTTCAGACTTGGCTACTTGGATTGATCCTCGTTTGTGTTTCCTGATCTTTGGACTTTGCTTGTGTTGCTTGACCCCCAGACTTTGGGCTTGATGTGCAATGCAAGCTACCATCTCTAATCTTCACTACAGTTCTCTGTCAAGGGATCAGGTAAATTATTTCCCATCACTCATCAAAAAGTATTAATGTTTTTGTTTTTCTTGCTACCTTTTTGTTTGCTTTTTTCCTACTTTGTTTTTTGCTTAGTGTACATTTTCTCTCTTTTTTAAAATAGACTGCAGAGCAAACACACACAAAAGCACAGAAGCTTGTATTGCAGGTCACACATTGAAACTCATAGTTTACAGGCCTCCAGAGACTGATTTTGCCAGACAGAGCCTAGTAATGGCTTTGATATGCCTACCATGCATTCACATTATTTCTAAATACATACACATAATCTATTCTAAGATTCCGCCCCCCACTCAAAAAGAAGTAGTCACTAGTGTCCAAGTCACTTAGGAGGGTGTTCCTAACTTACCACTAATGATCTCACCTAGGGAAAGGAAATTCCAGTGGAGAATAGTTTGACAGGTAGGGTTTCTTTTTAATGAAATTTTTAGTATTCAGTCTTGTGCACTTGACAGTGAAATTGCTCATCCTTTATTTATTCTACAAAACAATGAGAAGAAAAGCATGAGGGTAGTAGAGTCATGGGATTAATTATTAGGTTCTTTATCAACAGTACATCAATGGAACCAATCAACTTGAACAGTGCAAAGTATTTCTGCCAAGAAACTGGTCTGAATAGCATGGCATTGATAGTCTTTGATTCACTAGCAGTAAACATTCCAAACTGATAGAAGCCAAACTGGGAATCCTTAAACTGGAATTCTTAATTCTATTTTTAAATATGTGGGATATAGATTGATCAGTACCTATTAGGCATGATAGCTAAGTGGAATCTCCCATCTTCAGAGGAAGTATTCCACTGCTCAACAGTTGCTCAGGGGAAACTATGTGGGATAGTTGTTTTGTTCAAGCCCTGTTTGTGGATTTCCTGGAGGCATGTGCTTCGCCACAGCGGAAAACAGGATGTTAGACTAGAAGGCCTCATCCAGGAAGGCTTTCCTCATGTTCTTATGCTGTTAATTAGCAGCCAAAAAATAGGCATGTTTGTGGAAAGTCAGTGAGGCCAAGCATCCAGGATCACAGAGAAAACAAAAAAACTGAAGCAGAGAAAACTGGTTATACTTAAAATATTAAGGACTGTTCTTTCCTGAAGGGGAAAAAACCCTCCTCCACTACAACTTGTGGGACTGCAAGTGGCTGTTGAGGCTGGCAGTGTGGAAGGCCGGGATGCCAACAGTATGTGGACCTAGAACCAATGACAGGCAAAGCTGACTCGTTCTGGGTTTGCCCCCTCCTCCTCCTGAGTCCTTTCCACAAGGGCAACAATGGGAGTAAGGAGATGCAAAAAATTCATTCAGCTTCTCTGCAATCTCCTTATCCTCATTTTGCACATCATTGACTCCCTTGTCATCCAAGGGTCCAACAGCCTCCTTTGATGGTCTGCTGCTACTAAGGCATTTCAGCAGTTTTTTTGTTGCTGGCCTTAATGTTTTTAGCAATGCACGCCTCATTTTTGTTATTGTCCACATGCATTTTTTTATTTGGTCAAATTCTGTGTTCCTTTTTCTTCTCCTCATTTGGTCAAAACTTTTTTTGGGGGGGAAGGGGAAACCTTCTTGCCTCTAATAGAGGCTTTGACTATGTAAACTGCCCAGGGAGCTCTTCTTAGAGCAGAACTAATTTATAAATAAAATGTTTAAAAACCTTCAGTATTCCTGCCATAGTTGTTGGCAAGTAGTAAATGAATCAATACAAGCAAGGGGGAAGAAAGTAGAGCAGGAAAAGCTTTGAACACAAGATGCCACATCCCCCCTCCCCTTGCCTGCCCACTGTTGCTATTGATACAAGATAGGTGTTGAGGATATCCAAGCAAGTTATTCCACTTGGGAGGGACAAAGGGCAAGCAGTTTAAGTGTAAAAGATCAATGAAGTGTTTTATAAGAATGCATAGGGGGATGGAAAACGAGTTTGAAGTTTAACAGCCCTGGTGTCAAAGAAATCCCTGATGCTAAGATATTACACTTCAGACATATATGTTCATGTCACAACAACTCTTATTCCCAGTGGGAAGTAGCTTCAGCTGACTGTAAAATCAGTAAAGTATCACCCTCTTCGTGCTAATCGGCACACAAAATGAATGACCGCAGATACAAGCCAGTTAGGAGAAATGGAAATGCCTTGGTTCAAGTGGCAAAATATTCCATAACAGAATTTCATAGAATTGTAGAGTTCAAAGTGAAGCCAGGAGTCTCCTAGCCCAACCCCCTGCAATGCAGGAATCTCAACTAAAGCATCCGGACTAGATGACCCTGGGGGTCCCTTCCAACTCTACAATTCCATGATCCATGACAGATGGCCATCCAACTTCTGCTTAAAAAGGAAGGAGAGCCCACTATTTCCTGAAGGAGTCCATTCTACTGTTGAACAGCTCTTGCTGTCAGAATTTTGTTCTTGATACTTAATCAGAATCTCCTTTATTGTAACTTTAATCCACGGATTTGAGTTTTGCCCTCTGGAGCAAGAGAAAACAAGCTTGCTCCATCTTCCATGTGACAGCCCTTTAGATATTTCAAGATGGCTATCACATCTCTTCTCAGTCTCCTCTTTTCCAGCTCCATCAACCGTTCCTCATAAGGCTTGGTTTCCAGGCCCTTGATCATCTTGGTCGCTCTCCTCTGCATACCCTCATGCTTGTCGATATCCTCCTTAAATTGTAGTGTGCAGAACTTGACATATTATGCCAGATGTTGGCTGACCAAGGGAAAATAGAGTAGTACTATGACTTCCCTTGATATGGATAATAGACCTCTGTTGATGCAGCCTAGATTAGCATTCAATTTTCCAGGTCACTAAAACCAGCTAAGGTAAGCTGCAATTCTAAGCAGAGTGTTCTCTGTGGCCACAAGTCACTGAAATCACTAAAGATTTATATGTGTATAACAGTGTGCAGTGTTGCTACTATAAAATTCATTATTTCATTAATAATTCCAGATCCAATGCAAGATTTAGTTGCTGTGAAATAAAGTACATAAAGCAGAGCTGTGACAGTTACTAACCTTAATTTACTACACTTATGAGTATTGTACTGAGTGTGCTCACTAAGACAAGCCAGCAGATCATGTGACCTTCCATTGTGTTCCGTAACATTATCAGTGGACACTGGAGGGCCACAACAAACGCGACACTGTTAATTTTCAGGAACTGACAGCTTGCATTTTATGAGTCTCACAGGGGATCAGAAATGGCAGCAGCTTTCTGTGGGATGGAGAATGGAAGAGAAAACAGCAGAGGTACCAAGGATAGAGCAGGAAGAAGGAAAAAGCAGCCAAACAGATGGTTCTCGAGATAGGATGGACAGAGGCAGGATCTGATGTGAACAACTCTTAAGTGTTTATGATTCCAGGAGGAAGCTGGACTGGACTCTGGGCTCATCCACACTTCAGCTTGGTCCATATTTTGATTGTATTGCGTACCGACTAATTCCCCTGGATCTGAGAGCTTTACTTGTTGTTCCATGGCTGTGTCTTGCAAAAATCTTATCTTAACTCACTGAATTGAAGCTTGCTTTAGCAAAATCTCTCATTGGATTTTCCATGCATCTGATAAGATCAGATTCAGCAGATAAGATCGGATTTTCAAGGGCACAGTTGCAGAACAAGGGGGGGGAGCAAGAAAAGCTCCCAGACCCAGGAGATTTAATTCGTACACAATACGATCAAAATACAGGTCAAGCAGAAGTAATAATAATGTATTAGTTATACCCTGCCCATCTGACTGGGTTTCCCCAGCCACTCTGGGTGACTCCCAACAGAATATTAAAAACACAATAAAACATCAAACATTAAACTTCCCTAAACAGGGTTGCCTTCAAATGTCTTCTAAAATTCAGATAGTTGTTGATTTCTTTGACATCTGATGGGAGGGCGTTCCACAGGGCGGACACCACTACCGAGAAGGTGTGGATGGCCCTCTTTGAAATTCACATATGATCATACAAACCAATGGCTGCTTTGATTTCTTTCCATCCACTTCTGAAGACTTTCCCAAAACTGCTTCCAGTGGTGCTGTCCCTGTATCAATCTGGCTTCTGCTCCAACTATTCAGCTGAGACTATTCATATTCATAGCCTATTCATAGCCGTTACTCAAGTCTTTTTTTTTAATCCTCCTTCAGCTTTTCATACAGTTGATTACTCTATTATTCTCACCTCCTTGAACTCTTTGCATTTTCATGGCCAAGTGCTTTCATAGTTTGTATCCTCTCCAATCACTTCTAAGCAGTAAGTTTTCAGGAATTAGTGTGGTTTTGCCACTTGCATCAACACAGGTAACTAGACCAAGATGTTAATTCTGGCCTGATGCTTCCATCCTATCTTTAAAAGAGAGATCTAGAGAATATTCCTTGTGCTGGAAACAAGTTTTGGATCATGGGGCACCTAGAGGAGGCCACGCTAAAGCCCACAGGATGTATACAAGCCCAAACTTGAATTAGAACAGTGATTGCAGTGACACATGTTACGATATGAGTGCAACGCAGCTGCAAACCAGTAGCTTGATGTTGACATCACATGATGTGACTAGTCCTGGTATCTATATCTTGCATCAATACATGCCCATCTTATATAATGTGTAGATATCTAAATGCACATGTACACAATGTGTAAATGTCTAAATGCACGTATACAACAAGTACACATAATGTATTATCCCGGCATCTCTGAGTCACTTTACATAATTTTTATGAATTTCCTTTGGGCCTGCATATAGAGGCACATGTAAGTTATTCTCATTAATATTAAATAAAAATATTCAACTAGGTTTTAGATGCAGTGAGCACTTGTTTTTTTCCTCTCGTTGCATATTCCATTTGGTTTCTCTTGCTGATGTCTGTGTTTGCATCAGCTCCTTCTGTTCAGCAGGCAGAAAGAGAGAACATTTTGCTTTGAAGCTGGTGCGAACACTATTCCATAAATCATTCAGTGGAGGCTATAGCAAAGCTGCTCTATCATCCCACGGCCCATGCTAGAACTCGACTTTGGAATCCATTGCCAAAAATGTGAACAGTACAATATGTCTCTTTAGCCAAGATAAGCAAGGGGTTGGTGAAGCTTACAGTGAAATATCCTATAACCTAATCTGATCTACACTATAATAAACCCTACTTAATATTCACAAGGTTCCATTTTAAACACAGTTAATAAATTGAAATCACAGATTTATCTCTCTAGAGAGCCTAAAAATATTTTCCTCCATTGTACTGCAAATGGAAAATAATCCTCCAGTGTCCAGGCACATTCCACTGGAGATTTTCTCTGCTTTAAATCAAAGCAGCAAAAACAAGACTTTTATTGTAGCTGCCCACAAGGGAAGCATCATTTCCAATATCATGATTCTTTGCAGCTGCTCACACCCTACGGATATAGGCTGGGCATAATGCAGTAACAAAACAATCCCACCAATTCTTGCTTCCCCCCACCAAAAAAAATATGATCTATGGATCTTTAAACCCCACACTTTATGTTCTAAGAGAGTGAAGATTAGACATCCACAGCAACCTATTAACATATTTTATGAATCAGAACAGCACCTTTCCAGTGACATTTATTTCCACTCTCTGAAACTGAATGCTTTGCAGTTCATCTATATGACCATTACACACACACACGTATTCTACTAAGGATAAGACAGAACTTCAAATAAGGGAAAGTTAGAAAGCAAGTGATGGGAACTTTGCTCAGAGTTTAGAAAATTGTACAACCTGCAGCACAAGCATAAGCGTATTTATTCAGCAGTAAGACCCACTGAGTCCAATTGGATTTCCTCTCTAGTACACATGTGTGGGATTGAAGTTCCAGGGACAAGTTTGGTGTAGCTATTAAACTGTTGGATTCCGTAGTGTAGTTTGGGAGTACCGTATTTTTCGCCCCATAAGACGCACTTTTCCCCCTCCAAAAATGAAGGGGAAATCGGGGTGCGTCTTATGGGGCGAATGCCTGCAAGCCTCGCGCGCCCGGCAGGAGGTCCCATCGGGTGCGCGAGGCTTGGGGCGGCAGCCTGTCGCCCGAAGCACGGGGAGCCCTCTGGAGGGCTCCCCCTGCTTCCGGCGAGTGTCTGCAAGCCTCGCGCACCCGGCAGGAGGTCCCACCGGGTGCGCGAGGCTTGGGGTGGCAGCGGACTGCTTGCCCGCACCTAGAAGCTTGGGGCGCGCTGAGCTCAGCACGCCCCAAGCTTCTAGGTGCGCGCAAGCAGTCCGCTGCCGCCCCAAGCCTCGCGCACCCAGCGGGACCTCCTGCCGGGTGCGGGAGGCTTGGGGCGGCAGCGGACTGCTTGCCGGGATGCAGAAGCTTGGCGCGCGCTGAGCTCAGCACGCCCCAAGCTTCTAGGGGCGCGCAAGCAGTCCGCTGCCGCCCCAAGCCTTGCGCACCCGGCGGGACCTCCTGCCGGGTGCGGGAGGCTTGGGGCGGCAGCGGACTGCTTGCCGGGATGCAGAAGCTTGGCGCGCGCTGAGCTCAGCACGCCCCAAGCTTCTAGGGGCGCGCAAGCAGTCCGCTGCCGCCCCAAGCCTTGCGCACCCAGCGGGACCTCCTGCCGGGTGCGGGAGGCTTGGGGCGGCAGCGGACTGCTTGCCGGGATGCAGAAGCTTGGCGCGCGCTGAGCTCAGCACGCCCCAAGCTTCTAGGGGCGCGCAAGCAGTCCGCTGCCGCCCCAAGCCTTGCGCACCCGGCGGGACCTCCTGCCGGGTGCGGGAGGCTTGGGGCGGCAGCGGACTGCTTGCCTGGATGCAGAAGCTTGGCGCGCGCTGAGCTCAGCACGCCCCAAGCTTCTAGGGGCGCGCAAGCAGTCCGCTGCCGCCCCAAGCCTTGCGCACCCGGCGGGTCCTCCTGCCGGGTGCGGGAGTCTTGGGGCGGCAGCGGACTGCTTGCCGGGATGCAGAAGCTTGGCGCGCGCTGAGCTCAGCACGCCCCAAGCTTCTAGGGGCGCGCAAGCAGTCCGCTGCCGCCCCAAGCCTTGCGCACCCGGCGGGACCTCCTGCCGGGTGCGGGAGGCTTGGGGCGGCAGCGGACTGCTTGCCGGGATGCAGAAGCTTGGCGCGCGCTGAGCTCAGCACGCCCCAAGCTTCTAGGGGCGCGCAAGCAGTCCGCTGCCGCCCCAAGCCTTGCGCACCCAGCGGGACCTCCTGCCGGGTGCACAAGGCTTGGGGCGGCAGCGGACTGCTTGCCGGGATGCAGAAGCTTGGCGCGCGCTGAGCTCAGCAAGCCCCAAGCTTCTAGGTGCGCGCAAGCAGTCCGCTGCCGCCCCAAGCCTTGCGCACCCAGCGGGACCTCCTGCCGGGTGCGGGAGGCTTGGGGCGGCAGCGGACTGCTTGCCGGCATGCAGAAGCTTGGCGCGCGCTGAGCTCAGCAAGCCCCAAGCTTCTAGGTGCGCGCAAGCAGTCCGCTGCCGCCCCAAGCCTCGCGCACCCAGCGGGACCTCCTGCCGGGTGCGGGAGACTTGGGGCGGCAGCGGACTGCTTGCCGGCATGCAGAAGCTTGGGGTGCGCTGACCTCAGCTTGCCCCAAGCTTCTGGATTAGCGCAGCGCACCTGGGGGGGAAATAAAAATTTTTTCCTTTATTTCCCCCCCTAAAATCTAGGTGCGTCTTATGGGCCGGTGCGTCTTATGGGGCGAAAAATACGGTAGTTATTAAAATGTTGGATTTGAAGATGTGGCTTCAAATTCACACCATGCCATTAAGATCACTGGATGACCTTGAGTCAGTGACTCTTAACTGCACCCCCCCCCAAACAATGTCAATATAAAATGGGTGAGTTGAGGAAACCATTGTGCCACAGTGAGCTCCTTGGAAGCGTAAAACTGTAATAAATAACATGTATACATTAAATTAATGCTGATTTATTTCTGAGTAAACATGTGCAAAGGGACACGGGTGGCGCTGTGGGTAAAACCTCAGCGCCTAGGACTTGCTGATCACATGGTCGGTGGTTCGAATCCCCGCGGCGGGGTGCGCTCCCGTCGTTTGGTCCCAGCGCCTGCAAACCTAGCAGTTCGAAAGCACCCCCGGGTGCAAGTAGATAAATAGGGACCGCTTACCAGCGGGAAGGTAAACGGCGTTCCGTGTACTGCGCTGGCTCGCCAGTTGCAGCTTGTCATGCTGGCCACGTGACCCGGAAGTGTCTGTGGACAGCGCTGGCTCCCAGCCTATAGAGTGAGATGAGCGCACAACCCTAGAGTCTGGCAAGACTGGCCCGTACGTGCAGGGGTACCTTTACCTTTACCTTACCAAACATGTGCAAACATAACACATTGTATAGTTCCATGCTTTTAGTTTAACCTCTAGAGAACTTTTACTTTGGAAACTTCAACTTTAGATTTTCTCCTGGAGCAAATTATCCTGGAGGTTTGTTGTACTTTCACAAACATTTCAACAGAGATGTTGTCAAGTGAAAGCATAAATAAATACCATAGCATCTGTGTGGATATTATTATTTTTTATATATATATATATATATATATATATATATATATATATATATATATATATATATATAAACACTGTGTCATGCTTTTTGAGGAGAACATTATCAGCAGTGCTGGAGGCCTTGTCCCAAAGCAAAGAGAGACATGGGTGAGAACATAGACTTACTGAAATCAATGGGAGAGAAATTTTGTGCACCAGGTCTAGGGGGCTGGAGTAAAACTGAACTATTGAACTAATGCTTTTCCTCTGTGTTTTTCCTACTGTACAGTGGTACCTCGGGTTAGTACTTAATTCGTTCCGGAGGTCCATACTTAACCTGAAACTGTTCTTAACCTGAAGCACCACTTTAGCTAATGGGGCCTCCCGCTTCTGCCACGCCGCCGGACCACGATTTCTGTTCTCATCCTGAAGCAAAGTTCTTAACCTGAAGTACTATTTCTGGATTAGCGGAGTCTGTAACCTGAAGCGTATGTAAGCTGAAGCGTATGTAACCCGAGGTACCGCTGTACAAATACCTCAAGTGTCCCGGAAAAATTGGGACACCCCGTTTGTTTATTGTGAGAGAACAGTAGCTATTTTGATTGTCGCGATCTCGTGTGGTTCCCCCTCTGAAACAGCACTTTTTGGGGGGCCACAGTCATGCCCAGCCCCCCAAAATGCATGTTTTGGGGTGCCATGCCCCCAAATGTGCACCACGGTGTGAAATCACATGGGATCATGGCAACCAAAATGGTCACTGTGTTCTCACAATAAAAAAACAGGAAGATGGTGTCCAGGAAGATTTTGCCCCGGATTTTGGCTTCAAAGTGTTGGAGGGTTTGGATATGTGAATGTGGAAAGGGATACAGGATGCAGATTAAGTGTGGTCTTCTCCTGTCAATCCCTATACCACTCAGTATTTCACCCAATTTAAGCTATTCTGCCATGGGCATATTCCACTGGATTTTTTTTTTTAATGGCAGTGGCATATATAGCATTCAGATGATTTAGTTGTACTCCTATAGCCCCTCAGCCAGCAGATCTTCAGTATAGCATCACACCCAAAGGGGTCCCAAGGTAACTGTACACATATCTGATAGCATACCTCAAATATGAATCAAACTACCTTTCAAAAAGTTCAGTTATGTCTTGTTAAAGATTTACAGGTAGTCTCTGCAAGTTAGATTCCCCACCACCACCCGTACATCTAAAATATGAATGTTGACAATAACTAAGAAGCATTCATAAAACATGCCTTGGAGTGATTACATTGTCACAAGTTGGGAGGAGCAGGCGATGAAGAGTGGATTCAAACCGTGTTTCCAAGTCTCAGTCAAGTATTATTTGTTTAAATCCCTTAGAAATTATAATGAAATATATATAGAGAGAGAGAGACAGAGAGAGAACAGGATTTGGAATGTGCTCAGCATAACTGCTGGACCCACCAGACCTTTACTTACATCCTGAAGCATTTTATCTCATTATATGGTCCGATTTTCATTCCTCACAAAGCTCCTTGCATCTTATGAAAACACCCCATTGGAGTTTTTAAATAGATGTTCAAGCCCATATTCTTTTATTTATTTCAATTATTTATATGCTGCATTTCAGGATACAAATCCTTCAAAGGAGGCTTACAAATAACATTAAATTGCTTTTTAAAAAAGAGAGGAAGAGGACACAACAAACAAGTAATACAGTACATAAGTGTTATCAAGATGTTTCTCTCAGTTACTGGTATAAAACGTTGGGGGAGGTGGAATCATTCTGTGGAGGCAGGACTGAGGTGCTCTTCACATTCACCCTTCTCTCTACTGGAATTCTTTCTATGGGGCAGCAGGGGGCAGATGAGCTCGTGGAGCCAGGGAAAAGGGGGAATCCAGCTAGCGCAGGCACTGAGGTTTGGGGTTTTGTATTATTATCAGTTACCATTGCATCCCATCCTTCCTAAAAGGAACCAAATTTGACATTCGTGGCATTTCTCCGTCTTGCCAATAAAACACCCCATTTTGATTAGATCAAGAGAATGACTAATCTTAGGTCACCCAAAAGACTTAGGTTGAGATTTTCACTCAGCTCCACCAGTCAACCACCACCACTTTATCTACTAAATCCAATTGGCTTCCTCATATCTGTAGAGTGTTCCTGGACAAATGTATTTCTAACTCAGTTTCTCTTATGGTCTCCTTGGCCAGACTGAAAACCTGCAAAATTGCCTCATTTACCATTTCACTGCCCCTTCACCCAGCCTGTGGAGAGTTTTTTAATGGTCCTTTAGTGGTGTAGTGCTTAGAGTGTTGGAGTAGGACCTGGGAGAGCAGGGTTCAAATCTGGTCTCTCAGCCAGGGTCTATGGCTCCTAGCGGCCGAGCCCTTTGCGCCCAACAATATTTTTGGGGTGGGGGTCAGGGCCCCCAGTGTACAAAAAGCACAGAGGCAAAGCGCAGAGCCAAGCACAGAATGGCTCCAGTGACCGGTTCCTTCTCCTCCTGCTGCTGCTGTGGCAGGGAAGGGGGCCAAAATCACCACCTGTCTGTGGCAGTGCCAGTAGGCAGTAGAGGAGGACCTGCCAGCCAACGGAACTGTGCAGCTGTCGCTTTCGGCTCTGACCCCATGGCTCCTGATGTCATACGCACATTGGGACTGTGATGTCACACACGTGGCGTTGGGTCCCCCAATCAAGCTGGCGCCTCTGTTCTACCAAACAAGGTGGTTGTTGTGAGCATAAAACAAGGAGGTAAAGAACCAATTCTGCCACTTTGAGCTACTTGTTGGAAAGGTGGGATCTCTCTCGAGTTTACAAGGAAGGTAATGTCACCAGGATGTTGAGCGTATTGTTTTCTCATTACTGGTTCCAGTGCTCAGGAAGCTGAATCAACTGGCTGAGTTCCAGTTTGTTTATATAGAAGAGCTCATTCAATATAAAAAGCAATGTGATCTTCAATTATATTTTCCTTCCCAGAATGTTTGGGAGAGGTATTACAAGTATGTAATGCAGATCAGATTCAGAAGGAGGCAATGTGTTGCCAACGCCCCATGGTAAATTCACTGTTAGTAATGGCATCTGGAATAAACTCAGGATGAACTGAAGTACCTTTGCATTGCCAGCACTCTCTCTCCTGTGGGTTAAAGGATATGGCTTACGGTAAATTATTTAAGTAGCTTTAATAATTCTAGAGCATTGTTGTTATGTTAATAAATTATTCAACAGATTTAAATGCTTTGGAACTTTTAAAAATATCTGATATCCATTTAGGAAAGGAAAGGAAAAATAAGCAGATCACTGCAAGCTAGACAGAATTAATTTCGCTGCGAAGGCTTGTGGCAAAGATACTGAAATGTCTTGGTGAAATGGTTACAATACGGCTTCCCAAAATGCCTGCATTTTCTCTGTGTAAAATACCAATTTTCAAAGGATTCACAGTACACCAATAAACAAGATAAAGGGGTCTGTTAGTATCGATGCAACTCTGCGCAGTATTATTAGTATTGAATATGGCATATTGATAGAACTAACTTGCTTGAAATATTAACAGTGAAAGAATCCCCGGGTTCACCTTAGACATAAATGTAGCATTCAACACTGCTAAGTAAATATAGAGCCAGCTCAGCAGAAATACTCCAGAACTGGGCATTTTCAGTGATCGCATTTACACACGCATTCATGGACGGTCATGCATAGACTTTCCTCAAAGAGATGATGACTAATGTTATGCAATTATCATACCTACAGGCACTAAAAGTAAAGCAGTGGTGTATAAACTGTGATTACTGTCTAGAGATAAAGATAGATTTCCTTTTAAAT
The DNA here is from genome assembly GCF_964188305.1 of Podarcis bocagei. Lineage (NCBI taxonomy): Eukaryota > Metazoa > Chordata > Lepidosauria > Squamata > Lacertidae > Podarcis > Podarcis bocagei. The sequence goes on from NC_138134.1 coordinate 40,218,885, forward strand.
TACATGTTTTGCTTTTAGATTCTGCACACAGTAATTGTCAGGGATGTTAGGGTCATGATTCAGTGCTGTGCAAGCAAAATCAGTAGGAAAGGAAAGATGTTGAGGAGTAGTAGCACATAAGAACATCAGAAGAAACCTGCTAGATGAGGCCAAAGGTCCGTCTAGTTCAGTATTCTGTTCTCACAGTGGCCAACCAGATTTCAGTGGGAATCCCTAAAGTAGGACGTGAGTGCAATAATACTCATATCAACCACAGTTCAGCTAGGATCCAGAGAGATCAGAGGACATCAGAAACAGACTCAACTGAATGCAAAATTCAGAACTGAGTACAGGCATCCCTCACAGGCGGAAGAGAGAGCTGGAGAGTCCTCATGGCTCGTGAGGAGACCCTTCCCAGAATCCAAAGAGGATGTCAATGAGGGGGAAGAAGCCCCAAAGAGACTGGAGGCACAGCGGGGCTTTGTTTGGCTGTTCATCCTCCCTGGTCAGCCACTTTCCCATGTGTACTCCAGCCTCCAGGAGGCTCCAGAGCTTCAATTCTAGTTGTGGATATTTTTGGATAGAGTATTTTTGATATGGATTGTAGAGAGAAAGCGGCAGAGAGGGCATTTAAAGGGTTTTTAGAGGGTGCTCTCCAACAACACGATTTTTGCTTATGCTCATGTGGGCCTGGAACATAACAGGGGGCGTGCCTGTACAATACACAGGAAACTATAATAACCAGGTACCAGGAGGCTATGGGAACATTGGATACATACAGTAAGAGGCATTCAGGAATAAGGAGATAAGGTAATATAAGACAGAGGCACAGTGGGCCTAGAGGAGATAGATATGATGAAATTACCCAGATATGAACCATTTTTGGTTTGTGGCGTCGTCTTGCTTCAGGTACCATTCAATACAAGGCTGTTGTCAAGAGGCAAACAGCTGCAGTTATTTAGCTGGTTTCTGTAATGCTGTGAACCACTTGTGGGACAGGCAAAGTGATTGTAGAGAGCTCTAGAGGCAACAAGTAACAGGAGGCCATAGATCAGGCATAGGCAAACCCTCCAGATGTTTTGGGACCACAACTCCCATAATCCCTGACCACTAGTTCTGTTAGCTAGGGATGGTGGGAGTTGTAGTCCCAAAACATCTGGAGGGCCGAGTTTACCTATGCCTGCCATAGATGCAAGAAGGGTACATATGACACATTGTGCCCACTGTATGCGTATTTCTCTGGCTAAGCAGGGAATTCAGACACTTGGAAAAGACTCAGGAGATCATGGCAGGTGGACCTGAGGGAAGGCTGCCTCCCTCAGGTCAGCTCCCCATGCCCTGTCCCCCCTGCAACTGCTGCAGATTGGGTCATTTGGGTGGACAGGTTTTGGCGGGAACCCGTGAGCCGCTGAGGGGGACGGGGAGACAGGCAAAGATGGTGTGGCACACCCGAGGGGAGAGGAGGGGCCACATTAGGCCACAACCACTGCTCTCCAGGAAGGGCAGTAAACGGCCATTATTGTATACTGCCTAGAAACATATGGCAAGGCAACTCAAATAATAATAAAATAATAATTTGCTTTTGTCCCTTATAGCACAAAATTAAGTTCTACAATGTATTATTGGTGGGGAGAGAAAAATCTCTTGACAGCCACTCTTACTGCTTATAAAGTGCAGAACCAGCTGCTGCTTAATGATATAAATGGTCCATCCCACAAACATCAGCTACTCCTTCCATAATATAAACCAAGTATATCACACCATTCTTACGTACCTCTCAGGCCTCCCCTGTTCTGCCCTTCCCTTAGCTCATCTTTCAACCGCTTCTTCATTCTCTCAGTGCCTCAGCCAAGGGATTTGCCCACGTTCCTAACCAACATATGGTGGGGATGGCGGGTAGCAGTTTTCCCATGCTTTCCCCTGTTCCATCTGCCTCGGTGGATGCCACCATTTGCATGAGGGAACTAAATAATGGAAGCAGCTGCGAGAGATCTAATACAGACATCAGAGGGCTTTAGCAGTGGCTGAGAGACGTCCCCCCCCCCCGTCCTCTTACTCCTCATGCTCATCTGTAGATTCCTTCATCCTCTGCACAAGACAAATAGTGAAAACATTCCCAGTTTTCATAGTTATAAAGCAGGGCATATATTTACACTCATTTGCTTTCAAAAGCTTACGCAGCTCATGTTTATGCTGTTGTGTGACAAATAGCGTTCTGTAGCAAAACCACCCAAAAAGTTCTATAGCAAGACTTGACAGGAACTGTGCATCTCCTTGTGACACAGACATTGAAACCACAATTACGACAATGGTGGCACCCATCTCTAATTATGCAAATCAGCAGTGCAGTGCTGCCACAGTAGTTTGTTTAGAGAGGATGGACAATAATAGAATTATGACCCCTGCTCAGCTACTCAGTGTGACACAACAAAATGCTTACAGCAAAACACAATTATGTATCAGGCCTTTGAGATTCTTCCCAGGCCTACTCCCACCCTGCCCAGGCCACCACCTGCGTGCTGGTTGTCCTCCACACCTTCCTCAAGTGCTTTTGCTTGGGTGGAATATGTATTTGAACTGTAAGAACTGCAATTACATCTTTGTGTACATAAAAATTGAATTATTTTTTTTGCAAGTAAATTTTTATTCAGAATTTGTAAAAGAAAAAAAAAGGACAAACAGATACAAAAATAAACATTTTAACATAAATTATTCATCCTATTTTCATGCTATACAAAAAGTAAGCGTACAATCATACAAAAAAAATAATATAAACATTAGGCTCTACTTAGCCTTTGACTTCCCTTCACCCTTTTGGTAAGTATCAAATAAATCCCGGATTGCGTAATTAGTTTATTAAAGTTTATAATTATTAGCTGATAAAAATTGATTTTTAAAGGCTCCTATATAGACTATTGCACCAAGTCACATCTCTTGCTTTGGCCACTTTTGCCTCTGGCCTGCACCAGGGCCGACCCACCCATGAGGCAAGATGAAACAAACACCTCAGGCAGTAGGGTCCACCCAGGACAGTGGATCCAGATGTAGATCTTTCTTTTCTCCCTTGTTCCCAATCTAGATCTTCCCTGACCCTTTCTTTCCTGGTGGAGAAGAGGGCAGCACCATTTTGTGGTCTATCTCAGGAGCCAAAATATATTGGGCCTGCCATGCCCTGCACTCCACTGGCAGGTAGGCCCCGTAAAGTAGTGCACGAGACTGATGGAGACTTCCCTTTTCACTTAATGTGTACTTACGTTGAAATACTTTTTTAAAAAAGGAGAGAGAAATTTGTAAACCATAATTTTTGGAAAAGCCATCTCTGCTGGTCAGCCATCTCTTTTGTTACATATATTTTGGGTTAATAACCCCAAGTGGTCCTGGTGATAGCTAACCGTGAAGAGATTGTTTAGCTATTTCTCAGCATGTGTAGGAATAAAATATTCATCAGAGCTTGTGGAAGCAGATACATGCACACAAATCCCAGGTAAGAGGAAGGAGCAGGTGTTTATGTAGAAACACAGAGGCAGACAGAATATGTGAGTTGGGTAAAGCCTCCTTGAGGGCTTTTCTCTGAGACTGATGTGGGGCAGCAAATCTGCTGCCCTGTAGGAGTGCCAGCTAAGCACCACCACTTATGATCTGCTTGTATATTTGTAAATCAAGCAAATATTGGAGAAACACCAGTGATATTTCAGTCAGTGCAAACCAAACCTTACAGGTTGCATCTGGAATGCCTCACCTCTCAGGGAGGTGAGAAGCAATAGACCATAAGCCTCATATATGTAGCTCCACACATTGAACAATCTGTGTGCAACAGCTCACAATCTGGGTCAGTCACTGCCACAGTTTTCCTACAAGCCAGTGCAAGGTATACAAGTTAGAGATGTGCAGGGGAAAAGGTTGAATGGCATGTGGTACATCATTGCACATGAATGGCTTGCTGTATGGTGCCAGGCAGAATGTAGCTTCAAGTGACCTCCATCAGGGAGCCATGGCATATGATGCAGGATCTCGACTCAATTCATCACCTTTCAAGACCCTCTTGTCTGAAGGGCAGACTCTGTAGGCCAGTCATACACTCTGTAAGCCTGCGACCCACCAGTCATAAGTGCAGATGCAGCAGTGAGCAGTGCTGAAATATTACTTGAAGGATGAAGAAGTTACCTAAATTGTAAAATTATGTTCATTAATTCATGACCTTCTAAAATGCTCTATGACTTCAGCTGGATTATTCATGAGTGTGGAGAGATTGAGGTCAATATTTGCTAGTTATGCCAATGCTTCTTGTACTGTGATCTATTGCAGGGTACCTTTTACTTTTTAAAAGACGTGATTAACTGATTTTTCCTGATATAGCCATGTGAAATTGGAAGTGAATAAAAAATGTTGTTTCAGCTAGAATGAAGAGAGAGAAATTAAACTGGGCAATAAATTATAAATTGTGCCTCGTTTTAAGGACAATAACTGTGAAATAAGACTCACAGACCTGAAATTGTGCAGAGATTATGCTGCAATACCTACACTATAACTGGAATTAACATCACATGGTGTGCATTTTTTAATGTATTAAACTAATTTAGCAATGTTTGCAAAGTAAGTTATTGGTGCAAAAAATAAAATAAAATTCAATCTCCAGCAGTTCCAGCTGTAGAAAGTATTCTTTCAGGCTGATGCTGAGAACTGATATAGTAAATAAATCCTACCTCTTATTCCCAGCTGGGATAGTACAGTCGGTAGAGCTGGAGACTCTTAATCTCAGGATTGTGGGTTTGAGCTCCATGTTGGGTGAAAGGTTCCTTCATTGCAGGGGGTTGGACTAGATGATCCTCGTGGTCCCTTCCAGCTCTAAAGTTCTATGATTCTCTTGCCTTAAATAGGCAGCTATGGAATGAATATTGATTCTCACCATTGGTAGTCAAGCCCTTGACCTACCCTTCTATGTCTTTATCATGACCTAGGAAACAAAAATGCATTAGCTTGTTTTTAACCAGCCCATTAAGTAATCTAACCTGGAAAATGAAAATGATTGATTTGCAAAATGATTAAAAAAAAAACACCAGTCAGATCCTGGAAATGCCGCTGGGCAATGAAACAATTGCTAAGCTAATAAAATGTGAGTTCAAACAAACAAGAAGGAGCCTGCTGCCTGGAGCATGTCAGTTATTAAGCTTTGTGTCTTCGAACTTCAGTCCCCCGTCCCCCCGCGCATTGCTAAATAGTGACATCCTGCTAGCACTACTAACTCCCCTTATGCGCAATCCCGAAAAGGGGGGAAATAACTCTGCAGCATTTCCAATAGTTACAATTCGGTTACAGAGACACTCCAAATAGTTTTATGATCATAAGGTCCATATATCACAAGGCTTTATATCAAGTCAGGCAGTTGGTCCATCTAGCTTGTGTATTTAATGGCAATGTAAACTTCATGTCCTGTGCCTCAATCAGTATGCCATTAATTTTGTGATATAGTAAGTTCTTTGAACGGGCCATTAGTTAGCAGGGACTAATTTATATGAAAACGGCCATTTCAGGAAAATGCTGCTCAAGCTGGTATAGATCACAGTGACAGATGGCAGAGTTCTTCAGTGAAGAAACTTCCTCAGGGTTTGGTGGCATGACCACAGAAGTGAGCAATGTAGTGAGTTGCCTTTTGAAGGCTCTGTGGTGGAAATCATCCATCTAGCCCTTCCTGTATGAACATGCATGCAAAACTGCCTAGCTCTTCCTGAGTTAATGTTTTAGGAGAGCCATCTGGTTCCTAGAGGTGTTTGGGGAGTAGAATCTGCTAGAAACATTCTAAAATGGTTGTCTGTGTTGGAGTGTGTGAAATGCCATAGTGTAGCGGTCAAACCCACGCTACTTCCCATGGCTTTCAACTCTCTGACAATTCCCACTTAAAATTAAAAAGTAATCACTGTCTCCCTGATGATAGTTGTTGTCACTTGCCACTATCGCCACGGATAGGACACTGCCTTTTCTAGCAATGTTTCACTTTCACATCTAAATCCCACTCCTACTCCCGGCTAAGCTTAGCAGTCATGGAATAAGAGGAGAGGTCCTCTTGTGGATTGGTAACTGGTTGAGAAATAAGAAGCCGGAATAAAAGGGCAGCTCTCCCAATGTAGGAATGAAGTAAGTGGAATGAATCATCCTCTGAGGATGATTGTTGTTGTTGTTGTTTAGTCGTTTAGTCGTGTCCGACTCTTCGTGACCCCATGGACCAGAGCACGCCAGGATGATTATTAGGACTTGTAATTTTTAACTCATTAACAAATAAGCTAAAGTTAGGAGTGACCTGTAATGGAGCTAGGTTTGCAGACCATAACAAATTGCTCAGGGTGGTTAAAACAAAATGGGGTTATGAAGAGCTCCAGCCAGGGCCAGCCCAGCCATGAGGAAGAGTGAAGCAGCGCTCCTCAGGCAGTGGAATCTCATGAGGTGGTGCTTCTACAGGTACGCTGCATGCCCCTGCTGCCTCCGGGGTTGTGTGGTTGCGGCAGCTGCTTCTGGAGAGATCTTGCTTGATTTCAAATCTTACAAGCTCTTCCTAGAACCCACAACAGCAGTGCAACCCATGTAAGCGAAGCTTCGACGGGGTGGGGTGTCTGTGTGCCACATGGCCAGCACCTTTCTGCTTTGCCTCAGGCGGCGAAATGGGACAGGGTGCCCCTGGCTTCAGCTGGGACCACAGCGGAGGGCAAGGCCTTGAAATTCCTGCGTTGGATCTAGACACGTCAAAGCAGCATTTCAGTTCAATGCTTTGTAAACTCATAAGGAGAAATCAGTAGGGAAAGATGAGACTCCACAGCACCATCTGGTGTCACAGTGTTATATTGTGTATACAACGCATATAAAATACTTTTTCTTTACAAATCTAGCTGAGTCCCTGTCCTCTCCTCACATGGGTCCCAGTTTAGTTCAGCACCCATGCAATTTGTAATTGCCAGTCATACAACTGGTGTCTTGTCTAGATATCCACATTTTTTTACTGCACCAAATGGTTTCTAATAATGCCAACACATAAACATAGAGGTTGAAAAGTTTGGTGTGAGAATATTGATGGAACCAAACTTTTTAAAAAGAGACACACACAGAGAGAGAGAGACTCAGCTAAAGAACACCTACAAAAGGAATAGCAAATGATTCACTGACCTCCTCTCTGTCTGAGGTTATTTTACTTTCTGTCTGAAGGATAGACATATGTGCTGGGGCATCATGACAAAACTCAGTGGGTTCGAGAATGGGATGTCTCAAGGCCATCTTCTGGAAACCTTATTGCAGTATCTGAAGTCTAATATTTGCCTATTAGAAATAAATTTCCAGGCCTTACTGCCTGCTGATAATCTGAAGACATTACTTCAGAAGACAGTGTGAAAGTTTGGTGTGGAAGGATTTTATTAACGGAAAATGAGAAATTTAGGTACCACATCTGAAAGAAGCCCATGTATATGGGTAAAGCAAGCAGTGCAAATAGAGAATACTAAATACTTTAAAACTGAATAAGGCCACGTGATTGATGGAGTGTCATGACCGATATATTTGCTTATGCTCTACTATTTACTCATTAAGTACTTTGTTAAGCACATTGACAATTGAGACTGGTTGATATTATCCCAGTTTTAAATATAGGAAACTGAGGCACAGTAGACATTTGCACAATATTCTCCCAATTTTACATATGGAAAACTGAGGCGGACATAGAAATTTGACTAAGGCAGAAGACTGGGAATGAGTAAAAAATGAGAAATCATTTAACACTTGGAAGATGATTTACATGAGAAATGTATGGCCTTGGTTTCAACGAATGGCATAAAAAAAACCCCCAAACAGCTAGCACCTACCCTGGAATTAGAGGTCACTTTCTAGCAAAGAAGGTCCTACAAAGATTTGGTGCTGCTAATCAAATCTGGTTATTTAGTCATTCATTTATTTAAGGAATCCATTCAGTGCTATTCTCTTGCACAACCTCAGATTTATTACTAAAAAGCTTCAAAATCATTTTATGCAGACAAGAATATACAGCAAAATCAAAGTGAAGCAGAACAACAGTCACGTTAAGACAATTATGTGGGATAACATTTCTTCAGTTTTTGCATTAACTGGATTAAATGTGGCTGTCCTTCCTCGCTCTCTCTTTTAAGCTGCCTTACAATTTTAGACCACTTTTGCGTAACTTTCTGAGACTTGTCTCTGCATGCCCGAAGCTAGTTAACATTACTGTCCCCAAACCATTTCTCTGTATTATAAAATGCAAGATAAACTGCAGACTTTAGTGGGGAACAAATTTTCCATTTACCCTAATTTTGGCATGGGCCTAGCTAGCTAGACCATTTTGGAGTGGGAGGTAATGACCTGGATTGCCCAGGCCCAGCATGATGACGGAATTTCAAAAAATAATTACTTTTTCCTTCCCTTTCCATTTTTTTTAACACTGTACCGAATCATCTCACTTTCCAGGGGGGAGTCAAGTGGTGACTATACATATTTGGCAGCTCTTTCTATTCATGATATGCGGTTGAGCACATCCACAAAGGATATATAAAGGTACAAGATGGGAACCATTAAAGAGAAAGCACCATATAACACTGAGCTGGAACCTGTAAAAAAGAGAAAAAAGGATTCAGTCAGAAGAAATGGTTCGCTGACTGAAAATTCAAAGCTGACAAAAATATACAATCTTTGAGACAAATGTATAGTAGGGAGGGAGGAATCTACAGAAAAGAGAGATGGGCAAACAGAGCCTCTAATAAAAGGAAATGAATCCAGTACCTTGGTAGGACTGGGATTTTTTTCCACGGTATGTTAGGCTCATTGCCAGTGGTAATAACTTTCACTGAAGATCAGCCTTCAATTCACTGACTCATACAAATAAGAACAGTAGTGACTTGGCACTACAAGGCCATAAATTCAAAATAGAAGAAAAGAGCATTCACAAGAGGTCAGTTTAGAATATATTTTCAGATGATGCAAAGGCATATTCTAATTAAAAGACTGCAGGAGGGGAGCGGGGACTCTGAGGGTCCATGTTTTGAACATTTAACCTGGAGGGTGTTAAGCAACAATTGGGAATTAAAAAATTATTTAAAAATATGTAAATATATATATATGACTGCCTCAAAGAAAAGCTCTCTCCTTGAAAAAGGAGAACAGAAACAGAAAAGCATAGCAGCTGCAGAAACACAACCATTTCCCTTGGCTGAACTACAGCGTAACAAAATTGCCCCCTTAGTCTGAAAGACAGGTGACCTTTTTCAGGGCACGTCTGGGCCATTTTGATTGGCCACATTTTAGAGACTATATAATACTAACCAGATATAAGCACCTGGAATACCAATGAATCATTTAGAACTTGGCAGGGGGTTGGACTTGATGGCCCTTGTGGTCTATTCCAACTCTATGATTCTATGAACTTAAGTCTTCAAGAAGAAGAAGAAGAAATAGTGATAAACCTGAGAACAACAAATCGTCTCCTCCCTAAAAGAGGGCATGTGTTGTGGTGAGACCTGGAGAATGACTTCCTGTGTTGTGGGTGGGTTGGATTGGTTTGCCACAACACCTGACTGGTAGGTCCCTCGATGTTGGGTTCAATCTGACCAATGGGGCACAGTCCAGACGGATCGAGGGACCTATTTATACCCATGCATGTGACCCAGAGCTTCCTCTTTCAGCTCGTGCATTCGGTACACCCTCCCACCTCTTCCTGATTTTAGGGATTTGTGCAATTGACCTTGCTATGCTGTCGTGTGTCTGTCGTTGGGACAGGGGCAGGGTAGGAATTTCCCCACTTGGCTGATTGGTTGTTGCCATTTGGGTTTTGCCTGCTGCATAGCAAATTGTCACAACTTGTAAGGTTGCGGATAGGCACTGGTTCAGATGATAGGGATGGGGGAGCAGTCTCACCATCCCTATGTGAAGGGTATTCCGTTAAAGGAATCCAGGGACTCAACTGGTTTGGTCAACCCCTGAGAGGGGGTTGTGCCCGTACCTGAGTCCAGGGGGGCTTCTGGGTGGTGAACAGAGTCTGTTCCTGGCTTTTCACCTTCCCAGGTGTTCACCCTTGGCTGACCTATGCTGGTGCCCTGGGTCAGCGCTGCCTGCAAGACTTCAGGAAGCTAGTCGAACCTATTCAACCACTCACTTTCTGTAATCAATAAAATTGTGGCCTAAATTCTGCCAAAAACCAAAACTAAAATTTGAGTCATGTGTGAATTTATTTAGGGGGGAGGTTTCTGGTTCTGAACATGCAAATAAGGAAATCTATGAAAATCCACTCTTGCCAGTTCAAATAAAGCTGCTGTTTTGAATGGGACTTGTAATAGCTCAACGGTGTGCTGCATTAATTTATTTTATGGTCCTTGGAAATGGGTTGAAGGAGTGGGTTCTGTTTATCTCTCCTACACCAAGATAAACTTGGCTGTATTTCACCATAATTTCATCATTCTCAGGAAATACAGAAAGCAGTCATCTTCTGTGAATCTGCATTTAGCCCTGTTATTGGCAAGTGTCTAAAACATGTAGAAACGGCATTGAAAAGATTTGAAGGCAGACTGACTCATACACTGTGATTAAAAGGCAGACTGCAGCTTACTCTGCATTTTCTGAAAAGTGGCAGACAGTAGTGATTGTCCAGCCAGCTGCATTCATTTGGTGTGCATGAGAAGTCATGAGAGTCTCATAATTTCTCAAAACTTGATTTTGGCAATGCAGCAAACAACAGTTTGCTGGAGATGCCTGTGCTAGCTCTGTGAGTAGCTTATGATAAACAACAGAGCTATCTTTGCTCATCATGTGCGCTCTCATTTTATTTTGTCCACCAATAGAGTCTGGTCAAATGGTTTTTCCAACTCTGTCCCAAAGTCATGACCCAATGGAGCCTGGCCCACATCACAGTGCCTATTGAATCAAACTCCTGTTTATGCCCAAGTTATTCATGCATTGTGAGTTGTGTGTGTTTTAATATCCTGGCTAATTATATGCAAAAAATTGTGGAGGTATTTGATAGTCCTGCTTTGTCAGCTTTGTCCATGGCGACTGAAATCAAGAAAATAATTAGATTTCAGATTCTGGTTTAATTGCAGTGGTATGAAACTGCTTTGGACATCATTGTTGGAGAGAATTCTATCCCTATGCCTTATTTCATAAACTAGGATGTTCCTATTGACTTGAAATATGAGTATTCATTTCTATTTGGCTCCTCGGGAACAGAATCCAATATGGTGCAGAAGTCTGCAGTATGCGTGTGGGAGGCAGTGCAAATCAGATGTCTTGAACTACGTCAGCAGAAACATTTTCTACCAAGGCAAATTTAGCACTGGATGTAACCTATGGTATCTATGTCACTGAATTTACAAAAAGGAAGGAAAGAGCAATGATTCAGTCTGTCCATTTACAATAAAATACATACAAATGTTTTCCAAAGGGGGGGATGTATGCTGCCACCTAATATATTATATGCCTTTGCCTTGGACATCATGATAGAAAGAAATAAGTACAGAGCAGACATAACCAATGAGAAAGTTAGAGGTCTCTGAAAGGTCATGTACTTCATGAAAAAATTAGTTTAAAACTTAGGGGGGGGGGGAAGCATTGCAACCGAGTAAAATCAAAGATAGCATATATTCTGGCCAGTTAAATGTCAACATTCAATAAGCCTAGATGAGAAGTAGCTCGAAGACCTGCTCACTAAAGACCAAATAAACAAAACAAAGTATTTTAAAATTTTCATTGGAAGCATGAAGCTTGTCAGAAAATTGGTGGGGCCATTAAACATCCAAGATGTAAAAGGAGTCTTCAAGGACAAAGGTATTGCAGGGAAACTAAATGAATTCTTTTCATGGTTCTTCATTCCGGAGACTTTTGGGAATTTATCCTCATGTAAGCTTTCCTTTTAAAGTGATAAATCTGAATAATTGCTTGAAGTTGAAATGCTGGTTGAAAACGTTTTAAAGAAAATTGATAGATTAAACAGTGATAACTCATTCAGAATTACTGTGGGTAAATGTAAAAGAATGGTAATCTGTCCTGAATATGGTACCAACCAGCATAGCTTCTCTTCTTACTGTAGAGGGAAATCTTCAATGTGGGATTAACAAGAGAAGAGAAGTGGGTCCATCTCTGTCATTTAAAGGAGTTCAGGCAGAGAACCTGGTATGCTAATTGTAAGTAAGACAAGTAATACTGAAGACATTTGTTCAGTAGAGGGTCTCCGCATATCATCAAACCAACATAGTGCCCTACGGATGTTGTTGGACAAACTTCCATTGGTTCCAGTCAATGGTGAGAAAGAGTGGAATGACTGACGTCTAGCAATGTCTGGCCAGCTCCAAGTTGGCTACCCCTAATTTCAACCAATGTTCACAGTAGAACTACAACATTAATCCAAACTCTAGAAACAACAAAAAGTATACATGCCCATTCTAATAGGGAACCTTCCCTGCTGCTTTTTCACTGGCAGTATGTAATGGAGGACAAAAAACAATAGCACGGTACCCCAATGTTGCACGTGGCAGCAGGGCATTTTTTTCAGTGGGAATTCCCAGAACTCAGTTTCTGCACCTCTCAGGTGGGTGCCATTGCCAATCCAAGAGAATGGGGGGGGGGCATGTTTATGGTGAGTTCCGGAACCTCTTTTTCTAGAAAAATAGCACTGCGTGATAGTACAGTGGTACCTCGGGTTACAAACACCTCAGGTTACAAACACTTCGAGTTACAGACTCCGCTAACGCAGATGTAGTACCTCAGGTTAAGAACTTTACCTCAGGATGAGAACAGAAATCGCGCGGCGGCAGTGGGAGGCCCCATTAGCTAAAGTGGTACCTCAGGTTAAGAATGGTTTCAGGTTAAGAACGGACCTCCGGAACGAATTAAGTTCTTAACCAGAGGTACCACTGTATTACTTTCCCCAGCTCAAGTTTGCTACTGCTACATTTGATGGGCTGGGCAAGACACACTGATATATTAACAGGAAAGCAGTCTTTCAGAATTTCTTCTGGGCACTATGCTTCACATCCCAACTCATCTCTAAATCTACTGTTGGTAAACAGAGTTGACAAAGGAAAAATTAAGCTTCTAACTTTCCCTAAGCATAAATGCTCTTTCTTGGTTGCCTAGAGTGTATCCATAGTACACATTTAAACTGGGTTGAAACAGGTTAATTGTTACAAAATCTTTCAAAGCCCCTCAGGTATCGACACTTTGCAGGCCTTCAGAGGATTCTTGTTACAGATCCCTAGTCCTTCACAAAATTACAATTCTCAGAGTACCTTAGTTGAAAATCGCATTAGGCTTCAAATAGGCTTAACGGTCCTATGCTCGTAAACAAAGCACTTTACTAATAAGATAGTAGGGTCAACCCTGTGGGATCAATGCCAAATTGTTACAGTTTGGGGTGTTCCTGGTTAGGGTTCCAGCTAGCCATGCCTCCCCTCCCCTCACAATTCTCCATTCCATTCCCTCTTTCACTCCAGGTTTTCCATTCCTCACCCCAACATACACTCCGATTCTGTGGCTACTGGATCAGTCCACATTGGGTTGTTTGGGGAAAGTTTGCCACTTCAGTCCTCCCCCTCAATATATTGTTTCTACTTCTACAAATTATGCAGTTTCCCAGGCCATACTTGTTTATAAGTAGCCACATTTGGGCTAGACAGCTGTCATAACTCAACATTTGAATTTGCTATATATCAGGGGTATCAATCTAGTGCTTTTATTCATTTATTTTTCCAAACAGTCTGCTATCAGTTGCCACTGGGAGGACTGCTGCTGCTGCTGCTGCTGCTGCTGCCACTGGTGAGTTTCACTTCACCTCCAGCTTTGCACATATTATTTCCTCCTCACCCAACTGATGGGGGGTTTCATGTAAGAACTTTTATCTCCTACACAGTCCTTTAAAATAATAATAATACTGAACCGCTAACATCTCCTTATCTTAATTACATACTCTACTGTGTTGTTAAATGAGAGTTTTCATCCTGTATTACCTAATATCTTCTGTGTTGTCTGTTGAATCTGACTAAGGCATTTGCGTTCCACATAATTTAATGGGCTTAATAATGGAGTTTTATACAGCCTTTGTGGCAGGGCCTCTCAATGCCAGGAATGCTGCAGTTTCTTACTGGGCAGAGAGGGAATGGCAATCTGGGTTTCTATCTATTTATTTATAAAAGTGTTTATGTACCACCATCTTATAAAATAGCAGGGCAGTGTCTGTTTGTAATAAAACACAAAACACCATTTAAAAACAGTACAAAACAATCATTAAAATAACTGGCTTATCAAGGTTTTCATCAAATGTGAAGGCCTGTGAAGATAAAAAAAAGCCTTCCAATGATGCCTGAAAGTCAAAAGCCTGTCAGCTCTATGCTTCTATAACTTTTTGCAGGCAGTGTTCTACATTATGGTGATACATGGCAATACTTATTGCATGGCTTCAAGAAAACAGCTCTGAGCATGCTCAGCTCCTGAGTCCGCCAGATCAGTTAACCTCATAGGTCCTGGTTGGATTGACATAATGACAAGAGAAGGGGGTGGGAAAGCTGCACAGTTGGAGCAAACTGGATATGGAACAACTGATTAGTTCAAAATTGGGAAAGGAGTACAACAAGGCTGTATATTGTCTCCCTGCTTATTTAACTTATATGCAGTATTCATCATGCGAAAGGCTGGGCTGGATGAATCCCTAGCCAGAATTAAGATTGCTGGAAGAAATATCAACAACCTCAGATATACAGATGACACAACCTTGATGGCAGAAAGTGAGGAGCAATTAAAGAACCTTTTAATGAGGGTGAAAGAGGAGAGCGCAAAATATGGTCTGAAGCTCAACATCAAAAAACCGAAGATCATGGCCACTTGTCCCATCACCTCCTGGCAAGTAGAAGGGGAAGAAATGGAGGCAGTGAGAGATTTTACTTTCTTGGGCTCCATGATCACTGCAGATGGTGACAGCAGCCACGAAATTAAAAGACACCTTCTTCTTGGAAGAAAAGCAATGACAAACCTAGACAGCATCTTAAAAAGCAGAGACATCACCATGCCAACAAAGGTCCATATAGTTAAAGCTATGGTTTTCCCAGTAGTGATGTATGGAAGTGAGAGCTGGACCATAAAGAAGGCTGATCGCCGAAGAATTGATGCTTTTGAATTATGGTGTTGGAGGAGACTCTTGAGAGTCCCATGGACTGCAAGAAGATCAAACCTCTCCATTCTTAAGGAAATCAGCGCTGAGTGCTCACTGGAAGGACAGATCATAAAGCTGAGGCTCCAATACTTTGGCCACCTCATGAGAAGAGAAGACTCCCTGGAAAAGGCCCTGATGTTGGGAAAGATTGAGGGCACAAGGGGAAGGGGATGACAGAGGACAAGATGGTTGGACAGTGTTCTCGAAGCTACCAGCATGAGTCTGACTAAACTGCAGGAGGCAGTGGAAGACAGAAGTGCCTGGCGTGCTCTGGTCCATGAGGTCACAAAGAGTCGGACACGACTAAACAACTAAACAACAACAAAAACAACAAAATAAAAATTGGAGGCTGATGGGTGGCACCTCCTGGCTACAGCAATGCTTTTGGACTGAGATTGGCTGAGTGGTGCAGAGAGCTGGTTGGCCAGAGAATGGGAAATTGACAGAAAATATATCCAGGACTCTCTCTACATGTATATTATAGAAGGACCTGTGGAACAGAAAAGAACAGGGCTTTAAGATTGGGGGCGGGCTTTAAAATAAATTGCTGGGCGTTTCACTTAGTAGGGCTCAGCCTTAATAGATCAGCCTCTGCTGATGTGGTCACATTGGGGAAGCACTGGGGAATAAACTGAAGCAGAATAAATCTACCAAGGATGCATTATTATGTTGCAGAAAACACCTGGGATAAAATACCTGTCCTGGGGGCGGGGGCTTTTAGTGTTTCATTCCACCTCCCTTCATTGGGGTCTGAGCAACGCAAATCCATTTTCATGAAATCTTCAAATTAAATCGAACATCTGCCCCCCCCGCCCCAAAATATGTGGAAGTGGCATTGCACTTATGAGAGTGGTAAGAAGCAAAGGTTGTCCAGAGGATAACACCAAAAGGAGGGAGAAGTTCTGTGCTCTTCACTTTCCTTTTGCCATGCAAGGAGGCAGGGGATCCACTGAACCACCTTCCCACCTTGGAGCATACAATTATCTACAAAGAGGGGGGGGGGGACATTTAGTATTTGGCCAGGAGCAGCAGAGCCAAGGAGGTATTTTTATTCATACTAAATGTGTCTATTTCACTATTTGTGTGCGATTAAGGTGAGATTCTCAGCTGCTTGATGCATGGTTTTAAAAAACAAGAAAAGATTTCTCTTTCTCTTTTTCTTTTTGGCAATGGAGGGTGTCTTTGATGTAGGACTCCACTGTACTTTCCAAAGGAGTAAGAATGTCAGTGGGAGGATTTACAGCTGTTTGAAGTATTCCTCCACCCCTGCGATTGATTTTAATGGAAACAAGTGAAATAATATCCTGTACACATGCAAGGGCTGTTCTGAATTGCTGGCCTCTGTACGGAAGGAAGGTGCTTTTATTAAAGTAAAAATAGGTTGCGATGATATCTGTTTCGGAGGGTCTGCTGAATTTAAAACTTGCTAAGGGAAAGAAGGAAAATCCGCTTGTTCAGAAAAAAAGAAAAAAGACAAAAGGGGCCACTCTAAAGTGGATGATGCCTCTGTTTCGGTTTCCGGTCATGCATGAGATTATTGCCTTTTTGTTGTTCTGGAACAACTCTTCATTGAGTGGAATGGTGATTTCTGGGGACCTTGTGCTGGTTAAGTATTTCTGCAGGAATATAGCAGTGGTTTTAATGTGCAGTGTTCCATTTTAATAGCCAATTGAAATTACTATTAAGCTGCAGCATTGCACATTTAGTTTCTATGGCCCAAGTAAATAAGACTGCCGAATGTGTGTAGTCTCCAAAAAGCACTATTCATCTTAATGGAGAGGTGCTGCCTGCAACAAAGGGAGGAAGAAGAAAAACCCTTAATAAAAACGGAAAATGGGGAGGAGAAAGTCAGCAAACTAGCGAGACTGTGCCCTGTTTGCAAGAGAAAATTCTATTTGCTCTGCATTCCTAGCTGCTGAAACCTCTTCACATTGGCCTTAGCCTGCTATTTTATTGTGTTTTCTATTGAGGAAAATGGTAGTCTATAGCTGCAAGGTTTCAGAGCCCTATAGTGCTCAAGTTACACTCTAGTTGGAGTACAGAAGGTAATAAAATGTGATACTTGTCTTAGCTGATATTTCTGGAATACTAATGTGTTTGTGGGTCTCCAAGACCAGTATCTATGGGGTTCTGTTTTGGTTTCGTTGCCTGCACAACGATACCACATCCTAGAGCAGAGGTGATACTTCCTCTCCAGTCAAGGCAAAGACCTGGCTTCTAATATTATACAAAAGTCAAGTCTCTGGTTAGCTATTCGCAGACATCAAGCAGATATTTGTAATTCTAGCCAGCTGCTAATAGTTTAAAGGAATGAAGATGTGAGAGGTGTAGCTAAAAACCTGGACTCTGATATTACAAGAAGACAGTTCTGGACGCCATTAATGTGCAACACAGTTTCCTACTGAGTAGAATCGATATGGTCCAACTGAGTCCTGTAAAAGTTGCTTTCAACCATTTTACAGCAGATCTTATTTTCTGTATGCACACACATGAATGGAGAAAACTAGTTAAGTCTTCTTCTTTTTAACCACAAGAGCAGAGGCATTTTTGAATGTTAAAAGCAGCTTCACATATCTTATCTCAGTAATCCTTACAGCAGTGCTGTAAAATAGATAGGTTTGTTATTCACAAACTGAGGACAAGAGTGATTTCCAGCTAATGATTTCGTGGTTGAATGTAAAATTCGAATGCAGGACTTTAAAGCAAACAGTCCACACTCTGGCAGTGGAACCCGATGGGCTTATTCTCAGGTAAGTGTAGATGGGGTTGCAGCCTTAGTCACTATAACTAAGCAGTGTTTCGATTATTTGGAGTTGGTGCAGATGTTACCACGGCTAGTTTAGCTACATAAATAATGATTCACCCAAGTCAGGAGTGGTGAATCTTATAAATAAAATCAAAACCTTTATTAGTGGTGAATCAGGTCCAGGGCAGAATGTGACTCTCCAAGGCTCTCTCTGAACCTTGGAACTTCAGGCCAAGCCTCCTTGCAAAGGCACACTCCTCATCACCTCTGCTCCACACACTCCCCAAGTCATAGGTGTCAACTCCTAGGGGTTCAGCTCTTGCCAATATTTTTTTGGGGAGCCAGCCCCCATAATGTTCAGGCGGTGGAGGAGGCTGAGCATGGCACAGCTTCAGTGACCGGTGGCTGATCCTTCTGTTACTGCCATGGAGGAGAAGGAGGGGAAAGCCGCTCCCAGCCAGTAGCAGCAGCAGCAGCAGGAGGAAGAGGAACTGAGCACAGCACAGCTTCAGTTGCTGGTGGCTCCTACTCCTTTATAAGAGAAAAACAAGGGAAGCAGTCCCCAGCTGGTGGCGGCAGCAGGAGGAGGCCAGGAGTGTCATAGGCCCCTTCAATCTTAGGTTCAAGTTGGTGCCTCTGCCCCTAATGCTTTTGTTTGCCTGGATGGAACCCTGGTATTGCTTCTTGTTTGCCTGGATACAGGATAAACTCAGGGGTGCAGCCCTGCTGTGACAAAGTGGGAGGCTGCTCAGAGGTGTCTCTGAGCAAAGAGAAGAGGGGAGACTTATCCCCAAAGATGAGTGCCTGACTACAGGTCAGGAATTCCCACAAGGACAGGGATTCTCGCAAGGAGCTGAACTTTCTCTGCCTCTGCTTAAAAGCCTGGCAGATAGGTGGGGAAACTTGCTGGAACAACTTTCAGTCTAAATACGCTTTCTACCAATTTGGATTCCTGAACCTTGGCCTTTGCTCTAAGACCGGCTATGAAGTTGATACTCCTTGCCTTGTAAGATCACTTGGATTAGATTCTACCACTTCCTCATCACCGGATTTGTACTATTAGACTGCTGTAATAAAAGTTTACTGCTTTACTTACACATAAACACCTCTGCGGTGTGGCCTTGGGCAAGAGCCAGTACAGTATCTGGAATCCCAGATGGAACTACACTTGCATTTAGGTCAACATCTGCTCTGTGTTTCCACACCAATTGGGACATGGTGGTCTGACATTTGAGAGCAACAGAGCCTTTCTGGTTGTGGCACCTAAACAATGGAGCATGAGGGACCGATCTGACCGCATCAGTGCTGGTCTTCATTGGCAGGCAATGAAGATGGGCTCTTTCAGCTGACATTGGGGTTGTAAATTAATTGACACAGGATTTGTTTGCTCCATTATGGTTTCATCATTGTTTTTAATTGGGTTGTTAATTGGCTTTGATAGCCTTTTTAGCTAAGAAACAGGGGTATTTCAAGTAGAAATAAACAAACAGAAAAAACTCTGTCATGTGGTTAATCTCTAATTGCACGATGTGAGAGCACTTTCTGAACAAATACTTATGCAAAAATGATGAAGTTGTCTCAGGGTTGCTCTACCATGACAGAAATAAAAGTGAGAATTGGGTCTAAGACAATGTTCTTAAAATGAGATGGCCTTGGCTGTGTCTCAAGAAGTGAACTAATTAGCAGAGAGCAGTGGAATGAGGGTTAAAGAAATGTTACAGATCTGCCTTGCTCCTACGAGTGCACATTAAAATAGCAGATGGTGGGCATTTTGAAACAGGGTCAATTGCTTCTATTGCAAGGTTCCATTTTTAAAGTGCCTATTTTTATTATATGGGTTTGTTCATTCTTACTAATTAAATATGGTATTTTTTATATATATATATATATATATATATATATATATATATATATATATATATATATTTAAAGACATTAAATGGCTGTCTAGAAATTAATTTGGATTCTGAAATTAGGCAAACATGAGACAATGTGACCTCTGTCTTTATTATTATTATTATCTAGCAACTTCCCAGGAATAATTTACTTTTTGCTTCTGGCTTCTTCTTGCACTTGGGCTTCATATTGATTCTGCTGTACATGACCATTGATATTCAACATAACAGATTCAAAATGTGGGTGTGATCAATAGGTACTTGGAAGTTCTTGCTCCTCTGTGGTATATGGGAAAGAGGGAAACAGGGCAAATGATTGCTTTTCTTTTGAGCTTTAAAAACAAAAATGTTTTGAATGAGTTTCAAAAAATAGAGCAGAAAGAAGCCCCTTTTTAAAAAATAAAAAAGGCACAACTCTCTCCTTATCTAGCTCCTCTGGGAGAACTCTTGTGACAGTTTGTCAGGTGTAAGTATCCTGTATGCATATTAAAAGTGTCTGACTCATCCTACTAAGCAGAACTGCCAGGCAATAGTATTTAAAACACAGGGATATGATAAACAAGCTGCAGACTCTGCAAGAGGCTCAGAGAAAAAGAAGGGGGCAGAGGTTCTTGCAAAGCGTGTCCTCCCTAAAAGAGGGCACGTGTTGCAGTCAGACCTGGAGACTGACCTCCTGGTTGTGGGCGGGTATACTGGATAGCCACAACCCCTGACTGGTAGGTCCCTCATTGCTGGGTTTAATCTGGTCAATGGCGAGCTGTCTAAACAGACCGAGGGACCTATATATACCTAGGCACGTGACCCAGAGCTTCCTCTTTCGGCTCGTGCATCGGAAAAGTTAACAGCGTGTCCTCTGTGCAGCCGAGAGACTTGCCTTTGATGATCGTCTTGGTGATATCTTTCCGTTATCCCCTTCTTTTTCTTTGTTAATTCATTTCTTTAATTTCCTTCCTCCCCCCACCCCATCTCAGCCCAGCCGCCATTTTGGGTTCCCTTTTGCTTGGGAGAGGTCCCCCCCCACTGCGTGTGGGCGAAGTGGTGCCTGAGTCAGCACAAGGGGGGTTCTCCAGGGGCTTGTTATTGCAGGATGTTCAGCTTTCTGAGGAGGAGCTATTTCTCACCATCCGAAATTCCAAAATGGACCAGTTGGGCAGGGGTGCCTTGATGAGCCTGCCTGCCACTGGTAAGCCCAGCCCTTGTCCAGTCAAAGATGCCAGGAAGTATTTGTCACGTCGTCCGCCTGGAGATGGTCCCTTCCTGATTCACGAGGATAGGAACCCATTAAGGAGGCATCAATTTGCTGCAATAATGCACAAGGCGCTGGGAGCGTGTGGCCTGCTGGGCAGTGATATTGCACCTCATTCTTTCCGCATTGGCGCAGCTACTACCACTGCGCACTGGGGTCTTTTTTAAAAAAATAATATTTATTAATAATTTAATAATTACATAAAGAAGAAAAAGAGTTAAACAAAGCAAAACGATACAATATAATAGAAGAATCTACAGGGGATGGGGGTAGGTCAAGGTTTTGGAAATGGTATAGGTGCAATTTATTCAGAACAAAAGGCTAAATTAATTGTGAATAATGTAGTGACAGAAGAATTTAAGATTGAGAAAGGAACACGACAAGGCTTCCCAATCTCTCCATCGCTTTTTATATCGGTCTTGGAGGTTCTGCTAAATATGATTAGAAGGGACCAATCGGTTAAAGGTATACAAGTGGGAACTAAACAGTACAAACTGAAGGCATTTGCTGATGACTTGGTATTGACTTTACAGGAGCCAGTATCCAGTACTAAAAGAGTACTGGAACTGATTCAAGAATTTGGTCAGGTAGCAGGCTTTAAGTTGAACAAGACAAAAACTAAGGTTTTAGAGAAAAACCTAACTGGGATAGAGAGAGATAAGTTTCAGCAGGAGACAGGATTAACATTGGTTAAGAAAGTGAAATATTTAGGGGTTAACATGACTGCTAAGAACGTAAACTTATTTAAGGATAATTATGAAAAATGCTGGACTGAAGTGAAAAAGGACTTAGAAATATGGTCAAATTTGAAGTTATCACTGTTAGGCCGAATTGCTGTGATAAAAATGAACGTATTGCCAAGGATGCTGTTTTTGTTCCAAACATTGCAAATCTTGGACAAAATGGACTGTTTCAAGAAGTGGCAGAGAGACATCTCCAGATTTGTCTGGCAGGGCAAGAAGCCTCTCAGTTTCTCAGTCTTTTCCACATTTATGCATCATTCTCCAGAAGGATTTGTTTGCATTTTAGTGTGCCTTTCTCCTAATGTATGCAGCCAAGCTGATGCCAAACGTAACGCTCTGCTTTCCTTTGGACCACATCAGTGAGGCTGAGAAGGAGGGTCTTGTCATCAGGGCAGTCCAGGACCTCCATACACCCTGCCCAGGCTTGCACCTCAGAGAGGTCACTTCAGTGCTGCTAATGCGGCAGTTTGACTTCACACTTCATTCTCTCTCGAGACAGATGGATGCCATCCATGCCAACCTAATATACATATGTTTGCAAGCAATTTTCTCTGCTATAAAGTCTTGTGTATGTTTTCACTAACATGCATGTTTTTTAATGCACACTTTTATCTAATATATGCATTTTTTTTTTACACATCATTTGGTTGGAGAACTGCATAGAAGAATTCAGAGAAGTGTGGGTTTTGAAGGATAGCTGCATTTCTGTTCACATATTGTTTAGGAAAGTACAGACAGGCCATCTCTCATTAAAATGTGACCAGACCTGAATTTCCCTCCCATCCCTACCTGTGAGGAGTTATTGCTGAACCATGCTATCCTTCTGCCTCTTCCACTGAAGAGAGAGCAGCACTTGAGAGGCTAAGTAAAACTATTCCTTACCTCCTACCCTCCATCTTCAGGATACAGCAAACCATGCAGGAAAAAAATTCTACCCTTATCCTCCAAAGGTACAGCCAAACATTTCAATATTACCACTAACAGTGGTGCTATCAGTAGCAGTAGCAGCTGTAGTACATCTCACTGCAGGTTTTTTCTTTTTTTTTTACCTTACTGCTTTAATTGTGTCTAAGGTGTAAATGTTTACAGCAAAATCGATATCATCCATACTGCTCTAATCTGGTGACCATAAATTTTTAGATATGGTTTGTAAACCTGTCTGAAATTTATATCCCTCTGTTTGGGTTTATTCCATATCCTTAGCTGGTGTGGATGTATGAGAAATATCCTGTTAGCTCTGTTGTCAACATGTTAGGACACTCTGGCACAGGAAAAAATAGATCCTCATTCTTCCTCAAAGGCCAAATATAGGGCATTTTGTTTATTACAGAAATGCTACGGAGCCATATGCATAATGGTAGAAAAGATAAATTGGATGATGTTTTCATTCTGCTGCTCATGAAAATCTTTTTCTGACTGCAGAGTATTTTTCCAGTGTTTTGTTGCGCTGGCTTAAATTATAGTCATTGAGGTTTCTAGTACTGCCCTTGGAATGTGTTTCCTTCATTTAACCAATCTGTTGGCTGTAGAATATTTCCAAACATTAAATTCTGAACTCATATTTTTCAGTCTGATGCTGCTCTTCAAGTAATTCCACATAATCAGCAGTACAGATGTAGTCTCTCTGGCTATTGCTACAAACACTTGAAGAGTGAGCGTCAGGTCTGTATTAAACATTTGAACTGCTGCATCTCTACAGTACCAGCCGAAAGCTACATTTTGTGACATTTGGCTGAAGTCAGTGGGAAGCTACTATAGACATGTTTGAATTGTTCCCAGTTTAGGGATATATTGACTAGCTCATTTCGTTAATTGTTGTTTAAATCTTTTTAGTAAACATGTCTGTTTTTAATAATAAAACTCATTTTCCTTAATGTAGCCCACTGGTGTCTCTAAAAGTCAAAAAAAAACCTTAGACAACTTTCCTTCTGCATTACAGATGGAAATGAATATTCACAGATGAACGTCATTTTCAATTAATTCATTCATTTACATTTGATGATTGGACAAAGTAAACAAGTATGGAAAGTAAAGTTCAATTTGGCTCTAATTATAATGGTGACAGTTTCCTATTAACTTAAGAGGAGATTGTTAGACCTTGTTTGTATATTGACAGAACTACTTTGCTGTGAGGATGATTTATTTTATCTTAAATTCCTTCACTGCAAACACTGTCATATACTGTCACTGTCTATACATACAGACCAAATGCACTTTCTTTTAGTAGCAAAGGAATGAGAAATATGTGCATGTAGTAAGGCTATGTTTCAACTATAGACTAAAACGAGTATAGTTAACATTTGTGTCAAAACAGGAGGGAGTTCAGACTTTTAATTTTTACAGAGAAGTGTCACTGCAAGATGAAAAACTCCTGTTGATTCTGCCATGGTTGCTTCTTCCTATAAATGAAGAAATAATAGGTGACACTTCTTTCACAAAAGTTGGTGACAGAGAACAAATTCAAACAAATGAGTAAGCAAATGAATTGCAGATATTTCCTACCTCCTGGTGACACTTTAAGATTGAAGGTAGAGAGCAACACCAACCTGGCAGAGTTAAACAAATCATGGCTAAACAAAGATGTCAATATATAAAGGCAATGCCTGGTTGAATTAAAAACCTGGGATAGCAAAGCTCATGGATATGCCAGCCAGACTTTCTTGGCACCATTGCTAATGAGGTGGTTGTTGGGTCGGCCTTTGTGCCAAGTGAGTCTGTTATTCTACCAACACTATTTCAGTTTTCTTATCTGCTGGGACACAGGCCTGCTCTCTTCCTTGGGAACAAACCCTTCCAGTTCTGAAGCGAATGTTATTCTTCTCGCATTAGTGCCATGTGCAGAAGGCAGAGGTTTTTCACCTTTAATAGTTGTGTAGAAGAATCTCAACTATTAAAGGTGCCTGCAGGTGCACTGTCATCTTGTATCTGGCTTAAAGTCTCTGGAAATCCCAGATGGAAATTATAAAAATAACTAATGGCATTCAGCCATACATCTTTTTTTAGCTGGTGACAAAGTGAAGGCTACGTTGCATTGTGGCATATTCCATTATGGCTGAATACAGAGTCACTGGGCTTGCCTCCTCTCCCAGGACACCTCCATCCTTGATTCGGCCTCATTTCGGAGAGCATAAAGTTTCCCCACTTGACAAGGTGTCCAGGCAACAAGCAAATCAGGCAAAGTGTATGTTCAGCACCAGTATGACCTAACAAATCCCAAGCTCCCCAAACCTCTCAGAAAAATAATAATTGTAATAATAACAAATTTAAAAAGGTAAAGGGACCCCTGACTGTTAGGTCCAGTCACGGACGACTCTGGGGTTGCGGCGCTCATCTCGCTTTAATGGCCGAAGGAGCCAGCGTACAGCAGGTCATGTGGCCAGCATGACCAAGCCGCTTCTGGAAACACCGTTTACCTTCCCGCCAGAGCAGTACCTATTTATCTACTTGCACTTTGACGTGCTTTTGAACTGCTAGGTGGGCAGGAGCAGGGACCGAACAACAGAAGCTCACCCCATCGTGGGGATTTGAACCGCCCACCGTCTGATTGGCAAGCCCAAGATGCTCAGTGGTTTAGACCACAGCGCCACCCGCGTCCCTAATAAATAACCAGTTTAGATGGTGTTAAAAAGAGGATAAGACAACTTTGCGCAGGATGAAGCTATCAGGGGCAGCTACTGCAACAATTAATATTATTTATATTTATTAGTCACTTTTATTCAGAATAAAGAACTCCAACCAACTTACAAAAACCATTTAAGTGTAAAAACAAGAATGAAATGCCCTAAAATACATATGCAATATTATGCTGGATGGATGTGTTTTACCTCCATAGCTGGAGACAGTATGCTTCTGAATACCATTTGCTGGGTACCACAGGAGGGGAGAGTGCTGTTGTTCTCATATCTTGCTTGTGGGCTTCACTGGTTGGCCGCTGTGAAAACAGGATGCTGCAATAGATGGACCACTGGCCTGATTCAGCAGGCTCTTCTTACATTTGCAGTTATACGAAGGGTGCAACCCTAGCCTTAGCTGGGAATTTAACACCACATTGAACCAGAGCTTTTTTTCCCCTGAGGGTACTCAATGGTACAAAGTGGTACCGACACATTTTTATTCTAAAAGAAAAGTAAAATAATAATGATTTTTGAAAATGTACATGCTGTGTAGGATTTTTAGTGATACTTGGTTAGACATCTATAAATATATTCTACCCTTGGAATACTTTGTAAATACTATTATTATTATTATTATTATTATTATTATTATTATTATTATTATTATTATTATTATTATTTCTTGCATTTCTATACTGCCCCTCACCCGAGGATCACAGGATGGCTTACAATGTATACATATATGTCTATACACATGTAATTTTTAAACTAGATTAATTTTAATGATTGATCTCTTTTTGAGATTACCCCGATGAAGTGTGTTTATGTTAAAATATTCTGAGATCTGACATTTCCTGAGAATAACCCTCCAGACCAGCTCATTGAAAAACCATGCAGTTTTTTGTTTTTGTTTTGGGAGGCCTATAAAAGTATATATGTGTGTGTGTGTGTGTGTGTGTGTGTGTGTGTGCGCACGCACGCACGCGCTAATCCTATTCCCAAGATTGCTTTTTGACAATCATTTCTGCTTTCCTTTCCATCCATTTATTTTTCCTGGGGCATTTTGTAACATGCTCCTTCAAAAAGGGATTTGCCACCAGCTGCATGATGACAAGCTTCTATGGATACACATTTTTTCTATATATATATAAAGAAAACCTCCCACTTCCTTGGCATTTTAGCAGCGAACAATGACTAGCTCTCAGAAGGCAGGAAACTGTTACATAGCTGGATGAAATCCTCTTGTCCTTGAATAGGAAAATATAGCAATACAAATATGATGTGTTTAGTACATAGTCAAAGCCACTTTCATTCTCTCACTCTTTGACATGATCTAACCCAAAACCTTCTACTTCAATAAATAAAGTAAGAGAATGTTGTGGCTTTTGCTGCAACACACTAGCACAGCTACTCTCAAAGAAATGTTACTTTTTTGAAACCCCAGAGCCTTTAATTTCATTGTTATAAAGTTTCTGGCTCCTTCATCTTATGGCTCATCAACATTTCTGCTTGTCCTGTGCCTAAAGAGCATGCCTCTGAGTGGTTTTCCCTTTGTCCAGCTCCTTTCCCAGCGAAAACCAACTCTTTAGCTCTAAACTGGAGCATACAGCAACCACTGGAAAACCCGATTGCAGTTTGATCCGATTGAACACTAAGTAGCAGTTTTACCCAGGGGAAAGCAGCGGGGCAAGAGAAAATGTGGATAAGCCCTTAACACTGGAATTTGGGATGTGTCATTGATTGATTAATTATAAAGGTTTATTGATGGTTAGCATTGATTTGTTTGTGGGGCAAAAAAGACCAAAATAAAAATAAAAATTAGGGCTCTGAGGCAGAGAACCTATGGCCCTCCATATGTTCTTGGACTCCCAGTTCCCTTCAGCTCTAGCCAGCATGACTAATATGCTGAGAGTTGTGGTCCAAAACATTATCGGGGGGGGGTGAGTCTTGTATCCCTGCTTTAAACCACATATTAAGCACAGAAACTACTTTGGTCACCCTGTACAATTACCTGTATCAGGAGAGAGACAGATGTGTGACCCCAATGATTTTCCTTGATCTCTCAACAGCTGCAATACCACCGTTGATGGTATTCCTCTGAGGTGATTGTTTGAACTAAACACACTATTCTGTGGTGGTTCAGCTCCAGTCTGGATAGTGTAGGAAGAGGTGTTTTGGGGGGAGAAATCCTGAGTCCCCACAGGCCATCATCCCCCATGCAATTTAACATCTCATTGTGTAGAATCACCCAGTGGTTGGGTGTGTTGTGTCATCAATATACTAATGAGGTGCAACTGTGTTTCTCCTTTTCATCTTCAGCAGGTATGGCAAGCTCAACCAGGGCTTGCTTGAAGTAATGGACTGGGCATTTCATGGAATTTGAAAAGTTTTTAAACTTGATTTTTCCACACATGTATCTGTTTATCCACAGATACATTTGAAGCACATTTAAAATATGTGGCTTTCCCCCAAAGACTCTTGGGAACTGTAGTTTGTTGAGGGTGCCAGAACTCTGTGGGATAAACTACAGTTCCCATGATTTCTTTTCTTTCTTTCTTTGGGGGGGTGGGGAGTCCTGTGCTTTAAATGCATGGTATGGATATGACCTATCTCACCTAAAGAAACATCCTGTGTTAGGCAACAAACAAACAAACAAACAAACATAAAGTCACTGTAACATATAAACGTACCAACTTTATCTTAGTTTTATCAAACTTTAAATTTTGCCTGTTCCGTCTAGTTTGTGTCCGAAAGCATCAGGAAAAAATACTATAGCTTTACCAAGAAAAATGCAAGCTTGATTTGAAATCTCTTCTCCAAAAGCATGATAACCATCTTCCTGAAAATAGGATTGCATCCATGGATTTGCTGTTCAAAGCCTCTTATATTCTCTGTTGTGCAGAGTCCTCACTTGTTATGAAACCGCAAATGCACCTGATGTGCAGATCCTTTTATAGCCTAAACAGAACCATCCATGTGCAATAGGAATGCATCAGCAGGCTTGAAGGAACCCTGAAGTTTGTGGAAGACATTCATTTATTTATGGTTCATAGACTACAAATAGTAGAACAACATCATATAAACAGAATTTGATTACACAAAATGTGTAAAAATTACAGCAGTAGATAAAATTGATTAAATCTTGAATTAAGCTGAATAGTTTTATTTACGTAAAGCAACCATAGAGCAATGCTAATATATTATTGTTATTATTTTGCAATTTGATTTTTAATTAAAATATTAGTCAAGTAAAATGGTCAGCAGACATTCTGAGGAATGACCTGGAGGAAGATGCATAAAGGAATACTATATTATTTTTTTAAAAAAAATCTAACCTGCTGCAAAATACTAAGTTTAAAAAAAATATGTGAGACCTTCTTTACCTCATCTCTGTTGCAAGGGCCACATATATTATTTACTGGGACCCTCATATCTGCCTTCTGAGAGCTTAGATAGTAAGACATTAATATGTGCTCCTGAAAAAGCTTTTATATACTGTGGAGCAGATAGCCAGCATAAGAAAGGCATCCCATTCTTGGAGTCTGTTGAACTCTGAACAAGGCAGACCCAATGACCAGAAGAACATAGCTCCCAGTCTCTTATGAAACAATAAAGAAATGTCTGTGGTAGTAAATCTGGCCAGTAAAAAAGATAAAGGGACCCCTGACCATTAGGTCCAGTTGTGGCTGACTCTGGGGTTGCGGCCCTCATCTCGCTTTATTGGCCTAGGGAGCCTGCGTACAGCTTCCGGGTCATGTGGCCAGCATGACTAAGCCACTTCTGGCAAACCAGAGCAGCACATGGAAACACCATTTACCTTCCCGCCAGAACAGTATCTACTTGCACTTTGACGTGCTTTTGACGTGCTGGTTGGCAGGAGCTGGGACCGAGCAACGGGAGCTCACCCCGTTGCAGAGATTTGAACCACCAACCTTCTGATCAGCAAGTCGTAGGCTCTGTGGTTTAACCCCCAGCGCCACCTCTGGCCGGTACCCATTCATAAATAACAAATAAGGAGAACGCAGCCCACCCAGGAAGATTTCTTTCACCCTTTTCCTCTTCCAGGTATATTCATAACTGCCCATTATCACTTGTACTATGAAGGCCAGTCACAATGTCAAAAGTGAGTAGAGCCTGTCCAAGTCAGATTACTTAAGGAGTCAAGACCTGCTTCCAAACTGAGAGCAGCACTGGCACCACATCAAGGCATGCCAAATATAGATCTGAGAAAGAAGGACTGAACTTCTAAAGAGACTTTAAGGCCTGGAAACCATATAGGAGCTCCAAAGAGAATATGAGATACAATGTTGGCTCTGAAAACCGAGGGGAGGGATTTCTTGCCCTTTGCAAATAAAAAATACTATTGCTGCAGTACTTTGGCTTTAGCATTTCCCAATTTCACTAGGACTCCAGTTATATGAGTCATGATACCAAACAACCAAATATGTATATGGATTAACTTGATTGAGTCTATAGTCAGGCAAGACCCAAGAACATCTAACCTTCTTCTTATAAAATGTTGTAACCAAATTTCTAGCAAACAATGGTTAGAGATTCAAATCCGGTCAGTGAATGCTTAAGACCCAGATGTGTCTGTGAGATCAGAACTGCATCTTCTGCATAAATCTTTCATTCAAAGTAAGCAGGTGAGCAGATCTGGGAGCACAGAGAGGGCAGGTCGAGCAGAGTCCCACTTGTGGCTTGTGGTTACTGTGAGAGTGTTCCACACACAAGCAGATTCTATACCCAGTTGCATCTGCTGCTATCCTATTAAACTGTCTTTGTCTGGCAACCTTGTTGGCAATCTCTGGAAAGAATCAGCTACTGAAAGGACATGGGGGGCAAACCACATTCTTGTTCTCTAAGTGATCCTGCTAAATCAGAACTGAAAAAGGAAGCTTGCAAGAAGTTTAAATTGTCAGAGTCAAATGCAACATAGATTTTGCAATCTTTAGTGGTGTCAAAATTGATTTGCTTTAAGTTTTTACTATAAAATAATTCATGTTGATTTCCTACCCCATCAAGCCTGTTTTGAATGTGTTAGCTATTTGGATACTGTTAGGAGGGTACTGCTTAAGGAGATACGGGACTGGTCATAATTGTTTTTTTTCTGTCTTTCTGTCTGCATTTGGCTATTTTCCCTGACAACAAATATTTCTGCAGTTATTGCTGTAAACAATTAAATTAGCAAAAATGTTTCAGTTTTATATGTTGTACAGTGGTACCTTGGGTTAAGAACTTAATTCATTCTGGGGGTCCGTTCTTAACCTAAACATTAGGAAGAACTTCCTGACAGTAAGAGCTGTTCGACAGTGGAATTTGCTGCCAAGGAGTGTGGTGGAGTCTCCTTCTTTGGAGGTCTTTAAGCAGAGGCTTGACAACCATATGTCAGGAGTGCTCTGATGGTGTTTCCTGCTTGGCAGGGGGTTGGACTCGATGGTCCTTGTGGTCTCTTCCAACTCTATGATTCTATGATTCTATGAACCTGAAACTGTTCTTAACCTGAAGCACCACTTTAGCTAATGGGGCCTCCTGCTGCTGCCACGCCGGTGGAGCATGATTTCTGTTCTCATCCTGAAGCAAAGTGCTTAACCCGAGGTCCTATTTCTGGGTTAGCGGAGACTGTAACCTGAAGCATCTGTAACCCGAGGTACCTCTGTATTCATGTTCATTACATGTTCATTCAAGCTACAAAATGCTGGGAAACTAAAACTCTTAAGGGCTATGCCTTAAAGGTTATGCCCTTTAGAGATGTGCCATTTAGGCGAAATTGATGTGATAAGGTTTTATGCCCTGTGGTTAGTTCAAGCTTCACCAATACTTTGGAGCTGGATGACTCTGTGTAGAGTGGTAAAACAAATTTGCCTGGTCATTGCAAAGGACACCTGAAGACTATACAACTTAAAGCTACACTAAATAACATGTCAGTGCAACAGCTGTACCCTATAACTGAATGGGTTCAAATTTTTCCTCTTTAAAAAAAGTGATTATTTGACCTATTGATAACATTGCTGTAGTTATCAAAAGGTAATCACAAAACAGCTCTTAAATCTTCCACCCTCCAGAATTTTCATGGGCTGCAACTTTCATTAGCCTGAGGCAGCATGACAACAGTCAGGGATGATGGGAGTTGTGGTCCAACAATATCTGGAAGCCACTACATTGGCAGCTCCTGCTTTTATGCCTTGCTGTTAATAATGTGCTGCCACCACTAACAGGGAAGGTAAAATGTGATCTGGAATGGAATCTTTGAAAGTTACAGGATAGGGTTTTCTTAGAGGGTCTGAAGTCATGAGGATACTATTCTTCCTAGCGGAGTCCTCCTACCTGTTAGTTTTGTGTAACTAGATTTTCAGTAGACCTTTTGAATTGGCACATTTTTAAAGGACTTCTGCTTGTCTGAGTCACTTAGCATGCAGTGCGGAAACATCCCACACTCTGTTAATAAAAGCACGGGAGTAGACCAAACTGCACAATGATTCTTGAAGAGCCTGACAATAGCTACAAAATGAAATTATGCTTTTGTGTTGCCTTATGCATTCATCCCATTTGTCTTAATTGCATGTTTTCAGCATGTTAATTATCAACGCACTATACTGTACGGTTGGTCTCTGGTGAGACAGAGATTTGACTATGAAACTATTGTCTTGCAGACAATTTGAAGTAGATGCGATTTTTCTTTTGGCAATAAATAAAATGAAATTCCAGTATTTTACACATTTTACAAATATCATTTTGCAACCCAATAAAATATTTAATAAAAATTATAAAAAATAAAAATATATATCATTTTGTAAAAACGATACACCATTGTGCAGCTTCAGGGGCTGTCACTTGAATTCTACCATTGATTTGTCAGCAGGTAGATCACTGAAACCAGGGAGGTTTTTTCCCAGCTGTCAGTGAAGCAGTAAGATCCAAAATAAGAGCAGTAGAAGTCATTCAGATATTGGATTCTTATCAGATTTCTGTGAACAGGGATATCACTGGGGAACTGATATTCCCTTGCCCCCTTTTCAGGAAAGCCTTGCAGACTTCAGTGTTGATAGCACACAATATTCATGTGGTGTGTCCTCATGGGAGTTAAGATGGCCTAATAGGGTGATGGTTAAATGAGATGGCTCATCTTTATTCCTCTCCCCCATCTAGCCTGGGTGTGTATAGAGTTACGTCTGTGTGCAGTCTGTGAGTCAGACAGAGTTAGGGCTTAGTATGCAAGGATGTGAGTTGTTTGTCTGGAGAGCTGGTGTGGGAGCAGTGGCTACTAACTGTCTGCTGGTGTATTCAAACAGTTCCTCTACTTATGCTCAGCCTGCATATTTGTAAATAAACCCAAATACAAAATGCCAAGAAGTCTCTGTGCCTTCATTCCAACAGGTCCTAAGTCCAGGCAAGTGTGCTTCTCTGAACTTCTTACTGCTGAGAGAAGTGTACTTAGCATAGCCGTGCATCTGTAGGGCTGCTTGGTTTTTCTTTTCTTTTTAAAAATGGTATTCAAAATTCCCTCACATCATCTTCTCCATATAATCCTCTGGGGGAGGGGTGCATCCTGTTAGAATTGTCTCCAAAAGGCTCAGCAGAAGAGAAACTTACATGAAGGAGTAACTGTGCTCACACACTCCTTAGGAATTATAACACATCATTACAGCAAAATGAGCAGCAAAGCTGGCAAAGTCAATCAGTAGGATACCCTTAGGTAACGTAGCAGCTCCTATTGATTTTTACCTCTTGTGCAGAAGCTGTGAGGTGCTGAGAGCCCACTTCAGATTAAAGCAGCTACGAGCTGGATATGCTTTTGCTTCTACCAGATCTGGCTCAGCATCTCTCAGGATCCACAGCCCTCTTGTATAAATGGGATGGAAAGTGTTTAAAGAAAAGATAAGCATGGAGGAGAATGAAGCCTGAATATTTATATCTTCCTAATTAAGCAAGTGCTTGAGGAGAAGCAGATGTACATGTTTTCGACATTTGTAGCCAGTTAAATCTGTGCTGCTGCTAATCAGAACCCGACTGGTTTCAACCCTGAAGATATGTGATGCAAAAGATAGCATTGAATAATTCAACAAACAGTAGTCCTGAACTCACGTTTTGTTTCATAAGGAAACACCTCAGGCAAAAAGTTTCAGTCTATCAGGCCTTGGTTATTCTTTTCACGCCTCTGCTCCTAAGTGTAGTGTAAGCGTGAAAGGCTGTATTACTGTATAATTTTGCTGGGATCCAGCTTCCATGTGCCTGTTTTTGCTTCACTTCCATACAAACAGACACACCCAAATCGGAATCCTTTTCATTTCCCGACAATAGACAATTTTGCTCTAATTATTCCCAAAGTGTGAAATTTCAAAGAATGGTGCTCAAGTGATTTCTGATATTTCTCTTATCTACACATGAATAAAATAGCAATGCATTTTCCCATAATGAACTTTGAGATAAACAACTGAAAAAAGTAATTTGCTTTTTTGACAATGCTGAACCTTTGAATAGAGAAAATCACAGAGTCGAACACAAGAGTGCAGTCCTGTGTGGTAAGTGGTCTCCATAGCAACCAATAGATTTTATGCTAAGTCTGGCCTTTAAAAACATTTCACGTTTACCACTGAGAAAAAGATGGCCTTGATTTAAAAATGATACAAGTATCTCGAATGAGCATGCTCCCCTGTTTTCTGCCGCAAATAAAATTAACAGCCATCCCTTTAGCGTGGAATCATCTCAGTGCTCGTGTGTGTCACCACTGATGCCCATGTGCGGCCAGTTTTAAAACAATAAATTGGCTTTTTTTCTTCTTTTGCTGATGACTGCATGATATTAAGTGTGCTTTTGAAATGAAAACGAAAACATTGCATTCTGAGCAAAAATAATCAGCTCTAATCTTACTCTGTGGGCAACTATAAAAAATATAATTTGCTTATTGATTTACTTACTTTGCAAGATTTATATACTGCTTGATTGTAAGAAAATCTTAAAGCAGTTTACAAAAAAACCAGTAAAATTATCTGTAAAAAAAGTTTAAAACAACTATTTAAAGTTTTCAAAAAAAATATTAAAATCAACAATAAACTGTGGTGGTCTTGTAGCAAGGTTAAAGCTTACTGGGAAATGATATATAATGAATTAAAAAGGATGTTCAAAATAACTTTTATTTTTGGAATAAATAAGCTTTTCTTTTTGGAAGGGACAGAACTACCTAAATTGTATAGAAATTTATTTATGTATGCTACTGCAGCAGCAAGAATGTTACTTGCCCCAAAATGGAAAGAAGCAGAAGTCCCAGTAAAGGAAGAATGGATACAAAAACTTATGGCAGAAACGGCAAAACTTACTGGAAGAATAAGAAATCAAGATATCACACTTTTTATAAAAGAAAGGAAATGGCATATTGAATATTTACAGATAAACTGTAAACAGATACAAACATCAGTAAGATTATTGTAACAATCTGCAGTTTTATAAGACTATATATTTACAGTAGATAATTAAATGAGCAAGTTAAATTAATTTGGATATGTAGAAGATATGAAAAAATAAATTTAAGGAACCGCAGAAAGAGGGCGAAGGAAGTCAGATTTTGAAATGTTAAATGGATGGTAAAATTAATGAAATGTATATATTTGAAAAGTATAAATAAAAACCTAAAATAAAAAAATCAACAATAAGCTAAAAACCAGATTAAAACACATGTCAACTTTTTACATGTCCAGATAGGCTTGCCTAAACAAAAATATTTTTAGCAGGTTCTGAAAAGAGTACAGTACAGGCACTTGCTTGACATCTATAGGCAGGGAGTTCCAAAGTGTGGTTGCTCCCACAATGGAAGATGGATGTCTTACAAATGCAGAATGAGTATTATGGAGCAGTTGTAACAGCCCCAGTTCCACAGATCAAAGTGGTCAAGTGGGCATATGCGACGTGAGGTGATCTCACAAGTAAACTGGTCCCATCTTACTGCAGTTCCATTCCTCAAGGCTTATAGTAACTGGCAATAATAGACGCAGCTGTAGTAACTATAGCTACAGAGCCTGTGACTGCCTAAGCATCCCAATTCACTTTCTCTCCACATCCAAATAACAGAGTGCCAAGAAAATGAAATGTGTTTTTAATAAGGGAGTCCATCTTGAAAATTAATTGATATATAATTACTGATAGTGCATGTAACAGCTAACCGCAGTGATAATAATGATTAGCACTTAAGCAGGAAGTAAAAGGGTTTGATCAGCACTACAGTAGGATAGAAAATCTGTGACTTAACCAAGCTTGATTTGCTATTTAAAACACAGCTTTCTTTGATCAGTTGTCTCTTGGGGGAAGTGTTCTCCTAGGTCGTTTTATTTTGGACAGCTCAAATCTGTAAGCTGAAGATTCTGAAACTGAAGGATCCACTATCAAGAGATTAGTGAATGTAAGGGCCCCATCCACACCATGCATTTAAAGCACTCTTATACCAGTTTAACAGCAGAGAATTCTGGGAACCCAAGTTCATTAAGGATTATGGAAATTGTAGCTCTGTGACATCAGCACCCTAAACAAACTACAGTTCCCAGAATTCCCCATTGTTAAGGTAGCATAAGACTACTTCAAATGTTTGGTGTGGATGTGAACATAATGTTATTTTACTGCTATTGTTATGAAGGCAGCTGACCAACACCAAAGGAGACCTAGGACACAATCATGTATATTTATTCTAACTTCTACAATTTAAGCAAAAGCAGCTTTGGGAGGCTGCCTGTTAAGGCGGAGAGAAGGCTAGAAGCAGAGGTATTTAACTGTTTCCTCCTTGCTGTTGTACTTCTCAATTACCTCCCCATAGTTGCTTTTTATCCTGTGGGAAAATCACATCCAGTTCTTCCTCCTGTCAAAGTCTCTTCTTGTGCATGCAGGGTACATGAGGGGAAAGTCCAGCCTAAAACCATTCCCTCATGCGCTGGCCTTTTAAATATAGAGCATGCTTGATGTGTATCTGCCCAGTGTGGTGTAGTGGTTAAGAGCGGTAGACGCGTAATCTGGTGAACCGGGTTCGCGTCCCTGCTCCTCCACATGCAGCTGCTGGGTGACCTTGGATTAGTCACACTTCTCTGAAGTCTCTCAGCCTCACTCACCTCACAGAGTGTTTGTTGTGGGGGAGGAAGGGAAAGGAGATTGTTAGCCGCTTTGAGACTCCTTAGGGTAGTGATTAAGCGGGATATCAAATCCAAACTCCTCCTCCTCCTACTACTCTTCTTCTTCTTCTTCTTCTTCTTCTTCTTCTTCTTCTTCTTCTTCTTCTTCTTCTTCTTCCCACCACCATCACCACCACCTTCTGAAGTGTTGCAGTCCAGAGAGACTAGGATATATGCATTTTTTAGATAAACAAAAGTTGGGTCCGATTACATAGAAGGAACATAGGAAGCTTTCTTATGGCCGTTGGCCCATCTAACTCTGTACTGTTGACACTGGCTGACAGCAGCAGCAGCTCTCCACGGCTTCAGGCAAAGTCTTCCCAGCCCTACCTGGAGATGCCAGGAATTGAACCTGGTATGTGCTACGGCCCTTCTCATATTATGCAGTGGGAAAGTTAAACTGAACATAGCAATCCTGTTAAAAATATGGAAGCATTTAGGTTAATTTTATCCATACTAACATAAAGAAGGCTGATCACCGAAGAATTGATGCTTTTGAATTATGGTGCTGGAGGAGACTCTTGAGAGTCCCATGGACTGCAAGAAGATCTAACCTATCCATTCTTAAGGAAATCTGCCCGGAGTGCTCGCTGGAAGGACAGATCGTGAAGCTGAGGCTCCAATACTTTGGCCACCTCATGAGAAGAGAAGACTCCCTGGAAAAGACCCTGATGTTGGGAAAGATGGAGGGCACAAGCAGAAGGGGACGACAGAGGATGAGATGGTTGGACGGTGCTCTCGAGGCTACCAGCATGAGTTTGGCCAAGCTGCGGGAGGCGGTGGAAGACAGGGGTGCCTGGTGTGCTCTGGTCCATGGGGTCATGAAGAGTCGGACACGACTAAACAACAACAACAAATTATATTCACCCATCTCTTAGAATAAACAGTTTCAGGATTAGTTTTTAATGCTAAAAACAGAGGATGGAGAGAGATGACGAGAAGTCATAGAAAGCATAGCATAGTGGTTAGAATTTTATACTAGGGCCCAAGATACCTGCATTCTATTTCCTATTCAACCATGAAGCTTATGGGATTAATCTTGGATCTACCATTACATCTTTGCCTAACCTACCTGCCAGGCAAGTGAGGTGGTACCACTCTCAGTGCAGCCAGTGCACTCTCTGGTGCATGACTGGACCAGAAATGGTGGGGTGGTTGAGGCATCAGTGGATGCTCTCCTGCTTCCACTGCAGCTGTGTAAAAGGTAGCCTGTTGAAATGGAAAAGGAGCACAGCAGAATTTCAGTCAAAGAAGATGCTAGAGGTATGTTCATAAATGCTAGCTGATACATTTGGCGAGGGATATGGGTTTGGAAAGCCTGGCTGCTACTTTTGCCCTGCACAGCTACTGATGTACAGTAGAGACCCAATGGAATGCTTACTCCTCCCCATGTTTAGTACTTCCCTTCCAGTGGTATTCTCAGTTCTTTGTTTCTCCTTGTCCATGCAGATCAGGAGTGGAAAAACTACGGTCATCCAGATGATGTTGGACTTCAACTCCCATCTGCTCTGGCCAGCATGATGAGGGATGATCCACAAGTCCCCCATACCTGATGTAGATTGGCAGTGTCTCCACAGCTCATGAACTGTAGGACACATCATAATAGGCAATAGATATAGTACTTCCTGCCCTTGTTCTTCCTCAGCTTTGACTGAAGGAAAGAATGCTAATGCCACAATATGAGTGTCTTCTGCTATGCCAAACCTCATGCAAGAATTGGGTCACTACCCAAAGGTACCCGTTGTTCCATATTATCTGAACCTGACAGCTCTACCTGGACTTATTAGTCATGAACTTACTAGTTCAACATGGAGTCTTGGGGCAGATTCACACCTTACAGGTGCTGCCCCATAACAAACTATAGGTCCCAGGATTCTTTGGTGGGGAGTCGGGTGCTTGAAATATGCACTGGGTGTGCTTTAAATGTTTGGTGTGGTTCTGCACACAGATTCCTCCCCCCTCCATTCATTCCAAATTAACGTGAGAAAATAAAACTTTCCCAAGTATAATAATGAAACTGCCACCAGTAGACAATAAAAACTACTAGCCCCAAACAGAACTTTCATAAACTATTTTTACATGACCAAACACTTTGGATCATGTGACCCTGTGCTATAAAAACAGTGTCATCATAAAAACAGTCAAGTCAGATTCAATATACCGGTACATAAATTCCGTGTTAAGTGTTGCTCTTCAAAGGCAAGCAAATAGCTCTCTTTGCCCAGTGGTGTGAAAGTTGATTGTTTCACACTGTGAATCATAAATCCTTCAGCCTTAAGATTCTGTTAACTTTTACTTATAAACTGTTTTAATGTAGAAATGTCAGGAACCTGTGAAAATAATATGTAGTGACAGGTTTAGGATTAAAACATTCTCTGACAGTTAGGATGCTGAGTTAGACTGCAAGCTAAGTACAAAGAGCAAAACCATGATACAACAGGAGCTTCAGAAGGTTCCTAAAACCCGACACCCAGCATGGCAGCTGAATGCTAGTAATTCATCTTAATTATTTGTCAGCAAAGCTGCCTTAATAGGATGTGTCTTTCATTTTGATTAAAATGACCCACACAAATGCAGTCTTCATACAAAGTTGTCAGCCAGAAGTAGAAGGTTGAGCCTCCTGGCACTACCAATTTTATGTCAAGAAACCAAGAAATGAGTTTCTAAATATGCATATCTAACTAGTCATTCTTGCTTTGCTTAGTTTGGTGGATTTCTGCCCTGTGACATTAGAAGAGTTTTGCTGTCTCTTCAGTGACTGAAAACTCACATGACAAACTGAGGCTTATTTGACATCCATCTGATTTCTACTAGTATCCCTTTCTGCAGCATCGCTGCCTGGCCTTGTCAGTGTACGCTCAATGGTTCCATAGAGTTTGACGCTATTTAAGTGCACTTAAGATTCAACATTTTATTTAGCAATGCTTATGTTTCTGTGTATCGCCTGCCCCCGCTGGATGGATTCTTTTTTGGGGGGGTCACATTTTGTGTTAAGTCAGTCCCTCATGCAAGAACAGAGTGTGTCCTCTTATCAACAGTGCCACCTCATTGACAGTTGGTTTTTGTGAGAGGGCTGTGGTCAGTGCTGGGTGTGATCTCAACTCTCTAAAAGCAGTGGACTACAAAGGGTCACTTCTCACACATTGTTCCAGCCAAAAACTATAAACTGTTGATCTTTGCCATTGCTTCCTCACTCCTTCTTCTTCAGCTTCAGCCATTTCTCCTTCTTCTTCTTCTTAGCACTGTGTCCTTGTGCAATCACATGGGCAGATCCAAGTCAGTTCAGAATTATATAGTAAAGGGGACAATGCAACTTGTCAATAGCCAAGCAGCTTTGGTTACTGTCACTAAGGGCTAATAAAGCCAGTGTGGAGTGATAGCAATGCTTCTTACATTAGTCACTTTGCTGATTCCAGCCTATTAGAGGTGTTGTCCTCATTCTGAATAGGCTTTGTTTGTTTTCAGTGACAGTGTCAGATCTGATAGTCACATTCATCATCTTAATTTTTGCAGACAGAAAAGTAGGAGACCACTGCTGAATTCCAGCTGCTGAGGCAGTTCCTCAGCTGTAACTCCCCTCTAAATGTGGAGTCTTCCATGTCAACCATTGTGCAGCTGATGGGTCCTTTTGTTTTCCACCCAGATTTTCAGTTCAGAAGCCTGATAACTCTCCTCGGATTCCCTTCTTCTGTCACAAAAGGCCTTCTATGACAGAAGCCTTTCTTTATATTTCAAATAGCCCTTTCCTCAGCTAACACTTCCTTACTTCCTCCTTAAATTCCTCCCTGGGGCATTTTTACTCTCTTTTCTGAGTCCTCTGGTTTCCATGACAACCTGTTGCATTTCTCACTATAACTTTTAGATGGCCGCTATTTATACATAGTATACTGGGCCCCACTTAGAATCTGTGGTTAGCAATGTCCAGTTAGTCTTACAACCTATTTAGATGAAGCAGAAATACATTTATGAGGTAAAACCTCAAGATCATATTGTAGCTGGAATAGATATACTGTATGAACTAAGCCTGTGCTGGTCAGGGCCCCTGTAGCTTTTCACAGTTGCAGCTGAAGCAATTTCAGCAGCTTGTCATGTTACAGCACTGCCAGGGTTGAGAATATGCACCTGCAAAAATCGCTCTTCTAATAATATAGAGGTACAGGAACTGTAGTGTTGACAGGATGGACTTACCTGCTCTGAGCAGAACCTTTAGTTGCGATGTGTCAGTTTTCCTTCCCATGAATTTTCCAGAATTTAGTGAGACTGCTCAAAGCACTCTTGTCAGTAACCAAGGCTCTATTTGGTTCTCTGTCCTTCACTCTTTCTTCCTGATTGGTGTTTTCAAACATCTTTACACCCTGTTGATTTGAGATCATGATTTGACTTAAAGGATAACAGTTCTGACAGCTACTTGGTGGTAGAATTGTATCTGCTCTTTGCCTATTTTATTATTCAGAATAACAGTAGTGTTTTTATTCTGGTAGACTAAAATGTTCACTGATTTTCTTTTAACTGTCCCCCCCCTCCCATTTCTACTCAGAGCTTTTTATTGCCTGTGTGCTGTTGCTTCACTGCCATTTCATGGCTGTTTTTTGTTTTGTTTTTTATCTTGGAGGGATCCCAGTCTGTGATGAATCATAATGAAGTCATGAAGCTATGTAGACAATGTCACTGAGGGCAAGAAAAGTCAATTCAGAGTGAATGCAATGTTATAAAATAAGCATTGACCTCATTCTGAATGAACTTTGTTTACTGCCACCCATCATGTCATCAGGTGGCACTATAATTCTGAAGGCAAATATTTTCATTTCCTTTTATCCTGACATTCAAAAAAATTACCAGTGGACAAGTATTTTCACAAAGTGTCCACCTTGTAGTTTAAAATATTGTTTCTCCTGTTTCCTGAGACAAGTTCTGCCATGGTGCATGTATCAATGTTACTTAACAATATCATTCCTGTTCCAAGAAATCAAAATTGCCAATTATTGTGTCTTCAGGCAGCATGGATAGTGTAATGCAGAGACCACAAATTGACCACTGTGTAATTCTTCCAGCTAGTGCTTAATATCTGGAGAGAGAGACATTCATTGCTGCAGTTTTTCTGGAAGATATACCCACAGTTAATCAGAGATGTGGCTGTCTTGTGAGAGTGCTTCATTCGGCAGTTATGTTTTCTTCCTCTTGACTCCATGTATTGTGACTTTACCTTATTCTTCCAATCTGGGGCCTGCAGTCTTAAAATTATTTACAACTGTTGCATTAGTGGCTTAACTACTCCCCCCCCCGGTAATAATTATAGATGTGAGAAACAGTTGCACATTAGTGTTCCTTTGTACCATCTGGTAAGTTATTTCTAGGTCTACTGAAAACACAATATAGTTTCCAATTATAACCTTTTAAAAAATTGTGGAAAAGAATCTGTTCAGACTTCTTAAAATAGAATATATTTCTTAAGCACTGACAGCCACTCGGCCTGATTTTAAACTTTAGATCCCACCTTTTCCAATTTTTTGAAGTGGGCTATAGTTTAAATAACTGTAAGCGTGCTATGAGCACTTCCAAAGCACAGCATAAGTTTAATGGCCTCACTGGTTCCAAGATAGGCAGTGTCCTATGGCCCTTCAGAAAAACATCACAACTGCAGGAATGACCTCCCACTCTCCTTCGTTTCCAAGCTCAAGAGAAGGGTTGGGGCTTCCCCATGTTGCACTGTATTTTAAATGCATTCCAAGCACCCCAAGGGTGACATTCCTCCTGCCCCACTCCTCCTGCCAGCTCCAAAATCAAGAAGACAAAGGGACACTTGTACACCACCTCACAGAATTTATATATGTATACAAGTATAGGGTTGTATTCAAGCAAGACCTACTTCGAGTAGACCCATTGAAACTAATGAACCTAAGTTGGTCATGTCAGTTGACTTCAATGTGTCTAATCTGAATAGTACTAGCATTGTTCTACCATTGTTCATAGATCTTACCAATGCTTGAGGGGGCGGGGAGATTAGAGAAAAAGCACGTGCAGAAATAGTAGCATAGAAGTGTAAATGCCATAGATGAGTTAGATTGTGTTGGGTCTTTTGACCACTGCTGGTGGCAGGATGGAGAAGCTGCCTGGTATTCTTAAAGATACAGCTAGACAGGAACGGGGGGGGGGAGAGAGAGGGGGGGATTAAATAAAGCAAAACATGGTTACCCTCAAGTATTGAATGACAGAATTCAAAAGCGGGAAATTTTCATGTGAAGTAGAAAAAGACAGGCAATAGATTGGCACAAGGGAAGCAGTTTTCAAACACACTGTTCTTCAGCTTTGACCACGTTCGTTAAATTCATGATACAGGTAAAGTGACGAATGGGACAAGACTAAAAAGTACCAATTTCTGCGGCACATTCAATTATTTCTCATCCTGTGCAACTTTTGAGGTTCTCTGTACTATAAAACCAACTTCAGTCAATAGAGGAAGTTTCAGGGCTATTGTCAGCCCATTATAATTCAGAGCATATTCTTCTTCTGCATACCCAAGAAGCT
Organism: Podarcis bocagei; assembly: GCF_964188305.1. Lineage (NCBI taxonomy): Eukaryota > Metazoa > Chordata > Lepidosauria > Squamata > Lacertidae > Podarcis > Podarcis bocagei. Next base: position 40,261,961 of record NC_138134.1, read on the forward strand.
TCAATATTCTTTTATTCCCTTGTTTTCAGTATTCTCCTTCCTCTAGCATCAAAGAGAATCCTGATAGTGAATATTGTTTTTTAGATTACAATGCTGAGCATACGTATTTGATAGCAAATTCCTTTGGAATGCATTTTGGAGCCTCAAGATTGTTTAGATGGTTATTGAAATAAATATTGCACTGAGCTTGAGTGGCAATATAAGAAAAAATATTCCGGGCAACTTTTCTATGCACGTAAAAAGCAGCAAATTTAGCTTCTTGTGTTCCAATATTCCTTTTGCCAGCTGTTGTTGGCAAGATTGAGCTCCATGTATGAAACTAAATCTCCCCGCCCCCTCCAAGGACAATAACAACGAAGTCAGAAATGTTTCAGTGAACTTCAGATTTTGATGTGCTTACTGTTTATGAAATTTGTCATTTTGCTGCTGTTCATATCTGAGAGGTTGAAGGTAGAAGCTCTGTATCCTCAGCAGTTTATATACATGTTGATAAGCTAAGTTCCTCAGAGATTCCCCCATGGTGCTGCAGAGCAGAAACACTACTTGTGTAACAGCCTGTTTTCATTTACAGCAGCAGAAAATTCAACATTCTCCATGGAACTTCCATCTATCTATTTTACAATTAGGTAGAAAAAGATCAAAGAATTCCAGAATATTGAATTAGCAATGCTGAATACTGATTGCTGTGTTAATGCATTATCACATCTCTTCTGATGAGTTTTTATCCTTAACATAAAGTACCCAAGGACATAGCATAAGTGACGTAGTGTGTGGGGTGGCGCTCATACACTTGTCACAGACTAGGTTCATCACTGAGCTCATGCACAAGGTTCGTACTGGGTTACAGAGGGAAATGCCTGGGGTGTCACTTGGGACATGGACAGGTACCATCCAAGAAGCATTCCTGTTAAATCAAGAGTCACTTGAATGTTCACAGATATGCCAAAGAACCGTTTGGGCAGGGAATGTGCATTGTCTGAGCCAAATTTGTCTTTCTTCTGTGCAAAGAACATAGGCGCCGACTCCATGGGGCCTGAGGGGGCCCGAGCCCCCTCAAAAATTCGTTTGGGGGGCTCTGCCCCCCAATAATCTCGGGCGCCCCTCCAGCAGAGCGCCACCGCCGCCCCTCCCCCAGCCCAAAATGCACAGGGTCGGGCTGCATGCCTCCTGCCCTCCCTCCCGAGCAAAAGCTCCACCCCAATTCCTTCGGAGCTGATTAATAGGCGCAGCACGCTCTCCCCTATTCGCTCACGAGGAGGCGGCGCCACTTTATCTGCATATTCATGAGCTTATTTATTATTCATGAGCTTTCGCGGGCTCCCCCAATATTTTTTATAAGTCGGCGCCCCTGGCAAAGAAAGCTCTGTTTTGCAGCTTCTCATGCAGGACAAACCTATGCATATTTACTTGGAAATACAGCCCAATGATTTACACGGCACATAGTCCCCAGTAGTAAGTGCACAAGCTGCAGCAGTGATGGAGAACTTGTAGTCCTTCAGAAGTTCCTAGACTTCAACCACCATCAGCCTCAGCCAACATGGGGTGGGTGGGAGTGGTAGTCCAGCAATATTGGGGAGGCGTGGTGGTACAGACTAAAGGCTTGTTTATCTTATAACTGATTATGTCCTTTCTAACCATGGAATGACAAGAAGTGACAAAGGGCACCAAAACTTTCCTCTGCTGTTTCCCAGCCTTTGTGCTGGTTTCTGAGTTTCCCAATTTATTGCCTATAAATATCTAAACCAAATTTGCAGCCATGACAACTAGAAGTTGAAGGCTGAAACTCCCTGGATGCTTAATACCACAAGCAGTATCCTGTGATTTTATTTTTTTTTTTTTTTGCAATGTGTATGAAAAGACAGAATAGGCAAAATCAGTATACCGTATTTTTTGCACCATAACACTCACTTTTTTCCTCCTAGAAAGTAAGGGGAAATGTATGTGCGTGTTATGGAGCGAATGCCTGCGGGTGGGGGGGGAATCTGCTGCAGTCGTGAGCAGAGGATCCATGGTTCCCCTTCCTTCCCTTCTCCGTGGTTACAAAGCATGGATCCACATGGATCCTCAGGATTTTTGCATTGGGCTACTCCAAACTCACTGTCAGATCACATGTCTGTGGCCACAGCATGAACCACAAAAATCATATATCCACTATTTCGTTTAGAATATTTTTTTTCTTGTTTTCCTCCTCTAAAAACTACGTGCGTGTTATGGTCTGGTGCGTGTTATAGAGCGAAAAATACGGTTACACAGAAGCAGAAGAGTCCTACCATCTCACAAGATGTCTGGCTGCAGAACTAAGTACATTTCCTTGGAAATAAATTCCATTTAAATAAGTAGAGCTTACTTTGAATTAAATTATTTCTGCCTTTTACAAATAACACAGATTTATTCATTTTATCTAGCCAAACAGTGTGGGCCTAGACTCATTTTTTGTGAAGCACTGAAAGGAAGAATTATAATTCCTGAGATTTACCAAAAGGTGCCTAAAGCAGCTTACTTTTTCTCTTTTGACTAGAGAAAACAGTTTTTTAAGAAAGAGAAGAAGCACTAATAGATTCCCATTTATTTCATTTTAGTGGGTTTGGGGTTTTTTGCCTTCATTCTTTTTCTATTGTATCTTTATCAAGGGATAAGGAATGGTTTTCAAAGAAGGAGGTGGATTTTCAAGGCAACACAATAAGAGAAGAATGGGAAGCGCTCAGTGGGGCCCCTCTCATTTTGTACAGCTTTGGACATTTAAAAAAGGCTGCCTGAACAGCCTGTGCTATGTGTTCATTGTTATAAATCACATGCAGACATTCAAGACACTAAATCAATACTGTTTCTAAATTCTGAAAGAGAAGCCTGCAGTCAGCGAGGAGGGAGAAATGTGCCTGCTGCCCACACTGCCTGTCCTAAATAGGCCTCCTAGTGAGGAGGATCACCCTCCTTTGCACAGACATTCATAGAGCAGGGAAGTGGAGGGGGAGATTCCACAAGTTATTGATACCCGCTTTCCTGACAGTACACAGTAGAAGCAAAAGATTCACCTTCCAGTAATGATTGATTTGAAGATTATGCTTGGAGCCGTATAATTGGCATTTCTCTAGCAACCACGTTCTTGCTTTCCAGGAAAGACACTGAAATGGGGGAGACTAGAAAATCCCAAAGAGCAAGTGACTTGGATCCTAAGATAGTTAAACTTAAGGAAGCAAAGGAATGAAAAATCCCCTCCCCTTCCTTCTCCTACAGTCAGTTGCAGCCCCCCCCCCCAAAGCCTTTTAATGGCATTGAGGGCCTTTCCTGAACTATGTGGGATGGAGCAGGGGACAGGCTGCCAAAGGAGGATAATATGAAAAACTTATCTTTCGTTAACTTTTGCATTTTCCTTCTTAAAATGTTAAAAATAAAAAAAATACGTCCAGCCTGTTTTTCAGATGAAATACATGGTGAGTTGCATTTTTCTTAAAAAAAGGAATAATACAATAATCAACAGTTCAACCAAATCGCAAACAAAATATTAGCATTTTAAAAACCTCAAAATACAGTTACAAAGCAGCCACCAAAATTCAGACATCAAAATATCCAAAAGAGGAAACGTTCGGCTGAAGGCCTTTTAAAATGGTCAAGTCTTAAAGACAGCGTAGACTGAGGGCCTGATGCCAAGGTGTGTGCCATTAAAGACAGGACCCTAGCCCTGGTCACCACCACGTGCCTCAGGATATTGAAGGAGCAGGATCCAAGGTGATAACTGGAGCATGAAGAAGGGCGGGGGGGGGGGGTTCCTATAGAAAAAGGTACCCAGTTCCCAGGTTGCTTTGGAACCTTGAATTGACCCAAGAAACAAACTGGCAGCCTGTGGAGATCACACAAAACTGGTATGATAGGCTCAAAGCAGTAACATTCATCAGCATCTTAGCTGCAGCATTTCACATTAGCTGCAGTTTATAGATCTTCAAAGGCAGCCCTGCATAGAGTGCACATAGGATTCAAGTTAATATTCCTTCCAATTTGGGGTGGGGTAGGCTGGACGAGTTATTGACATAAGACCAGTTATTGATGGAATATAGCTCAGCATAGCAAGAAGCCCCATTGACAAGTATGGTCACTTGGATACAACATGTGCTATGGCTGGTGGTCATTGGATAGTAGGAGCTTATCTAGCTGACCTCAGCTCCAAAAAAGCATTGTGTGAAGTGCTTTTTGCGAGCAACCATAGAGGCCAAACTAAGTGTGCAAGAGAAATTCAAAATATTCCCAAGGGAAGCATGTTGGGTGGGAGGGACAAGCCTGCCTCATTTCTTAAGTGTTTAGAAACTGCTGATGAAAAGTTTTTCTCCTAACTTCTAGTCTTAAGATGCTCAACCTTCACATTCTACTGAAACAATCCAGACATAAAAGTATTGAGATAAAAACATTTGCATTTAGATATACTTACCCTCACCACAAAAATGAATAGTATTTTAATTTGTGCCATGGTTATAAGATGTTCAAGGTGAGTTGTGACTCATGGGACATTATGTGCTGGCTTTTAAAAAACTTTTTTTGTACATCAGTAACTGATATTGCTGCTATTTTTCCCCCCTAACTGCTTAACTGGAACAAGTACATAAATGAAGCAAAGCTATAAAGGCTGGAGGATGAAAGAGATAAAACTGGGCATTAATGTACTCACATAAAAAAGCGGGGGAGACCCAGACAAAAATGGTATATCCAATAAGTGTGTTAACTTGCTCTAAAATGTTCAACTTGGATTACTTTATGGCTTCGATCACAAACCTATTTACCCGTAAGCGTTCCTAGTAAAGTAAACAAGGCCATTTTGCTATAAGTAAATGATGGTTAGTGGTATGATATGGTCATGGTCCACAAAGCAGCTAAACTAAAATGTTTGACGAGTGCTATAGCAAACATACTGTTGCACACCACCTCAATCTCTGAACAGGACGAGATTCCAGTGGTTCCAGGCGATTACCCAGGGTTCTTGTTTCCTTTGGAATGAGATACAACAGAGACTGTGGTGTCTTTGTAATATATGGTTTATTTACACACATATACAACCTGAGTCTATGATGGAAGGGTCCACAGCATTATACCCCAAAAAGGTCTTGCTTCTTCCATAGCTGCAGCCTATGGATTCAGGCAGAAATCAAGCATCACTCTTTCTCTTTGCCTTCCCAGCCTACCGCTTTCCCACTTCTATCTTCTAGCTCACACCACTCAACTCTCAGCTCTGGTCTTTGTCTTTCTAACTACCAGCAGATTGAAGAAGGGGGCCATTTGCTGTCTGGTACAGAGTCACCACCAGAGTGGTGTGGTGGTTAAGAGCAGTGGACTCGTAATATGGTGAACGAGGTTCGCGTCCCCGCTCCTCCACATGCAGCTGCTGGGTGACTTTGGGTTAGTCACACTTCTCTGAAGTCTCTCAGCCTCACTTACCTCACAGAGTGTTTGTTGTGGGGGAGGAAGGGAAAGGAGATTGTTAGCTGCTTTGAGACTCCTTAGGGTAGTGATAAAGCGGGATATCAAATTCAAACTATTCTTCTTCTTCTTCTTAATGGCCCTAGGCTATCACCTCACCAAGAAGCCAGCCTTGCTATTCCAGGAATTTGCATCCTTTCTTATATTTTAACAGTTGCTGGATCCAGGAGTTTGAAGGGTCTTGGCATACAGCCTGTCCCCCCCCCCCCAACCTGCCAAACTCATAACAATACAGTGGGGCACTGGGATAGCACCCAGCTACCTACAGCACCTCTGACCTCTTCATACTTGCCATATAATCCACAAGTGTGTACAAATGGCACTTTATTGGGTCTGCATGTGTAGGACTATACACACACCAATGCAGCCAATGTAAGAACAGATTTGATCAGAGTGAATATGGGAAATTACAGACCTGTCAGTCTAGCTTTTGTCTCAGATACATTGATAGATAGCAGTATTCAAGTTGAAATTGTTTAAAAAAAAACTTCCAAGAACAAGCCTTCCTAATGACAAATCAGCAAGATTGTGCAAAGCAAAGTCCTGCCTTGCCAAACCTTTTAGAATTTGTTGAGAATGACTGTCAACAAACAAGTTAATGGGGCAAACTGGTAGTTAATATATACTCTAGTTCCTAAAAGCTTGTTAACAATGTGCTTGATCAAAGTCTTCTTGGTAACTTAACAAACTATCTAATGGTTTAAAGGGGCAGAGTATAAGAATACCCGGTAAATGGACAGCTGCTGAGACTGCTGCTTTTCAACATACTTAAATGATAATCCACAGTCAGAGGGGAGTCATGGAGTATGCAGATTAGCAGATGGCATCAAATTAATCAGGATGGTGAAAACTGAAGCTGCCTGCGAGGAGCTCCAAAATGATCTCTCCTACCTGGGTGAATGTGGAATGTAATGGCAAATGAGATTCCATTGGAATGAATTTAAAGTGATGGACCATTGGGACAAAATCTCCTCTTTTTCGCTTTCTCCATCTCTCTCTCTCTCTCTCTCTCTCTCTCTCTCTCTCTCTGTGTGTGTGTGTGTGATCTGAATTGGCTTTGACTACCCAGAAAAGACATTTTGAGGTCAAGGTGGACAGCTCACTGAAATGAGCAGCAGCAATACAAAATGCGATACTGTTTCAGGAATTATTAGGCAACCAGTTGAAAACAAAATTGCCAGTACTGTATTATAATGCCTTCATAAATATATATGGTACAGCCACATCTGGAATACTGTGTACACCTACTGTTGCCGGGTCTCAAAAATAGTATCTTAGCATTGGAAAATAGAAAATTGCATCCAAAGATATGAGGAAAAGCTAAAGCAATTGGGGCTTTGTGCAGGAAAATGATAAGGGCGTCTGCATAGTAGAAGTTTATGATGTTATGAATGGTACAAAAAGACTGGGTAGCAATAGATTTTTCTCCATGTCATCATAATAGAACGTAAGGTCACCCAAGGAAAATTATTCAAATTAGAGAGACCATCTACTTGTGAGTCCTGCAAGACCTGATCCCTATTCTTTGACTCATTTCTACCTAGCGTGGCAGGGTAGGACTCTGAGTCCAGCTACAAAGATCCTTTCCGCTGCTCAAAGAGTCTAAAGTTTGTCATGATGTGGTCTTCTTTGTGGGATAACATATAGTTTTGGAGTGGTGTAATTTGGGCTGTTCTTTAGAGCATGTTTTTGTATTTCCAGTGTTAGTTCTTATAATACATTATTAGTGGATTTTTGATATTTGTAGATGCCTATGAATATCAGATGCTCTTATTAGCCAAATAAGACTTGTATGACTATTTAAATTTTTTCCTCTTGTAACTCTCCATGCATTGGCTTGAATTTGTTGCGTAAAGTCTTCTAATGTTGGGAGATGCTTTGAAGAATTGAGTTTCAGGTTTAGGTTATCCGGGCTCTCATATAATGTGCCTCCCACCACAGACGACGTTTTACAGTATCTTTCGCATCTCGACGACTTGGGACGTGCCCCAAAAACTTTAAAGATTCATGTAGCAGCTATCAGTTTCTTTTCAAAAGCTACATTTGCTCATGACCCGTGTAGCGACTTCATGATACGTAGGGCTATCGAGGGTTGGAGCAGGTTACAGCCTCCCAGGGACGAAGGCCGTAAGCCGATTTCCTACGGGTTGTTGTCCCAAATTCGCAAAAAACTCAGGTTGATTTGCTGGTCCAGGTTCGAAGCACGCCTTTTTTCTGCGGCATATTCTATCGCCTTTTTCGGCGCACTAAGGGTTGGGGAGGTTGTGTTTGAAGTTAGTGCACGGGGTTCAAACCGCGGACTCCAGTGCGAGGATGTGCAGCTGTCTAGCTCTTCTGTGTCAGTGCTCATACGACAGTCCAAGACCGATCAGGCTGGCAAGGGTGTCCTGGTCAAACTCTCAGCGTCAACACAGCAGGGCCCATGTCCGGTAAAGGACACTAGGCGGTATCTCGACCTTAGGCCACCTGGCCCAGGTCCGTTTTTGATTCACGAGGATGGGTCGCCCATGTCGAGATACCAATTCACCAGGGTGCTGCGCAAGGCGATTGAGGCCTGTGGGCTATCTGCCCAGGAGTACGCTGCTCACTCTTTTAGGATTGGTGCCGCAACCACGGCTGTGCACTTAGGGCTACCGGCGGATAGGATCAAAGAAATGGGCCGTTGGAGATCAAATGCTTATAAGTCTTACATTCGCTAGTACGCCTCCAGTCGCTGGGCCCCACTCACCTGCCGTCTTTCTGTCTTTACTCCTAGTGTTGCTCAGAAGAAATGTGTGGATCTGCGGCCACAGTATTGTTCATTGGGCCCGCGTACGTGCAGCAAGTTGCGGCCTGGCACTTAACCTTGGCCTCCCAAATGATGTCCGAGTTTCCTGGTTTGCGAGAAGAGGCATGCGATGGGAGGAGCTGATGCCCTTGCTCCGGGAGAAAGTAGCCAATTGTGGCCCTCCCGACGCCATCGTGATACAGTTGGGAGAGAATGACCTAACCAGCAGAAAGAGTGTGGACTTATTGGGGAGCATTAAAAGAGACTTGAATACTTTGGCAGCCTTGTGCCCCAGAACGATGGTGTTCTGGTCCTCCTTCCTGAAAAGACTCGAGTGGCGCGGAGCGCAAAATTGTTTGGCCATTGAAAGAACCAGGAAACTCGTAAATCGGGCGGTAGCCCGTTGGGTGCGCTTTATGTCTGGCCGTGTCATCCGGCATGATCGTATTCGTATTAGCGACCAAGCGCTATACCAGGAAACTCGTAAATCGGGCGGTAGCCCGTTGGGTGCGCTTTATGTCTGGCCGTGTCATCCGGCATGATCGTATTCGTATTAGCGACCAAGCGCTATACCGGAATGATGGTGTCCACTTATCGGACTTGGGGAGCGACATTTGGCTAGCTAGTGTCAGCAAAAGCATCTGGGATTGGTTGCAGCAGTGAGGGTATTGGCGGCGAGCCTTTGGCTCGGGTGGCGGTTAGGCATTGGAATAATGTGTTGTGGTGTGTCGAAGTGCTAGGTGTGGCCATCGCCTATGCCTTCAATTTTTTAGGGGTATTCCGTTAAAGGAATCTGGGGGTCGTGTATCCGTCCGATGCCTGCTTGGCGGGAGGCCTTCGCACGACCCTCGGTGACAACAGGGGTGAGCCTAGAGTCGGATCAGCATCGACAGGCTCCACCTACTGGTTGAATAACCCATCGTCCAATGCCTAAGCCAATACCTTTTCCATTGCTGTAACCAATAAAGTTGTGGCCTTTTCTTGCCCATTAACCATATATCACGTGTCCTTGTGTCTTTATTTCACCACACGGGGGTCGGGTCCTCGAACCACAAAGACTCTCCTCCCTGAAAGAGAGGGGAGGGGTTGTGGTCGGGAGCCTGAGCCCCGCCTAGCAGGGGGCGTAGCCCCCTGCCTCCAGCTCACCTGGCTGGCGCTCACGCCCCCTCGGAGGGCCACCCAACCAGGTGCCACTGAGGGGGCGTGTTCAGCAGCTTTTGCTGCAGCGACAGCCTTTCCCCGGCCTCATTCTCCGTCGTCGCCTCTTCGGGAAGTCACCCACCCTCCACTCCCTATTAGTCAGGGCTTAGGTTTTTTGGCCTTGCTATGGACCTTAGGTTGGTCGCCCCGGTTGCTTGGGGGGCCTGGTAGGAGTTTTTCCACTTGGCACTAGGCTATTTGGTTTTTTCGCCTACCTCGTAGCAATCGTCACAACTTTTTGCGGTATTGGTGGGTAGGTTAGGCATTGGAATAATGTGTTGTGGTGTGTCGAAGTGCTAGGTGTGGCCATCGCCTATGCCTTCAATTTTTTAGGGGTATTCCGTTAAAGGAATCTGGGGGTCGTGTATCCGTCCGATGCCTGCTTGGCGGGAGGCCTTCGCACGACCCTCGGTGACAACAGGGGTGAGCCTAGAGTCGGATCAGCATCGACAGGCTCCACCTACTGGTTGAATAACCCATCGTCCAATGCCTAAGCCAATACCTTTTCCATTGCTGTAACCAATAAAGTTGTGGCCTTTTCTTGCCCATTAACCATATATCACGTGTCCTTGTGTCTTTATTTCACCACACGGGGGTCGGGTCCTCGAACCACAACATATAGTTTTGGAGTGGTGTAATTTGGGCTGTTCTTTAGAGCATGTTTTTGTATTTCCAGTGTTAGTTCTTATAATACATTATTAGTGGATTTTTGATATTTGTAGATGCCTATGAATATCAGATGCTCTTATTAGCCAAATAAGACTTGTATGACTATTTAAATTTTTTCCTCTTGTAACTCTCCATGCATTGGCTTGAATTTGTTGCGTAAAGTCTTCTAATGTTGGGAGATGCTTTGAAGAATTGACTGTGGAAAACTGATATATAAATAAACGATGGTGGTGATTCAGAATAGATAAAAGAAAGTACTATTCCATACAACAGAGAGCTAATTTATGGAATTCATAGCCACAGGATGTTGGGACGAGCTTAGAGCACTTTTCAGAAGATCCATTAATACCCTTCTTAAAGCCTTTACCATTGATAGTCTTTCTACTCCTTTGATCACATATAAAAACATTAGACACATTCGTGGAGTGTAGGTCTATTAGCAGCTATGAGTCATGATATTTAAATGGAAGCACCATGGTCAGTGGGAGTAGATTCTTTCTACCAGATGCTGTCAAGGAAGGTATACAATGATAAGGTATCTTCACAGACTGCTAGGAGGGTTCCCGGCAGTCTTTAACTTGCTCTTGTTGCAAACAGGATGCTAGGCAAGATGTAATCTTGGCAGGGTGGTCATGTGTCCTTCTTTAGAAAGGATATCCCTTTATTTGGAAGAGCCCTCTAGCCCAACTTAAAAATAAACACAAATCAGATCAAAGACCTATCTAGCATAACATTTTGTTTTCACAGTGGCCAACCAGATGCTAATGGGAAGGCCACACTCTTGCTGCTGTTCCCAGTAACTGATATTCAGAGGTATGCTGCCCTATCTTCCATTAATTTGCTAATCTACTTTGAAATACATCAATGATGTGGCCATCGTTACATTCTGTAATATGGAATTAGGGCTGCCATACATCTGGATTTCCCCAGACATTACTGGGATTTCAAAGGTGGAATTGACATCTGGGGGAAATTTCCAAAAGGTGATGCTCAAAAATTTTGGGATCTTCCTAAAAAAAAGCTTGGGATGTCCTGGTTTTTACTATTTGAAATATGGCAACCCTATATGGAATTCCATAATGACAAAGGAAATACAATTTCCTTTTGTATTGTCTTGCATTTCTCATTATTCAGTCTCATGGGATGATCCCAAGTTCTTGTATTATGGGAGAGGAAGAAATATATTTTTCTATCCACCTTCTCCACAGCATGCATAATGCAATGCACTTCTGTCACGTCTCCTCTTACTTGTATTTTCTCTGAATGAAAATGTCCTAAACATTGTATCCTTTCCTCAAAAGGGAGCTACTCCATCCCCTTGATCACTGGCTTTTCCAGCATCTTTTCCCTCTCTCTGGTTTCCTTTTTGAGATGAAATGACCAGAACTGAGGACGGTATTCCAAGTGTGATTGCACCATAGATCTGTATAAAGTCATTACAATATTGACAGTTTTGTTTTTTGATCCCTTTCCTAAAGAAAGGAATTTTACTTATTTCACAACCACTACACATTTTCACTGATAAAGATAGGACAGCAAGAGCCTTGAAGCTGCTCATCAACAATTTGAACTTCCACCTAGTCACAGTCTTCCTCACTAGGGTGAGATGTAATATAGTTCTATTTAAATCATGGCAATTATATCTAATTTTGTGCCTATACATGTAAAGGAGCATATGTAACTCTGGGTCCTCATTGTCTCGTTTTCGGGTGCTATATAAGTGGCCATCCTAACTCTGATCTAATAGGATTCTTGTTGCATATGTTCTTATATTCTTGCAATGTAGAAAATACGTGCACAAGGCTGGAAACCGGGCAGCCTGGCCCATGGCCCATACGCATTTACAATATTCCATATGTCAAACATGTTTATACGTCCTCTGTATGAGATTTAAAACTTTCACAGCTCAATACTTACTGACTTACAAATAAGTTCTTTTCAAGACGATCCAGCTGCCAAGAAAATATTTTTAGGCTCCTAGTGTTAGCCTGCATGGGAATTATATCTTAAGTGCTTAACTGCATATTCCTTCATGAAATGTGTTCATTTTTAATTCGATGAAACACAAGTGTTATTCCCTGAACAACTGGTCCGATTTATTTCTTTTTCAAATTTGTATCACATTTTAAAGATTGTAGCAGCAAAAGAACCTACAGAGCATATCACCAGGCCACAAACTTCCTCCTTGGCTTCCAGTGAAATCAACACATTTGAAGTTGGGCTGCAGTCAAACATTTGAAAACTAGCCGTGAAATTTCCTGGTCACTTTTAGCCCATTGGAAAGTACTTCTATTTTATGTTTTCTGATTAATCTGAACAGCCTTTGAATGCTTTTCACCCAACTGTAAAATACTATTAAAAGTCTTTCTGCTCCATTTGTAGCATATTGTTGCAGTGACGCCACCCCAGTCTCCAAGCAGTGCAAGATTCCAGGGGTTCCAGGCATTTACCCAGGGTTCGTGTTTCCTTTGGGAATGAGGCAAAGTGGAATCTGTGGTGATTTTATGATATATGGCTTATTTACACATATATACCATCTGAGCCCACAGTGGAGGGGTTCACAGCATCAACACCCCAAAAGAGTATTGTTTCTCCCATAGCTGCAGTCTTGGATTCAAACAGAAATCAAACATGGGTCTCCAACATTGCTTTAAGACACACCCTCTCTCTCCAGCTTGCTGCTTTACTTCTAGGTCACATTCTGCAGTCTTATCTGCAGAATTTAGAATTTTTAGGAGAAGAATGTCCAAACTCAGTCTGACTGTTTAAGTTGAATGAGTAGATGCCATTCAAAGTAGGGGAGTTAGCACGGGCTTCAGTTTCATGAAAATTGGATGCCAATCCACCATAATAGAGATGGACCATGGAGAGGCAAGGGCTAAGGCCAAATAGCTGGGATCCAAGGCAGCAGAACTTGTCAAACTGGTGAGGCTTAAGGTTGAAGTAGTTTGGATTTAATAGAGCCCTAGTAGTTAAGAGTGCTGGGCTTAAACTAAGGAGACATGTCTAATCCTTCATAGGCCACAAATCTCCTAAGTGGCTGTGGGCCAGTTGCTGTCTCTCAGTCTAACCCTTCCTCACAGGATTGTTGTGGGTATCGTGCACATTACCCTGAGCATTGCCAAACAAAAGCTAAGTGTAACATGTAGTTTCCCCCTGAGATCATGGAACAAATGTTTTGGATATAGCAGTACCACTTAGGTGCCAACTGTGAATAATCTCCACCAGAAATACCATGAGAATACAGTATTGTGGGGAACAGGCCTGGAGGCACCGGAACCAAGTAATGAATTCATCCGGAAACAGCATTTGTCAGTCACAAAATAGCCCTGGTCATTGGCTAGAGCTTAGGCAGCTTATGGCAAGGCTATAAGAAACACTGTACCAATTCCTTCCCCTTAGGCAAAAAAATGCCTCTTGCCCCTGATGGATGATTATACACTGTGCTGTCTGTTTAAAAGGAAGCATTGTTCCGCTTGGAGAAACCCAAATAGTTTTAATGAGCATACACATGAAAAGGTACTGTGTTTCGTAGCATAGTTCTAACTGAAACCCCTTGAGCCCTTTCCTCAGACACACATGCCTCTGTTGTTTAAGTATTGGCATGCTGGAGTCCAACAAATTTTCATTTTTGTCGCCTGGAGTTACACATGTCCCATTCCAAATGCTTCCTTGGAATGCATCCCAAACTGATTTCTCTACTGTTTATTTTCTTTCTCCGCTACTTTGCAAGCCCACCCACTCCCCTTCCCTCTCCCAGAGATCTTTGCACTTGGAATTTCACATTGGTGATTTTCAGGTCCAATTAAGGCCCAAGAGACAGCCTTCCTGTTTGCCCCACCACCAATCGCTGCTGCTAAGAGGCATAAATTTTGGGAAAGGGAAAAGACTGGGAGCAGCTAGGAATGGGCTGAACTTATTTACAAGTCTAGTCATGTTTCTAAAGGATTTTGACTGAAATCAGAAAAAGCTTATTATTTCTGAAATGCGTTTTGTTATTCCAAAACTTGGCAACAACACTATTATAAATGCAGACTTGGAAAGACTCTGTGAGGCAAAATTTGCCCACTCCAGAAACAGATTCGAATAGTGACCATGAAAGTCCAGTTTAGCAGTTGAGTATCAAATATGTACTACAGTAGATACCAGAGTACTATATGTACTTTAGTACTGCACAAATTCTTGTGTGTCCACTCTTATGCCACCAAAGCAACACTACTGGCTCAAAAGAGTGAAGTGGCTGGAACCCCCCCCCCTTCTCTCACACACATACACACAAACAAACAAACAAACAAACAAACAAACAAACAAACAAAAACAAAGAAGGGAATAAAAATTAAACATAAAAGCAACCCAGTGATTCAACATAATTACACTGAGGAATAATGAATGGGTGAGCCCATCAGTTTTGGTTTCTCTCATTTTCTCAGCTCTGCTCTCCACATTTTCACATCAGTTTGTCCTTTCTAAAAAAATATTTAAAATCCTCAAAATTCATTAGCATTGTAGTGTGAATTTCTCATAATACACCCATTATTATTGCAGTTTCCCTTAATATAACATTTTGCATTATTATGCTCACTAATGTGTACATTTTAATGCACACTTGAACCTAGTACATGCATGTTTGTACACACTACTTGGCCGGAGAACTGCATTATAAAATTCAGAGAAGTGTGAATTTTGAATAATCACTATGTTTTGGTTTGCATATTCCTTTGAAAGTGAGGATTTGTAGGTGAACCTTTAGTTGTGAAACAAATCACATTTCTCCTGTATCCCTTGCATGATCAGGACTGATAATGATTATTGTGGGGAAATGTTGTAGTGGGGAAACAAAAACCCAGTGGGGCGGATGGAGAATAGTGGCTGAACTCTGCAAGGCCCCATTTGTCTATAATATCAGTTTAGTTGGATGCTGGTCTATTAAGTGGAATAACATAATACCTTTCAGTTCAAAATTCAGCAACAAACAGGTTCATTTCTGTGGGTTGCTTCAAAATGTCAGATATATATAAATATAAAACCTGAAGAAAAACATATTTTTTTTCAAAAACCTTAAAGTTCACTTGCTTCCCTCCTCACAGAATTA
Organism: Podarcis bocagei; assembly: GCF_964188305.1. NCBI lineage: Eukaryota > Metazoa > Chordata > Lepidosauria > Squamata > Lacertidae > Podarcis > Podarcis bocagei. The sequence goes on from NC_138134.1 coordinate 40,277,152, forward strand.
TTAAAAGGTTAAAATGCCCAACTGATGTGTGAAACCTTTCCTGACTCAGAATGACATTTAAATGAATTGTCCTTACTGCTTTTATCCGAAACAAAACAATGTGGTTTGGCAGGTCCTTTACAAATGTTGGCTCATCTGATTTACAATATACTATCTCATTCTGATTATTTGGATAGGGGCATTTTAAATCGTTTACATGCATGACACGAGTAATATGACAGCAACACCTATCTAGAGACACCTTTTAAGTCACAGTAATGGTGTGATATGGTAGTTTTACAAAGCATTATTTGACGGCTCACTTTAAATTCAAAGCCATTCTAAGTCTAGAATTGTATGCTGAATCAAACCCGATGTCCTTCGAATGTTCCCTCAGTTGGAAAACTGCAATGTATTGTGAACATCTAAGAAGCTCATGAGCATGAAAATAGATATTAGATAGGGATGAGAAGATGAGAAACAAGGAAATTCTAATGCCTGAGGCTGACTCCTTTCTGGGAAACTTACAGCCTGCTAAAATGTTCGACTGTAGTTTGGAAAACACTCATTCATATGAAAAGGTATCATCTCTATGGCATAGCTAAAAGAACAGGGGAACAAGCTGTACCACAAAAGTCTGTTTGTATCTGTGGAGAGAAAGAAATTGCATGCCCTTGCCATGAAGTAGAATTGTATAAATTGCATATTTGAAAAGAGCAAGAGCAAGATAGTAGAACACCCTCATGGGTCCTGACACAATGGAGTAGGAAATTTGTGGTGCCTGGAACCTGGCTAGTTTTACCAAGGCCTGATAGTTATTGGTTTGTGCTAACATGGAAGTAGGCTTTTTAACTGGTAGCACCAGTGTCATGGTATGCCCTCCCTGAAATATGAGATGCCTCATCTGTATTGGCATTCCACCGGCTCTTGAAGACACACTTGTAGAGGCAAGCATTCTCTGAACTTGAACTTTTTGATCTGTTTTCATTGTTTGTTTTAACCATTTAAAATTGTTGTGCTTTTTAACAGACCTATTTTATAGTATATTTTAGATATTGGTGTTTTTATTATTTAATATAGTATATTTTAGATATTGGTGTTTTTATTATGTATGAATTTTATAAACGATTTTATGCTTGTAAACCACTTAGAAGACATTATGACATTTAAGTGGTATATAAATCAAATGATGGTGATAGTGATACAATCTAGTCTGCCCAGACGTGTGCATGTTATTCAAATGCCTATTTAAATGTCTGCAGTTTTTTTCAATCACAATTTGGAGAAAACAAAATATGAAACAGGAAGCTTGTGAATGTTCCTGCCCCTCATCTTTTTCTTTAAAAGGTAGATCCAATTTGAACTGGGGCTTTGGTAGTGGAGAAAGCAGGGGGTCTATCCTCCCTTTGCGCTGCAGCTCTGATTTTGATTTGCTGTTACTGTGGCTATGTAGGGGAAAACAAAAAATCTCTGACAAGAGAATAGAGGAATAAGAACTATTTGTAGGGCAGTGTGGTGATCACGCAGGGTCCCCGGACGTTTAACGGTCTGTTGAGAGACCTGTGCCACCATTGCGCTCGCTTCCCGGCTGCCACCAAACAGTTACTCTCTGGTAAAACACTGAGTCCAGTCAGTTGTTAAAAGTGAACAAAAAAAAAACAACAAGTTTATTTTACAAACATTAACAAGTTTATGGTTTCTCAGATAATATTCTTGTCAGTATCTTAACTTTAGTTTCTTTACTGGCCTATGCCTTCCTAATACCTTCTGACTGATTATCTCAACTATTTGACTGACTCCTCTTAACAAATTGTCTCACTCTCTCACACCAGACTAGCCCAACCCACAGACTTATCTTCTCTGTCTCTTCTAACTCCAGGTTGTCTTCTCAGCCATCCTAACTCTAACTCCTAACTCCTCCAAAAACCCTCTGTGCTTAAACCTTATACACAGTTAACTCTGCCCCCTGGGTTCCCATTGGTTAGTCATTTTACAATTAGTTAACCCTTTCCTTATGAACCCAGTATGATGTCACACACCTAGGAGGGCAAACGCCACAGGCAGTAAAAATGAAGAAATCCAATAGGTGATCCTTGGAGATACCCGTGTTTTCTGGGGAATGAATGGTTGCCAACCTCAGAAGTTCAAAATGGCAACTGCTGCTATTCTCAGTAATGAATCTACAAAATAATAATAATAATAATAATAATAATAATAATAATAATAATAATAATAAATTTTATTTATATCTCGCCCTCCCCAGCCGAAGCCGGGCTCAGGGCGGCTAACAACAATAAAGTAAATATATCAAGGGTGGTTTAAAAAACAACAACCCTGTAACAATATAAGTCACTCTAAATGACATTTAGTTAACCATGCAGGTGTTGGCTTCAAGAATCTGCAAAAAACCATGCGAAAATAATCAGTGAAAATGGCAAGGATTTCTATCCATGCAAAATGCATATCACATTAATTTGGGTCTTGGCTGATTCTGAGACAGCTTCTATTTTTCAGTGAAACTATAATCAACATAATTAAAAGCTATGCATCAGACCGTGATCATCTTCAAAGCCAGCATGGACTACTGCAGCCACGGCAGAGCCATATCCTGTCTTTTGCTTAATCTAATCAGTGACTACTCTCAGAATATTGGCAGTTTGTTAGGATGGGTACCTAAGTCAATCTGTTGCTCACCTGAATAAATGCTCTCATATTGTTAGACTTTCAATATATGCCATTCGCTTTTCCTGTGGTTGCTTAAGACAGCACATTTCCTTGTAACGCTGTCTTGCTTTTCATGCTTTTTTCTCCATCACCCTCCACCCCAGTATTTTCACATTAGGTCAGTGTACTGAATACTGATGAGATCATAGCTAGTCTGTCTCCAACCTTGACTTTATGTGCTGAATATCTGCCTTTTTTATTTTCTAGTTTCAGGGAAATTGCCTTGGGGCAAATCATGTATCTCAGTGTGCACAAAGAGTTCAATAGTTTAACTGGGAAGTCTGGTGTCCAAAATTCTAAACATTGGTGCTGGCATGTCTGTATTCAAAACAAAAGAAAATTAGGAGGGCTGGATTGGATGCGGTTTCTCCCTGATCTGGCCATTATGCACAGAAGGGAATGAGATTGTTGCTGACCTCTCTATTCATACCAAATACTCGCACCACTTCCAGTATTCTCAGGCAACCACTTCAAATGCAATCTGCCTATGCATGTGAAATCCAGCACATCTTAGCTCAGAACACTCAGGGTTCCTCAAGGTGGGACCTTAATATGCCAACCGGTTGTTGGGAACAGGTAGATAGATAGATATAATTTCACTGGAAAGGTTTGATGTGGATTAAATGAGGTTGGGTGAGAAATACAGGTTGGCATTTTGAAGTCAACAATGCTATATGGATACGGCAAGAAGCACGACTCCATAAGGAGCATCAATCTCACAATAAATACCAGTCCAGAAGCATTTGCAAGATTATCAGATCAATTACCTGATTTTCTCATTATATTTATAAGGTGAGTTGCAATTGAACTGCATTATCTTTTAGACTGAGGTGGCTAACCCCTGGCCCAAGAGCCTCAGTGAGTCCATCAAAACCCCACAGTAGCAAAAGAAAAAGAAAAAGCCGGGGTGGGGGAGAGTTATAGAAGACACAGTACCTTTCCACCCAACCCAGCACCATGATGAAGAAGCAAATTGTCTCTTCACAGGTCATCAGACTGATCTACATGGATCAGCTGAGAAGGAAGGCTTTGTGTCCTGTGTGTGGTGTGTGCATGAGACTGTGAGGTAGTCATGTCCACCACCGGCATGAAGTAATTAATGAATGCAACTACGGATGTGGAAGCAATTTGATTTAGTCCGCAATTATAAGCAAACCTACCTAACTCACACTTTCCAAAACAATATGTGAACTGAAATGTGTGTGTGGTAAAGAGTGCATAAAGTGCATATATTTGTGAAAACAACATGCAAACCTGCATGACGCAAGGGGAAAATGCTTTGCAAAAGAAAAAAGGTGTGCATTAGACAAAATTGCATAGAAGCACTGCATAATAGGAGCAAACCACATTGAAATGCTGGTGAATTTTCATGAGGCCTTTAAAAATTAGACTAAAATCTAATGTGGGAATGTGGAGAAATTGACACATCGGCTGATCACTAAATGCAGTCCTCTGGTTCCAAAAAAGGCACCCCTGGTTTAGAGATATACGTTTATTTTGTATTGATTGTGTCATACAGGTTGTCAGCCTGTACTTTGGGCTTCTATTCAGAGGGGAAAGTAGGGTACAAATCTTAAATGAAAAGAAAGGAAATGACCACGCAAATGATGGGCCTGTGCAGCTAGGCTGCATCCATTCAATGCCCTTTTCTATGTGTTGTGGGACAAGGGATTATTGGTTGGTTTTTCTTCTCTTTTTTATGATATATTTTGTGTTCTTTACGTTGTAATTTTACATTGTGAACTGCCCTGAGATCTATGAATATAGCGCAGTACACAAATGTAGTAAATAATAGAAATAATAAAATTCAAGGAAGAATCAGTAAACTGGATGCAGTCTTTACCATAGTTAAATAATACAGTACCCACTGAAATGAATAGGGTTTAGGTTAGTCCCATTTGTTGCAGTGGGTCTGCTCTAGGTATTGCTAAGTCTCCCTTCCATCTGTATTTAAGATTTTCCTGATTTAGTGTATTTGACCAACACAGCTATTCAGCCTGTATGCTGCTGTCGTGAAGCCAGTCTGCCACACACTTAAGGTCCTGTAGATTTGTTTTCTACCACCTTGAAAGTCAAAAAGGCATTCTGTCACTGGTTTCAATGACAAGATCAGCTCCTTACGCTGATCAGAGAGAATCCAAGGAATCCCCCTCCTGACCCTCAGCAATCCTCCTCCTCTTTGCATTCATGAGTTAAGCTCATTCTTTCCATGCCAGACATATCTGCAAATCAAGCAAAGCTGATAAACATTGCCTCTGGATTTCCCCCCCCCCTTTGGCACAAAATAAAAACTACACTCTCTGAATGTGAGTTGGAAAGATAACTAACAGGAAAATAAAGCCTGATTGCTAAGGCACCTTAGATCTGGCAGGATGTGCATAAGATTAAAAGAGAAATTAGCTGACAAGTATCTGCTCCACTCCATGCACAATCAAACATCAAACAGATCTGAAAAGTTATTAGAGCTATGCTTTGTGGAAAGAGTGTATAATATGCCACTTTAAAACATGCTTTCATTACTCAGTAGCTCATTTTGTGGCCTTGTGTCATTATAATATTCTCTCAGAATCCATATGCCAAACATTGGGAAGAACAGGAAAGCGGACTGATTGGGGACATTAGTGTTTGGGTTGTCTTTAAGAAGTTGCCCAAAATGGTTGCTGCAACTCCGCAACTGCTCCCTGCAATACCCAGTGGGAGGCACTTTGGCCCACTGTTCCATTCCGTTCTGCCTCCCACCTGATTTTCCAGGTTCCCCCCAACAGTCAGGATGCCATGACACCTGATTGCACTTATCCCTTCTCATTGGCTGTTTTGAGGTTCTTCGTCCAAGCAGAGTCCCCTCCCCCAGCCAAGTTACCTGCTGATGCCTTCCTCTTGTGTCTGGATGATGGGGCAATTACATTGTTCTCTTCAGAGCCCATGTCTTCTTCATACAGTGATCAGGGTGGCCAGAAGTTACTTATCCTGCACAACACAAACCCTTTTCTGAGTGGTCAGGCTCTTTGATAAAGTTGAGCCAGCTTGCTGTAAGGGCTTTACAGTTATTATGCAAAACACTAAATCTGCCAACTTATATTTGGAGTATAAAACTGAAGGAGAAAGATATAACATCAAATTGGGGGCAATTGCTTTATTAAAATTTGGCGGAGACCTAGCGTGGCAAGGTGGGACGCGCAGATGCACTTGCCTCATGGGTCACTATTTGGCCATCCCTGATTGCTATCATACTGCACATTTTGTAAAAAGCTCCCCATGTCTTTGTGGTATGCCACAAAGAAAGCAGTCTAGGCATACAATCGTTTCAATCCAAGTATAACACATGGCAAAACAAAACATTCCAGAATATGGATAATTGCATAGTTTGACCATATCAACTATCCATTTTAAAGCTGTTAATAAGCCCTAATGAACAAAAATCTTAATGACCTTACATTTCATCAAAAGACTTGGAAACATCTAAAAGGTCAAGTAGAAACATTTCCTCTTCGTTTTATTAGATTAAGGGCAAGCAAAGGAAATAGTAATCAAATTACAAGATGATTACAAAAACTGTAACTAGAGAAATCATGAATACCAAGTGGCATTTGTTACAAGGAGCCTTGATGTAGTCTCTTTATGAAGACAAATAAACATAAAGCAAGATTAGGTGACTAGTAACCCAGGGAAGTAATTTGCATCTGCTGAAATTGCTCTTTCATTTTACTATATATTTAGCTGTACTGTTCATTTATAAACTGATGAAATGTTATCCAAATAAAAGAATGTTCCTTCCACCAAAGCAGTGTTCTGGATAAATACCCAAGGATACTATAGCCCAGAATCATATCATGTGTCCTGTTTGCTACATTATGTAGACAAAATTACAGGTCTTGGAATTTCAGCTGGTTAAAAGATGTCTTAAGAATTTTCCCATGCCTTCTTGCAACTTAGGGAGTAGTCCTTGGAGCTGTTATATCAAGCCATCAGGCTAGTCACTCATCACTGGAGCACCATTGTCCTCTGCAGCCCCCACATCGACTCCCTTCCACTCCCGTTATCTGCATACATTGTGTCTGAGAAAAATCTATCAAACTGGATGAACTGTCTTCCCTGCTATTTATGTATCCAGAGGAAATTAAAAAGCGTTGCTCACTGCAATATATTCAAGATGGTCTGTATTCAAATAGGAAGGTTAAATACCATAAACTTTTGTAGTAATGACTAAAGCCCCTAATTTCAGTCACATAGGTCATATGACCATTATAATTCTGTGCCAGATTGCAGGCAACCAAAATGAGAATACCCCAGATTCAGGAGGAGCTTGTGTGGAGAGGGCAGTTTCCATGAGTGGGTGCTTACCCAGGCAAGGCTAGTGAAATTCAGTGATGCAGCTTGGTAATTTTAGACCAGGAGTGGAGAACCTCAGGGTCAGGGCCTGAATGCAGCCCTCCTGACCTTTCTGTGTAGCTCTTGAAACTCTTCCCAGGCCACAGATGGCTTTAGCCTGGCTTCAATAAGAACACAAGAACATAAGAAGAGCCTGTTGGGTCAAGTCAATGACTCATCTAGTCCAGCATCCTGTTTTCACAGTGGCTGACCAGATGCCTGTGGGAAGCCTGAAAGCTGGACCTGAGCACTCTGCCCACCTGCGATTCCAGAGGCATCCACAGTGAAGGCAGAACATAGTCATTGTGGGGCACTGCTCCATGGCCAGCCTCCCAGCATCAGATTGGTGCCATTGATCGAGATGGAATGGAGATGGGTCAGTGGCAAGGTTGGGAATCTGCAGGTTCACTGACAGGAGTGCTGAATTGCATTCCTTGGTAGCAGCGCAGTCCCAATCACACTGCAACCCTGCCCCAGCTCTGCACCATCTTGTAAGCAAGAGTGATACTGCTTTTAGGAAGGTGGTGGTATTGCTCTGCCCCATCACGCCAGCTGCTGCTGCTGCTTCTGGGCAGATGACTTCTCTTGCACAGGCTATGCTATATAGAGCATGAGAATACATATTTATTTATAGAACTGTACCTGAATTCAAGATGTCAAAAATGTAGGCTGAGCATGCAGAACAGGGTCAAGAGGTAGCAATATCTTAGTGCAGCAGTTCTGCAGAGGCAATAGTTTGAAAACATTTCCCAAAGATAACAAGTCTGGTTCTCTTGACAAAACACTTATAAACAGACAGGTTGTGTGATGGGCTGCCTAAAGTTTAGAAATCCCAGATGCATTCATTTCATTTATTAAGTGCTTCCCATATAACATCCTGAAGCAATTAACAATAAAAACATTGACAATGAAACACATAAAAAATTCAAAGCCAATGCAGCTACAATCTGCATTTAAAATGTTTGTTGGAGAATGAGATATTTTCAAATATACTAAGGCTGCAGTCTGACAACACTTTTTTCCCATTTCCCCAACATTTCCTTGTCTGACTTATTTCCACTTATTTGCTTTGCCGGTGAACAGCAGTTGCAGCCCTATGTGATGCCTCCTCTACCAGCTCGGGTGCACCACACTATATTGCTGCCGCGGAGGCTCACAGGTTCCCGCCAAACCCGGTTTCAAATTGGGCCAATCCTTGGTGACCTTGGCTGGGCATGGCTTGGCAAATGGACCTGAGTTAGGCAGGCTTCACTCAGGTCCGCCCACCAACTATATATCCCAGCCGACGCTGTGCTCTTCATCCAGTCCGCTGGGAGCGTCACCCACCCTTTCCCTCTCTACGTTAATATCTTGCTGCTTTAACCATTTTCCTTTTCTTATAGGAGGACTTTGCTTTGGTCTTATGATGGCTGCCAAATTCGGGGCTGGGAAGGTGTTATGGACTAAGCTTGGATCCTAGAACAATAGGCAACTAGTATCCTAGAATGCAACGACTGATTGGCTTGTAGGAAAAGACCAATCAGGCTATGGAAGGGAAGCAGAATCAGCCAATCAGACGGGACTCATTGTGTAAATAATGTATATAAAGGCCTGAGGTTTGGGGGGGGGGCAATTCAATCACTGTTTTACAAGCTGCAATAAAGAACATGAAATCACTACAGGGCTCCGAGTATATTTCAAAAGGAATTTTTGCCTTCCCCTTAACACTAGTCACAACTTCGCGGTTTAGACTTTGGTCAGAATCCTTTAGTCTTTCATCCAAAGAGTGTGGTGAAGTGGTGACACACCTACCCCTCTGTTCTCTGCGGCAGCAATAACAGGGTATCCCATTAGAGGAGTCTGGAGGGAAGTCTCTGTTGAAGGAGCCAGTTGCGTAGGCCATAGTGGGCCATAGAACTTCTCTCCACATTTCAGCAGTGGCGAGCTTCATGCTCCAGCACCGGGGGGCGGAGAGCAGGCAGTGGCGATTGGTATGAATACTCCTATAAAGTTTTCATACCAATCAACCACTGTTTTGTGACTGTAAGACCATTGCCCTTGGGGCAAGGCAAGGTTGCAAGCAAATGTTCATTGGCAAACAATATTATAATGTGTGTGCACGATATGGACTCCAAGTTGTTGACATACCATTCCTGTCTCATTAAGACAATGTAGTTAAAAGCACACTGGTTTTATGGCTTTAAAAAGGAAGGGGGGGTGTCCTTAGCAAAACAGTCTAAGAACACTGTCTCCAATCAGGAATGTGACTAATTAAGAATACCAGCTTTGTTTATCAGGAGAATCTCTTATCATATCTTAATTCTAATAGAGTTCAGGCTGCAAAATGGATCTAAGAAATTAATTATCCTTTATGCATCAGGAGGCAATGAAGAGCTAATAAGAATCTCTCTACTGTTCAGCTTGTTAAATCCAAGTTGTTCGTCCATATCATTTCAATTTGAACAGCTCTTCAAAGGTTATCTCTGGGTCTTTCCCCTTGTGTTTATCCATAACTTTCCAATATATCTTCAAAGGCTGAAGTACCACAAAGCCGCCAGATTTGGTTTTTATATATTTATTTTGTTCTGCTATTATAAACAGCTGGTCAATAAATAATTCAATTGGAACTATAAAACAAATTCTCAAATGTTTTTAAAAAATCAAAAATCCACCCAAACTTCTTTTCTTGCTTCTTTCTTTGATGGAGAATCCAACTGCCAAACCAAATTTTTAATTAAACGATGTTCTATTTCTAGAAGTGGTCATTGTAGATTTTATCTGCTGTGATATTACTTCTATTAGTTTTAATTATTTTTAGTCATCTCAGAGTCTTCATAGCAGGGGTGAAACCTGTGACCGTCTGGATGTTATGGACTGAAACTCTCAGCAACCCTGATGACTGTCTGGCCTATCTAGGACTGATGGAGATGGACTTCAACAGCTCCTGGAGGGTCACTAGTTCCCTATGCCTGCTTTATGGAAAGGCTCATCAAACAACCAGAATCTTTTGTGGAAAGTTCAAAGCAAGATAATATTTCAGAAACTGAATGCTAGTATCTGGTCAGCTCTGGTATTCACAGAATGGGAAATCTCTCTTAAGGGAAATCACAAAAAAACAGAAACAAAGGATGCCTAGGCCTACTTTCACAAATATTTATGTCAAAAAACATTTTGATCAACAAACAGCAATCTCTTCTCCAATTGTTGAATGTCTAGGTTTTCATTACCTTCAGTGTTTTTTTAATCTGAGCTAAGGCTATTATCTTCCCAATACACGTAATAAGCTAAATCTAAAGCTAAAGAGATTGAGTGTTAGCTTTGTTGACAATCCCTTAATCATTTTTTCCATGAGTTGGAATGAAGATGAATGTGCATGTCTATGCGATGGAGTGGGGGGAGGGAGGTTAGTATTTATTGCCTTGTCTCAGCACATATATTATAAGTTTTTCTGAACCTTTATCCCTTCTCCCCTTCATAACCTCCATTTATGAGGTTATTCACCTTAGTATTCACAACAGTGCAAAGAAGGTGGCTTATCCATCTTTTCCCTTTCTAATTAATCCCACTGTTCACTCTACACAACTAAGTTTTCCCTACAACAAGCTGTGTGCTGAAATGCAACATGACCCTGTCACAGGTATGCATTATTAAGAAAGCTTTGTTATTGTGTGAAAGCAACCAGCACCAATGGAGGTGAGCTTACTAACTACCTTGGAAGTGAGTGAGTGAGTGAGTGAGTGTGTGAGTAAGTAAGTAAGTAAATAGCTAGTTGATAAGTGCTAGGAAATGGAAGAAGTGGTGGTTAAATCTATATTAATAAGTTATGTCATGATTGTTTGATTTGTAAATAATAAGAGGGAGAGAGAGAGAGAGACTAAGGACTGCACACCTGCTTTCTTTGCTCACCAACCCCACCAACCACCAATCCTGTCTACTCATCAACCACCACCCACCCCACTTGTCAAAGTCACCCACCCCTATTTACACTTCACCACGGCCACCTCTCATTCCTCCTCTTACTCCTCACCAAAGTGACCCCTTCATCTTACTCCCCCCCCCAGCTCCCCGCTCCCCACCTGCCTGCCTGCCTCCATCTCTGTTGCCCAGGGCAACCCAAAGTGACTCACAACCAAACAGACAATAAACACCACATTAAAAGGAAAAGGAAAGAGAAATACATCAAAAACATCCCACCCATTTCTAAAAGGCTGATAGGTGGCTGAAAGCAGAGGAAATATTTTGCCTGCTGCACCTAAAGATGGCGCCTGGTGAGGCTGCCTGGGAAGAGCATTCCACAAACAGTGAACTGCTGCAGAAAAATACATTTCTTGTGATGCCACCCTCTGAACCTCTCGTGGAGGAGGCACACAAAGTTAGGTTTCAGATGATGACTGCAGGGTCTGGGTTGGTTCCTACTGGGAGATGCAGTCCTCCAGGTATTGTGGTCCTGAGCCATTGAAGGTTGTGCTTACGAGGTCACCTTGAGAGTGCAAAAATATAGAAACAGAGGTGTACGTAGCTTTGACCCAAAACATTTTGGCGTGAAGCAGCAACTGGGTTACATAAAGTGATGGGGAAATGTATTTTGTTAATTGAGCCTGTGGAACTGGTGTTTCCCCAAACCTGCTGGAGATTTTTGGGATCGTACAACCAGCCATGGTCTGAGTAAAGGGGACTGTACCTTGAAGGACTGTTTGGCTGCACTTGATCTAGATGCAAGTTCATACCAAGTTTTCCCCTTCCCGTCTTTTCTGAGCAGCATTTAAAATGAAGCAATAATGGGCATTATAGTAGCCATTTATCTGTCAAATAAAGAGCAAGTATAGTAGTTATGATCCTCAGGCAAGGCTGATGGTGCAATTCATTCTTATCTGACTTCTAAAGAATTGCCATCAAAATCTTTACTGGTATTATAAAACTGAATTTTTGAAAAGAAGTTAGGATTTCTTTTAAAGATCTCAAAAGACAAAGCTGCCATTTCTCAAATGCAAGCCTGTTTTTTCTTTTTCTTTTAGAGTTGCCTAAAGAAACCAACTTGTTATTGACCCAAAGCATGGACTGCTAGAAGCCATAAGCAAAGGGCTAACCATTTGTCCACATAGCTCCTGTCTCTAGATACAGACTAGCATGCATGAACTATTTATTGAAGGACTAGCGTAAATCCCAGTAGAGTTTTGGAGGAACCATATGTCTAGGGTAAGTGGTTTGCTGATTGCATCTGAACCACAGGAAGCACATCTAACCAGTAAGGCATGTGTTCCTATAAAGTATTCAAGAGATTAGCACTTCAGGCTAGGAGTACATGACAAAACGCCTACTCGGAACAATGTGAGAAGAACTGTGCACACATTAGAAAATGGTGTGGTAGCAGCTTCCCTGAGGCAGCTTTCCACACTGGTCTGGTAAGACAGTAATGGAGAAACCACATGGGATGGATAGAATCACATTCTAAGAGTTAACTAAACCTTAGCTATCATAGCCATTATTGGACAGATTCAATCCAATCATCAAAGAAAAATGGTTCTGTTTGTGTCTGGAGCTCTTCAACATCCAAGAAGTAATGTATAAAATAATACATATTATGTCATATTTACATTAATTCTATATTGTATGTATGATTGCAGAGTTGCATACAAGGGCACAGCTCTATATAACAAAAAGTGCTGAAAGGTGTGCACGGCTTTAACAAAAATACATTAATGATGAGAATATATTTACAATAAAGTGGAAAAATATAATTACAATTGCGAAGTGTACTTTTCAGCAAGGCTGGCAGCACTGTCCTAAATATTTCTGCTAATGCATTCTTGCGGTTGGTTTAATGTAATTTGCTGATACAGGTTTTTGTGCCCTCCTAATACATACCCTACCCAAATATAAGTGCTGGTGGTTGGGCAGGGCAGGCAGGGCAGAGAGAGAGAGAAAAAGAACTGATACATTCTCTTGTAGTATTTGTCACCTGCCTGTGAATCAGCAAAGAAATATTCATGGTGTAAAATAGTAAGGATTGTTTCTCTTCCTCACTCCATCCCCTCCGAGGCATCACCTGAATTCTGAAGAGGGAGCACTAAACAAATTTAGAACCTTAAATTAAAACCATGCTCAGTAAACTCTAGGAGCAGCCAGACATTAATTTTGTCTTGGAGGAGGGGGGAAACAGTTCTCACTTGAAATACAAGAAATACAAGACATTTCATTATTAGAAGCTGTCTGCAACCCTTGTGCCACTTGGCTTAACTATCATTTAATTAATTTAACATTACGAGGAAAAACCCAACCTAGAGGACAGTCAAAGAACATGAAGCTGTAAGGGAAATAAATAGAAGTATGTTTTATTTATTTCCATCCCTCCCTAACCACTGACCCACCCACCCAAGAAATTTGTCAAATACAGTGGTACCTCGGATTAAGTACTTAATTCGTTCCGGAGGTCCGTACTTAACATGAAACTGTTCTTAACCTGAAGCACCACTTTAGCTAATGGGGCCTCCTGCTGTTGCCACGCCGCCGGAGCCCGATTTCTGTTCTCATCCTGAAGCAAAGTTCTTAACCTGAAGCACTATTTCTGGCTTAGTGGAGTCTGTAACCTGAAGTGTATGTAACCTGAGGTACCACTGTACAGCTTATTTTAGTCAATACATCTGCACTAATTAAGAGCATCTGGAAGCAAGAGGAAAGGCCTCTTCTGCTGTAGTGCCACTTGGTAGATGTGTCTCTGCTTCCAGGGCACAGAAGGAGTGAAGGAAAGATTATTTTAAATTATTTCATTGATTTCAAAGATTGGTATGAGGTACCTCAAAGCAATCTAGAGCCTATACATAACCAGAATGTAATTCAAAACAGGACAATTCTTCAGAATATGGGATATGTCCATTTGTAATCACAACTTTATGAAGAACAACTTTTCTTCTGTCCTACATGTATAAATGAAACATAAAATGGACTCTACTTATCATCTAGGTTTGTAGCTCCATAAAAAGACATATCTTCCAACTGTTGAAAACCACTATCTTGAAGCTACAACAATAGGAATTTGAATTTGAACTATGTCAGCAGTGTTGTGCCCCATTTTAGAAGCTATCTTGAGCCTCAAACTTTATTTAACAGTAGCTGGGATTATTTTTGTTTCTGCATGAAAACTGATGGGTGCACACAAGCAACATGTATTTGCACGATCAGCCATTATGTCAGAGAGCATGGTTTACTGCTGCACCTGAAGTAAACAACATAGGTGATAAAATATCCCTGCCTTTATAAAGACCTGAGGAATGAGATTATCACCCCTCTTTTATTGTCCATTCCGGGTCGCCCACAGTGTCTTTCCTCCTGGCAGATCAAGAGGAACAGATGACAGCAAAAGTTGCAAGGTTTCTAGCTGGGGCAACCAGAATAAGGTCCACTATTTGGCTGCTGATTCAGGACCCTAAACAGTGTTTTATAATTGACTTTTTATTTTGTTTTGTGTATATCACAATGTTCTTTTGTTGCTATGGCTGATGGCAGACGCAAATAAAGTTTCATTCATTCATTCATTCATTCATATCCCTGCCATGTGTTCCTCTACAAAAGTAGAATATATCTGAATCTGCCCCATCTAGGCTACACACACTCACCTGGGAGCAGATTCTGGTGAAGTCAGTGGATCTTACTTATGAGTAGACAGGTACTAGATTGCACTGTTAATGAGATTAATGAAATTGGATTAGCAACTAAAATCTTGATCCATTTCATGCCATACCTATTTTACTTAAAACCTGACAGATGATCACACTCTAAATTTCTGAAAGCTTTTTCCACATAAAGGAATAATAGCTTAAATGCCTTTTTAAAAAACTTTCTTTTTATGTGAATTATGACCAAGAGGTTTTGTATGTACAGTGATAATTTATGATTCTAATAAAGCTTGCCTGATCTTCTGGAAATATATTCATCATTAATTACATTCAGCTATGCCCTGTTTCAGAATATCAATTATTTTTGCATCTTCCCATGTTTTTTTTTGGGGGGGGGATATGCTTTTGCATTGTTTATTCAGTGCAGTTAAGCAGAGATGTGATAATACATTTAGGAATACTTTTTAAAAATTGAGCAGAACACCCACAGGCTTACTTTCTCCCCAAATGCTACAATGATTTAGCAATTCTTCTGTTGTGATTGGATCTGGCAAATTTTCAGTGTCCTCTGTAGTTAGAGGTGGGCATTCAAATTAATTTTCTCTCAGAAATATTTATTTCCTTCTTTGTGTAGGTTCTCTAAAGTATAGTTATACATACTTAGAGGCCGTAACACAGTAAGTATCTTATTTCCCTCCTTCAGCCCAATTATTGTGTGTGTGTTTTAGCAATGATACTAAAAGCCTACCTAGTTTATTGTCTCTCTCAAACGTTCATTGTTTTAAGACAAATGTAGGTAATTTGGAGTCCCATCAGTCCCAACCAGCATAGTCAATGGTTAGGAATGATGGGCACTGTAGTCCAAAAACTTCTGAAGAGTATCCCACTGGATACTCCTGTTTCAAAAAATGTAAACTCTCCCCATCTGTTTCCATCTGAGTACAATTAATTAAGTCCAATTATTTCCTTACAGCCTTAAATGTTTTATATATATTTTCACTGAGCATGCTTCTTCATGCTCTAGCTCCAGCTGGTAAATTTGTGTAGGGAGATCATTTATATTCCACCAGCAGCAGCAGCCATTCAGGCTTTTTTTAAATTTTGGTTTAACATGATTCTAGTTGAAACATAATGTCTCCTTTATGAGGCCTCCCATATCATAACATTGTCTGTGTTGGGGGAATAATTAATTTGAAGTGTTTTAATATGTGTTTTAATATGTAATATGTACACAACTTCTTAGTTTCATAAAAGTACATTGTCCCTAACCCTAGCAGGTTTCTCCCTGCCAAGTGGTCATTCCAGATTTTCTTCACCAAATGTGTTAAACATAGTGAGGTAAAAAAAAGGTTTCTTCTTGGCTATAGAAGAGCATTTAACATGAGATCTGGTTGAGTTCTGGTTCATGGTGCTGCAGTAAAAAAAAAACAAAAATAAGGCTGAGAAGGAGCAAAGCAGCTCTAAGCTCCTCTCCAAGAGGCATAATATGGGAGTTGTGTGGACCACCATGTATCAATAAAATGTTTCTGTTATAATTGTTTTCATAAAAAACCCCTGTACTTAACGAGCACATCTTCAACTTTCTAACTTAGTTGATTCTTCACTGTTAAATGATCCATGCTATCCGGCAGTCAGAGGGCATGGCATAGTTGATGCAACATCTAAAAGATCAGGAAAAGCAGTACAGTGGTACCTCAGGTTACATATGCTTCAGGTTACATACGCTTCAGGTTACACACTCCGCTAACCCAGAAATAGTGCTTCAGGTTAAGAACTTTGCTTCAGGATGAGAACAGAAATCATGCTCCGGTGGCGCAGCGGCAGCCGGAGGCCCCATTAGTTAAAGTGGTGCTTCAGGTTAATAACAGTTTCAGGTTAAGAGCGGACCTCCGGAACGAATTAAGTACTTAACCCGAGGTACAACTGTATCAGTTATTCCATCAGTCGAAGAAAGCCATGTGCCACATTAGCCACTGCGACAGAGAAAATCTCTTTGTCCTTCATCTCTGTCTAGGATGAAAGGGATGGGGGGCATCTAATCATTCAGTGAAAGGTGAGCTGTTTAAGGGGGCAATTTAAATAAAGGAGAGGCTGAGATAGTGCAGAAAGGAACTGAGCAGGAATGCAGTCTATTCTGTATTGTGGGTTTTTGAGGTGATATTTATTTAGACTTTTCACAGGCACCATAAGTGGTATAAGTGGGCACAAGCACCCACAGGTGTCATGTTGGTGATTCCTGCCATAGTAGACGTGCACCCATAAGACATTTTTACACACGCAGCAATAAATTCCACTCCCTAAGCCATGTAACTACAAAACCTACATTGGCTAGAATGCTGCTTCAAATTATGCATGCCTCCTTTCCATGTTTTAACCTCTGCTATCAATAATCACAATAGCACTGGAGAGGCTAAACAGTAATTTAAACTTCTTGTCTGGAAACACCCATTCGTGCAGAATTTCCCTTCATGCTGCTTTAAAAACCCAAAATATGATGACTTAGAGCTCTGTGTGGGGAGTATAAACATATTCCAGTCTCCCAAAGAATATGTGAAAAATATGTTTTCCTATTGACCTCAAAAAATGAAACACCTTAAAAGCCCTGCTGTGATATTAAAACACACACACACTGAGGCAGCTAAAATGTCTTCTCAATAAGTGAAACAGGTTTCCAGTTCACCTGTATGCTGCCATTGGTATGTATTACACACTTCCACCAAATTTTAGTCTTGCAGGTAAATAGGTTGGGTAGAGCTGGAAGCAGAGCAATGCAGACAACTGCAGAAAATTTTAAATATAAATGCTTTCAGGTGATTTGAAGTCAGGTCACTAATTGCATTCATTCTGTAGACAATAGAAGTGTGGGGTGGAAGCTGAGAAGGCAATGAGAGGAATCAAAGTATATTTAACAGAGTGCCTGGAGAATTGACAGAGTAAAGGGAAGTCAGCATTTATGCTAGGTGTGTGCAATGACTACAACATTCCTCCAGTATCTGTAGCATTTGGGAGCAGTCCAATCTGTTTCAGATCTATATTGTGTTGCTACAGTTCAATTTGTTATTCAGGTCTGAATCTGATCTGTTAAATCCAGAGCTCCATTCTGCCCCATTAACTATACAGTGGTACCTCAGGTTACATACGCTTCAGGTTACATACGCTTCAGGTTAAAGACTCCACTAACCCAGAAATAGTGCTTCAGGTTAAGAACTTTGCTTCAGGATGGGAACAGAAATTGTGCTCTGGCGGCACAGCGGCAGCAGGAGGCCCCATTAGCTAAAGTGGTGCTTCAGGTTAAGAACAGTTTCAGGTTAAGTATGGACCTCCGGAACGAATTAAGTACTTAACCCAAGGTACCACTGTAATGAGCAAACTAAAAAAGTGGCTATACCTTTTTTTCCTTTCTGTCTAAGTAGTTGAAATTTTCAAAGGGGGCCTTCCAGAGTGGATTAAGCCCCTCAGTTTTTCTTGCAGAGACTTGCGGTGTGTGTTTGGTGTGTGTGTGTGTGTGTGTGTGTGAAGTCTGAAACTTTTTTGCCAGAATTGGCTTCAAATTGCAGGCATGGGCACTTCTTAGGGGACGAGGCCTGGCATGTTTCAGAAAGATGGGTGCAGAGGTTCTTCCAGAAGGACAGTCTTTACTGCTTAGGAAGGTTTGCCATATTTAAAAAAGTAAAAACCTGGACACCCCGAAAGTTGTTTAGCTTTTTAAAGGAAAATGCAAAAAAGAAAGAAAGAAAGAAAGAAAGAAAGAAAGAAAGAAAGAAAGAAAGAAAGAAAGAAAGAAAGAGTGAAAAGGAGACAAAGAGGACCCGGAGTTAAATATGCTCCTTTACATGTATAGCCACCCCATAGTCTAATTCTATTCATTACACTCTACTGTCATGGCCTGAACTTGGAGAATGATGATCCACATAGAATCATGGAATTGTAGAGCTGGAAGAGACCCTGAGGATTGTCCAGCCCAACCCCCTGCAATGCAGGAATATTCAGCCGCCCCATAAGGGGATTGAACCTGCCACCTTGGTGTTATCAGCACCGTGCTCTCACCAGCTGAGCTATCCAGAAGCTGATAAGTGTGAAGAACAACTCTATTTAATTCAACATCCCTCGCCCAAATCACTTTGACTGGAGTGGCCTCAGAAAATATGAGTAAAAGCCTGACTTGTCTGTCAAAATGAAAGGCGCTCACACCCACGCTCCCATCTACTCTACCTCTTAGAAAATAAAATGTGGGAATGACGTGTGTTTAACTTTTTTGGGGGGGAACAAGGCCAGAGTGCCTTGGAAGCATAGGGGGATACGTGATCCACCTAGGCATGCCTTGTTAATAGTATGATTTGAGGTAGGGATGTGAAATCATTACTTGAATCATTCATTTCACCTCTTTATTCAGAGTACAAACAGAGCTGATGCACACCCCTAATATGTACTTCATTCAACCTTGCTCTTCACAGTAGAAAACCTCCGACATGTATCCAGCACCTGCCACCACAGATTTAAGTGTGTCAGGGAGCCACATATGTATATGTGGTTGTGGACAGTGTCTGCACTGCTTCAAGAACTGGCAAGTATTCACAGGTGTGATGTAAAATCCAGTGGCTTTTGTTGAAGGCATGTTTTGATCCTAATAGAAGTATGCTTCGCTCAATGAACAAAACTCCCCCCCTCCTGATTCCAGCACAAAGTGTCCCATTAACTAAAAAGTACATTTTAAATGTAGAAAGGGAAGTAAAAGACTTTAAATTTTGCTTCGTTCAATGAAGGGAAAGGTTTCTTTTATCCCTTTGATGAATATGCCTTGCAGGGGATGGCTGCCAGCAGATATCTGAGAAATTCTAGCTTGTTTGTTGGTTTACTGTCAGGGATTTTATTTTATTTTTCATTTTCACTGTGCCCTTGTATCTCCAAATAATAACTATGCATCTTTGCTGTTGATGAAATGTACACCCTGTCTTCCCAGGAGATCACAGTTATATAACTGCATTTTGCTCTCAATGATGTTTTACTACAGGATGTGTGTAGATGTCAGGGCAAATTGTGATCCAACCCTGCAATGGAAAAAGCAAGCGTGAATTGACTAACAATGGACCAAGTAAAGCTGTAGGCACCCTTTACAGAATGGAAGATTCTCCTCATGAACAATCTTTTGCACGGTGCTTCTTCCACACTGGGAACAACCACACTTTGATCACAAAACAAGTTGTTCAGTTTGGCGTGTATTTTCCCCACCCAAAGCTCACACCATTTCCACAGAGGTGGATAGGAATGGGGGAGAAACTCATTCAGTGTGGAGTTTACTTCAAACCTACAAAATTCATGCTTCATTAACCACCATGCAAACCAAACCAGAGCACTCATTTGAAATTGAAGTTCTTCTAATTTTGTGATCTAATTTTTATTTTTTTTTTTTTTATTTTTTTTAAAATAATTTTTTATTGCGTTTCTTTTCATAGGTTAACAAATTTGTTTACATGACAACATGCAAGAAACATTTTTTATATATATATATATGAAGAAAAATAAGAAAAAAAGAAATATTAAGCAACTTTCCTTAACGTCCTTCAACAATTCACTTTTGGACTTCCTCACATCCTCTCGGCATTGCATTCATTGTTCTAACCAGTTCAGCAATTTGTTATCTTGTTTCCCATCTTATTATACCTTTAAATATATTATGTTACCAATTTCAAAAAATTTGTATTTTAGTTTTAAGACTCTTAATAAACATAATATTTTGTTTCAAATATGTCTCGTTTTTTTCCGTCAATGCTTACTTTATCATTTGCTTAAAATAAATTGCAGAAGCATAACGTTTCTTAATCGTGCACTATCTTAACATTCAAACAACTTATAATGTTTTTGCAAATAGTCCTTAAATTTTTTCCAGTCCTCCTCCATTGTTTCTTCGCTCAGATCTCGGATTCTGCCAGTCATTTCTGCCAACTCCATGTAGTCCATCAGCTGCGTCTGCCAGTCCTCCAGTGTGGGTAAATCTGGTGTCTTCCAGAACTTTGCAATAAGGATCCTTGCTGCTAATTTTTAGGTCGTCAGTTAAAAAACACATACAAAAATGATTTCTACTGAGGAGAAATTGGATACAAACTAGGCAAAATTGTGTGTATATTAAGAGGAACACACATGAAAATGCTACAAATTCTCATGTGAACTTTTCCCCCTAAATCAGACATGTATGCAGAAGTTGGGCAAACTTAAGATGGGGGCGGGGGGAGGGAGAAACTGTGAAAAGCTATGACTGGCAAGATTCATTCATCACTAAGTGTAGATAGCCCATTTTGCAGTTGTTCTGTGAGATTTAAGTGAGTTATGGCCACTGCCAATCACTCTTGGTATCTTCTTCACATGGTCCCTCTTGCTTCTCTAGAAAGCAACTCTAACCCATTTCCAAGTAGGAAAAGGTATAGGCCTTATATCAGTTTCTTTTCTCTCTCCCCTCCCCCCTCCCCTTAATTGTAGTGAATAGAAAATCATGATCAGGAGTTCAGCAAGTAGAGAGGGAAGTTTTTTATCCTTTCACCCCCCAGGCCCATTGAAAATCACCACCTCAACATTTGGTATTAGAGAAGTTGGCTACAGATTGTTATCTGAATCCCAGAAGTCTAGAAGAATTGCTATTTCAGTTACAGCTTACACCAGTAGAGCAATGATGGATGCTACTAAATCATCCATACCTGGAAGCATTACTTTGCATATTGGGGACCCTTTCTGTACAATTATGCCATCACATTTTCAACTACATTAGAGTAGGAAATCATAAATGACATATATTGCAAAAGATGAATGGCAGCCTGGATTTCAGCGCAGAAAACATTACCAAGCTATATAGAAGTTCAATCAATAGTCTGAAATTGATTAAGAAAAATATTTAGGACCTAACAATAGCAAGACAAAACAAAAAGTATGATCTAAAATATGATCAAAAATAAAAAGGACAAGTACAAATATTCCATATTTTTCCAAAAAATAATAATAATTATAAATGGAAAATGAAAGACGAAGAAGAAAATAGAAACTCAAAGCAGAATTAGCAAGAGGCGAAGGGAAAGTGATCTTCATGTGGAGAAGGTTGGGACAGCTCCAGACCTTGTGAGGAAGACCTATAAATGCTAATCCTTGAGACACTACCCAAAGTATAACTGTGAACATCATGCGGTTGTAACCTGAGACAATAAATCAGACCTAACAGAGAGGGAATTGTTTTATAGACCAGCTGTCTCACCATGACTTCAAAAGATGAGAGTAATGAGCCAGCATATGAAATGCTTGTGAGAGCACCCATAAACTATGATGAGTGGTTTATGCCTTGATCCCTGAATTCTCTTCCCTAAAGGCCAGCTCACATGACCTTTCAGTCTATGGAGTGAATGCAAGTACTTTCAAATCAACTTGGAAGTGGAAGAGACATGGTAAAAGTGCAAAGGCATTATCTAGGAAGTCCTCAGTTCAAATTTTACCATAGCTATGAACTCCTTAGGTGACCTTAGGCAAGATTCTATCTCTAAACCTCAGGCCCAAACTTAAGAACAGGGATTTTAAGTTTGACTTACCTTAAAAGATTATTGTAAGGTAGGGTTGCCGTATTTCAAAAAGTAAAACGCTAGGACACCCCAAGCAGAGTTTTTTCCTTATTTATTATATCTATATCATCCAGATCTACAGTATATATGGCTTCTTTTCTGAGCTGGCAGGAGTCAATCATCCAACTACAGCTATTAGGGCTAGGGGCTGAGCATAGTAAGCGTACCCAGTCTAGATCAATCATACTCCTAAGAGGCTTCAGGAGTCTTCCCTCAATATCTCAGTGTTGTAGTTGGGGCTCACCTTGTCATTGTCAGCTGTTCATTTACTGTCTATAAATGAAGGTCAAAAGACCACTGTGACCTTGGCTGGCTGTTAGGTCCTCCTAGATTGCATTCAATGTAGTGCTACAGCTAAGCTGAAGATTTTTCTCCTGCTGTGCACCCCCTAAATCTGCATAGGGCAGTAGTGGCCAAACTTGGCCCTCCAGCTGTTTCTGGGCTGCAAATCCCATCATCCCAAGCTAACAGGACCAGTGGTCAGGGATGGTGTGAACTGTAGTCCCAAAACAGCTAGAGGGCCAAGTTTGGCCATCACTGGCATTGGGGAAGGAGAGATGTCCAGTTGTATGTGCAACTGTTTTGTTGAATACCACCTCCTGGATTGTCTCTATTGAGGTCTAGCTCAGTGTCCCTCATTGGCCCTAACTCTCTGTCTGGGTCTTCACATTGTCAGCTACCATTGTTGGAATCAAGGGTCATAGTTCATGTCGGGATAAATATAGAAGAAATCACAAATTGGAGTTGGCCATTTCCTTTCCTGTTGAAGAGCTATTTTCTTGAAATCTTGTGGAATTTATATAATTGGCATTAATTTATTCATTGGATTTATGTTTTCTTCCTACCTAATTAATATATTCCATATGATGGTAGCAGAAACTCCAGTCACAGGATGAAGTGAATTATGTTTCCTTGACCAAATCATACTTCGTTTATACTTTCATGAGTGATGCTTACTTTAGCAATGCCCACATACCGGGGATTAAAGGAATTAAATGAGATTCTCTTCTGATTAGACATGTCTTGCAGAGTGGCCACTTACACATCATCGAAAAAGAGGAACATCAGAGGGCACAAAATTGCAGAACATTTGCATATACTATTTTTAATCTATAGAAATAATTATTCAAATCATTTTGCCTGGAAAACAAAGGAAGGGTCACTGGTTGAACTGTACTGATCGCCTGCCGTTTGACATTGTTATTCAGAGGAATTTTAAAAGTAAGTAAATACTTGGGAAATGTTCTTTATCTTCTTGAATATATCTGAGAGTGGTCTTTAGACCCCAGATCTCTCGTCTCCTCTCCAGATATGAAACGGCAGCCCTGGTTGGTTTGGGCTTCAGCTGTGCAGTCTATTGGTGACAACAGCACAGCATGGGATCTTTGAGGAGGTTTACCTCTTATCAGGATGGAGGTAAACATACTTTGGAGTGTTGTCTCCATCATACCCTGCTTTTGAGTTAAGCACATTTGAATAGCCAGTGCCGTACAGAGAGTTCTGATATGCTTAGTCCTGAGGTTCATTAAAGTCAAACAGCATGTATTTATTGCAGGGGTACTTTAATTCCATTCCTGTCTGTTGCCTTGTGTTACAGGAATTGCCTTATCTTCTGCGCAAAGGAAGCATTTCACTGCCGTGACTCAGCAAGATTCCAAGAGCAAATAAATTTTGTGACGACTTCAAGCCAGCAAAAAGTGTGTTTGCAAGATGGAAGGGGGAAACAAGAAAGTGACAGAACCTATCACTCCATTCCCTCAGTGTATGTGCATGTGCATCCCTGAAAAAGATGCTGTAGCCACAGTAAGATCAAAATTTCAAAGTGTTGATCTAGTGAATAAACACTTATCCATCTATGATAGCTGCCTATGTGGTGTTACTCTCATTTCTATTAAAGGCAGTAAATGTGTGTTATAATTTACACACTATTATCCAACAAGTAAATTACTGTCCTCAAGGAGGCTCCTGGATAATGGATCAGAGGATCTGTGTAGTAACAAAATTTAATCTGTTTAATACCAAACTGTAGAAACAAATTGGAATAGGCGTACCTTGGAAAGATACACTACTTTGTACCTCCTAAACATTTACACCAAGGGCTGTTTAGATTATGTCTGAGCAGAAAAAAGAAGGAATGTATTTGCAACAAGATGAAACCTAGCCAAGCCAGCTTCCTTCTTTTGCTGCAGAGGTCAAGCTAGACATTAACTTCAGAGAGCCATGACCAGATCTCCCTTGGTTTATTTAAAACTTAAAACAACCAGGGAAAGAGGAATCAAACTGGTGTTGATGTGTTGGGGGAGGGAGGGTTAACTTTTCTGTCCCACGCCATTTTCTTGATCTAAATTGCCCTCCTCTCAAAACTGTTGTTTACCTCAGATGGAAAATATAAAAGTTGCCTGCTTTGTATGATAACTAGCATATCAAATGTTTTTAACAAATATTCTTTTTAGTTTAACAGAACAATTGTCTTAAAAATCTTCACTTCTGAATCACCCAGTCTTCCTTTCATCTGGAAATCTTAATTTGTGATTCACTTTTCTGGAAAATGACCAAATGGAGGGAAAGGATGCAGACCTCTTTATCTATATGAAAGAAAATGATGTTAACTCAACTACTAAATACTGAATTGTAAAAAGTGTAGATTTGTAGAGTAAAAGTGAAATTCCCCCATACAGTCAGACCACATTTGTGTTGAATGGCACCTTTAAAATAAGATATACTCTTATCCTAGCCAAACAGGTTCAATGATTTGCAAATTACTATTGTATTCCAGACCCCATCTAATTAATTGAAACTTAAAGTCATCACATCCTTTTAAAGGATGCCATTTTTCTGGCATTAAAACAGCTGTCATCTTGTCATGGTTAGGAACATTTTTTTTCCTAATGGTCAACTTGTCATAGTTAATTAGTTTTTAGACATATGAGCAGTCATAAACCAATGTGACTTTGAAAACCCTGTTTCTAAATAGCTATAACATCAAACACTACAGGAGGAAAGAAGACATGTGATTGAGTCTTTTGTAGAGTCCTGATGTTTTATGGTAGTGATAGCCCGCTACAGCTACTCAAACATGACTCCAATAGAGCAAATAGGTCATTCTGTTTGGGATCAGGAATGGTCTTGTTTTCCTTCTGCTTTTTACATCCTTCCTACAGAGCACCACCAATTATTTCAACCAAAAACAGGAGTTTGTTTGTACCTTGAATCATCCCATACTATTTCCTGCACATAACATGATTTGTTTTGTTCTTTTTCAAGGTTTGATTGAGCCTGTGTGCACACCATACATTTAAAACACTTGGCTCCCTGCAAAGAATCCTGGGAAGCTCTCAACGAGCTACAACTCCTAGCACCCTTAACAAACTACAGAGTGGTATCCAGTGAAGTTTTATTCATATTACATCATTGAAATTAATGGACCTAACTTAGTCATGTTCCTTCATTTCAATGGGTCTATGCTGAGTAAAAAAAAATAGCTGTCTACCACACAGTTTTCAAGATTGTTTTGGGGAAGTCATGTGCTTTAAATTTATTATGTGTACACAGCATGACTGGTGGTGGTCCAGAAGATATTTCCTCCCCAGTTCAGATTGGCTAGAAGAGATTCTGGAAGGTTTTGTTGTGTATTGGTTGTTGCTGCTTTGTTCACTTGCTGAGTCATTTTGTAACTCACAACCTATAGCAGTCCCTGGTGCAGCATCTTTTTGCCTGTGAGTCACTGAGTTGCTTAGATGATAGGATAAGTGAATATATGCTGCAGCCTTTGGGTCGATAGTGTTCAATCAGCGTCCTTTGGGCTTGTGCTCTGTCCAGCACTACAGCTCTATGTCTTGCCTTCATTGCCTACCACATCCCTGTTCCAAAAAGGATGGCAAGAACCCCTCAGACTATGATCCATCTCAAAAGAAAGAGATTTTAAGCTGGGTGGTTGGGCAAACCATTCTATTCCACAACAAAGAGGACTGTCAATAATACTCAGGAGCAAGATTCCAGCCAGGGCAGCTAACTCAGCAATGCATCTGCTGCTTGGGAGGCCTCCAGCCTCCCTCTTGAAACAGAGTAGGCTGACCCATCTGCTGAACCAGTTGATCTGCCAGATGAGGAGAGCTCCAGCTGAAGCAGAAGACTGGAGCCCTCCTGGACAGCAGATCTGCTTAAGATTGAATGTCTCTTCACGCACCACCATTGCAGGGATAGCGCGTTCATATTTTAAAGGGAGACTAACGAGTCTTCACACATTCAAAATTGGTGCACTGAACACATGTGAAAAGTCAGGATCACAATGGAGGGCCATTGACAAAACATACATACTTTCATCTGAAGATAGGAAGTGTCCTTACAGGAGTACCGTTTTCACAGTTCCCCACTTTATGCACTGAGCCCACAGGTACACACACAGTTTGTACACATGGAGGGTCATTTCTTACCTTCAACGAAACGCATGTAGGTTGTGGGCAGGACTTTCAATCACAATTCAGTTCCCATACATACACATTCAATGTCCCTATCTACATTAAGAGTGGTGTATGGGGTGTAGTATATCGGGGGGGGGGGACATGTCATGCTCTTTCTGTCCACCTTTGGTCCCCCCCCTGTACTTAGCAATCACCTGTGGCTCCTAGAAGCTGTCAGCATGAGACAGCAGCCACACCCTGGGAAACAGCTTCGACTGGCCACTAAATGAGGTGAGGGTAGTCTCAAACCCTTAGTGCATTAGGGACTTCCCCTACATGTGAAGACAGGCTCCAGTGGATTGAGTAGACAAGTAGGTCCAACAGTCAAGAAGCTTTCTGCACATGCTGTAGAGCAGGCTATCTCAACCTCGGCCCTCCAGATGTTTCTGGCCTACAACTCCCATGATCCCTAGCTAGCAGAGCCAGTAGTCAGGGATGATGGGAATTGTGGTCTCAAAACATCTGGAGGGCTGAGATTGAGGAAGCCTGCTGTAGAGGGAAGTTAGGGGCAGATGGGGCTTATCAACCTGAGAAGGTAGCCAATCTAGGGGAAGGAAAACTCTGATCCTAAACCCCTGCTCCCTTGCTGGATATCTTTGGCAGGAGAAAAGGCTAAGGAGTAAATCCTACACAATTTCAGAGTGGAGTCCTTAAGACAGTTGAATGGCACCTTGTACGCCTCCTTCCAGCAATTACTGCAGCCAAACTGGTGCCAAATGTATTGCTCTGCTTTCCTTCAGACCATATCAGCGAGGCTGAGAGGAGGGGCTTACCATCTGGGACCCCCATACACTGCCCAGGCTTGCACTTCAGTGGTACTAATGCAGCAATTTGATTTCACCCTCAGAGGCACACTACATTATCTCTCAAGACAGATGGATGCCAACAACATTGAAAGTGTGGTGAGTTTTTATTTTTCTCTCCAAGCCTGGAAAGGAGTCTTTGATGCAAAAATATTTTTAATGGTGCCCTTCCACTTTCCATCCCACAATACTATTCACTAGTGCCTCATTGCACACTCAAAGGCATTCTAAGCCACTTGTGAAAATAACCCTTGGGTCAGATTTCCTGCTCATTCCACAAATTTTTCATCCATATGATGAACGAACAGAAAACGAGTGATCCCCGCCCCCCCTCCTTTCCTGCTGGTCTTCCTCAGGCAGCATTTAATTCACACAAAAGTCCCCAAAGATGGAATTATTAAATCTTTTAGAGGACAAAATGGGATATTTCCCTATAACCACGATTCAGTTTTGTATGGAGCTGCAGTCGCTTTAACAGCATTTCTCAGTCCTGCCTTGCAGCAAACTCTCACTTCCAAATCAGACATTCTGCATGTAGCCCAGCTGCTATAGATGAGAGATCACCAACAGAATTGCATCCTCAAAACAAGTTTTATGAATCAAGCGCTGACTTCTGCTAAAGCTTCACATACACTTAACCACAGATTACGTTAAATATTTGGATTCTAGAACGGGTTGCCAAATGCTGGGATAACATAACAAAATGAGGAGCATTAATAAAATGGAAGCACAGTGCTGAGAAATGCATATGCAATGGGACATCTGAAATTGAAATCTAATGGATGTATCCTCATCTGGTGTAAGTCACTTTAGTTCGTTTTACTTCTGTTAACTTTTGCTGACAGCATCCAAGCATCTAGCCTGCCTTTTCCATGTTCCCCCCACCTTGTTCACTTACTCACTCACCTGGTGATGCATTTATTATTAGTTAGACACCATCCTTCAGTATTCTGCTCTCAATGTAGCTATCAGTTAATAAAAGCAATGTAAGACATCAAAAATATACTGGAACGGCAGAAGCAGTAAGAGCATCTTAGTGGTAGGAAAAGTTAGTTAGGTTGTCGATATGCCCTACTGTACGGAAGGCAGTCTATTTGAAAGAGTTCTCAGTTTGAAGCACTGTCTGGTCCAAGTTGAGATTTAAAGATAAAGATAAAGAACTATAAGAAGGAAGGGTGGAATGGGCTTTGAAGTTGCCGATCGACAGTTAGATTCTGTAAGCCGACTGAGCAGGCACTACAGGCCAGAGTTTTTCCTCATTGTGGTAAGATGTATTTAAATTGCAGTAATTATAACTACAGTGGTACCTCAGGTTAAGTACTTAATTCATTCCGGAGGTCCGTTCTTAATCTGAAACTGTTCTTAACCTGAAGCACCACTCTAGCTAATGGGGCCTTCTGCTGCTGCCACGCCGCCGGAGCACGATTTCTGTTCTCATCCTGAAGCAAAGTTCTTAACCTGAAGCACTATTTCTGGGTTACCGGAGTCTGTAACCTGAACCGTATGTAACCTGAAGCGTATGTAACCCGAGGTACCACTGTACTGGACTCCAGATGATAAAACTTGTAGTCCAACAATATTTTGAAAGCCACAGCTTTCCCACACTTTTGCACAGGTAATTGTTGAAATATCTCTTTTGCCCTTCTCACCTGCACGGTACATCTAAATAACTTAGTTGAAGGGGTGCAGATTTGTATCCAACTGCATTGGATTTTTAAAGTTTGTCAGCCAAACAAGCTTCTACTTCTCACAGTCTGTCTCGATCCCAGTTTCAAAACTGGAAGGGTAAAGGAAATGATTAATCTCATCATCTGGTTCCACAGTACATGTTAAAGAGAGTTTTTTTTATTAATCTTTTCCCTTTTGTCTCTCTCTTTTTTTACAGTAATGCCCAGGTTTCTAAAGAAGCTTTTCATGGGGGTTACATAACTGGTACCATTCTAGTCTGCCACAGTAGAACCCTATTCAGCTTTCTTTCTGCCCCGATTTCAATAGACTCAATGAGAATTTTCTCCAGGGGGGAAATGAGTGACTTTTGAATAAGATCCACACCTTCCCTCACCACCCCCTCTTCCGACTCCTTCCTTGTCAGTGGGTTACTGGATGTTGCTATTGCAGGGATTTTGCGGTATTATCCAAGCCCTGCTGAAGTAAATGTGATACTTTCAATTTGCATTGATGCAAGATGAATGAAGGCCCTAAAGTACTAGGTTCTTATAAAACTCATGGCTGTATGTTCTTTTCAAACAGTCTTCTGATCCATTCTTTCTATATTTGTGATGCATTTGTGATGCACTTAAGATGACTTTCACCGTAACTCCCTTTATTCCAGCTGCCATTGTTTCCTCCTAGTTGAAGAACAAAGAGTTGTCTATCAAACTAATGTACTTTGCTCACACAGCAGGCCTTAAAAACTTCCTTTTTCACAGATATATATGCATTGTGGGCTAGTCACAAGTACTGCATTCCACTGGTAGCAGGGGTGGTACAGGCCTCCCCCTCCTCTTCTGGTTAACAAGCATACCTGCCAACTCTCAGCTTTTGAATGCTTTTATTTCCATTTCAAGGCATAAAATCTCATTGATGGGGCTTCCAGAAGATGTTTCTAAACATATTTCTGCCCTCAGCTTCCCCTGTACTTGCATCACATCAGTTCAATAAGCAATGGCACAGTATGCATCTTTAACCTAAAAGTTGTGGTGGGGAATAAGCTTTGTGTCAGAGGAGGGGCACCAGGGGAGAGAGAGAGATTGAGAGAAAGAAATAGGGGCGCCTTAGTAGCATGGGATGAAAACCCTAGAAAAAGTTGCTGAAAGGATGTGGCAGTTTGGTCCATTTCAATTTCAGGGCTCATCATCTTTTGTCTCCTGAATCACGGGGCAGGAGTGGGCGGGAAATTGAGGTCATTGTAGATAACTCGATGAAGATGTCGACCCATGTAGTCGTTGTGAAAAGGCAAAATCCATGCTTGGGATCGTTAGGAAAGGCATTGAAAATAAAACTGCCAATATCATGTCATTATACAAATCTATAGTGCGAATGTATTTGGGGTACTGCGTACAGTTCTGGTTGCCTCACCTCACAAAGGATATTGCTGAGTTGTCAAAGGTTCTGAAAGGGCCACCCAAATGATCAAGGGTGGCCCTCACCCCACTGCCCCACAATAAAGAAAGGTTGCTGCATTTGAGACTTTTTGTGGCAACATGATAGAACTTTATGGAATTCTGCATGGCATGGAGGAAGTGGATAGAGCAAAACCAGAAACACGATGTTCATGGTTCAGCCTTTCCATTCTCAGCTGTAGGCTGTTTACCACCTCACTGTCCGCACCTTAACTCTTGGCACAGTTTCTTCATTCAGGACTAAGCTCTTCTCCCAGGTACAACAGGTGAGATGATGCTGCCAGTTGCCGGGTCCTAGTGTTGTACCTCTCCCTCTCTTCTGTCAAATAGTCTTCCATGACTCATCCTTGAATAGCTTCCCCTTGGGGAAAGGATGTAGTTCAGTAGTAGAACATCTTCTCATTCAGAAGGTCCCAGATTCAATCCCAGTATCTCCAGCTAAGTCTAGGAGGGACAGCTGTGTGGTGGTGGGTTCTTCTGCCTACTCATTATAGGGGGCCCCTGCAACAGCCTTATGGTGGGGAGCTCTAGCTCCCTCTGTCCCCACTTTTGTGGAGTCGCTGCTATCATGGGCTACACTGGTCAACAACAAATTTGTTGTCTGCGTTTTTTCAGTTGATTTAGGACGAATCTGATGTGCTGAATCCAAAAATCACATTGGTTTTGCTCAATCAGGTCAAGTTTTTGAGCTATGGCCACATGTCTTTTTTACGTTTTTGTTCACATGTATGCTTGTGTGGAGCATTTTAGAAGAAGTTGGTGGGGGTAAAATGCCATGTCGAATAATTGTTTTGATTGGAAATGATTATTTTAATGACAAGAAGTATTCAGGTCCGATAGTTCTGGGTGATCATGTCGAAAAGGGATCAATTTGAAGTCATAAAACCTCGAAATCTTCCATAAATTGGTGAGGGAAAGCATAAAGTTGGGGGATCAAAACTAAGCTAATGGGGCAGCCGCCCCACGAAGTATCCTGATCTTCAATCAGCACGTCGTCCTGTAGCTCATTGTGATGAAATTCCAGTGCCTATCTTAGGAGAACTTCCTGACATTAGTGAGGAAGATGCCTCCAGTGTTGAAGGACATGAAGAAGAAGAAGTGGTTCTTGAAGATGATGCTCCACATCCATTTTCCCAAAAGGAGTTGAATGATCTAGTTCGCGACCTCAGCTTGTCAAAGGACTCTGCCGAACTGTTGGCATCCAGATTGAAGGAAAAAACCTCCTCTCTGACAGTGCTCGCATCAGCTTCTTCCGCAACAGGCATCAAGAGTACCTCCATTTTTTTCTCGGAAGAGAAGGACTTGGTGTACTGTGCAGATATTGCGCAGCTTCTGCTCAAGCTTGGAGTGCCACAGTACGAACCCAAAGATTGGAGACTGTTCATTGACAGCAGCAAGCGATCACTGAAATGTGTTCTGCTACACAACGACAACCAGTTTGCCTCTATACCCCTGGCTAACTCGAGTACACTGAAGAAGAACTATGAAGCGGTGAAGTATGTGCTGGAGAAAATTGGTTATGATCAGCATAAGTGGTTTATTTGTATTGACCTGAAGATGGTGAACTTTTTGTTGGGACAACAGTCTGGCTTCACCAAGTACCCATGTTTTCTGTGCATGTGGGATAGTAGGGACTGTGCTCAGCAATACACGAAGAAGGACTGGCCTGTGCGGGAGGAACTGGTGCCTTGCAAAGAAAGGAATGTCATCAACGACCCTCTGGTGGACAGAGACAGAATACTCTTCCCACCGCTGCACATCAAGCTCAGCTTAATCAAGCAGTTCACCAAGGCTCTGGACAAGGATGGTGACTGCTTCACTTACTTGTGCCAGGCTTTTCCAGGATTGACCATGGAGAAGTTGAAAGCTGGCATCTTTGACAGTTTTCAGGTCCATCAGCTCATCAGAGATCCAGAGTTCGGAAACTCAATGAAGGAAGTGGAACTGGAAGCGTGGAAGGCATTTGTTCTGGTAGTGAAGAACTTTCTTGGCAACAATAAGGCCAGAAACTATGCAGAACTTGTCAACAACATGCTGACTGCTTTCAGAAACCTGTGCTGCAACATGAGCATCAAGATGCACTACCTATTTTCACATCTGGACCGGTTTCCTGAGAGCCTGGGTTCAATGAGTGACGAGCAGGGGGAGAGATTCCATCAGGACACGAAAGAGATGGAGACCAGGCATCAGGGTCGCTGGGACGCAGTCATGATGGCTGACTACTGTTGTACTCTGAAGAGAGACTCTGAAGAGAGACCTCCCTGCCGCTGAGCATTCCAGGAGTTCCAAGAAACAGAAGTTCAAGCCATGAAGTTTGAAAAATGGTGAAGCAACATGCAATTTACGTGTACTTACCTTTATCAATGACCACCATTCAGTTTACAGCAAACCTGACCTGATGGAGAGAAACGGATGCCATTTCCTGATTCAGCAGTGCAAAAATACCCTAAATCAGTTGTAGAAATCTAGACAACATTCAAAAAGTAAAAAATTGTTGCCCAGTGCTATCTATTCAACCACTGAGGGGGGGGGGTCACAATAGTTCATTTTCACTTGTAATGTTGGCAACACTGACCTGCTTAGCCAGCTTTGTGCTAACCTTCTTTTTCATCATTTGCAGGAAAAAATCATATAATCAGTGCACGTTCAGCAAGTGGTATATGTCTGAGTGATGGATCCATGTGTGCAAATTTATCACAGTACATGACGGGGATAAATCACACATGGAAATTGTACATCAAAACCATTCTATAGGTAAAATTTTAAAAACAAGGTATTCAATAGTTAAACAAATGGGGGAGGGGGTGGCAAAGATTCTCTGCAGCCAGAGCACCATTTGGTCTGGAACTGGCCTTGCACATCATCATTACCTATTAGTTTCTCACTACAAAAAAGTCTCTGACTTAACAAAAATGTAGTACAGTCATACCATGGAATGGAATCCATTTGACTTCCAAAACTTTCGGAAACCAAAGGACAGCTTCTGAATGGCTGCAAGAAGCTCCTGCAGCCATTCGGAAGCCACAGAAGTCCTGTCGGAAGTTTGGCTTCCAAAAATAGTTCGCAAACCAGAACAGTCACTTCCAGGTTTGCAGAGTTCGGGAACCAAAACATTCGAGAACTAAGCTGTTCGAAAACCAAGGTAGAACCGTATTACACATAAAGGGAAGAACTGTGCTGGTAATCACTGGCAATGATACAGGAACTATCTAAGTTCAAAGATGAAGCTGGTTTTGATGACCTAGAGAGCCCCATCCAACTTACTTTATTTACTTTATTACTTTATTCCCTGTAACTTCGCTTCTCACAGTGCGAGAACCGCCAGAAGGCCCTCGGCTCTGGATCTCAGTGTCCGGGCAGAACAATGGGAGTAGAGATGGTCCTTCAGGTATACTGGGCTGAGGCCGTTTAGGGCTTTAAAGATCCGCACCAACACTTTTAATTGTGCTCGGAAACGTACTCAGAGCCAATGTAGGTCTTTCAAGACCGGTGTTATGTGGTCTCGACAGCCATTCCCAGTCACCAGTCTAGTACAACACAACACAACACAATATATAATAGATGCCTGAGACTCCCTTGCACCCAAGTTCCATGCAGTGATGGAACAGTAGAACAGTGATGGAACACTCAAGATCTCATTGTCCTAGCAGCATAAATTTGAGTGCTGGGAAAATAAGAAGTCTCAGAAACAAAAGTTCTACCTTGATGCATTTCATGCATAAAAAAGCAGCAGTTATCATTTATTATTGATAAAAGTTCCTAAGCACTCCAAGTAATAAATTGAAGAGGTCCCTGTGCAAGTGGGTTATAAACTGTTATTGTGAAATACACATTTCATTATTTTTATTTGTTTCATTAAGTGAACCACCTTGTGTTGTAAGCTGTATGTAAATGCAAAAAAATAGGGAGTCTTCTCTTTCAGAAAGGATCTGGCACACTTTCCTATATATTTGCTGCTCTATAATTACTCAGGCTGAACTTGAGAAATGCCTGGTTCTCCAGCATGTGCTGCTCACCCTGTCCTTTGTGTTTCAAGCACAGTAGATCTGGTAACTGCTTCTAGAAGTGATTCCCTCCACTAGTCATTAACAAGGTCTTCTATTAAGTGTGCCTATTCAAGTCAGCAAGAAGCCAGCTGTCTGTCAAGTAATTCTTGTTCAATAAGATGTGAATGCTTTCTGCAAATCCCACTATCCCGATCAAATATGAAGAGGTTAAAAATGAGACGTAAAGAAAACGTTGCACTGTAAAAACATCAAATCATCGTACAGACCCTGACCTTCTGTGGTATTTTTTTGTGGGTGAATGATGTTCTAAACTAGGAATGCCTTCAAACTATTTCCTTTTCTCATTTTTGTTCCTGTTTTGCTCTACCATTCTCTTCTAGCGCTATTCAGAACCTCTGATTTTTCATGCTTTGCCTAATCCAATTTCCCTTTAAATCACATTAAGCCCTTAAGTATGTCTTACAGAGATCGACAGGGAAGAATGGTCACCTTGCTAATAATACAGCAGAATGGGTCTCTCCCATCAGGAAATGTGAATTGGTTGACATCCCAAGGTACAACTTTTTTTCATTTTTTATATAGTAAGCCGATAGTTGCCTTAACTATTTTGATTTTCTGAAGTAACTTGCTGGAAAACTGCACATTGCTTGTGTTATCTTGTCATTTGTTTAGAGACCACACATAGAACAAAAAAAGGGATAGGATGAAGTATTTATAGCATTAGTGAGTGACATCAAGGTAGGACTTGGGGGGCAGAAGTACCATATTTTCCCATGTATAAGACAACCTTTTTCTGATTATTATTATTATTATTTAGATAAATTGAGGGTCATCTTATACACGAGCCAGTGTGGTGTAGTGGTTAAGAGTGGTAGACTTGTAATCTGGTGAACTGGGTTTGCGTCTCCGCTTCTCCATATGCAGCTGCTGGGTGACCTTGGGCTAGTCACACTTCTCTGAAGTCTCTCAGCCCCACTCACCTCACAGAGTGTTTGTTGTGGGAGAGGAAGGGAAAGGAGAATGGTAGCCGCTTTGAGACTCCTTTGGGTAGTGATAAAGCGGGATATCAAATCCAAACTCCTCCTCCTCCTCCTCCTACTCTTCTTCTTCTTCTTCTTCTTCTTCTTCTTCTTCTTCTTCTTCTTCTTCTTAACATACTAAGTAAGCAAGGGCTGGTGTGGTGGCGGTAGCAGGGAAATGTCAGAGAGGAGGCTGCTTACCCACTCTTCCCAGCTTAGGAGGAATATTAGATGAGTGCCAGTATGTGGTGTATTACGGCACCAATTCCATCAGCCAGAGTAGGAGGTCGAGGAAAAGCTGCCCAACAGCTCAGCGAACTTACAAAAGAAGCTCAACAACGTGGGGTCGTGTTATACACGAAAAAATACGGTATATGGCACCACTCAGCAGAATGAACAGGGGGAAGGAGAGGTGTTAAGATCCAGACCAATTCTCTTTCCCCCTCCACACACATGCACACCTAGTTTGTCTTTGAATGCCCAGAGCTGCAGGCCTTTGGGCATCTGTGAACATCCCTCCTCCCCACCTCCACAATACAAAATGGCTCACCAGCACCATTTGGTACAGAATAATTTGTCTTTGTGATACAGCAGCATCACCTTGGCAACATAAATATAACTTAATAAAATCATGTTTGTACTCATGCAAGGGGAGATACTGGCCACACGAAATACTGACAAACACTAGGCAGTTCCAAAACAAACCTGATACCAATTTTATCTCAATTTCGCCATGGTAGTGTTGTTCTCACTCTAGGCTCCATTTTGCCTAAGTAGTTCTTGGCAGTAGTATTGTGCCAGCTGGAATGTTTATGGGAAATGATGTGAGAGCAGCAATTCACTTCATACAGACCATTGAGCATCATGGTCATCAAATGCCCACAAGTCAATTATTTCCTTGACCAGCTCTGAATTTCAACCCATATTATTATTATTTTTAAAATCAGGTAAATACGAGTGATGTTTATACAGGGCATCTTTGACATGGAGCTTTGCAAGGGCACATACTAAGCTATAATTAATATTTTAGAGAAAACTCCCCCTTGACTTATTCTGGGAAGGGGGGGGGAGAAAAAAGTGTTAAGCTTTTTTTCTTATGTGGTGCACAACTTGAAATATTTCCTTTGCATTTGAAGCATATGACATTTTCTGAGCAGAGAATACCTTATATTATCTTGCACATAGAAAACGTGACATGTCTCCCAGATGAATATTCATAACTTTCGTAAGTGTGTGCATTGCAGATGTGCCAGGATCATCTTCAAAATGTTTTGTGCAGCATTTTCCAGAGGATGCTTGCTTCCTTGTTATTAAACTTATTGGTGGAGGGGGGGGACAAACATTTTGTGCAACTGACTTTTTGGTTTAAACAACAGCATGACCATTTTCTTTCAGCTAGGCTTTGGGACATACTCCTACTATGAATGTAGAGATGGTCAGTGGAGAATTGGACTTCTGTATGTACCATACTGTGGACTCATCTACACCTGTTGTTTCACAACATTAAGGGATTGTTAAGGAATGTTTATAACATGCATAAGGGCAAACTGTGTTCTGCTATAATTAACGTGTTATTACCTTGTCTGTTATATCACTTCATTTTAATAATTTTGTAGTGTTTTACCTTTTTTTCTGCATTCAAACACTGATCACCATCCAATGGTATTCAAGGGGCAGTGTTAAGTTTCTCCTCCTGCCCTTTGCTTCCTATGTTCTAGCCATTAGTTCTCACTTCCAGTTTCTCTTTTATAGTCTCTCTCTCTGTGTGCTGTGTGTCTGACTTCTATGGGAGCTGTGTGTGTGTCTGTAATTTTTTATGCAAAGCGGATGTCTGCCCCGCGCTTGGGGCGCTCTGCTTCAGGGTGCCCCACGTGCCGGGCGGCAGGCTGTTATCCGCAGCCTAGGGAGCCACAAGTTCGGGGGGCAGTGGGGAGGTGGAGCGCCACCATACCGCTGTTCCCCGACCTGGTTTGGTTTCCCCGACCTGGTTTTGGGGGGCGAAATAAAGGGGGGGAATTTTCTTTATTTCCCCCCAAAAAACCTAGGTGCGTCCTATGGAACGGAGCGTCCTATGGGGCGAAAAATATGGTAAGTTGAGAGGTAGAAGGCTGCCCCTGAGCCGAAACATGGCATGACCACGAACATAATGCAGCCTACATAAAAATATGAGGAATTGGCCCTAAATATTGCCTTTGAAAGTGCTGCAATTCTGCCAATGTGCTTAGAGAAAGCTGCTTGTCATCTATCCTTATAAACCTGTATATTCTACATGTGAATCAGTGAACTGTACATTTTCTTAAACTACCCTTTCCTCTGCACTTCCCAGATGGTGCAGCTTGTTCAATTTCTCGAGATAGATGTTAGCCTTGTTTCTGAATAACTCACTGGTGTAGGCTAACCTGCCATTAATTTTTCAGGGTTTCTGAAAAACTAATTTTCCTGGTGATATTTTTCCCCTCCCAGGCAAGAAAGTTCAGAGTGTAAATGTGTTCCCTGCATTTCCGTGGTCAAGTAATGAATATGTTTCTCACAGCCCAATTCGTCGTAATGCTACTTTTATACCATTCAAGATTATAAATACCTCTCTTTTGGACCACAAATCATTACATGCAAGGCAGGGGGGGCATTTGGCAGAGTATATTGGGATAGACAGATGACTTATCTTTTAAATCACTTTCATTGTATGGCACTTAGCCTGGAAATCTTAAAAAGAGGAGAGTAGAACGTAATTAGTGATGCTACTGTTTTACCCTCAAAAAGCAGAGTCATTATCTTTTTCATTATCTAATGTGAAAACTCCAGTGCTCTCATTAATGATGGCTTGAGAGAAACCACCATATTTAAC
This sequence comes from Podarcis bocagei, assembly GCF_964188305.1. Taxonomy (NCBI): domain Eukaryota; kingdom Metazoa; phylum Chordata; class Lepidosauria; order Squamata; family Lacertidae; genus Podarcis; species Podarcis bocagei. The sequence continues at coordinate 40,315,666 of NC_138134.1, forward strand.
TTTGTTCTACAGAATGGATTTTCAAATACAAGAATAAAACCAACATTATTTGTTAAGATTGCAAGCCGATAGATACTTATGTGAGAGGAAGCCCCACTGAACTCAACTGTACTTCCTTCAGAGTGCACATGTATAGAGCAACAATGTCGAACTCATCTTCAAGACCAACCATTACATGAGAGATAAAGAACTTGTGACCCCCAAAATGTTGCTGGACTTTGTCCCGTCAGCCCTGGCCAGCATGGCCAATGGTGAGGGATGGTGAGACCTGGAATCCAACAACATCTGGAGTTCCACAGGCTCCCCACCCCTGTAGAGAATTTAAACTAAACCAAATGCTACTGATGTCCTGAAGAGTTGCCAACTTTCTTTCTGGAAGGGCTCCTGTGTCTTTAATGGGACCAAAGTACACTTTATGTTAACATGCCACTCCCGCCCCCCCCCCCCAAAAAAAAGAAGAAGCAGTTGAGCAATATGAATCACAATCCTGGTCCAGACTAGCTCCGCCCCCCACATGTTTCTTCTCAAATATCATACGCACCTGATATTTGTCCCAAAGATTCTGTTTGCAGGAACTCCAGTAACACTAGAATGCATAGGGTTGATAACAATAACATTGCCAGATGCTTTGAAATAAGTGAATAAACAAAGGGACTCCTCCAGACTGGTTCATTTAGCTTTCATCCTGGTTTGCTTGCACAAAGATTACATGGAGGTTATACGATGTCCACGGTTTACTGAGCATTTGTTCATATTTGTTTGCAGAGATATTATACAACAATGAGCAGTCATCTTGATTTGCTTGCACATAGGTCATACGTCTTTCCATCAATCTATTGTTTATCCCACTAATTTTAGTGTATTTCCCTGTAGGTCCAGTTTAAAAAGAGAGAGAGAGAGAGTAGATTTGTTGCTGCAAAATGCTTTAATGCACTGTACTTGCAAAACCCTAATTTTTTTGTATGCAACGAAATTCTTCCCATAAAGTACTGAAAGTCTCAAGATGACCAATGATGGTATTTCAAAACCAAAGGAAACTAAACTAAACTAAAAATAAGCATATAGGGAAACCATGCTTAATGGGTGCAATTTCCCCATTTGTGTGTGTTTATTTGTTTTTGTTTTTTAAAGCCAAAATTAGCCTGTACAGGCTGCAATGTGAGGTGGGAAGAAGGTAGATGGACTGAGGCTGTGCACCCTTTCCACTATGGCTGCTCAGACATGCACATTTCCCCCCACTTCCATCAAGCAGCACCACCATCAAATTGAAAGTCAATATTCTCTCTTCCATTTAATCAAAATCTGTATTTTTCATAGAAAAACCTATACAGTACTTTTAAAAAGGAGGCATGAAGAAATCCTGTTACCAACAACTTGTTCTCATTATTAAGCCCGCATGTGGAATATTATAGTCAATCAACACGCTATTTCCCTAACAAAGGATATGGCTGGTGTAAGGGGAATCTGCTAATTCCCCTTACCAGACAGCATAAAGGATGTGTCAAGAATGTTTGTGCAGGAAATGCTCAGCCTGATAAGAGTCAGTATCCTGTTTGCCTCTCTGAATCAGGCACCTTCCTGTGAACGTGACTTAATTTCTACACCTGTGTAAAGCCAAGGCGAAGTGATGCTTCTGTATAAATCTGTGTCATCTCTAGGACTGTGATGGGTTGGGTTCCTCAATGGCCATTGGTCTTTTGTCAAATAAACCTGCATCAGTTCTCCTACTGTGCATTTCCTGTGATGGTGGAACTTTTTCACTTCACTGACAAGCATTCACAGCAGCATTTACTCGACAAAGCATGCAAAACAACAACAACAACCCAACCCAAAACCCTCCACAAGGAACTCACCAAGTCATCTATCTAGAGCAAACATATCCTAAATCGGAGCCAAATTTTTTCCTGAGTCATTGTGTCTTTATGCCTTCTTCAAAGTATATCAGGGGAACAGCTCCAGGTCTCATTAATATGCAGATATAATTAACAGACACAACATTTGAAATGCATAGTATGATTATTTGGAATCAGAGGAGATGCATTCCTGGAAGTCAGACAGGTTTTCCCTGGGAGATCATCTGTCAAAAGCAAACAATATGCATCATTCACATTTATACAGAGTGACAGTGAGCAGACTGAGGGTGTAGCCCTGCGAAGTGTTTCCTGTTCTCACCTCACGTGGAAACACTGAGTTGCAGGTGTTCCTGACCTCATAATGCTGAAGTGAAAGAAATAATTTAGAATTTAAAGATACGACTCATGATGCCGTCCAAATAGTGACATGTTTTATTTTTAAGAAGGCAAATTAGTTAACAAGGTTTAATTAATGACCATATGTAGGCTTAATTATTGGCTTCCATATCCTGTCGGCAAAGGCTACACAACAGGCTACAAACAGCAGCAGTCTTTGCCTGATCCTGTCATACGCAATCAGGACACCACTTTCTGGAAGGCCTTGTCACCATGGGCGTCCAGTGGTGGAGGGCAAAAGGGAATCATGCCTTCAGAGGGAATCTGTGGGCCCCCTTGACAATATATGTGGCTCACACAAGGAGAAAATAGGATGAGGACTCTTGTACATATGTTTGCTCATTTTTGAATGGGGTTGATGGTGTGCGCAAGTACAAATATATATTTAAAATCTAAGCATCAAGCGGGGAGCAATCATATTCACCAGAAGCAGGGCCAGTCCTAGCATTAGGCAGAGTGGGAAGATTGTTTCAGGCATTGGATACTGGGCAGATGTGGCAGCAGCCCCCTCCCTCTCCAGCCATTCGACTCCAGCCTCCCCACCACCACCACTTCCCGTCCTCCTAAGCCAACCTTCCAGCAATGGTGACATTTGCGTGTTTGCTGAGCTGACCAGGTTGCTTCGCCAAGTTGAATTCTCCCAACATTTCACACTTGGTCCTTATTGACCAAGTGGTCCAAGAGGAGCTCCTCTGCTCCTTTCTACTTTCTCCTCTAACAACAAACTTCCAGGGGGAGGGATAACCCTGGGAACACTAGATACTGAGGCTACTACTACTACTACTACTACACACACACCACACATGTATACACACCATACAATTGAAACAATTCCTCCAAAGAATCCTGGGAACTGTAGTTGACCTCCTCACAGAACAACAGTTCACAGCACCTTAACAAGGCACGGTTCCCAGGATTCTTTGGGGTGTTTGTTTCAATTGCATGGTGTGTGTATGCAGCCTAAGTCTAAGGCTTCTCTCCTATTGCATCTGCAGCATGTTTATGCATGGATGGGAAAGGCAGGGCCTGCTTTCCCTTTTCTAGATCTGCCTCACTAGATCAGGGCAAATAGTGTTAGACTGCAATGCTCTGAAGAAAGCTAATTTAAAAGTATGCCCCCCACCCCACCCCTGAATGCAGCATGTTTCATTTAATCCCATTACTTACCATGGAAGAAATACCTTCAACTTCCCTGCTGCCTCCAGCACATCACTGTCATAATATTGCATGCCACCCACTTTCATCCCCAGCAACATGGAAGACGTCCCATTTGCACAGAGGCTGTGTTGCAGTAAAGATACACTGGAAGTTTTTATGCATCCCTGAAGCTCCCTTGAAGCTTTTGCTCTGCTTTTGGGAAAGCAAGCTCCAAAATGATCCTGAGTTTAGCATGCATTGTGCCTCCTTCCCTAATTATATAATAGATTATATGAATAATTGGCATATAATTGTCACTCAATCCCTTCTTACAAATTCCTGATGACACCAAAGCATTTTGATTGATTCATTCTTATTTTCTTTATGAAAGAAAATGGGTTTTTGAGAAACTACAAATGGATTTAAACGCTGTGGGAATCAAACAACACACCAGTAATGGAAATTTAACTTGGATGAATTAAAGAACTTCACACTGGTGAAAAGTAAAATAATAATAATAATAAACTAAGCAACTTGCATACATTGACGAGTGCTGAATTTGCATGCTTCTCGAAAGGAAAATAAAAAGAAGCAGCCAACATCATGAGGAGAGGGAATAGCAGCCGGTGAATGCCTTGGAGGAGGAAATTAATTAGAGTAAGTTAGATGTTTAAAGGTGACCAAATTCATTATTTTTTTAAAAAAGTAAAGTAATTCTAGAATTATGATCTGCATACACAACTTAGCTAGGGGAAGATGGTATCCAAGCATATATGTACTGGGATAAGTTACAGCTATGGTAGAAAGTAATTACAGTGGTACCTCAGGTTAAGTACTTAATTCGTTCTGGAGGTCCATTCTTAACCTTGAAACTGTTCTTAACCTGAAGCACCACTTTAGCTAATGGGGCCTCCTGCTGCCGCCGCGCTGCCAGAGCACGATTTCTGTTCTCATCCTGAAGCAAAGTTCTTAACCTGAAGCACTATTTCTGGGTTAGTGGAGTCTGTAACCTGAAGCGTATGTAACCTGAAGCGTATGTAACCCGAGGTACCACTGTATTTCATGCTTTAGGAAAGCAACCCTTCCACAACAAAATGAGGCGAACCAAACTACAGCATATAGTTGAGCCAGATAATATATACACACTGAGAAACATACATGAGCACAAAACATTAGATATCCTGTAACTAAAATGTCCCATAACTTGGGAACTGTTACAGCAGCAGTGCAGGGGAACTTCAGATGCAGGGGCCAAAAGTCTCCACATCCCTCCACGACTCTCCCCATGCCACATTCCCCACTGGCCCTGCTCTTCACCTTCCCCTTGAAACCTGATAATACCTTTTGCTTAGCTGGAAGGATGATGGAGTGATGTGAGGTATGTATGTGTAAAAAAAGAAAGAAAGAAAAAAGCCTCTACATCTGTGTGACTAGAATATAGTCTGCTGAAAAGAAGTTTCACCCATTTGTCATCTTCAGGCCCACCCACCGACTGGCATGAAGCCCCTGGAATGTTGTTCATGAGGTCTTGTGGGCCCCCAGTCTGGAAAATGTTTCCAGTCCAAGATACTGTGGGATGTGAAACACATAGCAGTCAAGTACAGCATTTGTAGAATGGACATGCTAGGAGATGCTTTGTACCAGCCAGGAGAAAACTTCCTGTTTCTTCCTGAGCTGGGACAGACTTCCTCTCTCCATGTAACTAGATGTTGGGTGTGGCCTAATCTGGGGAAGAGGAGCACACCATCTTCTTTTGCTCCTTTCTCTTCTCCATTTTGTTTTTCTCCAAGTGAGAGCAAAAGTGACTGCCTGTCTGCAGTCACTTGGGACTAACTCCCTTATGGGATAGTTCCACATGTATATATATATTTGTAACCTAAGTCTGCCTTCAGGGATCTAACATAGAGAGAGGTTCGGATGAACCTGCAAGAAGCAAACCGCTTTGTGTTTAAAGGGGAATGTTTAAACTCTGCTAAGACATAGAACTTGCTAATGCAAGTTAGGAAGGATATCATTAAACAATATATTCTCTCCTGCCTCCCTGAATTTGCCCACAGTTACAGACAAGGCCATGTCCCTTTACCCATCAGTTACTCAGATGATGGTGGAATGCAGAGGACCTCTTTTTTTTTAAAGAGATAAGTAGGGCTGGCCCTTCCATGAGGCAGAGTGAGGCAGCTGCCTCAGGAGGCACATTCTGAGGGGCGGAAAGTGGCTAGAAATGTGTGCCATGTGGTCTGCCCTGCAGCCTCTATAAGATAGCTTGCTGCCCTAAGGGTGTGATGGAGGGCTCTGTTCTGACACTAGTGCTGGTGTAAAATTCAACTACCGGTCTAGTCAGATTTTGTTCACTGAAAGGGGAATAAAAATAAAAATAAAATGTTCTTTATATCCCGCCCTCCCCAGCCGAAGCTGGGCTCAGAGCGGCTAACAACAATAAAAGTAACACAGTTTACATAAAATCACAATCAATTAATTGAAATACATTTTAAAATCAATTCATTCTAAAACCAATGCATCTTGTCCTTCACTTCAGGCAGCAAAATAGCTTGGGCTGCTCCTGGATTTAAGGGTAGGGGCTAGTCCTTTGCATACCCAGGGCCCCAAACAAGATCAAATTTGCACATTGGATTGAACTCAGAAAGTAAACACAACCCTCTGAAGTAGATATATTTTGATATGGCCATAAACAAGATGGTTTTGTTGATTTTGGAATGGTTTTAATATGCATTTTGGGTTGTTGTCCATCGATCCCATCCTCGTCACCAGTGTTGAATAGTGGGTAGACATAGCAGACGACACAGCAATTTCTCCAAAGCAGCTCTTTATTTGTAAGCTGTCACAGAACTGAACAGCAAACAGCTCAGCCGGCCTGCTTTTATAGGCAGCCGGCTGTCAACATTGTAGCAACAACAACCCAGGGTTTCCGGCCTAAAATAACTGACGTGGACCTGAGTGAAAACTACATACACAATACTCCTGGTGGCCAGGGTGAGAACTTCAATACATAACAGGTTGGGTTTCATTGTATGTATATTTTGTTATTGTAAGCCATTTTGAGTAATTTTTGAGGAAAGAAGAAGCAAGTTTTTAAAATAAATTATGTATGTGTATCTGTGGCAAGATTTGTTTTCTCCAGAAAACCTGAAGTAGGCCTTGGCTGCCATCTTATATCCAGGAGCAAAGCCTGACAGAGAAGAGCTCTGAAGCCCTGCCCCTAAGCAAACTGTGTAGAAAATACAAATGATATTAAAGTACAGCACTTCAAATGGTAAAGTGGGGGCTACAAAACATTTAGAGAAATGAGACTCATTTTGAGATGGAGTTTGTAATATTTATTTGAATAACCAAGAAATTCAGAGAACAAGTTCACATTGTAACGGTATACTGCATTTGAACTCTGTTGCTGGAATTTAATATATTGGCATTCTAATTGCTTGGCAATTGCTGCTACTTACATTTGGGGAAGTATTGGAAGCAGTAATGGAACCAGTCATCATATTTTGTAACAAATAGCTTTATGCTTTTTCTTTGAATTTGCCCAGAAGAATCTCTTGCCTAAGGCAAAATAAAAATAAAAAAATTGTCTTGGGAATATAGCAGAATTGAACATCAAACAGCAAAACATGTTGGTATTTCAGGAGTGAGAGAAGTGAAAAAAATAGCAAGAAGCTGATGGCAAAAGGGAGAAAAATAACTTGAGATTGCTAAGAGATGTACAGTGAGTACCTTCTCAGTTTTAGAACATTATTTATGTTGATACTAGAGCTGCAATAAATGTTTCCCTGTATTGATTCTGCGAAGGAAAGTAGTGCTTTTGGAGCAAGACAAAAAATCCACAATCACCCCACCTTGTTTATCGTTCATCCCCTGATCAGCTGCTACTTTGGCCCTATTTTTGCTTGAAAACTTGAAAGTTTTATTCCAGCGAACAATTGTTGTACCCAAATCAATGATCACATATGTGCCATCCAAATCTTATTCCACACATTCAGTGAAAATGCATAGAGCAGGCAGAAGTGGGGTTGCACCATTTGTTCTGCACTTGGTGGTGTCCTCTGCATGTAGAACTGAAGGCTGAAAAGAGATCCCATGCACATATACCTGTGCACATGATGGGCTCCTAATCCCATGAAGTGCATGGGTTCACAGGTGTATGTGCACTGACACCCCCTTTCAGACCTTCAGCTCAATACACAAGGGTCTGGACGGGGCCAGGAGATGCAATCCTGGCTTCTACCGCCACCTCCACCCATTCACTGTTAGCAGGGGGAGGTCTGAAAGAGGCTAAATTGAGTGCAACGGCATCAACATACAGTGGTACCTCAGGTTAAGTACTTAATTCACCACTTTAGCTAATGGGGCCTCCTGCTGCTGCCGCGCCGCAGGAAAACGATTTCTGTTCTCATCCTGAAGCAAAGTTCTTAACCTATTTCTGGGTTAGCAGAGTCTGTAACCTGAAGCGTATGTAACCTGAAGCGTATGTAACCCGAGTTACCACTGTACTAGGTAGCAAGTCAGATTTGGCTGTGTGGCAATGTCTTAAAGCCACCTGAGAATAAGGTCAATAATGAAAAGTTTCCAAATGGAAGGATACTTTTCATTGCTACTGAATGTTGTTGTTTTCCCCCAAAGCATCTTCCCATTGAGTTCATCACTAGTTGATGCATAGCAAGTTCAATTATTTCAAACTAAGCTCCAGATGCTTTATGCAGGCTCCATAAAATGGGCCTGCTGTGCAATGGACACAGCCTGGACTTGGAAAAGCAAGCCATTTCCCAGCTCAGCTGTTAACTCACTCAGCCCCAGTACAGCTTCACTGACGCAGTTCCCTCTCCTGCAACGTGGGAATGATTGTGGCTAAACACATTTCTAATATTATTTGACTAAGAGAAACTACCAATGGGATGTTTCCTTTGCTTGAGTTCCATCCATGCATCTTCATTAGAGCCGCTTACCACTTTATCAGGAGCATCTACTTCCAACAAGTTGATACCCACCCATTTACATCTTCTTCCAACCCAGGAGTATGGAAATTGCTGGTTTATAAAGCAAATCAACCATCAGCAGTCAACTTTTATAGTGCACATCTGTTTCATGCTGCCTTTTGAACTAGAACCCATTTTTCACAGAAGGCACTAAATAAAGCTATTACTTTTACCATTTCATATATTATAGGAGACAAAATGAAGTCAACCTAATCCAAGTACTATGCCACTTATAATGTATATACTAGGTCTCTCTCTCCCTCTCCCTCTCTCTCTCTCTCTCTCTCTCTCTCTCTCACACACACACACACACACACACACACACACACACAGGAACGGTTGTGAATTCAGGTGCTTCATTTGTAAATATTATTAGCCTACCTAAGTTACTACAGTGATTCTTTGCTGAAGCTTCCAAGGAAAAGTGGTCTTATTAAAATAACAAAAGCTATGCTTACAAGTTTGATACATTTTTATTTTATGTGTTCTGTAATCTGTCATCTTTGCTCTGCTCAAGATTTTTCAGCACCCCTGCCTCCAACAACTTTTCATTTGCTCCATCACGGGTGGTTGGGCATATGTAAATTCCTTATGTAGATCATTCCTTCAGGCATTACAGTACAGTCCACAATTCAGCTCTGAATAATAATGTCAGGAATTACATTGTTAGATACAAAGAACAAATGAACAGTGGTCCATGTTCAACCACGTCAAATGTCTATCTCTATCTTCTTCAGGGATAGGGAACCTGCAGTCCTTCAACTATTGTTGAACTCCAATTCCCATTGTCCCTGACCAATAATCATACTATCTGGGGGCTGATGAGAGTGGAGTCCAATAACACCCAGAAAGCCACATGTTCCTCATCCCAGAACTATCTTATTCAGTGTACTGACAGGAGCCCACAGGGAAGTTCAGAATCAGGGTATGACGACAACATCAGTGTCCTGCTATTAGTCCCCAGCATTTATTAGTAGTCAGGGACATACCCTCTCTTAAAACAGACATTTCAGTTTTGATTATTATGGGCAATAGCCACTGACACAAATACCTTCCATACATTTACCTACACTCTTTATTATAACGCAACTTAAATTGTGATCTCCCTTTTTCTTCTTCTACATTCCCTAATTTGCTTGCATAAATAGAATCAACATGTGCAAGCACAAGACAAGTGATGCTTGAGACATATCATTCATATCTCCTAAGTCATCAGAGAAATGAGCTGGAATGCACAAGGCCCACATACTTGCATCCCTTATAATAGCAGCAATTTTTCTTCCTGTGTTGTTATTTTCATCTACCTGTTGGCAGAATCAATCTGCCACAAATGCAATGTCCCTCTCTCATCCTTACATCAAATATGCTAACCCCAAATGTGAGTGCAAGTTAACTTGTTTTTTATCTTTCTTCCTAAAGATAGCAATATCAGAATTTCCCTGAAACCAGTAGAGAAAACATGACAGACAGAATGATTTGCAAGCGCCTTAACATAATCTGACAACAATCAAGATAGTAGTGCTACTAATCACTGCTGTATGTTTAATAAAGAGGACTTTCCTCTCAACAGTTAAAGGACCCCTGAAGTTCAAAATAAAATGTATTCTAATTAAGCTTATCTAATTTAAACAAAACATAAATTATGAAAATTATACTTGGAATATAATATGCAATTATTAGTACTCATTAATGATAAATCAGGAAACTACAGTGCACTGGGTAGTGTTTCCTCTGGTCACAAAGGTTTGCAGCTCATTGACCTGTGTCTGCTCATTAGTCTAGGGCTTCAAACAGCAAGTGGAAAATGAATGGGATCTCAGCTATAGTGTGGAATTGGGCAGGAATAGAATAATATGATAGAAAAACAGCAAAATTTGAGCTTTTGGGCTGAGACTGTAAGGTAAACATTTAACTCAAGCACACAAAATGTTTGATGCTTTGAAGCATTAAGAACTTTAGCCAACTATTATTTATATTTATTATGTCCTCAAAAGAATTTTGTGTAGTGCTGTTACTGACAACTGAGGCCACAGCTGTTGCAGACAGTGGCAGTCAGTCAACATATTGAACCAGGCAGAGGGCCTTCTTGGTGGTGTTGCCCACCTTGTGGAACACCCTCCCATTAGATGTCAAGGAGACAAACAGCTGCAGTATCTGACCTTTAGGAGACATCTGAAGGCAGCCCTGTTTAGGGAAGTTTTTAATGTTTGATGTTTTATTCTGTTAAATCTTCTGTTGGGAGCCGCCCAGAAGGGCTAGGGAAACCCAGCCAGATGGGTGAGGTATTATTAATAATAAATAATATATAATAGATAATAAATTATATTACTGCCACATGTGCATTGCTCGTCTCTAATACCTCATAATGTTCTGCATATTGGACTCTAGAATATTATGTTCTTTAACCTGTAACTTACGGGGTTGACATGCCATGATATGCATGGCATTGCTTCTTTATCAGCTCTTGTTGTGGTCATGCATTACAAAGATATGAAACAGATTACTGACATTATTAAATGCTGCAAAACTAAACTAACATAGGTAATGGCTAGCACAGGGAACCTGAGAGAGGTTTAGGAGAGAAGAAGTGGGTTATTACTATGTGATCTTCCCAGCAGCTACAGCTGAAGTTTAATATCTGAGAAGATAAGGATAATTTCTTAGGATTGCTTTATCGTTTTTTAAAATCCCCTTTGAGGGTTTTCGGGGCAATACATCTAGGATAAGAATATATTGTACAACCTTCCCTACCTCTGTCATATATACCTATTGCAGTGTAAGAACTTTTTAAAATAATTTTAAAAGATTTTTCTTCTAATCAAAAATAAGCTTGCCCTGTACCTTTTGTAGATGGATGCTTAAACCAAACAAGGACATTCAGCCCATAAGCAGGGGGAATATCAGTGTGTGTGTGTAATTGTGGGTGGTGGAGACAGGTGGCAAGTTATCTCCCAACTACAGGACTTTGCAGGAAGCAGGCTGAGGGATGAATAACAGCAGGAATCACCCAGCAGTTTCCTGATATGTGTCTGAGCCAGCCAATCCATGCAAGGAGATGGACCTGCCCAGCCAATAAGGAAGCAGCATTTGCAGACCAAGGGTGTGTGTTTTTTTATCCTCAAATATACAACTGCATTATCTTGGATTTGGGTCTTTTTGCACCTTTAAACTGCAGATCTCTTTGTTGCATGCTGCCAACAGCAATATTTGGCCACTCTCACTCAGCCACAGTGTTTTGGGAGACTATTTCATCCTGTGCCATGCTTTGCCTGGTTGGCTGTGTCATTTGGCAATCTCTGGGAAGCTGCTTTCAAAATCCCAATTATAATGGAATATTTATCAGTAAGACCCCAGTCTGAAACTCTTGAGAGCCACCGCCCATTATTGTAGACAATATGGAGCTAGATGGACCTATAGTCAGACTCAGTATAAGGCAGCTGCCTATAGTTCTTAGTGAACTAGTTCAGTGTTCCCAAACCTGGTGCCCTCCACCTTTTGGTCTATAGCTCCCATCAGCCTCAGCGAATGCAACCATGCTCGTTGGGGCTGATGGGAATTGTAGTCCAAACTATCTTGCGGTCACCAGGTTGGGAAGACTGAACTATCTGGACCATTAGTTTTACTTGGTATAAGGCTGCCATGTTCCTATACCCAGGCAAAAGTCCCACTGAGGTCTATGAAGTCGTCTCTTGGTGAAATGAAAGACAGGCGCAGAAAAAAGTAAGACAGAAGATTTGTACCTCAGGTCCAAACCATCAGCATTGACTCAACAATTAACCTCTTCCATTATCTCTGCCATTTGTGTATTTCAGTGTATTCAGATTAGGTGAAAGTGTAAACAAATATGGAATAAAATTCAGCAAAGGTCACCATCTTTAAAATATAGCTTGCTGGGACGCCAAAAACAAATAACTATAAAAAAATAATTTTCTTACACAGCTACAAAGAAATGCAAAAGGTTTGCATAGCTGGAATATGTTCAAAGCATTAATTTTGAATTTCTGAAGATCAAGAAAGATAGGTTCCCCCACACACAACGGTGAATAACATGCTGGAGGCTTGAGGATGCATCCCTTTTGATTAAAGATATGCTTTTCTGTTCACCATGTGTTCCTTGCTTTTATGTAAAGGGAATTTTAATCATATTCTCACTGGACCCAGGGAAAGCCAAAGAAAATATCATTTCTACTTACCAGCCTGAAAGAGGATATCATTAGACTGTTCAGTTGAAGCTTATCTATTGCTACTACTTAAGCAGCTAGTCACGGCACTATTCATTCAAAACAAAATAGCAGATTGTAATGTGCAGGCTGAGATCTGAAGGCATTTCATGTGCACATTCATATGAAAGCCTAAATTTCACACGATAACTAAAGGGATTATCTTTGAACTAGTTAACACATTGTTTCCCCCCTTTTTTATTCTGTTTGTAGATTGTGAAGAAACTGAAAAGCTTCCGTCTTGTGAGTTCCCCACAAACCCTGGTCTCCTTTGTTGTTATAGGTATATCAGCTGTAATATACCTGAAAAGCAATATGCAAAATTAAGATCCTTTGCAAGCTGTGAGAAAACAAATACTTGTTCAATCCCTGTAACAAGGGGAGAAATCACAGATCAAGCAAATCAAATTACCAGGCTTTCAGGTCTGCCAGCCGGCAGCCAAGGATATTATAAATGACAATTATGTCTGTCCTTATTCTGTTACAGTAGGATTGTGAGCTCCCCCCCGCCCCCCACTCTTTTTCTACACAGATCCAAGAGGAGCAACACTTGAATATGCTGAAAGATGAAAAATTTAATTTGACACTTGTCACTACATCTTAAGCTTGAAAACAAGTGTTGTTCCTAATCGGAACTGACAAAAGTGGTGTAGCAACTGATGAATATTACAGTTTCTAACAGGTCTGTGTAGGACCATTCTAACAGCCAAATTTCCAGGTCCTTGTTGACAGCAAGAGCTTCTGGAAAATATTACTGGGCACCCCCATGCATGTAGGCGCTTAATTATGACTTCACCAGAGAGCCATTCATGAGATTATGGACTGTTGCAACAGAATTAACTCTCTTGTCTTTCCTTCAAGATTTATCTGCAATGTCAGTGTGTTTGGGCACCACGGGATTCCCTTAACATCGCTCCTTTTCCAGGTCTGCTGTGTGGCAGTTCTTAGAATCGTACAGAATGCTCTGTGATTTGATGTATTTTGGTACCATCTAATTTGCTATAAATGAGTGAAAGGGTAGACTGCTTATTATCAAAATTTCCCCCTTTCAGAGTGAGCCTCATCTATATAATTAATTAGATATCTGCATACTTTAGCCACCTGCTGAAACTTCCAAACCAAATTTAAAACTGTAATTGGTAGTACAAAAGCAATGGCTCTGATGTTGCAGCATGCTGTCTCTGGTGCTTGCTGGTGCAGCATTCTTTAGATGTGGTTTCTGCCAGTGGGTGCATGCCTGCAGAGTTAGTAAGAAAACAAAATTACATTTCCTCTCCAAATACCCACAAAGTTGTGGACCTTTTAAATGTACTGCTCAGTTGCTTCTTCAGAGCGCATAAGCATTATTCCATGCTGTTCAAAGGGAATAACCAGAACTAAAGCATGTTAACTTTAATATATCCAAGGCATGAGAGACAAGATAGAGAGGCAAGACAAAGAGAAGAAACTGTAAGTAGAAGAGAAACAAACACTCAGACTTCATGCCTAGACTTCCAGAAAGGTTATTTGGCTACTCTTAATGTTTGTTTGTCTTTGTTTTCTTTTGGTTCCACTGATTGCAATGTAAAAGAGTGGTATAAAAGCAATGTTCTGATATTCTTGTTTTAATGTTTTTGTTTTAATTTTGTTGTGTTGCAATTGAACTTTTTGCAAGCCATTTGCAAGCAAATTTAACTCCCCCCCCCGACCTGTTAAAGCACAGAGTATAACTCAAATAAACAAGTAAACCATGAAACTTAACATATTCTGAATATTCTGGGGTTCTTATGCACACACTTTCTGAAGTCATATCATGAGGACTTGAAAGCTTGGGATGATGTCCCCCTCGGTCAGGTTTATGGGGTTAGAACTTAAAAGCTGAAGTGAAAATTACATGAGAAAAAATCTCAGGAAAATGGCTTGGTCTTCCCAGTCTCTCTGGATGAAAGACAGAACGCTGCGTGGCACCCACCCCATCTCTCTGATCCATATTTCATATGAATTCTAACTCAGATATCATACACAGTACATGCACCCCTTACCTATCATTTCCGCAAAAGGAAGAAGCCCACCCATATCCCACTTAATCTTGTTGGGATACTGCCAGGGAGACAAAGTCCATCATGGCCCCCAAGCCGGCTGCCGGACGATCCATCGATCTCCCGTAGATACAGTATCAGCAATTAGTGACACGAGCTTCCAGAAATAGCTTGCCACATTCCAGAGCTCATGCACACTCTATCAGCAGATAATGCACAGCAAAAGTCGCACTCAGGAGAGCATTATTTACAAGTTTTATTCAGCGTTGATCAGAAAAGAAAAAAACATGACTGCCTGCTTCAGTGTCTCCAGACACACAGAGAGAAACGAAAGCAATAGAAAACATAAACATCCTGTGAACAGGAAATGCGCAGACTCTGTGACTCACAAAGCCTGCTCCCTTTTAAGGTGGAACGGAAATATCCTAACACCCCTTACCTATCATTTCCACAAAAGGAAGAAGCCCACCCATATCCCACTTAATCTTGACATGAATCTTCCACAGTACAGTGGTGCCTCGCAAGACGAAATTAATTCGTTCTGCAAGTCTCTTCGTCTTGCGAGTTTTTCGTCTTGCGATGCACGGTTTCCCATAGGAATGCATTGAAAATCAATTAATGCGTTCCTATGGAAACCGCCTTCAGACCAGGTCTGGGGACAGTCTGTCCCCGACCTCTTCTGAAGGCTGGGGGGGGGACAAGGGCTTTTCTTCCCACCCCCAGCATTTTAAAAAACCCCGGGACAGCGGAGGACTTCTCCGCTGTCCGGGGCGATCTTAAAATGCTGGCGGGCGGCATTTTAAAATCGCCCCAGGACAGCGGAGGACTTCTCCACTGTCCGGGGCGATTTAAAAGCCCCTGGGAAGGCAGGCAGGGGGGGCAAAGACTTTTGCCCCCTGCCAGCCTTCAGAAGAGGTCCAGGACCTCTTCTGAAGGCGGGCGGGGGGCGAAAGTCTTTGCTCCCCCCCCCTGCCTTCAAAAGCTGTCCTGGACAGGCTTCGCGGACCTCTCCCGCTGCTTGCGGAGAGTTGCCAGCATGCCAAAGCCTGCGCGCGCTGAGATCAGCGCGCCCAGGCTTCGCGGCCCCACCGCCCGGCTTCGGAGCATCGTTCCGAAGCCGGGCGGCGGGAGGAGGTGTTCCCTCCCCGCCGCCCGGCTTCGGAGGTGTTCCCTCCCCGCCACCCGGCTTCGGAGGTGTTCCCTCCCTGCCGCCCGGCTTCGGAGGTGTTCCCTCCCCGCCGCCCGGCTTCGGAGGTGTTCCCTCCCCGCTGCCCGGCTTCGGAGCATCGTTCCGAAGCCCGGCGGCGGGTGGAGGTGTTCCCGCCCCACCGCCCAGCTTCGGAGGAGCCTTCCGAAGCCCGTGGCGGCGGGAGGAGGTGTCCCCGCCCTGCCGCCAGGCTTCGGAGGAGGTCCGAGGACAGTGGGGAAGACGCGCTGCGCTTCCCCGCTGTCCCGGAGATTTCCCTATTGGCTGTCGTCTTGCGAAGCAAGCCCATAGGGAAATTCGTTTTGCGAAGCGGGTTTTCGTCTAGCGGGTTTTCCGTCTTGCGAGGCATTCGTCTTGCGGGGTACCACTGTATATAAAGTGATAAAACACCATTGGCAAGACTATGTTTATTATGTGATTTTGTATATAAGGTAGTACCTCAGGTTAAGTACTTAATTCATTCCGGAGGTCCATTCTTAACCTGAAACTGTTCTTAACCTGAAGCACCACTTTAGCTAATGGGGCCTCCCGCTGCTGCCGTGCCGCCGGAGCACGATTTCTGTTCTCATCCTGAAGCAAGGTTCTTAACCTGAAGCACTATTTCTGGGTTAGCCGAATCTGTAACCTGAAGTGTATGTAACCTGAAGCGTATGTAACCCGAGGTACCACTGTATACCAAAAAAAAAAAAAGTTTAGAAAGTGGCATGGCTGTTAAATTTAGCTTGTGAAGGATTATTATGAGGGGAGGACTAATTTCCGCACCTTAGTACTATGCTTGAATATGTATAGGTAACATCCACTAAATTGTAGAAGATGGTTGAATGACATTTCCAGGGTCTCAGGTTTACATCCACTGCTGTATGCACAAAGTTCCACTCAAGGAAGAGGACTTCATTTACTCTCCTCTCTCTGTGTGTCCTAAAAATATCTTCCAGAAGGTCTTCCTAACCTCTAGATTAGATTTTGAGTGTGCAGAGGCCTGCAGTGGCAAGGAGGGAAAAGTTCTGTTGTGTCAACTGAACTCTACTGCGCTAGTGGATCAGCAGATTGGATATGGCCCTCATTGTCTTGCATAGTTCATTTCCTTTCCCCGTGGATATCGTAAGTTCATAGAATTATGCAAAACAAGCAAACACTTTTAATTAGCTATACAGAATCCAACTCTTTTCAACAGAGAATTTGTGCCATCTTTAAGCCAAATCTTGATGTTTTCTCAAGAACCATGACAACTAAATCCTTGAACTGAACACAAGGCTTCTGTCCCATTTTGTCATCAGAGAATGGCTAACACACAATTTTCCCAATTCCCTAATAAGAAGCTAGATATTGCCTGTAGGAAATCCACTACACATCAATCTGTCCCTGCATCCAGCTGTTGTAGATGTAAATATATCAAATGTACTTTGAACAGGCAATTCATAGACAGAGCTCCTTGTTTGGGGGTCCAGAAAGACTTTGTTTTACCTATATTTTCATGGGAACAAATATACTTGCTCTTCTTTAAACTGGTATAATGCATGGCTTCAGACAGCCCTCTCATGCAATGAGAAGACAAGTGAAGGACATTAAGGCATTGAAGAAAGGGCTCTATGAATCTATATCCATTGGTGTATGGGAGTAGGGCCCTTTCTCACATGCTCCAAGCAAATTTGGTAAGGCATAGCTGCTGGACATGGTAGCGGGGTCTTACCCACTCAGACTTGTGATCCCGTTCAGGTCATCCCAAGCAGATGGCTGCGGGTTCAGTCTCTGCTTGAAGACCTCCAGGAAGAGTGAGGGCACCCCACCAGGCATCTAAGCCCCATCTGGACTTTGCATTTAAAGCAGTATCATGCTAGATTAGTCATGGCTTCCTCCAAAGAATTCTGGGAACTGTAGTTTCTTAAAAGTGCTGAGAGTTGTTTGGAGATCCCTATTTCCTTCACAGAACTACAATTCTCAGAGTGGTTTAACAAAGTGGTTTAGGGAACTTTGTGAATTGAAGGTCTGTGAGTGATAGTTACCAGGATTATTTGGGGGAAGCCATGATTGTTTAAAGGAGTACGATACAAGCTTTAAGTGTACAGGGCAAAATGGGCCACAATAACTATTTCATTTGTTATGTTTCTGACTAGAAATGTTTGATTTATCAAGATGTACCTCACAACAATCAAACTGACAGTGTTGTGAACGCTGTTATAAGAAGCAAGTAGTATGGCTTACAACTGTGAGAAAAATACCAGTCTCTGGAGAAAGTTTAGAGACATTGATTTGAGACTAATGTGGCAACACTAAATGAATTCTTCACATTTTGGCTTCACCACTACTCAATATGACGCTTAATATAATGTCTAATCAGTCCCAGTGTTACTAGAAGGCCATTGGGATTTACTGAACCAATGTCATAAGAGGCATAAATTCTACAGAAACCCCTTAAAGCCCTTGCAGCTACACAAGGGCAACACATACTCAAGCAATCTCAGGCAGTTCTGTGGTGTTGCGCAAGGAGAGAGGCAGTCTCTGAGGTAACAATACTGGGTTTTGAAAACACCCTTGAATGCCTAGCAAGACAGCCAGCGCAATGTTGCACATTATGACAGTGTGCTAGCACAGCAGTTGTCATTGTCCCCACCCCCCAACCCCATTTTAAATTCATACTTGCTAGTACAACAGCTTGTGCTACTGGACATGAGTTTCATACTGAGCACAACAATAAACTTCATTGAGTATTCAATACCTTCTCTAATTATTTAGGAGAAATTTAATGGGCACACTTGCAAATAAGCCTCAGTGAATTCAGCAGGACCTATACGTAATTGCACTGAAAATGCATTTGCAAATGTACTAAAGAAATACGAAGGAAATATCTCTGTTTGCTTTCATTGGAGAGCCAGTGTGGTGTAGTGGTTAAGAGTAGTAGACTTGTAATCTGGTGAAGCAGGTTCGCGTCCCCGTTCCTCCACATGCAGCTGCTGGGTGACCTTGGGCTAGTCACACTTCTTTGAAGTCTCTCAGCCCTACTCACCTCACAGAGTGTTTGTTGTGGGGGAGGAAGGGAAAGGAGAATGTTAGCCGCTTTGAGACTCCTTAGGGTAGTGATAAAGCGGGATATCAAATCCAAACTCTTCTTCTTCTTCATTACAGAGGGAGGACTCACACTTACAGTTGCTAGGGCCACACAGAGAGTTGATTATCTTCTTTCATGGCTAAGAGAGTTTCCACTTATCCTCTGGTTACCTGGTATTGTGACTGGGTGTAAGCATGGAAGAAAATTCTCCTCACAACATGAGAGGACACTACGAATGTGAAGACTGTATGTCCCTCATGTTACCACTCAACACTTGGTAAACGTTCATCTGTATTTATCCTATATTCTAACACAAGGACTGATCCAATACATTTTATTTTATTTTATTTTTCCTGCTTAAAGTGGAACTCTGCCCCGTGCTCCCACAGTACCCAGATCCAGCCAGGTTGTTTTAACAGCAGAGGCAGAATAAAACATTTTCTCCACTCCCTAGCAGTAAAAACAAAACAGATGACGATTTGCTGCCCCAAATCAGCAAAAACACTTGTTTTGAGTAGCCATTATTTTCTTCTGCGCGCATTAGAACATCTGCTTCCACTAACTTTAGATTATGCATTCTCATGCTGGCTTTCCTTCATATGACCAGGAGTATTTTCAGTCTGGGAAAATCTTTGAGATTATCTTAATTCTTTCTACCAACCATAAAGTGATTCATTCACAATAGTTTTTATAGCCCATGTTTTCAAATACAGGAGAGGGTGTTTTCCATAAATCACTGCAGACCGTAGTTTATATATTTCAGAGGCTTGCTTTGATTTAAAACATTGGGGTTTTTTGCACAATATTTCACTTAATTATTTCACTATATTAGCATTCATTATTATTTTGACTACTGCTGTTACATTGCAGGGTTAATGAGAAGGAATGGCCCCACCAACCCACCACGGGCTCCAGCTCCATCCACTTTGAGCTCCAGAGATTACCACTGAGAGAATGCAGCCCAAACAGGACAGGAAGGGTGCACAGGTTGTCCACCCCTAGTTTAGAACCTGGGGCCTTATCTGTTCTATACATTTAAAGCCATATTGTACCACTTTAAGCAGTCATGGCTCCTCTTGAAGAATCCTAGGAGCTACAGTTTGTTAAGGATGCTGTCAGGATGCTGTCAGCGGCTCCCGGCTAGTTGCCCAGGAAATTATAAATACAAGTTTCTTACAGTCCTTTTTTATTTCAGTCTTTACAGAAAGAGGCTATAGAACCGAGCCTCTTGTGTAATGGCATTGTCCTGAATGAATCTCCACCCACCCATCCCGTCTCTCCCACTTCCTCATTCATCATTCTCATCATCTCCTCTACGGGTGCTGCTATGAGCCCTTTGTCTTTGAGCTCTTTGCTCTCCTACTTTCAAGGCTCAACAGGTTCTGGGAGATTGAGGGTCTGGAATGTTTTCTAATGACAACATGTCAGCCAGCTGTTCTGGCTCTCCCACAATTCCCCAACTTTCCCCTTCATCTGCCTCTGAGCTGTGACCTCCTGCAAACCACTGTTGTAAATCTATATTGTCTTCCTGTCCCCCCACCATTCCTCCTCTGCCCAGTCCCTGTCAGGTGCTGGGAGATGCTAGGAGGTCCCTAGTCCCCTCACAGAGCTACAGTCTGCACGGTGGTTTCGCAATCAATCCCTCTTCCCCGGAATGTGTAGCTCGCTGATGGGAATATGGGTCTCCGAACAACTCTCAGTATCCTTAACAAATTACGATTTGCAGGATTCTTTGGAGAAGTCAGGGCTTTTAAAAAGTGGTATGATGCTGCGTTAAAGTGCAGATGGTGCCTGAATAGTCAACTGAATAACCAACCAATAAAGAAAACATTAGGAAACCCAAGACAAAAGTGTTTCTGTAACGGGAATCATTTTAAAACTTTGTTGTTCTTTCTACTGCTCCTAACAGATGTTTGGGCTTCGCTCGTGTTTTGTTCTGATGATTCTTAGCCTCTCTTGTAATGCGCATTTGCTGCTTCACTGCCACAGATGCTGTGGGCAATAAGTGTAGATAAATAAATAAATGGAAAGGGGGTAAGGGGAGTTTATGAACCATTCTTCTTTTGGAAATGCCAGCTTAGGTTTGCCTGCAGCCGTGTTTCACATACACGTTTCACATAATCTTTGCTTTAGAGGGGGTGGGGAGCTTTAAAGAGAAATGGAAAAAGGAAAACAAAAGCAACTCAAAGGAATTAAGGCCCTAAATTTTTGAAATTAGAAACATTGTAAGAAAATAGAATTCAATTATTTATTTGAACTATTTTATGCTCCCACCTCTCCAGGCTCTCAAAGTGTCTCTGGCAACAGCTTAAAATGAAATCTGTCTTAAAGATAAGAAATCAAAAGAAGGGAGACCAGGGACCCCACCAACAGTAGAACCACAGACTGAGCAAGCACATAGGTTCTCTGACCATGGTCCTCCCCACTATGGGTGAGCTGCATTGAATTTATATTTAAATTTAGTAGGGTCTGTAGGCAGTACAGTGGACGCTCGGGTTGCGAATGTGATCTGTGCGGGAGGCACATACGCAACCCACAGCACCGCGTCTGCGCATGCGCGGATCACGATTTGGCGCTCCTGTGCAAAGCGCAATTTAGCACTTCTGCACATGTGCGAGTGCCGAAACCCGGAAGTAACCCGTTCTAGTACTTTTGGGTTCAGCGAGGTGCACAATCCAAAAACGTGTAACCTGTAACCCTAGGTATGACTGTATTTCAGATATTTGGGGTCTAGGTTCTTTAGCACTTTGAACACTAATACAAATTGGGCCTGGAAATTAACTGGCAAGGAGTGCAGCTGTTGTCAAAGAGGGGTTGTGTGATGTGGGTTCTAAATTGAACCCCATACAATAATCTGGCTGCTGAATTTCAGAACAGTTGAAATTTCTGAGTTTTCTTCAAAGGCAGCCTCACACAGAGCATGCTGCAATAATCCAATCTGGATGTCGCCTGAGCATGAAGTACAATGGCCTAGTACTCTCTGCCCAAACAGAGCCACATCTGGTGAGCCAACTGGAGCTGGAAATAAGCATTCCTAGATGCTGGGCATCCAGTGACAATAAACCAAATACAAAATACTGTAGCACCATATAATTGATAACTGGAATGCTAATCTGATGTAGAAGCAACCTAGGACTCAGCTACATTAGTCAAAAAAAGTGTTTTGAATGCAAAACTAAATGGCGCTGGAGAGCAAAAAAAAATTCTTTGCAGTTTTTCCATAGCATTTTTTCTTTTGTTATAACGATTTAATTTCTGACTTATTTATAGTTTTTTTTCCCCTGTGTGTAGATCTACCCATAGACTACCTGGAATGTCTTTCTTTGACGTCTCTCACTTGATGTTCCTTTTTGAGTTTTAGTTTGGACAAGCTGGTCAAGGGCTATAATAGGTTTTGTTTGTTTGTTTTGGCTGGCCCTGACTTGGATATTTTGTCTACCAAACAGGTTCAGGAGAGAACAGAAATGCCAACTGTCAAGGCCTTTTTTTCAGCTATATTTCAGTTAATCTGGTTTTGTAGGCAACTCACTATGAATCACTACAGAGTGATTGCTCATGTGAATAGCTTCAAGTATGGGCAGAGATGCAACAGCATAGACTTAACATCTAACAATGGCTGCGACTGAAGAGTTTACAGAGCTCACTAATGAACAGTACAGTAAGTTGTGTTAAGAATGAACACATTCGCACAACCAGTTGCCATGTGCTGAATCAAACCAAGCTAACACACACACACACACGAATAACAACCTGGTTTGGAGCCATCCTAGAATACGACTTTGTCTCCTGGGTCTTAAATCTGAAGCAAGGACTCATAGCAAAAAAATTGTCAGAACTCACATCCCAAAACTTTGAAAATATATTTAAATAGAGAATTTGTTAGAAAGAAACAAAAAAAATTACTGAACAATTTTTAATTTCTCTGTCCCCTTTTGTAGCTTTAGAGACATGCAGGCAGAAGAAAAGTTGATCCTTAGAAAATGAATAACTCAATACTAAACTGTAGTTTTATATTAAGTTCAAACAACCTGCAATCCACCATGCATCAGTAAATAAAGCATGACAAATGTTCATTCAAAAGGAATCTCAAATTAAATTCCAATCTGATAAAGGTCATTTGTCTTCCCCATGACTCATATCCTGGAATGAAAGGAATATAATATAAATTCTCTTTGTCGTGAACCTTTCTTGTTTCTCATTTGGGGATGTACATCAGATTACTGAGTACGGAAACACGACAGAAAGAAATTTTGCCAAATGCATCACCCCAATCTGCTATCACAAACTGAGCTCTGAATAAAATTGAAATTTTAATTAAGCCACTTAGGTAGCAGAAAACTAAACAAAAGAAGAATCAAAGCCAATCTAATTTATAGGTTTTTCCATCATAATATTACCAACCACCTGTCCTAGCTTCTGCCCAGCATATGCAGGCAGAAGCTTTTACTTATGAGTAAGAAAGATAGCTCCATTCAGGCAAGTAACAGTAGATGCTCGGCAGCTGAAACAATGCTTAGAAGTTGGGGACTCAGGAGGAAGGGAAGAAGTTCAGATCTGGATAGAAGTGAAAGAGATGTCCCAACAAGGTTTCCCACCACTTCTACCATGCTTTTAAAGGTGTGGTCTGCTTAGTCGTGAGGCTGTCTCACCTTGTGGAAATGCCAAGATTGCAAGTGTGTGCTGTGTCAGGGCAGATGGTTCCAGGTGACAAGACTGCACCTTCCTGTTCTGGCTCCAGTTCAGACACCTCTTTCTGTTCAGCCTGCTCAAAGTCCTCCCCAGCTTCCACTGAGACGCTACAGTCTGCAGGAAGATTGTATTGGGAGAGCCAGCAAACTTGGCTCTCTCTTCCAAACCAAATGAAGTTGGGACCAGAGAACAGAAGGTTCACTGCTGTGGAAGCCTCACACAGCTGGCTTTTCAAGCCTCGCTGCCATGTTGGGAAAGGCAGCAGCAAATGCCTGGCCAGCCATCCAATTGGCCCAATCAAAGTTGCACCTTTTTGCGAGAAGACTGCCCCTTAATACCGCCGGCTGAAGGGAATTTCCCAACAACAGCCTGTGGATGAGCATGTTCTGACTGCCAGGGATGAAGGCAGAGCACAAGGGGCAGCAACTGCCCCCCCCCCGTGGAAGCGGTGAGCGGCCATTCTCACCATCCAGTCCCCCACCCCTCTATTTCTTCCTTCTCCTCTTTCATCAGAGCCAGCTAACCCAAGAGCAAAAGGGAAGCACTTTAGACAAAGCAAAATAGAACCAAATAAACCAAAGCACGTGAAGTCTCACTAACTATGCTGCTCTTTTATACTAATTATTACTGGGTGTTTTGTCTTGTACTTGTTTTTAATGTTTATTTCTGTAAGGGCTTGCCCCACTGCTTCCCCCCGGGGATTGCCATTTGTTCCAATCTATCACTAAAGAGCAGATTTTCCCTTGGAAAGGAGCAGGCCAAAGGAGATATCATTCAGACCCATGCCTAGAAGTGTGGGTCAAGTAGAAAACCACTTGGCCCCATGCTTTCTAGGCATGGCACAAGTATCGAAGAACCCTAAGTCACTGTGAGTTCACCTTTGTGGAGAGGAAAGCAAGCAGTAAATATAAATAACAACACCAGCACCCCAGGAAGGGGGTGGAACCATCAGCCAATCAGGACCAGGACAAAAGTCCCTTCCCAGTTAGAAAAATGACCACCCAAAGTCCAACGTGCTCCTCAGTCCAAAAAGTAGCAGGAAAATGGGTTGTGATGTTCTTTGGCCTGCCCAGGCAACACCCTTTAGCTGTGACTACTGCATTGTACAGGGTGAACTAGATGATGCTTTGAGCCTCTTTCAACTCTGCAATTTGTGATTCTGTTATTCTGAGCCTCATTGCCGCCTCTCTTGCACACAGTGGCGTAGCGTGGGGGGTGCAGGGGGGGCCGGCCGCACCGGGCGCAACATCTGGGGGTTAGGGTTAGGGGGCGCAAATCCACGGGTTAGGGGGGGCAAATTACTTGCCTTGCCCCGGGTGCTGACAACCCACGCTACGCCATTGCTTGCACAGCCCTGAAATACCCTGAAACGATGCAGTCCTGCGTCTTCCCTGCCACAAGGCATCCTATGCTGCCTCTTTCCTGCCCCAGCAATCTCTCCCACCCTGCATTCAATGTTGTGGTGCTTAGGGGACCTTTTCCCTTTACTGTTCAGCTGGCATGGACCACCAGCTTTCTAGGAAAGGGATGTATGTGTGTGTGCCTTCTGTATAGTATCCATCACATTGCAAGTACAACGGATGCTTTTTTAAAAAAAAGTAAAAGTATTTTTATTGCTATTATAGTAATAATAAAAGAAGGGTACTAGGAAGACCTTACTGAAGAAGCCACTTCAAACTTCCTCATAAAAAGATCAGGACCACTATAGCATGTTTGGGGAAATGTAGGATGCTTTGATATAAAATTTTAAGATCAATTTTGCTAGGCCATGTTCAGCAGGAATTGTAAAGTTCTTCAGAACTGAAATGGTGGATGTGGACCTTCAGTGTCCCAGGCCAGGTTGGTTTTGGATGAAAGAAGAGTGGGTGACATGAAGGCTCAATACCAAATGCTGTTACTGATGACCTATGCCTGTGATTGCAATAATAGCAGGGTGGGGAATAACACCATCAAATTCATTGCTGATACTTAGAGCAAATGATGACAAGTAATGTAAATGGATTCAGGAGGATTTGGATAATTTAGGTAATTAAGCTGGCAGATGGCTAATGCAATTTAGTGGAAAAGAATGTTAAATAATTGGTTTGGGAAACTGTACCAAATGGAACAATCATATAGTACAATGATTAGAAGGGGAAAGATTCTAGATTACCGAGAAACAAAACCAGAAACCACGTACAGACAAAGTGATTTATTTTCAGGAGAACAATATCTAAAATGGAGGAACTGCGGCTGAATTGCTGTATTACTTTCTGTCCAATAAAGGTGTATCAGCTGCAGCCCCCAAGGACAAATACCATCCAGATGAAATTCACAGTTGAAGTGAAACCCCAGCCAAGGGCTCATCCCAGTTATCATGTGCCTAGAAAACACGAGTCAGAGTGGTTTTCTGCTTGTCTCATGCTTTCTAGGCATGGGTCCAAGTGATTTTCTGTTGCCCACAGTGGATGGGCAGAAGCTACTGCTGGTTGTGTCCCTGCTGGAAGTGCCAATCAGAAACTACCAAAATGGGGCATTTAGGGGACAAGAGCAGAGTCTGTACAGGATCCTGCTGCTGTCATGTGTTAGCAGTGGGCCCAATCTGGGCCTCTTCTCTGCACCGGCCCAGAAGCTGGTCTAGTACAAGAGCATTTCCAAGGCTGTCTAGTGAGGTAGTGGCTGCTCCATTAAGCCCAGTCCCTGCCAGCCAGGGATTGCTTTGTCCAGAATTTTAAAAGATATTTGGGAAGGGGGATGCAATTACCTTTCCTGATGTTAATGGACTTCAGCTAAGGAATTTTCATAGATGAATCCGTTCCTTGCCTCTTTTGTTCCTTGTCTCTTCTAAGGATATATAATGTAACCATACGGCATTGATAAATACTATGTAAACAACGTTTGAGGCTGTAAGCACAAAGGAGGGAAAGGAGTCACTGACAAAACCATCTCCACGCTTGCTATGAAGGGTGTTGGGGGTTTTTATAGCCGCAGAATAGAATGACCTTTGGACAAAGATGATTTATCAAGATTCACATCTCCTCTCTTCCTTTTCCTTGCTCACATTTCTATCACCTCATTTTTTACAGAGAGATTTTATTTTCTGATCAAGACTCCGACTCTTCTCTCGTGTGCCTTTCCAAGGATGCTGGCTACGGAGAAAAAGAATTGACAATTTGAAATAAAGGTAATGATAGGTAATGGCTCACCTAACTGCACCAATGCAATCAGAGAAAAGCACTTAGAGTACTTACGAATAATATATCTAGTTGAAAATATAATTAGCAGGGTAGAATGAAAAAGGGGTATTAATGGTTATGGGGCAGATCCTTCCTGTTGTAGTATGAGAATCGGCAGCATTACCATGAGTAACATTATGTCTTTTGTTATGCATTATTCTCATAATCTCGTCTCCCCTTTTTCACCATGTCGTTAATCAGCCTCATTCTTTTACATCACGGGGGCGGAGGTGAACTGCTTATTCGAGCATGGAGGGCCA
The DNA here is from genome assembly GCF_964188305.1 of Podarcis bocagei. NCBI lineage: Eukaryota > Metazoa > Chordata > Lepidosauria > Squamata > Lacertidae > Podarcis > Podarcis bocagei. Next base: position 40,342,695 of record NC_138134.1, read on the forward strand.
CAGCAAATGTTCACATATTTCTCTGCATTTAAGTGGCAAAATCTGCACGCAATTTGCATGCTTATGGGACAAGCTTTAACACAATGGCACCGGAGCTTTCTCCCCTTGAATCCCCGCTTTGGGTGTCATTTTTTATTCTAGAAAACAATTCCTGGAATATAGAAAAGCATGTAAGCTATTCCTCTTGGGCCTTCTGGCTAGCTGGGTTGTTGTCGACACATTATATTTGAAATAATGAGATGTTACCAAATGTTGAGTAGAGAGCTTCATTTCCGAGTCTTGATTGAAATGTTCTATAAACTCTACAAATGCTGGAGATCAGTGCTGGAGCTTCACATCATATGTGGCCATATAATCATTCCAGAAAACCTTGCTTTCTGGAATGTTGATTTTAAAGGGCCATGCACTACTGAAGGAAAGCACTGGAGGTGTTGTTTTTCATTGAACTAAATAAAAACAGCTCTCAAACACCTTTGTATAGTTCCTAAGCTCATGGATAGGGAGCAGAGGCAGATTTAGGGTAGAGAGATTGGTTTCACCACATTGGGTGCTGGGCCTAGAGGGTGCTGCAAGGCACCACAAGTATGACATATAGTGAATTGAGTAGAACAGAGGGTGGGGGGCACTGAATTTGGGCCTTGCACTGGGGCCATTGAAATTTGAAAGACCAAACTCCACCCCTGCAGAGAGCCAATGGTCCTCCAAATATTATTGGACTCCAACTCACATTAGCCACAGACAGCATGAAAAATGGTCAGGGATGATTCCCCATCCTTGTCTTAAGGTCAGCCCACTCTCCCCTGCTCCTTCCATCAAAATGTATCCTTTAAAAACAAAGTTCTATTCCCTCCTTTGCAACTTTTGCTCCCATCACCTTTGAAGGGTTTAATTAAAGATCATCTGAAGCATCAGCACAGCCCTTAGCACTCAGTGCCTCAGTTCACTATTCAAAGGCGAGATTGGTCCACATTTTACTGGTTTTTAAGTGCTGAACTGATCTCGTGAAGGACTGAAGCCACATCTGTCACATGATCCATCGCATCCTGGAAATTCTTCCCAAAACCTAAGACTCAGCGTGATGTAGAGGGGATACATTATAGACTATAGAGTTTGTATTGAGGAATCCTGACTTCAAATCGCTAGATGGCCTTGGGCAAGTCATTGTTTTCAGCCTCAGTTACAGTTAAAATGGAGAGTGTCTATAAGAGAAGTGCAGATGAATGGCTTAATCACAGTTACCTGGGAGACAATTCCATTTACTATATGGGATACTGAATGTAAAAAAACCACACCGTTTCCACACTTTCTGTGCAGTTTAGGAGTTTACTTTTTTTTAATTGAATAGCAGCAGAATAGAATAGTGTTTGAACAAACATGATTGACTGAGATTCACAACTTCTCCCTTCCTCTTCCTTTTTCACGTTTCTTTCAGCTTATCTTTATAAGTGAAATTTTATTTACTGAATAAACACAGTCAGGATTGTACTGCACAGCACTTCACATACTAAAAAGGTGCTAAACCAGGATACAACTAACTAGTCACACATTGGCACATTTATAAGACCTGTTAAACACATCCGTATCCATTGAAAAAGACAACTTGTGTTCTCTCAGCCCTATTGACAGTGGCCATTTGAATTGGCCATAAGTGTTATATTTGGAATTAGAAGGAAGTTTCCTCAGATCACATTGTCCAGTAGCTTGAGGCAAATGGATGTATTTTTCTATATCAGTCTTGCACAACTGGTGAGCTTTTAAGCCAAGGATGGGTTAGACAGCAAACTAATAGCTGGGGATGAACATATGTATCAGTTTCAGTTTCTCATTTTTCCAATCTTAAAGTTCCGTTCCCTACATTTCCACACCAGTTTGCAATTTTTGTTATAAAAAACTTCTCATGAAAATTCATCAACATTTTAGTTCGATTTTCTCCTAATAGCCACATTTTGTATGCAGTTTTGCCTGATCTACACATTGAAAAGGATTTTCTTCTAATATAATTCTGTATGCTATTTTCAATATTATGCGCATTCATATGCATTTTTGTACATATTACATGGCTAGAAAACTGCTTTGAAAAATTCAGAGAAGAAAGGGAAAAAAATCAAAGGATGACTGTATTTTGGTTTTTGTATTGTTTCAATAAGTGCAAATTAGTAAGTTCATCTTTAAATGTGAACTGAATCAAATTTCTCCCCCATCCTTATTAGTGGCCTGCCTTATGTTACAAAACCTGTATGCTGGTGGCAGGTAAGAGAGAAACAAGGCTGGTTCACTGTGATTAACTTGATGGGTTGCAGGTTATTCAAACCTGTCCAGTTTGGCTGTCTCATTCCATATTGAATCCCCTTGCCCTTAGGGGTGAGCTTTGGTCTTTGAAATTTCAGCGGCACCTTGCACGAGGCCAAACTTCAGCGCGCACACCCGCCTCTCACCTTCCGTTCTGCTCAATTCACTACATCATAGTTGTGATACTCTGCGATGCCCCCTAGGTTCAGTACCCAGAGTAGTGGAAATGGCTGCACTGCCCTAAATCTGCCTCTGCTGCTTTCCAATCTTGGGAGCACCACTCTTGACCACCACCACTCCTCGGTGTTTCTCTGCAGATGCTTAAATGATGTGTGATATGAGATGAGGAAATGGGTTAATCAGTGGTGCAGTTAGGTAATTTTAGACCCTACACTTACTGGTCTTTGGTGGGGGGCACTTTTGAGATGGTAATGTGCATTACTTCACTTACTTCAAAATGTGGTAAATCAGTCCTGCTGTGTTTTGTGGGCTCCTGTTACTCTTTCTCCTTGATGGGACCCTGGATATATGCCCCAAAGCAGTGGCGTAGCGTGGGTTGTCAGCACCCGGGGCAAGGCAAGTAATTTGCGCCCCCTAACCTGTGGATTTGCGCCCCTAACCCTAACCCCCAGATGTTGCGCCCGGTGCAGCCGGCCCCCCCTGCACCCCCCACGCTACGCCACTGCCCCAAAGTCCTACTTTGATGGTGCCACTGAGCTTAATGTATTGAATATGTTTTAATCCAGAAGGCTGGGTAAAATGACCTTCAGGAATATAGCTCTGTGACTATACTGAAGAACAGGAAGAAAACAGATCTCCACAACATTTTAGCTCATGAGACATGTCATCCTAAAATCTTTTTTTTTTAACAAAAAAAAAGACAGAAGTTATGTTTTATCTGTCAAATTCTTTTACGAGCCATTGAATGAGTTGTGAGCAATTGATGTTAATTGAATGGTATCTTCTAGCTGTGCTGCTACTGGTGACACTTTGATGACCTCAAAGTGATCTTATATTTGAATTTTTTTTCAGGGTGTGTGCCAGAATGCCTAACCTATGCCGATGTCTGGCATGCTTCAGCTGCTGCTGTACGTGTATGGAATACCATTCAAATTTGTAGTAACATACACTAGGTAGCTAAACAATGTGGGAAATTAGCAGATACAGAGAACAGTGCAGAAATAGATTAGAGACTAAAATGTGCCGCAGCCCCAATTTGGCTGTCTGATACAGCCAAGGAAGCTAACGGTGACTGCAAATTGATAGGGGCATTGACAGATGGACGATCGTGAAGGGGAGCAAAGTGAGTGCAGCAGAAATATGTACTCCAGAAGTCTGCTTTTTATACGCAGTGGCCAAGGTTAGAAAGTCTGTACTGCCAATGCAAAGACTAGGGACACAATTCTTCCTCGTGTAAGCTGCAATAAAGACGGGAGCAGGCACACAGTGACAATCACAAGTAGGGAGAGCACTGTTGCACTTGGATACTGCTTTCACACTTCCCATTGGCCACTGTGGGAATAGGGCACTGGATGATATGGACATAGGCCTGATCTAGCAGGGCTGTTCTTACGTTCATATCACTTCCTGTTTATGACTTAATACACTCTCAGTAGGCATGTGCTCATTGGCCATACTGCAGAACTTGGTGCCTTTGTGAATCTTCCAGACCTAATCTTCTTGCTCTTCTTCATTGGAGATTTTTAAGCAGAGGTTGGATGGCCATCTATTATGGATGCTTTAGCTGAGATTCCTGCATTGCAGGGGGTTGGAACAGAAGACCCTCAGGGTCCCTTCCTACAATTCTATTCTGTGATTCTTCCGAAATAGCACTTCTGGCTTTCAAACAAGCATTACTCTGCAGCTACCTGCACTGTTCTATAAGGTGTTGCTATAGACCTTTCATAAAACCTTCCAGTGGCTTTTCCAGTCTTTCTATTGTCACAATGCTTTATTCTACTCAGGCTTAAGCCTACATATGTCCTATGAAAGAGGGAGTTCCAGTACTGCATGGCAACTGCCCATAACAACTCTTTGTTTAATCTGTCCCTTCTAACTTGCCAGAGAGAGCAAGAGACTCTGTTTGAACTGTCAGTCTGTACTTTTTTGCATTTCATTTCCCTCTGACCTCACTGCTTACAACTCCTTACCATTTGTCAGCTGCAACTGAGAGTAACACTTCAGGCATCTGATGAAGTGGACTCTAATGCACAAAAGCTTGTGCCACAACAAAATTTGTTACTCTTTTAAGATGCCAAAAGGTTCTTTGTCGTTTTGCTGCAAACAAGGGCCTATCGTTGGCTGACTGCACAGACTGCAACTGAATAATGGAGAATTGTCTCAATCTTTCACACTTTGCATGTGCATCTGCAAAAACAAAACTTGTGCAGAAGCAGAATTCTTACCTAGGGATTGGACAATGGGGGTGGGTTTTTTACTCACATATTAATGCAGATCTACCTAATTTACATGGGACGCGGGTGGCGCTGTGGGTAAAAGCCTCAGCGCCTAGGGCTTGCCGATCGAAAGGTCGGCGGTTCGAATCCCCACGGCGGGGTGCGCTCCCGCTGCTCGGTCCCAGCGCCTGCCAACCTAGCAGTTCGAAAGCACCCCTGGGTGCAAGTAGATAAATAGGTACCGCTTACCAGCGGGAAGGTAAACGGCGTTCCGTGTGCTGCGCTGGCTCGCCAGATGCAGCTTTGTCACGCTGGCCACGTGACCCGGAAGTGTCTCCGGACAGCGCTGGCCCACGGCCTATAGAGTGAGATGGGCGCACAAACCCCAGAGTCTGTCAAGACTGGCCCGTTCGGGCAGGGGTACCTTTACCTTTACCTTTACCTAATTTACACTACCAAAACCAATAGAGACCCCCCCCCAAAAAAGTTATCATTCAAAATTTGCACTTTGCATTTCATGATGCCGTTCTCCAACCAAAAACGGAGCAGAAAAAAATGCACACATGAGACACTGTAAATATATTATGGGACATGGTACCCAAGACTTATATATTAGTGAAAATAACATAACATTATATTAGCAGAAATTGCCCTTTAAATTGTGTACAAAAACACATGTGAAAAAATCACAGCATGGGACAAATTGACAGATTTCTCCACTCCTCCTTCTACCTATGCATGGACTTTCCTGCTCATGTCAGCAGAAGGGGCTGCTCTGCACAAATATTCTTTTGAATTGAGCTCTCCCCTTCACTGAATGAAGAATATTGCTAACTTGGAATCACAGAGTGCTCAACAAATAGGGAGAACTGTATTTGAAAGCAAGCAGAATACATGGTATTTTGCAAAGTATTCCACTGAAAGCTTGGCTAAAATTGCCTAGCTGTTCAAGTCTGAAGACTGTAGTGGTAGGAGAGATTTGAAAAACAGTCCCATCTTTGATCTGTGTTTTCAGTCCAATGCACAAATGTGTTCAGCCACAGCTATATTCCTCTTTTCATACTACAAAAGGCCTGGATAGATATCTGAAGTCTTTTTTTCTTTTTTTACAAAATGTTATCTGTTACTAATACCAGAATAAAAAGTAATCAGTGAAAGCTACAGGGAGTAATATACCCACACAGAGAGATCCAAAGGAAAACATCTTGGAGAGATGAGAATGTCAGTGAAAGGAACAAGGAAAGGGGAGATCTGAAAATATTATTGTAGCTAACAACATTGTACATTAGCCACCATTATGTGAAAGATCCCACACTTGAATAAAAGCACATCATTATTTTAAAATCACATTGGGTAATAATCCACCATTGAACAAGCTTTCACTCGCATAAAGAGACTTCACTTTCTTCACTTCTCCCCTGAAGCCCTCTGCACACCCTATAATCAGCTTCGGGGGGGTCCCAACATTCAGGAGCAGGTTGGGGGAGCAGGGAATTGCATAAGGGAGGAGAGGGAGGCGAAGTCCCCTTGTGTGAGTAGGAGTGCATTCTACTCATGCACTGACAGCTTTGCATACAACCTATTCACTGGATATGGTGAGAGTGCAAATTCATCCACCATCTGTGAAATTTGAAGTGCTGCGCTTTGACATTTGTTCTAGCTTTTGTATCCGAACACTTAAGTACAGAACCTAGATGGTGGTCTTGTTTTGAATTATATCTCTTCTATACTTCACACACTTTTGAATATAATAAAAATGGTTTCAAATTATAACAAGTAGGACTTCTTAAAAACTTCCAAGCCACCTGACTTCACTTTTATACTCCCTAATCATAATAACGAAGGCTTACTTCAGTCTTGTTCCCTGGAGTTGTAACCTGCTTGCCCCCTGTGTTGTATGATGGCTAATTTTATTCATCATCACCCTAGCAATGAAAAACTGGAATTCAGGCACTGTCTGGGCAGGGAATCCGAATCTAGCACTGGCATTTTGAGCAGCCATCAAACAATTATATATTAGCCACACAAACACCCCAGAACCTTCCCTTGTTTTCACCAGCTAGAACAAGCATGTTTTTAAAATAGCAATAAAATACACCAAACCAAAATTATAGCTGCAGAGAAACATCAGTTAACTACAGATGACTAGAGATAATAAAAAGAATTCTAAATTATTCATCATCAAATATCTATCTTGCCCTTCCAAATGGGGCTCAAAGTGTCAAACAGCAAAGTAGTAAAACAATGCAATTAAAAATAAGAAATCCATTTAAAACCTTTTTCAAAACAATTAAAGGCAATCTAAAAATAATTAATAACAGCCACATACCCTCATAACAAATAACTTCAAGAGCAGTATTTTCCAGTTATCAAATGCCTGGGTAAACAGGAATGTTTATACATTCCTCCTGAATGTTAATATTTAGTGACAGATACACCTCAGTAGGTGAGCATTCCACAAAAAGAGAACCACCACTGAGATGGATCTGTCATTGGTCAGCACTACCCAGAGAGCCCCCAGGGCAGCAGCACCAACAGGGCCACCTCTGCTCATCCTAGGGCATAGATGGTTGTGTTTCAGTTACTCAGGGCTCAAGGATGTGGACAAGGTGCTTGGATTGGTTAGGGTGACCACTTGCACTCGGACCCTTGCCCCTCTTGGCTGATAAAATCAAGCAGGGAGGGGACAGCTGGCTGGGCCAGAGTGGCGATTAACGCCTACTTACTAGTGCAGGTGGTCCCTGTCTGCTTAAAGGAGGCACTGGTAAAACTATTCCTCAAGAAACTCTCCCTGGATTTAGAAAATCTAAGTAATTACTGGCCAGTTGTCAATCTCCCCTTCTTGAGCAAGGTTCCTGAGTGGGTGGTCAGAAACAAGATCCAGGCGCTCTTGAAGGAAACTGATTTTCTAGATCCATTTGAAATGGGGTTTAGGTCTGGTTTTGGCATAGAAATTGCTTTGGTTTCCTTGTATGAGGATGAGAGACAGAAGAAATATGTCCTTATTAATTCTCAAACTCTCAGCGGCTTTTGCTTTGTGGTAGTTCTGGTCCTACTTGGATGGTCATTTCCAGAGGGTGATGCTTGGGCCCCATGGAGCCTTCAATGTTGGGTTCTTCAGGATTCAATTTTACTCCCCAAGCTGTTTAACCTCCTCATGAAATAGCTGAGTGGGATTATCCAGAGGTTTGGAGTGTGATGTCAGCAATATGCTGATGTCACACAGCTCTACTTCTCCTTTACATCTGCAGGTGAGGCAGTGGCTGTGCTGGACTGTTGCCTTGCCTTGGTAAAGGACTGGGTGAGAACCAACAAACTGAAGCTCAATCCAGATAAGACTGAGGTACTGAGGAAAGAAAGGGGAAGAACAGAGGGAAGAACAGGGAGGAACGGGGACGAAATGGAACGGGGACAGAATGGGTGGTATGGGCTTATGCAATGTGCGCTTTGACCTAAAACGCAACACCCATGGAAATGGGGAGTAGCCTGTAGGCCTTTGAACATGCACAGCAAAAGGAAAACTTCTGGAATCACTGAAAACCATCAGATTCCAATCGATTCATCACCAGCATTGGAATCTAGAACAGTTTCTGTATACATCCCACAAATTTAACAGAATCCAGATTGGAATATCCAGGTCTGTCATACTTATTTCTGGCTGAAATCTGTGGGTCTGGACTACAGTAGGGGAGAAAAAAATCCAGAAAGCAACACTTTATTTCCAACTCTGACAGACTTGAATTCTACAGGATGTGTAGCATTGAGGTAAACAGTAAATAAGGTGAGCCTACAAAGAACCACCTCTACTGTCCCTCCCTCCCAGGCCTCCTCATGTCCGCTGATGAAAGAAGAAGCTCAAGTCCTCCTATTTGTAGTTAAACTATATAGCTTTAGTAAGACTGAAACATCTAAATTCCTATGTAAACAGGTGCATATTTTAGCTCTCCTTCCCAGGGGCATAGTAAGTGTTATTAAATATAGCGCAGGCAGCAGATTTTCCTTTATGAAGATTTAGTTATATCAACAGAACTCTGAAAAGATTTGCAGTAGAAAGCAGTGAAGTACTAAAATATCATAGTTCTCTGAACTGACACGTTGTTATCAGTCTTACGACGGCTTTCTTTAGGGCTGTCATTGGATTATGGTAATTTTTCTAAGTAATGGATCTCATCAGTGTAGAAACCTGTAAACTATTGAGAGCTCAGGAGAAGCAGAGAGAGTGTGAGAGAGAGAGAGCACTGTGGTATAAATAGCTGTGCACTCAAGAAATTCCAAACTGGGTTAGAAATTCTGCTCTCTTCCATACACCCCATTCGCCCTACCCAGGAGAAAATAAGGAAACAACTTCCAAACACAATTCTTTTCTACACCTTCAGCAAAGAGTGAAAAAGACAGGAGTCCCCACCTCCAGCAATTTAAGCAAGAAAAAAATATGCTCTCAGAAGATATCTGTCTTTATGCGTTTTCTGTATCTTGGTTAAAGATGCCAACTGGGAACACAATGTGAATTGTATTTTGGGCTGGCTTTAACCTTGACAGAAACATAGGATTGGTTCAGAAACTGTTATTTTGCTGTCTCCATGGAAGCGTCTGAAGCTCGCGGTGTGAACTGGGCTGTGCACAGATGCAGCCTGCAACAACGTCTACAAGTCTGAAACCACTTCCCCCCCCCCCCAGCTACCACAAACATGGGGTTGGTTATTTCTGCCAGTAGGGAAGCTTCCTCTAACACGAACTTTCTCCACTGGAGAAAAGAGCCTTTTCTGTTGTGTAGAAGGGAACCTTTGGATCCCACTTGTGGGAAATGCTGTAGCTTTAACTTTTCTTCATGTGGTTGTGGATTGGGGAGTGAAGCTGTGGCTCCTTACATGAAGAAGCCCATAACTGCATGATCAAACCCACAGCCTTTCCGAAATCAGTTTTTAGCACAACAAATGCACATTTATTTCCCATTTGTAGTTCAAAGTCTAGGTATCTTCCCTCTGTATTGCAATTCATATGATTTTTTTTCTAGCAATAGATGCACTCTACTTTGTAGCTAGGAAACATGGACAGTTCTGCCATTAGACAGGGTGAGATCACTCACTTCAGGGGTACCATTAAATTTCCAATTATTTAGCTATTATAATATTTTTACCATTATGGAAGAACATTTGGATGTTATATCTCAGGCAGCAAAATCTCCTGGGTCATCACTTGTGGAAAAATGTGATTATTTCCCCAGGTATCACAACCATTTATATTGAAATTGCTGGGTGGAACTTAGCTGCTTGAGTGTCATAAGTGCTTAATGGATAATGCCAATGATGTGAATAATATTAAGCAGCACACAGTATCTTTATCACCTACGCTCAAAGGACCTAACTAAACATGACACAGGAGATATGCCAGTGGATCTCCCAAAACCTTGTCCTCTTCCTAAAACCAGCTGCAATATGAGTGCCTGTACGTTTTTTCCCTGCACAGTTCCAGTGCAGGCAATTCTGATCATCATGGAAGGAGAGGGTTAAGTGCACCCCATCATGTCACAACTCCAATTTAAATTCCCCCAGCAGCTTCTTTTAACAAAATTTAAAATGCTGGAAGGTGCATTCATGCATCTTTTGTGTCATTTCATTCAGCCCATAGGAAGTTTTTTCAGGTATTTTGTATCTTAAAGCAATACTCCTACTTGACGGGTTCCAGCATCCTGTCCCTCTTCATTTTCATCCTAAGGAAATGGTTGCTTAGCTGGAGTTGTCATATCACCATTCTGATGCTGTGCTAGAGAAGCCAAGCTGGTATTGACTGAACTGTGACAGGGAAGATTGCCTGCACATGTACTGGGCTCTGTGACTTAAGGCATATTTGGGCACTCAGCTCAGATGCCTGAAGTGCTATTACCCTTCTTTGGCCCAAAGGAAAATGCCAGACACAGATGCAGGGAAATCTCCAGACATAGTAATGTAAGACTTGTCATGGACCAGGAGTCAGCTTCACCTGCTGAGCAGCAGTCTGAAGGAGCAGAAATCAAAGTGACTCCACCTGCTGTTGATCAGCCTTCTTGCTCCTGATGAGAACCAGCTGGCTCCAGCTTTCTCAAGCAGGGCTTCCAGCCTCAGTCAGTTGCTGGAAACAATATGGTAATTGTCATTCTTGACCAGAACTTGCTGCTTCTTGCAACCCTGGACCCTCAGCTTTCTTGACCCCTGAATCATCTGACTACTGAAGTGAGATACTTCTGACCTTAAGACTGGACTGGACCTTGTATATGGACTCTGCCTCCAGGCAAGTACCCCCCTGAAACTTGGCAGGCTGGCTGGCTTCTCCCTCCACTAAGCTCTGCCATGGCTAGCAGCACAGACCTACGGCAAGACTGTCAGTGTTTGCAAAAAAGCAAAAAAAAAGAAGGAAAGGGTTCTGACCTCCCTTTATCTTCTCAGTCTCCTTGTCGGCACAAAAAGAGTCCACGGGAATATCCTTGCAGAGTTTTATTAAAAGTCTTTGTGCAAAACATGACTGAATAACTATACACACCAGCACCAACCAACCCAAACACCAGCCACAGCCCAAACTAACATTTCTCACTTATATATACAACCTGCTGCAGGCTGCTGAGTCATGCTGACCCAGCTTTATTCGCATTAAAGAAACAGCAGCCATTTTAGCTGTGACACCCCTTCTGTTTCTTAAATGCGAAAAACCCCAACAGAAACAATACATTATATACATAAACCCAGTTTTGTCATCAATTCATTATGGCATGTTGCTGGCAAAGGCTTAGTAAACAAATCAGCAATATTATCTTGTGACTGACAATACTCCAGTTTGATTACCCCATTCTGTACACAATCTCTCACATTCGCATGACGGATAGCAATATGTTTTGATGCGGATTTCATTATTTCCGAGCCCGCTAATGCAATGCACGATTGGCTATCTTCATACACTTGGATAGGCAAATCTACTTTACAATCTAGATCTTTTAGTATCTGTATAAACCATATGATTTCATTGCATGCTAGTGACAGGCTCCCATATTCTGCCTCACAGGATGAGGTTGCAACAAATCCTTGTTTCTTTGACCTCCATCCAATTATGGAATTGGCAAACATCATAACCATTCCACTTGTAGATTTTCTAGTAGCTACACAGCTTCCCCAGTCCGCATCGACAAACACTTCTAGTTTTTCATCTTGTGTACTAGATATCTTTAAACATACATTTAATGTCCCCTTTAGATATCTGATAAGCCTTTTCAAAGCACACCAATCGGCAGTACTGGGTTTAGATACACGTTGGCTCAGAACATTTGTAGCACATGCAATGTCGGGCCTTGACCACTGGCTTAAATACAACAGTGATCCTATTTTTGAGTGATACAACTCAGGCTGATCAAATTCATCATCACACAGTGTCTTTGGGAAATCTGGTGTCATGGGAGTCTGAACTGGCTTGCAGTTTTCCATGCCAAACTGCTCTATTAAATGAAGAATTTTCTCTTTCTGGCTCAATAGGAAGCTTCCAGGCCCTAAGGCTTTAAGCTTAAACCTCTTTTCCAGTTGACTTGTGAGTTTCTGGATCTCATCTGTGGAACTCCCTGCCACAAGCAAATCATCAACAAAGACTAAGAGCATTAGATATTTGTTGCCTGTCCCCTTGGTGTACAGGCATGGATCAGCCACACTTCTTTTAAAACCAAGTTTTACAAGGGCTTCATTTAAACACTGGTTCCAACACCTTCCACTTTGTTTGAGACCGTAAACAGCCTTTCTCAAATGCCAGACTGCACCATTCTCCTCTTCAAACCCAGGGGGTTGTCTCATTAACACTTCATGGTCTAAATTTGCATGCAGATATGCAGCATCAACATCAAAATGGTGCACTGCTAGTTGTCTTACAGCAGCAATGGAAAGCATTAAACGAAAAGTTTCACTCTTTACCGTGGGAGAAAACACTTCATCATAACTCTCCCCTTTAATCTGAGTGAACCCTCTGGCTACTAATCTGGCTCGAAAACGTGGTTCCCCAGATGCAAGGGTTTTCCTTTTGTAAACCCACTTGCATGACACCACTCTGCCACCAGGTGGCGGCATTATGACCTCAAACACTTTGTTACGTTTAAAAGAGTCCATTTCTTCTTTCATAGCTTGTTCCCACAAAGTACGTTCCCCAGGGGGTAAGTCTAAGACTTCATTATAACTTTGTGGTTCCACACAACTCACATTGCATACTCTCACTCCTCCTAGGGTCAAACGCTGAGGAGGTACACCCTTGTTTGAACGCTGGGAGCGCCTAGGCACAACTACTTCTTCTTCCCCCCTTATCTCTGGCTCTTCTTCCTCTTCCTCTAGAGAAGTATTATCTATTGCCACATCTTTTGGGGAAATCTGTGCCTCCTCCTCATTCTGCTCCTGTATTGCCAATGGCTGAGAAGAAGCCTCTTCTCTTACTTGAAGGGGCAGTAGGCAATCAGGGTTGGCATGGATCGCAGTCCATCTGTCCTGGTCAGCGAAGTCTGCACTTCGTGACAGAACCACGCGTCCTGGGCGTAAATTGAAACGCCACCCTTTGCCATAGGACTGATATCCCACAAACCGCAGTTTCTGCGCTCTAGCGCCCCCTTTCTGACGCTGAGCTTTGGGAATGTTTACATGTGCCCAAGAACCCCAATTATGGAGCATTGTCCACTCTGGTTCTTTCCCAAACAACACACGATATGGAATATCGTTTATAGAGCTAGACCAGGTCCTATTAATCAAAAAGTTCGCGGTCAGAAAAGCCTCGCCCCACAGCCTATGGTTGTGGCCCAATCCTGCATCCACTAGCAGGCAGTCCTTTACTGACTGTATCACAGCCCCACGTCTTTCACACAGACCATTTTCAGCAGGGCTATAAGGGTTAGTCAAACGGTGAGTGATCCCCTTACGTCGCAACCATGCCCCAAATTGTTTGTTCAGAAATTCTCCGCCCCTATCTGTTTGCAGCTGCACAACAGGCCGAGCGAAGAGCTTTTCAGCTTGGGCAACCCATTCTCTGAATGTGGGGAAACACTCAGATTTCTGCTTTAACAAAAACAGCCAACTAAAACGTGATTTGTCATCTATTACCAGAAAAGCATATCTGGCGCCCCCTTCAGTCTTCTGTGGAAAAGGGCCTATCACGTCACAATGGACAAGTTCTAAAACCTCTTTAGATACTCTGTCGCTTTTAGAAGCCACAGGCTTCCTCTTAGATTTGGCCATTTTACATACATTGCAATCTAGGAAACAGTTACAGCTATTTACTTTTAGGTTCTTGCACACCTTTTGCATTTCTGAAAGCACACGGAAATTGGCGTGACCCAGTTTTCTGTGCAGTTGATGTACACACCCCTTATGAACTGGCAAATTATCCTGAACCACCTGGGCTGCTTTAACAGGCTTGTCCTGCATTACATATAACCCATTTTCCAACTTTGCATGGCCACATACCTGAGTTCCATTTTTTATCAGACAGCCATCCTGCGTGAACTTAACACTATACCCTGCATTAATCAAACAGCTTACAGACAGTAAACAATAGTCCAAACTGCTGACAAACAGAGTCTCTGGTAGAGTAGTGTTCAAGCACTGCAGGAAACATGTTCCCTGGCCATCAATCTTGCTTCTACGACCATCAGCAAGATAGATTGAGTCTTTTCCATCAGCTGGCTTCTCCAGGGTCTTAAAGTCCTCCCGACTATTGCAGATAATCCTGCTGCTGCCAGAGTCCAGCAACCATGTTCCTCGAGGTATCTTCCTCTCCTCCCGAGAAAATGCAGACACAAACTGAGTAGAACGCGTGTTCTTCTTCTCTGAAGAGAACCCCTTCTGCTTACGTTTCTGTGTCGATTGCTGTCTCTGCTCCATGTCGTCTCCTGGAAGTCTTGCCCTGCATTGACGTTGGAGATGCCCAGGTTGGTTGCATCTATAGCACCGCCTCACTGCCATGGCCAAGTCCAAGCCTTGGCGTTGCTCCATTGGCAGATTCTGCTGCTGGCCCCCTCGACTGTAACTCCTCCGCTCTTGGAGTTCAGCCTGTCTGTCTGACCTTCTTTCTGCTTCTTCGGTCAATCTGCCAACCACATACTCAAGGGTCAGATCTCGGGGACGCATACTCTCCATGCTGTTAATCACAGGCAACCAGCTTTCAGGCAAACTTGAAAGGATAATGTAGGTTTGGTCAGTCTCATCATAACGCTTACCTCTCTGTTGTAGTTGAAGAAACAGAGATTTCAGTGTTTGAAGATGAGTTGCCAAACTCTCACCTTCTTTCATAACAGTCCTGAACAGCCTTCTGGTCAGAGAAATTATAGTTCCAGCAGTTTCTCTGACATGCATTGCCCTTAATAAATTCCAGCACTCAAACGCTGTGCTGGCATTTGCTACATGCAATAACTGAGAGTTGCTCAAACACAGCATAATTTGGGCACGGGCCCTTTCATCCAGCCGTTTTTTCTCAGCAGAGTCCCGTCTCAAAACCTCAGTTTCAACACAGTCCCATAGTCCATCTCTCCTTAACAACTGCTGCATTTTAATTGACCAACTCAGCCAGTTGCTCTCTGAGAGAAGTTCAAAAGGGATGCCTCCACCAATATTTACAACTTGGGAAGACTGGAAATCTGCCATCTCTGCTGGTGCTTGCTGAGCCCCTTCTGTAGGGCCTCCAGCAATCTCTCCTGACTCTCTCTTTAGAGTCCAACTGGACGGTCCTGGCTGGCACTCACCGGCTTCTAGCTGCTGCCTCTGTTGACCCTCAGGTCCCGCCTGGCTCTGCAACTGGTGTAGCTACTCTGTGAGTTGCCTACTGTGGTCCTCTAGCAGTTCAAACTGTTCCAGTAGCCGATGCTGAGTGCTTTCCTGATCCTCAGATCCTAGCCGCTCCAGCGTCGCTGCAGACAGCTACAGCTTGCCACCAACTGCTCCAACGCACAGCCACTGTCTCTGTACACCACCAGCTCCCTGCTGAGATGCTGTTAGTCGTTTTGCACTCTGCACATGCTCAGAAACACTGGGCCCATAACCTGTCAGTGTTTGCAAAAAAGCAAAAAAGAAGAAGGAAAGGGTTCTGACCTCCCTTTATCTTCTCAGTCTCCTTGTCGGCACAAAAAGAGTCCACGGGAATATCCTTGCAGAGTTTTATTAAAAGTCTTTGTGCAAAACATGACTGAATAACTATACACACCAGCACCAACCAACCCAAACACCAGCCACAGCCCAAACTAACATTTCTCACTTATATATGCAACCTGCTGCAGGCTGCTGAGTCATGCTGACCCAGCTTTATTCGCATTAAAGAAACAGCAGCCATTTTAGCTGTGACAAAGACTGCCAGAGCCATACAAACAAAGCTTCAGATTTGCAGTCTGAATGATACTCTGGGTTTAACTGGCAATGATGAAGGTAAAATAATTTCCTTTATCTTAAACTTGGATAAATTATTCAATTATAAAATATCCTTCCTTTATCTTAAACTTGGAGAAATTATTTAGAAACCAAGCATAAGAAGATTCAACATTTCACTTCATCGTTCCATTTAATGAATAAATGGAAGATGACATATTGCCCTTAAGCAAACTATTGTCTTACCACTACTACTGAGCAATCCAGACATTGTAACAAGGGTAAAAATACGCAGCCTAGAGGTGTCACGCACTAGGGAAACCCAAACTGTTTCATAAATGGGGGCCATTCCAAATGTTCCAAAATACAGAAAAGCACTTTCACATAATGTGAGACTACCTGCCCCTGCCCCCCATGGTTTTGTCTCTTATGGCCGCACATGAATGCATTTTGGAGAATCTGTGTATTCCAGGGAACAATAACTTCCCAGCATATTTTATTTATTTGCTTACCCACTGAATACATATCTATCCTGCTTTTAAGCCGAGTTAATTTGCAAGGATATTTCAGTGAGAAACCCAGAAACCACAACAAATATTAAGACAGTAAATCAAAACAGACGTCAGCAATAAAGCACAGAAATCCTTTCTTACAGATAGGTTGGCGAAATAAAACAGTTTTAACCTGGCACCTGAAACTCAATAGCTTCATTTGCAGGCAAAACTGTGAGGAGAGTATTCCATAACAGTGGTGCCACCATATTAAAGGTTCTGTTTTTGGTTATTGCCTGTGAAGGCACATGAAGAAGGGCCTTTGAAGATTATCTTAATAGGCAGCCAAGTTCCTATGGAAGCAGACAATCATTTACAGAGCCCAGTCAAAACCAACACTTTGAATTGAACCCAGAAATGCACAAGAACATGTGCACTCCTGGTGCTGGTTATTACTTTTAAATTGTGGTGCTTGGTGCCCATTGGGAGTGGTAAGGTGGAAGGCAGGGATACCAACGGTAAGAGAAGCCAGAGTGAATCGTAGGCAGAGCCAACTACGGTAGTTCCAGATTTGTTCCCATCTTCCGTCATCCTTAGTTCTATGACATGGGTAGGCAAACTAAGGCCCGGGGGCCGGATCAGGCCCAATCGCCTTCTAAATCCAACCCGCGGAAGGTCTGGGAATCAGCGTGTTTTTACATGAGTAGAATGTGTCCTTTTATTTAAAATGCATCTCTGGGTTATTTGTGGGGCATAGAAATTCATTATTTTTTTTCAAAATATAGTCCGCCGCCCCCCACAAGGTCTGAGGGACAGTAGACCAGCCCCCTGCTGAAAAAGTTTGCTGACCCCTGTTCTATAATGTCAACACTGAGAATAAGGAAGGAAAAGCCAATAGGCAATGTTGCCCTCTGACTGGCTGAAAGAAGGCAGGCAAGCAGGGGCTGGCTGAAGGCCAACTGAGGTTGGTGCGGCAATGTCTGATTCACCCTCATGCTGCTTTAAAGCCCTGAATGGGTTTGGACTAGAATATCTACAGAACTGCCCATCTTCTCCTGCCCATATCTTAACATCAGTGTCAGAGAGTCTGTTGCAGTGCCGACAACTGACTGATGGGCACACAAAATTTGGCCTTTTTCAGCATTGGAATTCACTTCCAACAGAGATCAGGATAACTCTTGTCATTTGAATCTTTTCAAAAAGCTTTAAAAAGTTATCTTTTCACTTTGGCTTTAAATGCAGAATAAGGGTGAGGGTCATAGCTGGAAAGTTTGCTGGATTTATTAATGGTTGTTTTTTTTAATTAATGCTGGTTTATCTGTTAAGTGCATTGTATTTGTCATTGTTTGGTTAGGTGGCATTGGTTTTATTGTAAGCCACACTATGGAGGAAGTTCCTAAAAAAAACACACCACCCAAAGTATAAATGTTTAAATAAATTAATTTAAATGTGGCTGCATATTGCAAAATTATATGCGCAGTTGTCACATGTGATTATCTACATTGCGAGGTTTGCAAGCTAATGCCTTCATATCAGTGCTTTCAGTGTTTTTAGTTGTGGGTTTTTGTTTTTTTACAAGTCACCTTAAGAGAAAGCACTGGCAATATAAGCCTGTTGACATGGTCTGCTGCTGTTTGTGTATTGGACCATGCTGCCCAACCGCTCAAGGCCTATATCAGATGGCAGGCAGCATTCCTGCCAGTAGATGTGTCCTACTTCCTTCTTAATATGGAAGCAATCTTGCATGGCAAACAATATACAAAGACTTACTTTAAAAAACTATAAATCTGTATAATCCCCATTTGCCTTCAAACTCAGAATGTGTTTATAAAAAATACCTATAGATCATGTAAGCAGAGAGGTAAACATACAAAACACAAAAAGTAAAAAGACAAGTAATGGACAATTTAAATCAATGAATAATGCCACCAACATTAGATAGTACTGTATTTAAACTGAGGGGGGTGGAGGGACTACATAAAAATTGCAAAAAATATACAATGAAATTTACAAGTAGCAACATTTTCATTCAATTTTTTCTTTAATTTAAAATTGGCAGTTATAGAATGATTTGGTATCATTCATAGTTTGAAGTTAGTCCTTACCCAGAGGCACAAAGTGGTGTCTAAGGAAAAATACCACTTGCAATAGAAACATTTGTAATTACAACAGTTAAATAAAATTGTACAATTTTTGGGGGTTATAATTGTAACACACATACAGAACACCACATTGTGATCTCAGTTCGTTAAGTTCCAGTCCTTACGTAGAGCCAAAATAGCATTTTCCATGCATAAGAGGGTATAAGCTTGGCCAGCAGCATGGAATGGACAGCGGCAGAAAATTGGGAGCAGGGCGGAATGGATTATTCTGGAAAAGGAGGACAGAGGAACAGACACATTGATACAAAAAAGTAGGTGTATTTTATTTTTTTTAAAAAAATACAATGAAGAGAGTCTTCTCATTGTTTGGGCAGGTCATTTCTGTTTCATACTGAGAAGCTATTTTTAAATGTCACCAGGGATGGAAATGAGAGCTGTCCATGGAAATAAAACATAAACTGATGTGTATCTCTGAGTAAGGTGTGTGTGTGTGCACACACGCGCGTTATAAGGATCCACGACAAGGGATAGGGGAAATTTGATTCACTTTACATCTAAATCTGAATTGATCAAATGTACAATTTCCAGGAAATATGAGGACTGAAACGCCAACATCTTTCAAAAGTCACACTTAATCTGAACTTTGCAATGTTATTCACCAATAAACCAATGTTTACGAACAATGCATACATTAGAGGGAAAGGTGTATAAAAATGAATATTATTTGTGAAAATAACACACAAAGATACATTATGTTAAGAGAAGCGGATTGCAAAAATGCGTGCATTAGCTAAAGCCGCATACTAAATCTATTAACCGTATTTTTCGCCCTATAAGACGCACTTTTCCCCCTCCAAAAATGAAGGGGAAATGTGGGTGCGTCTTATGGGGCGAATGCAGGCTTTCGCTGAAGCCTGGAGAGCGAGAGCGGTAGGTGCGCACCGACCCCTCTCGCTCTCCAGGCTTCGCGGACCTCTCCCCAAGCAGCGGGAACGTTCCCGCTGCTTGGGGAGAGTTGCAGGCATCCCGAAGCCTGCCCGCGCTGATCCCAGCGCCTGCAGGCTTCGCGGATCTCTCCGCAAGCAGCGGGAACGTTCCCGCTGCTTGGGGAGAGTTGCCGGCATCCCGAAGCCTGCGCCCGCTGATCCCAGCGCCTGCAGGCTTCGCGGATCTCTCCGCAAGCAGCGGGAACGTTCCCGCTGCTTGGGGAGAGTTGCAGGCATCCCGAAGCCTGCCCGCGCTGATCCCAGCGCCTGCAGGCTTCGCGGATCTCTCCGCAAGCAGCGGGAACGTTCCCGCTGCTTGGGGAGAGTTGCCGGCATCCCGAAGCCTGCGCGCGCTGATCCCAGCACCTGCAGGCTTCGCGGATCTCTCCGCAAGCAGCGGGAACGTTCCCGCTGCTTGGGGAGAGTTGCAGGCATCCCGAAGCCTGCCCGCGCTGATCCCAGCGCCTGCAGGCTTCGCGGATCTCTCCGCAAGCAGCGGGAACGTTCCCGCTGCTTGGGGAGAGTTGCAGGCATCCCGAAGCCTGCCCGCGCTGATCCCAGCGCCTGCAGGCTTCGCGGATCTCTCCGCAAGCAGCGGGAACGTTCCCGCTGCTTGGGGAGAGTTGCAGGCATCCCGAAGCCTGCCCGCGCTGATCCCAGCGCCTGCAGGCTTCGCGGATCTCTCCGCAAGCAGCGGGAACGTTCCCGCTGCTTGGGGAGAGTTGCAGGCATCCCGAAGCCTGCCCGCGCTGATCCCAGTGCGTGCAGGCTTCGCGGATCTCTCCGCAAGCAGCGGGAACCACCGCTGGGCTCCCACGGCTTGCAGAGAGCTGCCTGTTTGCGGGCTGGGGTCAGGGGAAGCTCGGGCTGCCCCAGCCCCGCGCCTGGGGGGGAAATAATTTTTTCCCTTTATTTCCCCCCAAAAAAACTAGGTGCGTCTTATGGGCCGGAGCGTCTTATGGGGCGCAAAATACGGTATTAAGAGAAATTCCCACTAAAATGAGGATTTTTATTTTTTTAAAAATTGCTGCAGACATGTGAAGAATGAACTGAAGACTGGAAAAAATGAGGAATTGAGGGGACCAAAACTTCTATCCCTAATCAGGACCATAAAGCATGAGGGAGTAGTTAACCCTTTCCTTCCCTGTAATGGCCCCAACAAATTTTACTCTATTACCTCCATCCTCCATCTACCATGCTTCCAGTTATGATCAGGGCCTCCATAGCTGCTATTTAGAGAGAAATGTTGATTCACATAACTTGAACGGACACTTTTAGCATCCATGTGTACTTTGGCCCTTAGTCCAAGACCATTGAAAACCGATAGATTATTTTCTACTAAACTGAGCACTGCACTGATTTTTAGAATGGTTCCCAGTGTTAAGTCTTTGAGGGACAAAGGCCCAAAAATGTTCTACCGTTGTTTTTAAAACTTAAAAATAAATGTTACATGAAAGATGTCTAGAATAATTTACTGTTCTATATAATGTTTCACTGAACAATTTACCAGTTCAGTTCTGCTATACAAAGAGATGCTATCTTTAATAAGGATTCCTGTAAGAGCCTTCGTATTTTCATTCTGGTCATTCAAGTCTTTGATCTTATTATACAGATTTTGCGCTATGTCATCCATTCCTTTGAAAAACAGAACAGTTTCAGATTCAGTTTTCAAGCTTAGATTCAAGTAAGTCCAATGGTGACCTGAGGGCATAAACAGAAGAAAGTATGTTCCTAATAAAATTCTGGAAGATTTTGTCAAATAAGACAGATAACAACTTTGTAGCTGAATAAAAAATACGCCCCCAAAAGAGAAGAAAAATGAATTACAATAATGAAATGGGATTTCAAGTGATGGGTGAACAGCCCAAAAAACAACAAAAAGCCTTGTCACCTTAAAGATGAGGAAATTTAACAAATTTTGCTTTTTCTTGCTACCACTGGCTACCACAGCTATCCCTCTGGAAATTGTTACAATGGAAAATTACAAAAATACTTTTTTTCTGATTAATAAAGTCAGTGGTATTTATAGCCCCATGAATACTTTAGGACTAAGAAGTTGTCTGCCTCAGTTAAGAATGCATATACTTCATTTAGTCTGACCATTGTCAACAACTCTGGAGACATTTCATGAAGGAATAATTGTGAATACAGTAATCAATAACCTAACCAATCCTCAACCACAAAGAATGCATTTCTATTTACTGATAATATTTATTCAACAATTACAACTGCATTATTTTCTCACAAGTAGCGGATGGTTGGTTTTCCTTTACTGAAAAGAGATGGAGTGGAGGTTTTTGTGTATGTGTGCCAAAAGTAGGATTCTGGGGGCGGGGGGGGGGATTTTAATCCCTTTTGACATCACTCTCCTTTGAAGAGGGATAATGGCAAATCCTGGGATAATGGGAACATACTGCTTCTCCTTTTTTGTGCTTTATCCCAGGATGTCACTGTTGGCATGGGAAAGGCACTGAGTCAAGAAAAGTGTAAATCCATCACTTCAAGCTTCTCTTGGCATATGCCTTTTAACTAAATTGTTCTCAAGAACTTGAAATCTCACAGCAGCTAAACAGGGAGTACCCTACAATGCCTATATAATCCAGTTGCCGCTCCAGTTTGGCTATAAACAGCATGCATTCATAATTACTCACATATTTGTATGGGTGCATATATGAATTGGTCAGGCTGTCTCATTTATTTGGAATATAAGAGCTATAATCTCTTTATGCAATACTGCTAGAGCTGCCTCTGGTTATTTTAAACCAATCAATAGGCCCATTTATATTATGGCTTCAGAATTTGGCATTGTAAAAGGTGTTTGCATTGGAATGAATTAACACTTGCATATGAGCAATGTAGACAGGACCCCAGGACAGGAAATATAGCTGCAGGCAGGAATACATGAACATCATGAGGGGAAGCAGAAGGATCCAAGAGCCGAAAGAACAGCCGTAATATCCGAACTACATGCAACCTTAACCGTGTAGTTAAAACGCGCTGAGTGGTTGTTTCCAAATAGTCAGTCCTGGATTCAGTCTTTAGGGTGGTGTGCGGGTAGGGAAGCGTTAACCATTGTCCTCAGGGTAGTCCTAATCTGAATCCCCACACATGCATAAACACACAGTCAATTTGCATTGGGAAAAAGTCCCATTCATTTCCATCAAACTTTTCTTTTTTTTGCAATGCAAACAGCTCATGGGGGGCATACAGAGTGGGAAAGAAAGGGTTAAAGCCCCCACTACCTTTACACTAGAGTACCAATCTTAATTAGATTCCCTGTTCTGGCAATCTATGGGTAAGAAGACAGAACTATGCCATTAACTCGGTGGTTCTCAAGCTTTTTTTCTCTGGGCCACACTTTCAGAATAAAAATTTCCTCATGCCTCACCACAATCATAGGACATGAAGTACAAAACAATGCAGCTACGTAAGAACAGGAATCATTCCCAAAATATACTGATAATTATAAATGAGCTTCACAATATGTACCTTAAGGATGTATACAAACTCAGTGTGAGCTTGCGGTATCACTCTTGCTCTCATTTTGAAAAGATACCTATCCATATTCTGCAAATAAATAAATAAATTGATACTATACTATACTGAAATTTTTAAATGTTTCTCTGATGTCTTTGAATCTTCCTACTACATTTACCATCCCCTTCTGCCACACCCTTTGAGAACCACTGAGTTAACTTCATGTAGACTGACTCTCTTTGTTGTTGCTTTCTCTCCCAGAATTTCAGTTTACATTAAATACTAAATAGATGTCACAGATACGATAATGGATCTGTTAGGCCATTCTAGGAAATATTTCAAAGTATGATTGATAGTTACATTCCTGGCAATTGCAACCTCATTAGTCTAATGTCCGTCCTTGGCAATTTGGTGGAAAGCATTATAAAAACTAAAATTATTCAGCTTATCAAAGACTTGCTGCAAGTCCTGCCTCAGCAACCTTCTAGGTTTATTTAAGAGTGCCAATAAGCATGTAAATATCCAGTAGACACAACATACCTGAACTTCCCAAAAGCTTGTGACAAAAACAGTAGTTTCCTGATTAAACCAAGGTGATAAATGGCCTTTCCCCTTATGAACTGGTAACTCATTAAAGAACAGAAAGCAGAGGGACAGTTCTCACAATGGAGGGAAGTAAGCTGAAGGATGATCCCACAAGGTTCTGCATTGAGAATATTGCTATTTAATTATTCCATTGATTTTGAGTCAGGGGTGAGCAGTGAGGTAGCCAAGGTTGACTCCTAATTATTCAGGATTGTGTAAACCCAAACAGGCTGTAAAGAACTCCAGAGATCTGTATAAACCAAGTGAGCAGGCAGCAAAAGAGTGCAAAATCATTTCATTTGGATTGTCCCTCTCAAGATGGCTCCCAACATGTTAAAGGCAATCTAACAACACCAGACAATAAGACTGTAGGTGCAGTCCTGTGCTTGTGAATTCAGAAGGAAGCCCTTCTTATTCTCAGCTATGTGTGTATAGGATTGCAGCCTTAATGTAAATACTTGTAAAATCCCAAGAGTTTTTAGCTGGCCTCTACCAGAGGCAGGATGCTGGACTAGGCAGACTACATGTTTGTTCCAGCAGGGCTCTTCTTACATGCTTAATCTGATTCCTGTGAAGTTGAAACTGATTCAGTTGAACTCATTTATGCAGCTGACATTAGCAGCTCATTTACCTCCTCCTGTGGTGTTTCCCCTGCAAAACTGGCACATAACAGGCACTCTACCTCAGAGTGATTTCAGGCAGCTCAAAAGAAAAGGGAGGGAGTGCATTGGTGGGGGAAGCACACATAATCAGCAAGAGACATGTACAGAGGAAGCCCAGGTTCTCCAGTACAATCTTACCACTGGGCAGAGATCAAGTAGCAAGCAGAGTCAATTAGCCCTTTGGTAGCCAGAGCAGGGTGTCATAGTGTGATTGGAACACTGAAAATAGGGAAGGAGATTTGAGGAGGGGCGGGGCCGGTGGGTTTCTTCCTTTCTGCTACATTCCCTGTGCAAAACAGCTGAAGCATACTGGCGTGTAAATGCATATGCTGGTGAAAATAGCATTTAATAATTATTATTTATATTTATATATATATATATTCTGTTTGGCGAAATTGCTTTGCAAAAAGGGGCATACAGTGGAACCTCGGTTCTCGAACGTCTCCATTGACAAACGTTTTGGAACCCGAACGCTGAAAAGCCGGAAGTGACTGCTTTGGTTTTCGAACGATTTTCAGAAGCTGAACGTGTTATGCAGCTTCCATTTTGAGTTTCCTTATTGAATTGAGGCTCCAGCTTTGAGTTTTGGGACGTTTCGGAAGTCGAACGGTCTTCCAGAACAGATTACTTTCAAAAACCAAGGTTCCACTGTATTGAGTAAAAAATGCATATTAAAATAACAACCACAAACTCATCTGGAAATGTCCAGACACAGGCAAGACCCAGGGTTGCTTAGCTTTAGCAATGTGGTGACCTCATGTACCTTCCTACATATCCTGGGACCCTTACTGCGGAGCAGGTTTTGTGGGGTATGCTGGGGTAAGAAGGATATTTCGAAAATTGATTCTTGCTCTTCTTTCCAAGAAGCCTCCACTGAAACAAAGAGCCTTCTGTGAATGGAAGGACAACATATATAACACATTGTATTGTGCAGCATTCCTCTCAGCAAAAGCCATTTAATAAGGAAGAATCTGTCTTCTTGCTGTGTTCTGGTGTGTATTTCTTTGTCATTCATTTCTCCCACTTTTTCCTTCCAGAAGTTTGGGACAATGTTCTTGGGTTTTGTTTTGTTTTGTTTTCTTATTTTACCCCGACCACCACATTGTAAGGTAGGCAGTTTTATTCATTTGTTCGTTCATTTACTTAGGGGAAAATCTATGCCACCCTTCAGAATCATGGTTCCCCAGGTGGCTAACAAAATGAAAACCATTAAAACAGTCATATCAATTATCAGATTAACCACAGTAAAACAGCAGGTGATGAACGCCGGAAAATTACAGTGGTGGCGAAAAACAAATTCAGCGGAGATGTAACAACTGTGTGTTTCTCTGTCAAATGGAAAAGACAGTGTGATTTGGTACAGACAAACCTTGGCCTCAAATGTGAGTGGCTCACCTATGAAGAAAAGGTTGCAGCATTCAGGACTTTTTAGTTTAGAGAAAAGGTGACCAAAAGGACTAGCATATAATTATGCATGGTGTGGGGAACGTGGAGAGAGGAAAACAAGTTCTTCCTCTCTCTGATAACACTAGAAGTCGTGGACATTGTTGTTGTTAAAATTATGTACAGTGGTACCTCTGGATGCGAATGGGATCCGTTCCGGAGACCCGTTCACATCCTGAAGCGAACACAACCCACATCTGCGCAAGCCACGATTTGCCGCTTCCGCGCATGTGCGTGACGTCATTTTGAGCACCTGTGCATGCGCAAGCGGTGAAACCCAGAAGGAACGCGTTCCGTTACTTCCGGGTCGCCGCAGAGCACAACCCGAAAACACTCAACCTGAAGCTACTTCAACCCGAGGTATGAGTGTGCCGCCCTATATCCACAGGTCTCAGGGCAGTTCACAGGATAAAATCAGAATATAAACCACAAAATACATAATCAAAATAAGAACAAAAACAACCCAGTAACACACACCCCCAACACATTTTAAAAGGGCATAGGATGTCAATCAACCCAAGGCCTGGTTAAAGAGGAGCGTTTTCGCCTGGAGCCTAAAGGTATATAATGAAGGCACCAAGCGAACCTCCTTGGGGAGGAACATTATTCCACAGGCGGGGAGCCACTGCAGAAAAGGCCTGTTTTCCTGTTGCCACCCTCTGCACCTTTCATGAAGGAGGCCCACAAAGGGTCAATGAAGCTGAATGTTGGAAGATTCAGGACAGATAAAAGAGAGTTTCTTCTTCATGAAGTGCATAGTTGGAACTGGCTCCCACAGGAGACAGTGATGGCTTTAAAAGAGGATTAGGCAAATTCATGGAGGTAAAGGCTATGAATGGCTACTGGCCATTATGGCTATGCTCAACCTTCATGGCCAGAGGCAATAATGCTTCTGGACATGTTGCTGGAAGCTGTAGGAGGGGAGAGTGCTCTTGTTTTCGGGTCCTGCTTGAGTTTCCCACAGCCACCTGGGTGGCCACTGTGAGAACAGGACGCTGCCCTATGCAGAGCATTGCCTCCTTCAGCAGGCTATTATGTTTTTATGTTCTCGGCACTTACGGTTCACTTACCATGTGATCTTATGCATGCCAACTCAGAAGCAAAGCTCCTACTGTCTTCAGTGAGCCTTCATCCCAGATAAGTGTGTATAGGATTGCAATCTTAACTATAGTATTTGGAACAGATTTCTTGTAATGGTAAATCCTTTTTTTTTAAAAAGGATATGCCTCTGATAACAAGGAGTAGGGAAGGAGCACACATTTCCACTTGTTCCATTTAAATGAGACAAGGAACTGTTGTGATGCAGTAAAGAGAAGATGAGTGGTCTAAAATGTCATTCTGCTCCAGAAAACTCTTTAAAAAAGACCAGTTGCTCATCTGCTATTGCAATTTCAACAGTTATTTAAAAGAACAGTAATTGGTTGTTGAGTCACCATTATTATATAGTGGATATCTGGCTTACTACTTTAAAGAAAACTCCACACTGTTGCTAAAAAAAACACCAAACCCCACTCAGCTAATTACAGACCAAAGCAAAACACACACACTTGAATCCCCAATATAGGAATTAACCATTGCTGCACTTCTACACTGCATTTAATACATCTTACACACAAGCAGTGCTTTTTCTTGGGTTACACAGGGGCATGCATACCCATAAACATTTTGTGAATCTTTGTACTTTTGTTCATTTACTGTATTTATTTTCCCCGATCTGAACTGTAAAATGCTGGTTTTCTTGAGTCAAAATGAGAGTATCCCCTAAACATTTTTTAAGAAAAAAGAAAACATGAGAAGCACTTTTGTACTTCAGGGGAATGAAAAACTTGTGCAATTAATCATGGCTTATAAGTCCAGGTATACCCTTCATATACACATGAAATACCAAACCGTGGCTTCACGTTGTGTGAGTGAGACTTGGGCATTTGCACCTCTTTTTACCTTACCACTCCCTCCTCCCTTGGCATAGTCCTATTTTCTCCCTTTCGTGGCAAACGAAGGTTTTACATTACATCTATAATGGCAAAATATGCTTTGAGCTCTCCCTTCAAACCAGGATTGAAAAACCATGGTTTGTCACACAAGGAGTGTGCACAATGTGGAGGAAGTACATAAGCCCCAGGCTCCCACCTGTTACTCCAAACCATGTGTAACCTGGTTCTTCTGAACTGACCTATCAGTGGTGGAGGAAGGGGGTGTGGCAGGGCGGGTCACCCCAGATGTCATCACTGAGGGGGTGACGAAATGACAAAAATATGAGATAAAATGGGCTCATGAAACTTTTTACTTCAATCAACAAACTCAATGAAACACGGCTGGCACTGGGTGCCACACTGCAGGGGCTGGCACTTACCATGGGGCCTGCAGCGTGCCTGAGCTACGCGTCTCTCCTGGGAGTGACGTGGTGGCTTGAGCACCTGCAGGCTCAGCACAGCCTTAAACGGCAGCATGGAGCTTGCGTCTGTCCACAGCTTCTCCCTCAGCCACCCTACAGCTGAGGGGGGAGGCTGTGGAGAGGCTCCACGCAGCCCGCCCTGCCCCCATGGGCGGCTCATCCTGTCCCTGGCTGGACAGATGCGCTGCACTGGGCACCCAAGCGGATAGCTATGCCACTGCCTTCTAGGTAAAGGTAAAGGTAAAGGGACCCCTGACCATTAGGTCCAGTCATGGCTGACTCTGGGGTTGCGGCACTCATCTCGCTTTATTGGCCGAGGGAGCCGGCATACAGCTTCCGGGTCATGTGGCCAGCATGACTAAGCTGCTTCTGGCGAACGAGAGCAGCGCACGGAAACGCCGTTTACCTTCCTGCCGGAGCGGTACCTATTTATCTACTTGCACTCTGACGTGCTTTCGAACTGCTAGGTTGGCAGGAGCTGGGACTGAGCAACGGGAGCTCACCCCGTCGCACGGATTCGAACCGCCAACCTTCTGATCGGCAAGTCCTAGGCTTTGTGGTTTAACCCACAGCGCCACCCGTGTTTCTTGCCTTCTATGTAGAAGCTGCCAAAACCACCTTTTCTCAAGAAAAATTAAGAATTGCATTTATCTTCAGTGGTATTCTGCTTAGTTTCCATTTATACTTATGTACAGGATGTGATGCTGGAGTCTGCACAGTCTTTTTTCCTTGTTTGCTATCATTAAGTGCTCTTACAGTGCACAATGTGGGACTGATGCTTTAATAACAGCATACTGAAAGAATGAAGAGAAAGTGCAGTGTATCAATTGAAGTTTCTGAGGAATATTCTTTGTGAGTTAGCTGCTGCTCCTGCTGCACAATAGCCCTGATTAACCCCTTACTGTTTTAACTTTAGTTATTTTTCACTTCAGTAGCGATTTTGCTCAAAATGTTGCCTGCAGGTTCTATTAAGCATGAAGATAATGAGATCTGATGTTACTAAATTGGACCCACATAAACTAGAGTATGTTCACCAATGCACTGTATTACTGTCACTTAGATTCTTTGGAGGTGAGGGGGAAGGGAAATAAATACAAACATATATTTAAACATATATTCTAAATAATGTTGACAGTCTTGAATTAAATCATGTAACAAAAATCAGTACCCATATCCTGGGGGACAGATGGAAATGAATCCAAGAATATTGCAGCCCCTAAGTAATGTCTGAAAAGTCAGGACAGGTTTGAGCAATATCTGTAATCCCATATTGGAAGAGTCTTTGTGGACCCAGTTGCAGGAAGCACAGAGAAGAGGTGAAATAAGACGCATTACATCAGTGTTTGGGTTGAAACAGACTACAACTTCAGGGGTGGCCAACTCCCAAGAGACTGTGATCTACTCACAGAATTAAAAACTGGCAGTGATCTACCCCCCCATCAGATCTACTTTGCCACTGCTAATGTTCTAGGCGTTTGTCCGGTCTTCCAATAGGAACCTGACATAGTGAGCCTCTGATTTCCCCGGGAAAGGTACCAGCAAGTGTAATATCAGTTCAGCCCTGGCTTGCTCATATTTTGCACAGTGCAACAAAATATGTTTTATGGAATTGATGTCTTGAGCACATGAGCAAAGTCTGTCCTGGTAGAGAACTCCTCTCAACCTGCCATCCAACACTGCAGAAGGAAAGACGTTTAGTCTGGCTTTGGTGAAAAGCCTTTGATAATTTGGTACTGTCAGGTTTTTAATGTAAGATGTTAACTTAAAGACATGCCCATATTGTACTCCTACTGCCAGCGGACTACAGACTTTGTGTGATCGAGATAGCAAGTCACTGTGTGCATTATCCCATAATCTTTGCTTTAACGTCTTTAGGGCGCCTTCATAACCCAGGTAATACAGTTGGGGGGCGTGACAGACCAATAGAGGTGGCTTTTTTAGCCATGGTTTTCTGCCATTTGCTGACAAATTCCTCATTGGTCAGGTGTTGGTGCAAACCCTTCCCTAGATCAAACACTTTTATTAGGGCGTTCGAGGCTAAGCTGTTGACCATTTTTAGGGAGAAAGGGGAACAGCCACTCACCAACAGATCATTGGGGAAACAGACAGCCTCACTGAGTAAACAACTCCTTCCATTCTGCAGATTGTGCAACAATGGAGGGCAGGCTGAGGGGGCAATCTGCTCCTCCCAATCTGCTTCCTCTTCTCTCTCTGACCATTTCTTGTCATCCCACCACCAGTCCCCTGGCCCTGAGCCACCTTCCCTCGAGGGTTCCCTTGGAGGTTTTCCCCGCTGGTGGCTCCCAACACTCCTCTGCATCTGGCCAGTCCGTGACACCCCAAATGGAGACATGGAGAACAAAGGCCCCAGTCTGGGCTGCACCTGCACCAGGACGCAAATCACCCCTGCCCAGGACTGTCTAGATGAGTGGCCATTGTGCAGGTACATATAGGGACCCTACAGGAGTTTGTGAATTTTCATGTGGACTTGGGAACACCTGCTTAATTACTTAAGATGCATGTATACATGTGAAATGTATGGTCAAATTGCATGGCATGTATGCTCAGCAAAAATCTCCCATTGATTTCAGCAGGGCTTGCTCCAAAGCAAGTGTGCATACAATCGCAATGCTACTACTTTAAAAATGTATACCATTAATGTTAAGGTATATCCAAAAGATTCTCATTGTTCCAGTGTGAGTCAGAACATGGTGGTCATAGAATCATAGAATTGTAGGGTTGGATTGGACACCAAAGGTCATCTTTTCCAGCCCCTGCAATGCAGGTCGTTTGACTATAACTCCTTGAAGTGTATTCCTGAGACACCCAGTAATGCACATACACTGCCATGTACTGAATTCAGCATACATTGTCAAATGCTCAAAACAAGTCTGCAGTGGTGTGAAAAATCAATGGGACTTATTAGTCATGCCTTAGTTCTCCTATTGATTTCAATGGAACTAAAGTGTGAGTGAATCTGCATCCACTGTATGCAACATTGCTGTACGAATCAGTCCTGTGGGGCTGTAAGGACATGTTCCTTAGGAAGCCAGGCAAATAGGTTGCCTAAACCACACCAGTCTGTCCAGGAAAATGCTAAAGCACCTGCTTTCATGTTCTCCAGGGACTGGATGCATTGAAGCAGCATGTGCAGTTTGCCAAAAGCAGACCAGTCTGAAATCTCTGATAGTATTCAATTAATGTTAATTTATTATTATAAATTATATAATTATAATTATTCGAGTTAATTCAAGCTTTTTAGTTTCAGGAAACCAAACACTTCCAATGGACTGAGGCTCAGATTTTGATGAACATCTGGAGAAAGATGCTTCTGAATCTGCAGACTAACAGTGCAATCCTAAACATATGTACTCAGAAAGGGAGTCCCGTTGGTCTTAATGGGACTTACTCCTAGGTAAGTGGGTATAGGACTGCAGCCAAACGATAGCCCTAGTCACTTGAGTGCACTGTAGGATATTTCTGGGCTGGCTGAGGATAAAGGTGGGCTTTTAGCCCCACCTGCAACAACTGTGCTTCAAGAGTGTCCCAGTCACATGAAGTGCCTATAGATTTCTCTGCAGAGAACCAGGCATAAGACAATGTTGGGATGAGGCTAAAAGTATGGCCCTGCTCTGCAGTCAACATATAAATGTCTCACTCTTGACTAATGTGTGAATAAGTCATAAGTAATGCAAAGGAAACTCGGTGCAAATGGTGGCAGTGGGAGGGAAACACAATCAATTACATAATGCCTGCAGACTGAAAGCACCGACAGCGAATACTGCATTTTCTGGATTGATTTCCATTCCAGACATGGGACAAATAAGTAAACATTGGCAATTTCTGCTCCTGCTCTCCGTTTTCATTGAAATTTCCCAACACCCCTACCTGGAAATGAGCCCAACTCAATTCACTTTGGTTTACTTCTGAGTAGGCATTTGCAGGATTGCATTATGTGAATCTTTAATTTAGATACCTTTAAATTAATTGTGATTTAACAGATGCCGTTCAAGTCCTTTCACCTGCCTGGTTTGTCTGCCTCTCTGCCCCGGCTCCCAGTCCTCTCTGAGAATGACAGTCACGTTCCCAAGAGCGTCAAATAGTGATATAGTGTGGAGGTGAGAATTATACTTTGCCTGACTTAAATACACTCACGAAATGTTTTACTCACATGGAAATCATTACTCCTTCCATTACATGGACAACGAATCCAGCCTGGGATATTTATATATGCTAATGATTATTTAACTAACAAATTGCTGATTAATTAGTCAAATGCTTGTGCTGTGCTTTGAAGCTGTAAAGTGCTAAATATTATTATTGTATATAAGGGAACGTGTGACTAAACTGTGAAAACTGATATTCAAGCGGCCGGGGGTGGGGAGGGGAAGGAGAGAACTTTGCATAGGAAAGGGCTGAAAATTCTTGCTCCTGAAACAGCAGTCATTGCCATTGCTTGGCTGCAGCTGTGTTAGTATTGTATTATTGCATTGCAAGTCTGCAATCCAACTGGGTGTGACCCAAAGTTTAAGAGAACCAGCTGTTGCCGAGCTGGCACCAGATTTTATAGCAGGTGTAAGTACTGAGATGGAATCCCTTACCCCATAACTGGCTTCCCTGGGCCTGCCTGAGGTTGAGCACACACGTTTTATATGGGCGTTGTTTCGCTGACTTTGCCGGAGGCTCTCCTAAATTACGTCAATTTCACTCAAGTCGGAATCTGTGGGTTAAATCCTCAGCTGCTTCGGGGCATTAAACTACTTTCCACTCTCTAGGGTGCTAAAGGGCAGGTTGAGGTTCAGTACAACATGCAGTAGCCCAAGGCCTCTTCTAAGTTTCACCTTCCCGCAAGGCCTCTTAAAGAGCTGCTAAAATCATGATGTGCCAGGGGATTATACATATATAGCACCTGTGTGTTGCCAAGGCAATCCCAGAATTTAGGCACTGATATCTCTGGTATAGATTTCTTAGTGCTTGCGACTTAGGAATAGATTTCTCAATATAAAATTGCTGGGTTTTTAAAAAATTTTGAGGTGACTTGCAGGAGCAGTCCTGTGATTTGTGGAGGTGTTCTCAGCAGATTTCAACAAATGGAACCTGCTTAGTTTGGCCATGCACGCACTGGGGATTATCTGATTTTTCACAGTTCTATCTGTCGAAACACAAGAGGAGCCAATCGGATTGGTATTCTGCCAGCTCCTGAAGACACACCTGTTTAGAGCAGCATTCCCTGATCTCCTTACCTAAAACTGCAGGAGAAAACGTTTCTCTATAACCAGGCCCTGGGCTGGTTAACATTATATGGCTTTTTAAATATGCTTGTGGGAAGTGGGGTGTTAATGGTTTGGTTGTGCTAAATTATGTGTTTTGTGTTGTAGACCCGCTCGCATTGACCCCTCCCAAAGGAGCAAGGCCTAGCCTGTGAGGGAGAACAAACTGGACAGGACAAAGTTGTGTGACTTAAAATTGGCCACAACTTTGATTCCAGATGTAGGAAGGTTTGGGCTTGGGCATTGGGTGTGTTTCCCTCTCAGACCCCTTGGTGGAGGGCTGATGCATGACAGGGTTGAGGCTAGGATTAATGGGTCCTTTGTAAGATGCAGGTTTAAATGGACAGCTTTCCCAAGCCACCGAAGGAAGCTCTATGGCCCATCTGCTGCACGCTTCGGCTTGGGGACAGACTTCCAACGAGACTCCTCTAACGGGGTACCCTGTTATTGCACTGTTCTGAGGTGGGGTGATGCACCACTTCACACACACACACACACACACACACACACACACACACACCACACCTCACCTGATGTTAGACTAGAAGGATTCCACCCAATGCCTTATTTGCCAAAGTTGTGACCATTGGTATGGGAAAGGCAAAACCTGCAAACAGGCCAATCTGTTTGCAGGCAAATTCCTTGCCAGCTCTGAATACGGCAACCATTCTAGAACCACAGCAAAGCCAATAAGCACAATGCCCTAGGAAGGAAAAGGTTAGCAGACAGAAACCCACAGCATTACTAAATAGGGTGGGAAGGGAGGACTGCAGTCCCTGGGGTTGGGCACAGCTTGCCTTTAGGGGTCCCAAACCTCACCCACCCAATCAAGCAGCTGGCGGGAAAGCCCACCAATCCCAATGGCCAGTCAGGGAATTTCCCAGTCTGCTGGCTGTTTAACCCAAGAGTCACTCCTGGGAGATGGGAGCCACCCACCCTGTGACTGGATAAGCAGCAATTCTAATTTTCCAAGCCTGTTATTTGATGAAGCTATTCCAGTGCTTGGACTGGGATTGTACAAACTCCCCAATCCCATAGGTTCCTATATCATAGCAACTCACGCTGTTAATCATAGAATATATGCTGTTCAGGCCGAAGGCCATATGCTGTTATTTGTGGCATGTCCCCTTAGCCCACATCTCCTGTCTCAGCTGCTGGACATATCTATACTGCAGTTCAGCTATTACTGATACTTCCACAGAACCCTGTAAATTCCAGCCAATTCCAGTTCCCACGGTTGCTTGTGGGAACCATGACATTTAAACCAGAAAAGCTTGTCGGATAGACACATCTGTTGTCTCAAATGCAATCTGCTTTTGCCTGTACTGTGGTATTTTGTCTTTTGCCCTGTATTAGTTCACAACTAAGTACACAACACCAACAGTAGCAATAATACAGTTTACAGCAGAACTTGTACGTGGGACATCTGCACATTGCAGAAAAGCTCCAGGAGTTAGGTGCAAGTCATGATAAACTTCATCACCTGCTGTGAGGCTCTTTGATTTTATAATGGACTTGGTTGTAAGTCTAAAGCCTATAGAAGCATATTAGCCTTGTTCCAAAACCATCAGTTTCAGACCCTATACTGTGAGCCATAGAATTCTTAATTCACTCACACCATGCTGCACACTTATTTCAACTGATGGTGGCTTTGAGAAATGCTTTGGGGCTTAAAAACTGCCATGAGGCTAAAGCCCTAAATGGCTTAGGTTCAGGATACGAAAGGGACTGCTGTCTCCTGTACCAGCCTGCCCTCTTTCTAAGATAATGGAGAGAGGCCTTTCTCTGTATCCCATTGAATGGGAAGGACCATTTTGTTGGCATGAGTGAGCGCCTTCTTGGTGGCTGCACCCAAATTGTAGAACTTGGATGGCCTGATGTCATCTTTCACTTACTTGTAAAGATGTCTCTATCATGGAGTACTTTTGCTTTGCAGAGCACAATTGATCTTTCCTCTAAAGGTATGATCTGTGCTGCCATTCTCTTGCCTCTTGTATTTTACTGATTTCCAACATTATGTATTGATCCTGGGGTTGTATGGCGTTTTTAGGGTGCCATGCCCTCAAAGTGCTTTTTCCGGGGCCAATATCTCACACAGGTGACATGAAAACACACAGGATTTCAGACTGGGAAGATGGTGTCCAGTGGTTGCTGGATCCAGGAGTTAAGAGGGATCTTGCATACAGCCTACTTCCTCCCACCCCCAAAATTCATAACAGTATTATAGAAACAAAATGGGAAACTATGTTGGATTGCAGAGTATATATGGGAAAGCTGTTAATTTTTTCTCGTTAACAATAAATATGAGTTACATGATCTTTATGTGGCCATCTGATTTTGGTTGATCTATTTTGTCTCCCATAAATTGCTAATGGCTTGGCTGTCTGAAAGAAAAAATAATGAGTTGTTATTTGTTCTGCTCAATGCAGACAGGAAAGAGAGCGAGTATATGGCACTGTGCAGGAGA
Organism: Podarcis bocagei; assembly: GCF_964188305.1. Lineage (NCBI taxonomy): Eukaryota > Metazoa > Chordata > Lepidosauria > Squamata > Lacertidae > Podarcis > Podarcis bocagei. The sequence goes on from NC_138134.1 coordinate 40,378,600, forward strand.
GCGGTGTTTCATGGTGTTTTGATTCTATTTGTTCTCTTGTATTCTTAATGTATACTGATTTTTTATTTTTTCCTGCATATGGAGAAATCAGCAGCATAAAAATAATCCAAACCAATAGATTTTTTTACCGGCTACATGGAAATAAAGGAGCCAGAAGCATTAATATTTCATTGTGACCCTTATTTTTGTAAAGTAATTGTTCTTTTCCAATCTTCCTGAATGATCATTCCATCCAGTACATTTCTCACCATGATTACCAGAGGCCTGATTTCACAATAAAAAAAATTATAGCTTCAAATTAAGTAGGGTTGCAGTGTTTAATTGATTAAAATATCTTGATCAACTAAAAGGTGCCACCAATTAATCATACAGCACATTTTAAATTATATTTAATAAGTGTGCCCTTCACCTAAAGGTCCCAGGGCTGGTTACATAAAATATACAATAATACAAAATTGAGCATCGCAACAATGAGTGCAGTGCATCAGGACCAGTGGCGTAGCGTGGGTTGTCAGCACCCGGGGCAAGGCAAGTAATTTGCGCCCCCTAACCCCTAACCTGCCACCGCTGCCAGCTTCTTCTTGCTGCTGCCTGGGCTGGTCTGGTGTGGTTCTCTCCCGCGCTCAGAGCTGCGCTGGGCGGCCGCTGCACTGTCCCTCCCCCAGATAGTCCCTTGCTCTCTCTCCGCACCGCACGCCTGCCCCCCACACCGCACGCACGCCCCTCCACAGTGGGCGGCGACCCGGCGGCTCGGATCGGATTCCACAGCCAGACTGCAGTGAGAGAGAGTGAGTGAGCCAGGTAGGGGCAGAGAGCTGAGAGTGCGAGCGCCCCCCCCCCCCCGATGTTGCGCCCGGTGCGGCTGGCCCCCCCTGCACCCCCACGCTACTCCACTGATCAGGACAATAGAGTCACTGACTAAATATCACTTTAACCCACTCCTCCAAAAGCCTAGTGAAAGAGGTGTGCCTTGGTGAACCAATGGAAGCCCCTCAGAGGGGAGGGCATTTCACAACCATGAGGGCTGGGGCTGCCGCTCAGAAGGTCCTTCCACTCAAACAAAACTGTACGTACATGCCATTCTAAGAGGCATTCCCTCCACTGTGATGGTGAAGGGGACCGTCTCTCCTAACAAACTTCTGCAACAACATACAGCTGTCCCCACACCAGTTCATGGCTGGCATTCAGAAACACTCCTCCCCTCACCATCTAACCAGAACAGAAGAGAGTGTACATAGGCGGTGCTTCAGAGTAAAAAAAAGCTCCCAGTTTGAACTCCATTTCTTCACTTCTAAACTCAAGCCTTTTTGACCTGGGAGAAATGATTCAAAATGGTGGGTGGCATCCAAACTTTGACAAAGACTGCCACTCCCACCTCAGGAAACCTTGTGTCCAGATTAGCACTTGAAAGATGACTGACCACTTTCCAAAACATATAGTAGATACAGTATATCATTTATGTGGTGTTATTCACATTTCTTGTAGAAAATTGTTTTGGTCAAGTCTACATGACTCGGGTCTTGATCCAAACTTGTTTCATATCTGTTTTGATAGAATCCATTTTTTTCTCAACCAATATAGACATTAAATCATCATAAAATACATATGTAATGACCAATACTGAGTTAAATTCTCCAAGAGGTTCTGGTGATTTTTGCTATGCCATTAGAAACCGGCTATCAAAGGTTTGCAGTGTGTATGCTAAAAATCAATGGAACAGTGTGGAAAGCAACTTTCCAAAGAAACTTGTTATGTGAAGCATTTAAGTTGCCGCCTACTCTACTGTTTTCATGTGCGAATTAGGCTTTCCTATATAAAACACACAAAGCAAAATGCATACCAGCATGCTTTCTTTTATATCACTTAGGATAGTTACAATCAGTCTTATTTCAATGTAAGTTGAGATTCCTCCTTAAATCTCCTTTTATGGGTCCCTGCGTAGAAAAATTTATTTACCTATTAATCAAAGATAGTATGGAATTTCTTTCAGCACCACTAACTGGTTAGTAAATTGCCATTTATATCTACACATTTAAAAGCTTCCTGCCAGCTTTGCATATGCCAAGACCCTGGATCATAAAATTTTAATAAATTGGATAATCTCTTAAATTTAGACTGGCTCTTTCTTTCTTTTTTTTAACTGCAGCATGGGAAAGGAATTCAGTATGAGTGGCAAACAGCATAAGCTCTGCAAAGGGATTGCTTTATCTTTCTCCAGTTATCTCCAGTGAGGTATTTTTCATGACATTGTTATGTACTGGGTCAGTGACAGGACTGAGCTGTAGGACCAGGTCTGCCTGCTGGTAAAGACCAGGTGGGGATGAAGTCAAAAGGAGCACCAAGTGCCAGGGGTCAAGCTAACTTCAGAATATGTATGCAGGGATTATTACAGAAGTTCAGGTAAGGATAAGACAGCTCACTAAAGGGTTCAAGTCCAGAGAAGCTGATTGCACTAGATACAAGCAGACACTAGGGATACCCAAATTAGAGTAGAAATAAGGTGGGAAACTGATGGAAGCAGTGCAGGTAGTTGCTAAGAAACAAAGGATGCAGAGATTCTTAATGCAAAAAAGGCAAAGAAGATCAAGGCTGGTAAATATGAGTAGGTCAGATGCCATGGACCCAAAGGAGCTTTGAAAATAATTAGTCTCTGTGGCAAGGAGAACAATAGGAGACATACAAAACAGGGAATTACTGGTATATGAAGGGCTTGAATGTGGTTTGTACAGTCAGGTGTTTGTGTGGCGGACAAAAGAATCAGCATAATAATGCTTAATCGTTGGATAGAGAAATTTCCCCGACTGTTTTAATAGCTCTGTGGCCTCGAAAGTAAGGTGTTTGTGTCACCCCCAGTAGGAAAAAGGCTAAAAACCAAGCATATGTGAAAGAAAATACCACACTCATTGGGGCTGTAAACCCGAGATTATTTGCCAGTGACTAGAATCCGCATTTGGCCACTGTAATATGATAGTTCCTGTACTATTTCAACAGGGGCAAAAATCATTGTTTTCCTGCTGTTTTCCAGAGGCTTATGGTGGTGGGCCATTTTAACTGCCTCCACATTGCTGGAGAAATTGGAGGACAGAGATCTGTCATGGCCCAATTGCAGTCCCACGTCTTATGGGACTATGTTGACAAGTTTCTTTTTTGCAGCCTGCAGCATGTATTAATTCCAAGAAATGTTCATCAGTGCATTAGTCTAACCTGAAGGAATAGACCCATTGCCTAGAGTCAGAAATAATAGAGGTACCACAAGCCTTCTGTCCACACATTTTATTTCTTCCGCTGCATTGTTTTGCCGAAAAGCTGCAAAAACCCATAAAACGTGATAGTTGGAAGTGATTGTTGTATGAACCAGCTGCAATCAACAGAACTTAGGTGTTGCATTTGCCCTGAAAACAATGCAGAATGCAGACCAGAACATGCCTTTTCATTCTTTCTACAAGGGAACACAATATCCACTCATACCCTATACGCAAGGGTGAAGTGTTCTGTGCAGTATTTTGTATAGTTATGAAGTCCCCCCCCCCCAGTTCTTCCGTTTCAGCATCAGTTCCTGAGATGTGGCCCTCAAAGGTCAAAGGCCCTCCTGAGCATCACGCTATAGCAGTTTGAAGCACACCAGTGCAAGTAGATAAATAGGTACCACTGTGTCGGGAAGGTAAACTTTGTTTCTGTGCGCTCTGGCACTTGTCACGGCCCTTCATGCGCCAATAGTGGTTTCATCATGCTGGCTATGTGACCCAGAAAGCTGTCTGTGTGTGGACAAACGCCGGCTCCCTCAGCCTGAAAAGCGAGATGAGCACTGCATGCCATAGTCACCTTTGATGGGACTTAACTGTCCAGGGGTCCTTTGCCTTATCTTTTTATTAGCAGCAAAGCGTTGCCATGGGGAAGAAGCACATTACGTGGGCATATCTGGATCATGGCATGTAACTAGAATTATGAACGGGCAAAGAAACTGAGCAGATTCTTCAATCTATTATTCTGGCTTTACAGTCTCCCACATACAAGATTGTATCTAATGCCTAACAATGCATAAGTATCTGTTGCATAACCATGCAGGCCGCATCAATTGCAAAAAGGCAATTGAGAGACCTGAGTTTGTTGTAATTTGGTTTATTATATTTGATGTATTCAAGATACTGGAGCAACAATGCAATTAAACATTCAGCACCTCTTGAGGTGCGGTGTGACATTACCTCAAATTTGTCAATCTCTATGCATGAGAAATGTTGTTCCCTGGGTTTGACCTTTTTCGTAATTTAGTGCAGCCTAGGAATTGTTTTGCTTAGGGTCCTATTTATTACAGGTTTCAGAATAACTGGGAGATATAAACTTCCTACCTCTTGTGAGTTCTTTAAGAGAAATGCTTGCTGCTAAAGTTTTCCTTTTAACCAAGTTATTTCCCTCTCAACAATGAAACTAAGCAGGGATGGATGCTGGCGGGAGCATCTTCTAGTTCACACAGTAGCCTTTTAAATCAAGAATTATTACTGCTGGGATTATTAGGTACCAAATGTATCATGATACTTGGAGTATTCATAATATTCTGCACTTTCTTCTCTCAATTAACAGATAAAGCACAGCCAGAACAGACTGCTTTGGGAGGTAGTGGGCTCTCCATCACCAGAGGTATTTAAGCAGAGACTGGACCATCATCTGCCACGGATGCTGTGGTTGAATCCTGAAGTGCAGTTCCTGCATCGGCCAGGAGACTGGACAACAGAACCTCACTCAACTCCTAAGTAGTGTAGTGGCAAATTCAGAAGTGCGGGACTCCTTTACAGCCATGTCTACTCACTGCCATACTCTCTTCTAAGATTATGCAACCTTCTAAGGTTATACAAAGGGATGCAGGTGGCGCTGTGGGTTAAACCACAGACCCTAGGACTTGCCAATCAGAAGGTCGGTGGTTCGAATCCCCGCGACAGGGTGAGCTCCCGTTGCTTGGTCCCTGCTCCTGCCAACTTAGCAGTTCGAAAGCACGTCAAAGTGCAAGTAGATAAATAGGTACCACTCCAGCGGGAAGGTAAACAGCGTTTCCATGCGCTGCTCTGGTTCACCAGAAGCGGCTTAGTTATGCTGGCCACATGACCCGGAAGCTGTACGCCGACTCCCTCGGCCAATAAAACGAGATGAGCGCTGCAACCCGAGAGTCGGCCACGACTGGACCTAATGGTCAGGGGTCCCTTTACCTTTACCTAAGGTTATACAATAATACTTTATTCAATAATAGTGATGAAAGATGCATAGCAATGATCAATGTACTGCCTTTCAGCTGGACCAACTGTTTTCTGTGCGTGTACATGGGCAAATGATTTTGGAGCGCTCCAGTATTTATCTTCCAGAGTTACTTAAGTTGTATTTTCCTTGAAGCTTTATTGTATGAGACAGAACTTGCACGCCATTCTCGTGAAACGGAAGCATCTTGTGTTTTGGGCCTTCCTAAATGCTGAGCTTTAGAACATGTAGAGCAGCTCCTTGGTGTTCTTCCCACATACCTTCTCCAGAGTGATCCTAGAAGCCAGTCCTCAGTGGCCGATTCACCTCCTTTCACTCTGATTGGCGCCAATCAGCACAAAGTGTGGAAAATATGTCTTCTCTGTGGCCAACCCCCCCCCCTTTCATGCTCTAAGACCCTGGAGTCAGGGACCCTGCTACAGAAATAGCAATGGTTATGATCCTAACATGGTGGCATTATTTATTAAATTTATATCCTGCCCTTCCACCCAAAGGGGCCCAGGGTAGCAAAACAACAACAGTTTAAACATAAATATTAAGGAGAGCACTGAGGACTCGTGACTGCTGTATGGCATGAGAAGAGGAGGTGTGATACTAGAGGGATTCATTTAGCCGCCATGCCTGAAGACACTCCAGGCCTGCTCTTTTAGGATGGCAGGCACCACCCTATCTCACAAAAGTGTTTCCCAGACCCTGAACTCGACTAGTCACACCACCTTGCCTGGCTTTCACCAGCCAAGATCAGCAGGGATCAAGAAGGTATGTGGTCAGCCCAAAGCTACAAGTCTTCTCTCCTCCTATGACAGGGCCAGCCCTGCCTAAGAGCCAGCATCGTATCTCTCTTTGCCTTCATGCATCTTTGTTCCACCCAAGCTCAGCAAAAACAACTGAACAGCTATCTGACGAGACCTTTTAACTCACAACTCTTGTTGCTTCTGAAGATTAAAAGCAATCTGCTGTGTGGGGAGCTCAGCAATGGCGGCTCTGAACCACACAGCACTAAAGCTCTGGAGTATCATTTTCTTTTATAATGTAACCTCATTAAATTGCTGGTAACCTATAAATAATCCTGCATTTTGCAGAAATCCCGCTATGAAAAACAGTGCCCTGCTGGAATTTAACACTTGAGACTATTTTTAAAATGTGTTTGATTAAAAAATTAATTTTAGACTAACATTATAATGGCCTTAATACAAGCTTTATATTGTTCAACACCATTCTCGATCAGTTCCTCTCACTCAAGCTTCTCATATGATTTGAGTGTCAATGTTAATTGAAAAATGTGGCTGATCATTAATGTTGTGGCATTCAGACAAATCACTTTGATGTGTGCGTCACAGATCAGAGAATTCCGCACCCCTTTAAACAATCTTCTTTGTATCTATTTTTGCTTTTGGTGGATTTGCCAGCTGGAATCTTAAAACTGCCAATGAATCTGTGGAACTGAAGCATCATACTAGGAAAGGGATACCTTTATGAGCAACTTCTGTGTCTGATGTAACTTTTACATCGTAAGTGAATTCTCACAGTGAACCACAACAGCACGACGCATTGGCTTTAGAAACAATAAATGAACAATATAGGCTCTTAGCATGCCCTCTGAATTTGGAGTCATGGTAATTAAGTTCTCAATCTGGACCCATGTTATGTGAAACTATACACAGAGGAAATTTGATAGCTCTGACCTTACATATGCAGTCATAGATAGTCTGAAACAAGAGTTGTAACAAGAGGTGATGCTCTTAACTTTGGAAATATTAGATCTCTGCCACATAGCCTGTTCCGAAATAACGTTTTGTATCCACAGAATAATTTCTGTGGATTCACAACATACCGACTTTCCACTAGAACATGTTATCTGTGCAACCAGAATCAGATTATTAAAATCAAAAGATTTTGACAAAATACAAATGTCTGAGCTCTAAAACAGCAAGAAATCCATGCCCATTTTTAAAGATAGTTAAATCCTCTAAAATCAAGGGGAACCATAAAAACTGTTAGTTACAAACTCAGATATGAACTATTGATGCTTACCTATAACAACTTAAAAACACAACTTTTTCAAAAACAGATCTATCATTGCTGAGCAGTACCATAATGCATAGCTGAGCCATGAAATTCACTCCCAGAGGGACTGATGGTCACCAACTTGAATGGCCTTCAGTGTAGGCTGTTCCATTAAGGCAAACAGGGCACTGCCCCACCAACCTCAGTTTCAGTAAACTCTCCCCCATTACATACAACCAACCCATGGAGTGGCCCTGGCTATCAGCTTCCTCCCCCTTAGTCTCAGTTTTGCCCTCGTGTAGAACTCAGCACGGAGGAGGATAACGCCAGGACTAGAGTTAGGTTTCTCCATTTTTCATTGGTTTTGGCTCCACCTATTGTTGGCCTCATGGGCACCAGTCTCCGCTGCTGATCTTGTAGTAGAGAGCTCTTCTAAATCGGAATGTACAACCTCATTTTGTCTATTTTGGAGCGGGGGTTTAACCACTGATATTCTAGCCCTGTTAAAGTAAACTAATTAAAAGCCATATGACTGAATTAAATGCTTCATCTTAAGTCGTCAGGTGTCCTTTAATCATTACCCCTTAGCCATTAGTTCTTGAAAACACAATTTAGGTAGTATGCTGTGTATCATACATTGAATTTTAATTCAACAAGTATGCTGTGTATCATACATTAAATTTTAATTCAACAGTTTAAAATACATATGTGAACTCTCACTTAACTGGTATGTTACCTGTTCAGACCAAACTAACACCATAGGAGTATACTAAGGTAGATGAATGTGATTTTCTTCTGAAGTCTTTGCAGTTCTGCGGCACCAATGATGTCCACATATGTCCATATATTTGTAGGTACAGTTTACCTTTTAATATTTTTGTTTTGGGGAAAACTTTGATTCCAAGACTTAAGCAAACCATTTGGTAGTTAGGTCTTTTTTATCTATTTCATAGATTGTAAATTATTCTCTCAACCACTAGTTTCAGAAAATATTGTTTCCAGGTAACAATAAGATTTAGTCTACATCTGATTTAGTCTACAATCCCATACTTAGTAGCAAGCCCCTCAGAGCTCAAAAAGGACATACTGTGTTGAGTATACTTGTACAGGGTTTTGCAGTTAGTGATCTTTAACTCATCAGGTAGGTTTCTTAGGTCTGCTTCTGAATATAAATGCTTGTTTTGTCATCATTCATTGACAGCAATTTGTAAATTTCCTAAGGCTGCCAACAAACACCACAAGTCCTTTTGGGATTAAGATAACATAGTATAAGTATGTATGGTATTGGCAACAGAAACGAAGGACTGGTTGGATTCTTTAACTAACTTAAAATAAAAAATTACAAAGAAAAGGTGGCCAAATACATCACTGTTTCAGGCTGTTATCATAACTGAACAATGGTATCACAATATTTGATATCATGGCCAAGTCTATGATCTGAATTTACTCTGCAGAGTTCGTATCATCCTACTGATTCAACTATTAGCTTCAGATCCGCAAAGGCAGGATAGAGATGTCATTACTCTGCCTTGAGCATTTTGCAAATTAAATGCTCTAAAACGAGAATTGTTAATTGTGAAGCATCCTGACCTAAATTTACCTGGATCTTAGCAAAATAATAAAATGGTTATTTGCACCCCAATTTCCCAGCCTGTATCATTAAAAAAACGCATTAAAGTTGCATTAACTGATGGGGCAATAGCTGCAAGGTTAGTTTGGGTTCCCTTTCATACAGATTAGAATAATAATTTGAGCATTCCAACCCCTTAAGAATACAGTCACCAGAACTAGTGGAAGCAAAAAGCTTAGGAAATTGCCTTGTTAAAGGGGGGTGGGGATTTTCTTAGTGTCACTATATGCTAGAAATGGCTAGGATTCAAACATATTAAAGTCCTCACTAATACCTAGGTTAGCACTTAGCTAATTAACAAACATTTTTCTCAACTGCAGTTTGGAAGATTGGGCACTGAACAGCAACCAGCCTACTGTTGATTACCTAAAATGGATTTCAGAGGGATGCAGGGGGATTGGAAATATGCTGCATTTAGTAGCCCAGGTAAGAAGCACTTGCAGAATTGTTCATCAAGCCTATATCTCCCTTCCCTATTGCAGCCCAATTGCAAACCTTCCCTTCTCCCCGCTTATTTGAATAGGGTTCCCACCTGCATCTTAAAAAGCTGAGACATCACCTTGTCAACAAAGGTCCGTATAGTTAAAGCTATGGTTTTCCCAGTAGTGATGTACAGAAGTGAGAGCTGGACCATAAAGGCTGATCACCTAAGAATTGATGCTTTTGAATTATGGTGCTGGAGGAGACTCTTGAGAGTCCCATGGACTGCAAGAAGATTGAGGGCACAAGGAGAAGGGGATGATGGAGGACAAGATGGTTGGACAGTGTTCTGGAAGCTACCAGCATGAGTTTGACCAAACTGCGGGAGGCAGTGGAAGACAGGAGTGCCTGGCGTGCTCTGGTCCATGGGGTCACGAAGAGTCGGACACGACTAAACGACTAAACAACAACCCACCTGCAGAAATCCAGCAATATTTTTTTAATAATAATATTTATTACTTTTACAACAATTTAAACACTTACAAAAGAAAAAAAACAATACATTATAGTACAAAAACACTACAGAAAATTTAAAAAACAAAACAAAAACACTTTAAAAACACATCAAAAAAAGAAAAGAAAAGGAAAAAGGAAAAACTTCCAATCTCTTATCTTTCTTTCCCATATTTCCACGGCCTCCTCACACCTCCCTTTTTGTATTCCACTTCTATTAATTATTTCAGCAATTCCTTACCATCTTCCCCTGTTTTCTATCCTATAATTATCTTAACACCTTTTAACCTTATTTTCCTTTATTACTCTATTAGTCTATTTATACTTAATTCCTTATAACATTTCTACTGAAGCCATATAATTTCATTCCAACATTCTTCTAACATTCACTAATTTTACAATATTTCTATAAATAAACTTTTCCCAGTCTTCTTCCACCGACTCTTCTCCCTGGTCTCGGATCTTGCCAGTCTTTCCCACCAATTCCGTCTAGTCCATCAACTTCATCTGCCATTATCCAACACTTCAGTGCTTTTAAAAAACAGCCATTCTCTCAGCCAGCAAAAAGCAGATGATTCACAACAAAGTTTAGGTGTCTGGCAGGGCAGGTCCACCTCCTTCTTTAGCATCCATCAATATCTTAAGTTTTACTCGAGGCTTCCTGTCCTGCCAAACCAATCCAGGAACATCCCTCTGCCACCTCCTGAAACAATCCCTCCCATCCAAAGCTTGCACTTTTTGGCACAAAAGCAACATCCCCAGCAACACAGCAACCCTCATCCCCAGCACAACAGCTCGGCCCAACCATAACAACTTCAGATTTGTCCATATTTCCCAATCCCCCTTCTCTTCAATCCAACATCCTTCACAGTTACCCTTAAGTAAATTCACATTTTTGGCGATCCTATTGACCCCCAAAAATCTCTCTTTCTCAGCCGATGTTGATCCTATCTCCTCCTGAAGCTCTGTCAAGCTTTCCTTTCCCAGTTCTGGGGGGTTCTGATCCTCAAATTCATCTGTTTTTCTTTAAACTCCATCCTAGCAAATGTCAGCTTATATTCGTCAAGTTGCTTTTGAATGTATGGGGCTCTCTCACACTCCAATTGTGTTTTTTACATTCAGCAGCAAAGGTTTTCTCCCTGACTTCATCCACAGTTGTTGCCGATGTTGATCCTATCTCCTCCTGAAGCTCTGTCAAGCTTTCCTTTCCCAGTTCTGGGGGGTTCTGATCCTCAAATTCATCTGTTTTTCTTTAAACTCCATCCTAGCAAATGTCAGCTTATATTCGTCAAGTTGCTTTTGAATGTATGGGGCTCTCTCACACTCCAATTGTGTTTTTTACATTCAGCAGCAAAGGTTTTCTCCCTGACTTCATCCACAGTTTGCCGTATTAAAGTAGATTCCTGTGTCAATTTCTGGGTGGTTTCTGTGTTGGTGTTCACCTTTTGTCCCAGATTATTTAAACTTTCTACAATTAAATCAATTTTATTATTTGCAGCGTCCGCTTTCACTTTCATCACTTCTGTTTTCTTGTGAAGCTGTTCCAGCGAGTCATTTATTTTCAATAATGCGACCACTAAGGCCTCTTCTGTTGACATTTCATTTGTTATTTCCTTTTCGTTTGCCATAACACTTAAGAGATTCAAGGTCAATCCCAGAGTCACACAGTTTTTATCTTGCAGCTGGAAACTCCCCTAGCCCAGCTCTTATGAAGTAACCATTTTCAGAAACTTCCACTAGGGGGAAACAGTTTCTATTTATAATAGCAAGAATGTCACCTTTAAGCGCAACTCGTACAATCCAAAGTTAGTTTCAGTTTTCAGTTACTTTATTACTCCTTTTTAGAAGCAGCCGGAGACAGTAGAAACAATATATCTCTCTTATTCTTTTAGCTGTCAAGGAACGTTCTAAGTGCTGTCAATGGACATTCCAAAACGTCAGTCCTACTAGCAGCCCGTTTATAGGGTCAGAGCGGCAGTATTTTAACTCTCTTTACTCTCTCCTGCAGGCATACTCAGTCCACAGCTTCCCCTCCTCTTTTCCTGCCTCTAAGGGGGATTTTATACTCTTTACCGATGGAAATTTAATCTTTTACAAAAGGCTTTCCAAGACTTCAGCTTACAGACTCCTTGCCTCAGTCTATTTACAAATAGGGAAGGCGGACTTCCTGTTTTGAACCTCCCCGTTTCGATGCCAAATTAAACTTTTAAAATCCGATTCTCCCATATCAGCTCTACTCACGGGTAATTACTTTATTTTTTTTATTTTTTTTAAATAAATATTTTATTCAGTTTTCAGATACAAAGATTATAAACATATCACGGGTAATTACTTTAGAGTCCAATTGTCCACAGGAAAAAGTCAGTGCTCTCCGGCAACAGCTATGCGGCTTCGCTCCGTGGAAAAAGCAGACGATTCGAAGCACCACGCCACTCACCCCACGTCGCTCCGGGTCCCCAAAATCGGGTTCCCCTGCGAGTAGGGGAGGCACAAAAGGTGCCCGCCGAATCCCACATTCACAGGCTTCTCCCGCCTGTGATTTTTACGGGTCTCCGCCTTCGCCACAGCGGTACAGACCCAAATTCCCACGGGGCAAGTTCCTCCCGATCAGAGGAAGTCCGCCATTGCCGGAGGCACCAACCCGGAAGTCCAGAAATCCAGCAATTTACCATGACCCTCCAGGCAAATCCATGCCAATTATTCGAAGTGCATTCAACGCACATTTAAAGCACTTGCCTTCCCCCAAAGAATCTTCAGTTTCCCTCTCACAGATTTACAATTGCCAGCATCCTGATCAAACCACAGTTCCCAGGATTCTGTGGGGGAAGTCATGTGCTTTAAGTGTATGACACAGATCTGTCCTGAGACGGAGCAATGAAGAAAGCTTCATTTGTTAAGCTTCTACGGTATATATGATTGTTGTCCGGACGTGTCTCTGTGACTGGGTATTTTTAAGGAATGCAATAGCAGGCACTGTGAGATAAAGAAATCTTGCTTAGATTAACATTCTCCTAGTGATCCCAGGATAGCTCCTTGTCTTAATCTCTTCCTTGCTTCTGTTGGTTTGCTGCATTTTTTGTGTATTTTGTGCCGCATAATTTGATGGGTAATATACTTTTATTCGATTTTTGAGGAGCAATTGAGCTTGAATATTTTTATGATCAGTAATATTACTTGGATTAAATAGAAACAAAATAAGTAGCAAGCAACAACCCAATAAATAATAGACTTTTGCTTCTTGCTATTCAGATTGCTGTACTTTAATAACATATTGGCCAAGAAGGGCCTCTCTTAAAAGGTATGCATTCCTCCCTGACTGTCGCAGGCTCCTGTTTGTGTTTATAGAAAATTAGGTGGCCCAGTGGAGTCACTCTCTGCTTATAATTGGGCTATGCTGTATTCCTGGAAAAAATGTTTTTTTCAGTTTAGAGCCATAAAGTGCACATCATGACGCTGAACTTTTGTTTTTGGTATTGGGCTGGATATGGAGAAAAAGCTGAAACTATCCAGAAAATATGGAGGCACTATTGGAGGGGGGATTCCGTAGATACAAGTGCATTTGGCCTATTTCAGACAAGGTTGCATTTTCTCTAAAGGATCAGGTAGGCAGCTTGGCAGCACATCTGAATTCCAGGTGTCTCCTAGAGACCCAGATAGTGGCAATGCCCAGGAACACTTTTCAGCAGCTAGAGCTGGTTCACCCCTCTCATTCCTTCGTAGCCAAATTGGACCTTGCTACAGTCACTCAGGGAAGTGGGTGGTGCTGTGGTCTAAACTACTGAACCTAGGGCTTGCCAATCGGAAGGTCAGTGGTTTGAATCCCTGTGACGGGTGAGCTCCCGTTGCTCGGTTCCAGCTCCTGCCAACCTAGCAGTTCGAAAGCATGTCAAAGTGCAAGTAGATAAATAGGTACCGCTCCGATGGGAAGGGAAACGGCATTTCCATGCGCTGCTCTGGTTTTGCCAGAAGCGGCTTAGTCATGGCCTGGACAAAATTGTCTGTGGACAAACGTCGGCTCCCTTGGCCAGTAAAGCAAGATGTGTGCTGCAACCCCAGAGTTGTTTGTGACTTGACTTAACTCTCAGGGGTCCTTTACCTTTTTTTTACAGTCACTCATGCACTTTTTACATGTACCTTTGTGACTCAGACTATAAACAAGGTAGCCAACATTGTGTCCTCTAGGTGTTATTGGGCTCTAACTCCCATCAGCCCTAGCTAGCAAGTCCAACGGTGAGAAATGATGGGAATTGTAGTCCAACAACATCTAGAGAAGAGGCTGACTACCACTTGTCTACAGCCTTGAGCAAGTCACTAACAGTGTGATAAGTCCTATACATGACTCCTACTCAGAAATAAACCCCACTCAGTTGAATAGGATTTACTCCCAGGTGTACAGAAACTGTGACTCAAATTGAGCTGAGATTTAAAGGTCAGCTGAGATTTAAATTGGCAACTTACAGCTGTTAAACCACACCCATTGCATTTGTTTTGCTTTACATTGGGAAGCCAAAATGTTTGTTTGTTTGGTTTGTTTTTATTTTTGCTTCTCTTGGTGAGAAGCATCAAATCAGGCTATCAATTTTATTGCTTGCCTTTTCCTTGCCATGTACAAATCTAATACTGGGATCGAGGAAGGCTGTCAATTGAAAGGACAAAAAAAGGGGGTATCTACATGATATCATCAGACAACCTCATATTTGTCTTTTCAGTCAAGCAAAGTTGGTTGCCATATTCTGAAAAGCCAATATTTGCCATGAGCAAAAGGCTGTTACAGAAGCCAGGAGACTGGCCTCATCTGCCTTTTTGTTGTTGCCTGCAATGTTTGACTTGGCTCTCAAATTGCATCACCAGGAGTGATCTGCTCTGCAAACAACCTTAGTGTCTCGCCCCCACTATCTCTGCTTGTCCTGGAATAAGAAGTTGATGAGAAAGAGGTGGGGTGGGGGCAAAGGAAAGAAGATGGCAGGTGGTGCTGTTTTGGGAAATAGTTGGCTTTTTAACATTTTCCCAGTCTACAATCTCATACATGTACTAATGATTAAAAGAATACAGACATAACAGTAGAATAATCTGGTACATTCTTTTCATTAACGTTGTCATTGCAATTAAACAATGGTTTTAATAAATACTAATCATCTAGGCGCTTGAAAACATCTCTTAATGTTTAAAAACAGTCCCCATTATTCTTCCTTAAAAGACAGACACACACACACATACACATTTGGCTTTTAATATGATGGGATTTGTCCCAAAGCCATACTCTCCCTTTCAAAATCTAACAGAGGTCCAAGCCTATCCTTATCCCATATGCTGAAACAAAACACTCAGGAAGCATACCTTACACTCTGAATGCTGCACACAGAACTCCCACAAAAAAAGGATAAGTATGTGTGCTAAACATAGCTTTCAAGAAACATGACTTTAGAGGTTTCTCCCTAACACCATCGAGTGAAATTCAAGGTCTTCTTTCATATGAATGAGACCGTATGGTTTAGACCATTACATTAAATAACAGAACTTTCGTCCTACATCAAATCCCAATTTACCTCTTAGGCATTTTTGTGAAATCCTAAACTGACCAGCTCAGATTCACTACAACATGCACTTTGTGCCCTGCCCAAGTAGTTATGCCTACAGTTTCCACATATTTCATAATAGTCCTCCTACAATATTTGAAACCGCCTGCTGTTCCTGGAAAGAACTCCAGTTATGTGCATCTTTGTCACCTAAAACTCCACGCTAATCCTATTTCACGATATATCCTCGTGTGACCCCCATCTTAAAGTTGACAACATTCCCTTTTATCCAGACATCCCGTTATCTACAGCTATAACAGGAGTGTGCTCACTGAGTTTTTAGTTGGGTATTTAGTATCTCTGGGAATGATCCTAGCATTGAAAGGTTTACACATCTCCAGTTCTAAAATAGGATTTAAAGCTTTCTAACAGATGCTTAGTGGTATCTCCAACCACAACCCCCGCTAAACGCACACAGACACTGATCAAATGCATTGGCCTAATTTGATAATTCATTAGCAGGACCAATTAGTACAATCAGCCAGGGCAGAAATTTGTAAGTAGATCTCTGTCCTCTCCGCCCCTTCTATTTCTAAGGCTTTCCTAAGACTAACAGCTGACAAGAATGTTGGCAATCTTGACTATTTGCTTTAGTACTGCTGCATTCCATTCACATTTTTCTCATAGCACACTATTCTTCAGGAGCACACTTAGAGAGGCTCCACCAGTCCCAAGATACTGCTCTCAGGAGTCAGGTGGTCTTCCCACTAATCTATGACTATAACACTACTCTAGTTGCAATTAATTACATTACAAATATTGATCCTTTGCTAGTCCAATGTAATCTATGTATTTCTTCTACAAACATGCTGCTCTCTTCTTGAATTGCATGCTTGCAGAGTGAATACACTCTGAATTTTTAAAATGGCACCCAAGCATCTAACATTCAGTTTTATGAAGTATACTGTAGAAGGGAGGAATCTCTCTCTCTCTCGCTCATTTGCCCTAAACCTTTTTTTTAAAAAAAAATATTTTTATTGCATTTTTTCCAGATAGATTTGAACAGCACAGAAAAACAGAGAAAACAAGAAAAGAAAAGAAAAAAAAAGACAGATTATTAACAAAGCTTGTTTCAATCCATCATCGGACTTCCCCACATCTCCCGAACAATGCATTCTCGAATAATGTATTTATCAGCAAATTATAACCTTGTTTCATATGTTTCTTTTGTACTTCGATTGCATATTAAGTTTAAATTACTTATTGTCCAAATTATTCAATAAACACATATGTTATCCTTTTTTAAAGTTTAAACATTGGTTCTTTCATTATTATTATCTAATTTCATATATATACCACTCTCATTGCTGGGGCTATCCTTCCAAATCGTACGAAATCCTATAGTTCATATAACTTATATAGTTTTTGCATCATTTGCCCTAAACCTAACGCAAAGGAGGAACCTTGAGATGATGGCAACCAGTGGGTTCAAATCACAAGAAAACAGATTTTGACTAAATATCAAGAAGAACTTTCTGACAGTCAGAGCTCTTTGACAGTGGAATGGACTTCCCTCAGAAGGTGGACTCTCCTTCACTAGAGGTTTTTAAACAGAGGTTGACTGGCCATCTGTCAGGAATTCTTTATTTGTGATTCCTGCGTTGCAGGGGGTTGGACTAGATGTTCCTTGGGATCTCTTCCAACACTACAGTTCTATGACTTTATGAGGCAACTTTTTGGTATTTAGTATCGTTAGGGAAACAAGAGAAGAAATATAAATCACTTTTTAGAGGAACTAAAATTACCTCTTGATGTTATTAAGTATCCTGAGAAGATGCTCTAAAAAAATAAATCCCCGCAACAGTAGAAACAATACTACCAAGCAAATCCCAGTTTAGCCCCAAATTTAAAGTTATGTGGAAAACAGTAATTTGAAAAATACATTTCATACATTTCCTAATGCCCAACACCTGGGAGGTCTATTATATATGTTAATGTATAAGGGTTTATGCATGCAGAGAAAAGGACAAGAAAGGGTTAAGTGAGCCGGCATTTGGCCTTTACTTGAAGTGTTCTCCTTTAGTGGGTTGGATGTGTTACTGTGCCTTCTGTGTATATGAATGTTTTCAGCTTTTGTTTTAGTTTTATATTGGCTAGCTTTTTGTATTGTATAATCTGCTCTGGGTTCACTTTTCATTAAAAAGTGACTATTAAGTGCAATAAATTATAATAAGGATTGTTATTAGAAAATGCTTTCCCAATGAGGAAAAGCCACCATAGGATTCAATGTAGATATACAGACTACAGATAATACCAGTTCTCCTTTGGAAGGAACTGAACCAGCTGTGTCCTAGTTTGTTAGGTGCTTGACTAACTCATCTCCCTGCAAATCCCATTGGCTTTAACTCATTCCCCCCCTATTTTGATTTTAAATTGTCATAAACCACCCTTAGTGGTGCAGAGACACTAGGACGGTGGAATAGAAACATTTTACATAAATAAATAAAATAAATGCCTAATATTCCTCACCTCCTGACCTAAACTGACAGAAGACCCCCATACCTTGGCAAAGAAAGTCTCTGCTCCAGTTGGTAGACTTCATCCAGCAGTAGTTGAACCCTAAGTTATTTCCAATGTTGAAATAGATGCAGTAGATTACTGTTTGCCAATCTAGTCCCTGGTAGCTGGGACTGATGGGAGACGCAGACCAAACCAGCTAAGGATACAGGCTGGCAAAGGCTAACATACATACTGGGCCTCTTTTGTGATGAACGCAGAAACACAGCCCTGTCCCTATGCTGAATAAATGTGTTTGTGCATATCTTGTAGAACTGATTCACAACACAATGCAAAAGGCACACATCATCTGATGCAACACTAACCCAGACACAGGAAAGAACCATGTAGAATTTAGGAAATACAGCTTTATGATTTCTTCTGCATTCGCCAATAATATTCTACTGCAGAACCTCTGTGGTTGCAATGTAATATTAAACTTGAAAAGAAAGTGATAGTTTCCTATTCTATACCATTATGCTGCCTAAATTAAAATGAAGAACAATGGCTGCAGTTCTATACACACTTACCCAAGAGTAACTCCTATTGAACTCAGTGCAGCTTACCTCCAAGTAGAAATGCATAGGATTGCCCTGCATATTTATGAATGTGTTGGTTTTACTTGTATCTTCCTACACAATGCTTATTTCATGTTTACAATTGGCAAAGGATTTTTTTTTATCAGAATAATATATTTTTACACTAATACTCAATCCTGTGATAAACTGGATGTGATGAGACCTGGATGCTGTATAGATGTCTCTGCTGTGCTGGACACAGAGCTTTTCGCACAATAAAAAAAAACAAAAACCCAGAAACTCTAATAAACCTTTCAAGGCTCTGCAACAGCAGATGATATAAGATCCAAAATGGCCCTTTTTTCCCTTCCAGAAGTGTCACTGAGGGATTGCTTCCAATCCTTTTATTGCTGCAAGAACAGTTTGCGCAGGATGAGAGAATTTCAGAAAACAAACAATCATCAACTTGAAGTCTGGATGGAACAGTTAAATGTAAACAAGTCTCTGCTGCATTTAACTCCCGGTCTGGTAAGGAGCACCAGTAATTTATAGAGAATTATAAGCATACATTTATCATTTCTATAGCACTTTTAATATGAAGAATGCTTTACAATCCATACCTTATGTCCCTCGCTTTCTACACGCCACGTTAATTTCATATACTTCATAATTATTTGCAGCCAAAAGCAGAAAACTTGGGCAATTATTCTATAGAGCACTGTGCCCTTTTCTAAAGGGGGAAAAAGTGTCCTACCCTGTTTTCTGCAGCTTTTTTATGGTTCGGGGAATGTAAAATATTGGCTGGGGCCTTGTGTACTCCACTGTCCTCTACTGGATAATATCACAGCTACTGACTCAAAGTGCCCATGACTCATCATCTTTTCAAGCAAGTGTCCTACAAAGATGACACAAACAGCATCTAGTGCACATTCAAGTGAAGCCTCAGGGGGCTGGGAATGTAGATCACAGGCCTGTTTGTTCTGTTCTTTATGCCATTTACCTGTTCAGCTGGCACCTGTGGTATATGCTTGCACATTTGTTTGTACAATATTAAACTAGTGTCTATAACTGCCTTCAGTCCCAACTGTGAAACCGCAACCCCGTTTTGCCAAGTACATTCTAGACACTGATCCAGGTGCTAGCCAAAATCTTCACAATCAAGTCTAGTCAATATATATGCTATACATGCCACAGAATTATTTGTGGGACACCTGGGGGGGGGTATTTAGTGTGGGCTGTACCACCACTTTGGGCTGCAGGTAGAGTATGTCATTTCTTATTATTATCCTACATTTGATGACAACAAAAAGTTCATTGCAGGTAAAAAGCTAGCATATCAGGGAGCAAGGTTCTAACCGAGTTGCTCTAGTTTTCTTCTTGCATTATTTGTTCACACAAGGGAGCATTACAAAATGTGATTTCCAATCTGTTGTCTGAAGTCACACAGTCCAGGCAGACCTCCCACCTCATTCTGCTGCATATGTAGACCCAGCCTCATCCGGGTGTTTTGAACTGAGATAAGGTCCACAAGCTCTTTCGTTTGCATGTGGTCTTGGGGGGGAAAGTCTCAGGGTAGCAAATAGGCAAGAAATAAGTTAACAACGGCAATACAGCAATAGTATAATAAGCTGTGTAATATAATGAGAGTGTAATAGCTGTGTAACAGACTGAGAGAGGAAACGCTAGCACAACTTGTACCTTACCTATTGCATGTCCATCTTTTCAAGGACATACAAGAGATCAAGCCTCAAGATATCCACTTACGGAAAAGAAACAGCGATTCACTCCCTTAGGGTAAATGACAGAGAGAATAATGTATTTCATTTATAGGAGCCTGCCTATTAAAGTATCCCAGCTGCTCCTATAATAAAACACCTACAAGTGACTGACAACATACCACAATGATTATGCACATATTTTTGTGATGGAACAGACACTTCCACCATGAAACAATGCCAGGCCAAACCCTGATAAGATTTAAACAAAAATGAAATCATCCCACAACAGCTATAAATAATCTTGAGCATATCACCATTTCAGCATGAAATGGTTTTGCTCACATTACAGGGAGATGCTCTGGTGCTAAAGAATAGAATTTCCAGATAAATTACTGAACTTTCCATTGCATAATTTTTTGTGCAAGCCGGACTCGTCTGGTGCATGCATCTTAAAAAGTGTAATTTCCGTGCTTTCACGTTTACTGAGTACCTTGTAAGATTATATCTCACTTGAAAAATAAATGCACAGTCAGATAAGGAGCAACGGACATAGGAAAGAGGATTCTGTACGTGAACTGGGTACAGAGAGAGAGGTGAACCAGTGGAACAGGCAGACTACTCTACAGAATACTGTACTGCCCTAGGTTCCTTTTGATGCCAGACCACAGGCACCTAATTTTGCACCCCACCCGCCCACCTGCCACCAGAGGGAGCGTGAACCATCGGCCTATATCCACCGGCAGGAATGGCTGCAACAGATCAGCTCGCCCTCTCTCCGTACATTGGACTTGGAAGGGATCCGTCCCGGTGCACCACGGGAAATGTTTTTTTGCTTCCCTTCGTTTCCTCTAGTCCGCGCGCGGTCGGGACTGCATTTCCCAGGAGGCGCCGCAAGAGGAGGTGGGTCACCTGACGCCTCACAAACTCCGAGCAAAATGGCGGCGCCCGTGCTGCGGCGCTGCCGGGTTTGGCTCGGGGCTGGGCATCGCAGCGTCGGGAATGTCGCCGAACTGCGCGGCCCGGAGGGTCCGGTGGCCGCTAGCGCGCTCTGCCGGAGTGCGAAAGAGATGACAGAGAAGCAGAAACGGTACGACAGGGAGGAGTAGTAACCGGGCTGGGTAGAGGAAGGACTCCTGCCGCATATTCTCGCTTCCATCTCTTGCAATGTTTATTTGTGCCTCATGCAGTTCGTCTCCCTAGGGTGATATTCTACGTTTTTGTCAGCCTTCCCCGTTCTCTTTTTTTCCCCCTTTCACGACGCAGAGCAATTTTTAATCTGACTGTCGCAAAGGTCTGGATAGGAGCGGTAGTAGAATAAGGTAGCTAACAAACCGCAATCCCTGGCCTCCCCCGACCCACTGCCCCACACAAAAAAAGCTTGATTCTCCAAGTTTAAAATAAAATGAAGGTTTATACAAATAGACTGAGGACCGTGTCAAAAAGTATACATTTCTTACCCATTTTTAAAAACCCAATACTATGGTTTTTTTTAAAGTGCAAGTGTTCCTTTTACCAGTGGCACAAGTTTGGGGAGGGCGAAATGTGCATCACCTGGCCTAGAGGAGAGGTTCTTAACTCAGTGGTAGAGCATCTGCTTTGCATGCAGAAGGTATTGGCTTCAAGTCTCCAGGTAGGACTGGGAATACCCCATTAGAAACCCTAGAGGACCACTACCAATTAATGAAAGTAGTACCGACCTAGATGAAGCAATTGTCCGATTCAGTGTAAGGTTCCTATGTTCCTATGCATGCATCACAAAAAATAAATATACAGTACGTGCACATTGGATTATGATGTCTGTACATCTACACTGCCTTCTTTTCCTATAACTGTATAATAAATGACATGTTTGGAGCAGCCTTTAATTGCAGTTTCAAGCACACATGAGAAACTGTTTCATTAAAATCAGCTTGTTGTGGTTTTTAAGCCATCAACAATACAACAAAGAGTCTTGTGGCATATTTAAAGATTAAAATACAAGCACCAGTTTTTTGTGGACTAGAGTTTACTTCATCAGATGTGTCACCAGAGTATCATTCAGTCAATAAAGTCAACTCCAGTCCACAAAAGCTAATAAAACAATAAATTTGTTGGTCTTCAAAGTGCCATGAGAGTCTTAGTTGATGTTGCAGTAGAAACCACAAGCGTAGCTATCCCTCTGGAAATTACACTAAGACAGACATCATGCCAAGATCATGGTGCTCTTTTACAGAAGGTACAATTTGGGATTCCCACCCCAACCTGTAACCCATGGGTAGGCAAACTAAGGCCCAGGCCCCGAATCCGGCCCAAACGCCTTTTAAATCTGGCCCACGGACGGTCTGGGAATCAGCGTGTTTTGAATGTGTCCTTTTATTTAAAATGCATCTCTGGGTTATTTGTGGGGCGTAGGGAATTCATTCTCTCCCCCCCCAAAAAAAATAGTCTGGCCCCCCACAAGGGGGGGAGCTCTGAGGGACAGTGGACCGGCCCCCTGCTGGAAAAGTTTGCTGACTCCTGTGTAACCTTTGTGGCAAAATATGCCATTTTAGTTCTAATGTTTTCTAAATGCATGTTGTTCCATAATTTATTCTGTGAAGTTCTGTTGAATAAATATCCCAGGGATGGGGAACCTGTGCCCCTCCAGCTATTGTTGGATTTCAGCTCCTATAAATCTGAGCCAGCCTGGTCAGTAGTCAGGGGTGATGGGAGTGAGAATCTGGTAACACCTGTAGGGCCACAGGTACCCCACCCAGATATATATCTTTTGCATCCTTTTCCCCCACCAATATGTTTTGAATTTAAGCAGAATAGTAACTTAAAACAATATTCAACAATAACTCCTAATTACTTTTCATAATAAATGAGATGAGAATGGGAAGCTCACTTTGTTTGAATAATTCCATTATAGAGAAACAGAACTTTGGTCTTGGTTTGGGTTTTTTAAGTGTTTTAATGTTTGAAAGAAGCACTATATTTGATGTATTTGCTTAGAGCTTTTCTGCTTTCCTAATCTCCCATCTTGATCTAAGTACTTCTGTCATAGCTACGGCGTAAGCTTGACTTCACCAGTGAAATATGATATTTGTGTCTTTTCTTTGTACAAGTCCAGATAATTACTTCCAGAACCTGTCAAGCGGTTCAGGCAGTAAAGGTGACTGTTCTCTTGCTCATATAAAGATTATGGATGTGAGAGCTGCAATTACTTTTCAGCAGATAGGAAGGTGCTTGTTCTTCCTGTTCAGAGAACCATCTCTTGAGTTGAAAAGATGATTTCTCTATTGCCAGACTACTGATGTTTATGCTAATCCAGTACTAATAGTGCTCTGTAGACCCACCTTTCCCAGCTTGAAAGTGACCATCTGACAGCATATGCATAATTGAATATGCCACCTGTCTGTTGGAGATTTCTCATACATAGAAGGATATCAATTAATATTTATTTTCTATTTCATAATCTCCGCTGGGTACAAAATTGGATACCTGTCCAACAAACCCTTTCTGGATAAAATTAACTTCTGAAATGCACTTTAAATCAATGTAAGGCTTTCAGGATGTGGGTTTCTTTTTGCCTTCTAACATGCTGCTTTTTGTACAATTTTCAGCTGTTTATGAAAACATTTCACAACATCTTTCAATGTTCATTATACAGCAGTTGTGGGCATGTAGTGTGCTCCAGCATACTGTTGAACTCTGATACTTTTGACATTTGTATTCTCCACCACACCATACCCCAGCTGTTTTAGAAATTTGAATTGCATCAACCCAGCTAGTGAATATTTCTTTTGACTTTCTTTTAGGAATGTTCCCTGGGCAGCAGTGGTAGGCCTGGAAATTCATGCACAGATCTGCTCCAACTCAAAGCTTTTCTCTGGTTCACAAGTCCAGTTTGCAGCAGCACCTAACTCCTTAGTATCTTTTTTTGATGCTTCTCTACCTGGAACTCTACCTGTAAGTTTGAATTGAATTCTTATATTAGTATTGAATTTTCAACAACAAAGTCTGTCTTATCGAACAGGAACAGGTAGCCACCATTAATTCTTCAGGTAATGTTTAAAAGGGATACTAGACGGTTGAAACACTTCTATCTAAGAAGGAACAAGCAGCTTGCAACTGGCCACTTAATTTCCCTCTACCTTTTCCCTCCACATTGATTCCTTTTTGTGTAATCTTGCCTTTTTAAATTTGTAAACTAGAGGGCAGTGCCTCTTGTCTCACTTTCTTTTTTTTAATATTAGTATGAGCTGGTTTGGCATACAATATTTGTCTAAAAAGCAGGATACAAATATAACCACTTCAGATAAATGACCATTATTTAACAGAGCACCATCCATGTTACATGTACTTATAAGAAGCTTAATAACAAAAAAAGGACAACTGTCCTTACAGCTGACTCACATGCACCCCCAAGACTTAATAGAAATTGTTCCTTTGCTTCTCCTGCTACAACAGGGAAAGTAATATGGGTTTGGTTCTCTGGACTTGGTAGAGCCACTGTCTCCACATCAGGCTCTGATTTTCCTTCAGCTTTAAACACTGCTGGCCTTTTACGGCAAGGTGGTGTTTCCCTGCTGCCATAGCACTCTACAACGTGAGCTTCGGGTAGTTTGCCATCTGAATGCTTACTTCGAAACTTGCCCTATGCCTGCAAGTGAGTGGAAGATTGTGAGCCTTCCTGGCTGATTTCCTAACCAAAGTATAGAATTTGGCCAAGCAGTTTGAAATTATTGACTTATTTTAATACGCAATATTAGGTTCTGGCCTTTTAGTGCTCCAGCATAGGTTCTTTGGTGGGATGCAGTAAGATTACCTCTGCTTGTGTTTATCTGTAGGTATGTATAGAAACATAGGAAACTGCCTTACACCAAGTCAGACCATTGAGCCAGCTAGCTCACCATTGTCTGCTTGGCCTACTTTTCCCCAGTCCTTACTGGAGATGCTGGGAGTTGAACTTGGGAGCTTTTGCATACAAAACATGTGCTGTACTGCTGAGCCATGTCCCTCAACAAGAGACTGGCATCTGCTGCAATGAGATTATTGGATATTGAACAAGTTGCATGTGGAGAGAGATACTGCTAGGTGTGGCCAATCAGCTTTCAGCATAGTGTAGTATTGTTATATTGGACATATATACTGTTATTTTGGACAGACTAAGTACGCATGAAGAAAAAGCCTTAACCCTACTGGGTGGTATCCAATGGTGCCTTTTGCCTTTGCATAAAGTGCTTCCATTCACGTAAGTTGGGACACCCCCATCTTCAGCCGTCTCCCCCTAACCCAATTAAGCCAACTGTTCTCTCCCTTCTAGTTGCTAATGATGGTTGAACCCAGAATACAGAGAGAGGGCTGCAGTAAGTAGGAAGGATTGGCAAGAAATTGGCATCATTTTCCACTAAGGGCATAAATGGATAAAACCCATTGATGGTTTTGTTGTACGTGTATGACAGTTAAATGTAGTTGGACCTCTTCTGGGAAGCAAAGATGACCTTTATGCTATTTTTTATTTGTAACAGAGCCTGTGCTATACAAACAAAAAATCCTGGATGCAGCTGTTGATGTGTCTTGTAGCAGGGTCCTGGGTAATGACTGAGGAACACCCCATCTGAAGTGTTGTAGAGCTGTTGTCCATCAGAATTGCCTACATCGGTCAAAAATGAGTGTGTGTTGTGGTACAGTCTATTTTTGCTGTATCTATACCAATAAAGTTGTATGTTGTGAGCTACCTTGGGAGGGTTAGCCCTGATAAATATAAACGTACACAATACCTTAGAAGTGCCTAGATAAATAAATAAAGCAAAATAAAGTTGCGTGTGAAGATTGTCCCTAAGCACACACGGGATATGTGTGAGAGCAGCCTGCATGCATCTTGCCATATTATTCTGGATTTCTGTACATTTTAAGGAGAAATGGTTGTTCCTTTTACAGTTGTTCCCTAGTGAGAAATCTTGAGCCTAAGCTGAAACAGCCTTCCTTTGAGATAAGAGCTCCTGATTAGTAGTCAGCTTGATGGCTAACCTAATGAAAAATTCGTGATCTGCTCTTGTTCACCTCCAGCAGAGGCTTTTATCTGTGCAAGGAGAGGGAAAGAAAAAAATATATTTTCCTTTGCAGTTTTTGGTAGATAAGTTGAAAGTGGATATTTAAAAATGTTAGTACTTGAGTGTCAGAATGTGATACGGAATTCTATTTTTATTTATTAGTATTACTGCTTCATAGGTTTTATTTTATTTTATAGTTTTAGGCAAGAGTAATGGTACCTTCCTCGTTTTAACAGGGTACTTTAGTGTGCATGAACATCTTAATGGTTGCACAATTTAGTTAATGGAGTATTATTCCAGATGTGATTTGGCATCTGTTTTAGGCTTAAAATTCTGTCTGCTTTAAAGTTAACAGATGGAAGAAGTAGTCCTTTAGATACTTTATCTGCATATGAAAATTTCAGTTGTTTTAAACACAAGACTGTTTATATTTATGCAGTACAGTGGTGCCTCGCAAGATGAAATTAATTCGTTCCGCAAGTTTTTTCTTCTTGCGAGTTTTTCGTCTTGCAAAGCACGGTTTCCCATAGGAATGCATTGAAAATCAATCAATGCGTTCCTATGGAGACCGTCCGGGGACAGAGGGGAAGCGCCAACAGTGTCCTTCAGCTCTCTATATTGGACAAACAGGCCAAACCTTACGCCAAAGAATAAACGGACATAAATCTGACATCAAGAATCACAAAACAGAGAACCAGTAGGAGAACACTTCAATCTCCCAGGACATTCTATACAAGATCTCAAAGTAGCTGTTTTACTACAAAGGAATTTCAGAAATAGACTGGAAAGAGAAGCTGCTGAATTGCAACTCATTACCAAACTCAAAACCATGGAGAGACCTGGTTTGAACAAAGACATTGGATTCTTATCTCATTATACATGACTAAGCCATTTTTCACCTTCTCACCCCTTGCCTTTTCCTGGAAGACCTATTGCAGTCGTTAAGAGTCGTCAACAGGCTCATCTCAGCCAGCTGCCAATCTCCCATTCCCACCACCCTCTGAGTAATACCCCTCCCCACCTTCTCACTATATAGAAGGATCTGGCAACTTCTGTTTCAGTGTATCTGAAGAAGTGTGCATGCACACGAAAGCTCATACCAAGAACTAACTTAGTTGGTCTTTAAGGTGCTACTGGAAGAAATTTTTTTATTTTTGACTATGGCAGACCAACACGGCTACCTACCTGTAACTAATCTAGATCATTCATTCAAAGCTATTATCCCCATAGGAGGGGTGGGTGGTGAGAGAACATACATCGTGCATCTCTTCTGCTTTGAACTTCATTGTACTCTCAGACAGACCGAAACAAAATGGAGAACTCAAGGACACACAAAGAAGGGATTGTTTTAAGTGATTTTAATGCCTTTAATGTTATGTTATGTTTTACTTTATATGGGTCTTGGGAGGCATTTTTGCCAGAAGGGCAGCCCATGTTTCCCAAAAAGTCATACAGCTCACACAGAGATATATGCCCACTGGTTGGGCATTAGTAGCAATGGTACACTGATGACGCCTGATGCACACAAAGTGAGAGAGTGCTACAGATTGGGGTGTCTCCAGCTTGAATTTCGCTATACCATGAAATTAATCCCTTGTTTGGCTACACTTTACCAAGTTGGCTGTTTTGCTTTTTAAAAATTGCATATGGCCACTGGGCATTTGCTGGAATGAGAGTTTGGTCATGCACATTCGTGCCATGAATTTGATGTTCCTGCTTGAAGTAGCAAGCAGGGTCTTTCATGAAATTGGTGTATAATATTTAGCCAGCTTAAATCTACTCGCTCGGTTACTATGAATTTTATATTGATTTCAACTTCAGTAGGTGCCAAATGAGGTCAACACTGAGACTTTTGCAATCCTAGTTGTGTGCCAACATTTTTTATAGCTGGGGAAAAGTTAAACCAGGAGAGTGTAGAGCTTAATTATTTTGAACCTGAAGTTCCATATCAATAGTTAATTAATTTAGATTAATCTGTCACCTGGGGAATGATGTCTACAGCTGAACGTTGAGGAAGAATCATTTTGTTTACTGGAAAAGGTCTTGTGTCTGCATAGGGATTTTTTGTGGTCTTCATTATTCTGTACTACAGCATCTAAATATTTCTTTGATCTGTCTTAAATTAGTTTTGCATTGGCAGAATAAAAAATAAAGAGGACAGTTCATTATTAACTTTGGCAAATCCCTTATGTAATTATTAATGGCACCTCATTTGAGGTAGCAAGGGATTGAATGTGATGGGTTATTTATCTGGAAGAAGGATCCAGCCCATTCACTGAACTAAACCAATACATGCAGATTGGTGATTAGCACTGAGAACATCTCTTTTTCCAATTTGTGCTGGTAATGCAGGACTGCCTTTATTGAATTTCTCTTTTCCACAAACGCCAATATTTGAGGGCTTTATTATGCAAGAGCTGCTTTCTAACAACACAGTTGTGGTAGATTAGTGAATCAATAAACTTGTAATAGCTCCTAAACATCTATATTAGATTTAAGTTTCCTTTTTTTTTGGTGTTTTAGTTTTTTTCTGTAAAACCGTGGATTTTTGGAATCCCAAATTGGAAGTTCATCCAGTCTGGGATTAAAGATCTCATCTCCTCTCCTCTCCACAGATACACAAACACACATGTTTGGCAGCAAGCTACTTTGCCAAAATAACCCATTGGCCTACCCTAAACACACACATGTATAAACAATTGCTTATTGTTGTCCTTCTTTTCTTGTAGGATCAGTATAGCAGCTGCCCAAATGTGCTTGCTTGTGCCACTAGCAGACATATTGTTTACATACCTTTTACTGCTTACTTCCCCCCAAATTAATAAATTATGGTTCCCAGGGATGTGTGCTGTTGGTGTGGAAGCACTGTTTTCACTGAAACCCACACAAGTGGTCAGAAGCTTTCAGCTAAGTTCTACATAAGTTTTACCCTTTACAACTCTAGAAATACTTTTAAATAGAACAGTGATGAAACCCAAGTGGCAAAAAAAAAGGCTCCAGTTTCATGCAGATACTTAAGATAGCTGAACAGTTAAAAACCAATGTAAAATGCCAGGAGAGAGACAATTATGGATATTCTTTTATTTTGTAGAAGAGAAAATTTACAACTGACACCAGAAACACTTCCTGCATAGGAAACTATTATTTTGACACTAAAACAATTTAATACTTCAACAGTGTTGGCAATCTCTCATTTTGGTCTACAAGTCAGGACTAATTGGATCCCGTTCTGCTGCTCTTTAAACAGTTCTGCTGTATTTTACACATTTTTATTTTAGGCTCAACAGTTTTCTCAAATGTATAGCGAACACCCAAGAAGCCATACCAGTTACACAAAAGGTTTAACAGCATCCTAGTTATTTGTTTGTTTGTTTGTTTGTTTGTTTGTTTGTTATATGCCATCTTTCCTTCAAGTGTATGTCTGTATCTCATTACCTTACTAGATTCAGATTTTGGGTTGCTTCTGTTGTTGTTTAGTCGTTTAGTCATGTCTGACTCTTCGTGACCCCATGGACAAGAGCACTCCAGGTACTCCTGTCTTCCACTGCCTCCTGCAGTTTGGTGAAATTCATGCTGGTAGCTTCGAGAACACTGTCCAACCATCTCGTCCTCTGTCATCCCCTTCTCCTTGTGCCCTCAAGCTTTCCCAACATCAGGGTCTTTTCCAAGGGGTCTTCTCTTCTCATGAGGTGGCCAAAGTATTGGAGCCTCAGCTTCAGGATCTGTCCTTCCAGTGAACACTCAGGGCTGATTTCCTTAAGAACGGATAGGTTTGATCTTCTTGCAGTCCATGGGCCTCTCAAGAGTCTCCTCCAGCACCATAATTCAAAAGCATCAATTCTTCGGCGATCAGCCATCTTTATGGTCCAGCACTCACTTCCATACATCACTACTGGGAAAACCATAGTTTTAACTATACGGACCTTGCTTCTAGGACTGAGTTAATTCTAAAGCCAAATCATTGAATTCCTTGGGGCAGGGGACTAAGACTTGACCCATATCATAGCCAAGTGGTATATATCTCAGGAAAGATTTGGAACTGTGCATCCTGTTTATAGACTGGCTTTCTGTTTGGAAAGGGCCATTTCTCAATGGTAGAGCATCTGCTTTGCATATGCAGAAAATCCCAGGTTCAATCCTCGGTGCCACTGAGTACGGCTGCAAAAGTCTAAAACTCCGAAGAACCACTGCCAGTCAGTGTAGACATTATTTTATTATATGGACCAATGATCTGACTAAATACAACACAGCTTCTTACATTTCTACACATTGACGCTCCTGTCCTAGAAAGCACGGGCATTACATCCTCCACGAAGAAAGCCATGGCAGAGGGGAGAAGGAAAGAAAATGTTTGAAGTGGAGGAAGTTCCTTGCAGAACAGCAATAATTTCTTCATCTTGCTATTCCAGACACCTATACTATGATGGAGCACAGAATAATGGCAGTTCAGTTGCCATTTGAAATCGGTGACAATAGGCACACATTGAAGCTCCATATTAAAGGAAGCTTGGTGATTTCTTTCTGTTTAATTTAAGGGAAGGATGGAGAACTTATGGCCCTCCGGATACAACAGCAACAGCGTTGGACCATTGACCATGTCGGCTGGGGCCGACAACAGAATTGGAGCGCAACAACATCTGGAGGGCCGCAGGTTCCCCAAGCCTGACTTAAAGCTCTATTAACCTGGCCTGAACAAATAAATACCCCTGTCCTTATATTAGAAGAATTTTGGAAATCTGATTTTGAGCGTTATCAAATAGTCAGTCTGAGTGTCCCCCTCCCCTTCCACTCCAAATCATGAGGATTTGGAAGGTGAGTTGGCACATAAATAAATTGACATCCCTTGGCATGAGAATGGAGAGTAGGGCCATGCCCACAGCATACACTGAAAGCACTGTTATACAACTTTAACAGTCATGGCTTCCCTCCAAGAATCCCAGAAACTGGAAGGGTGCTGAGAGTTGTCAGGAGGCCCCTCACAGAGCTCCAGTTCCCAGCACCCTTAACAGCTACATTTCACAGAATTCTTTGGAGGAAGTCGTGCTTGATAAAACGACTTTAAATATATGGTGTGGATAAGACCTAGGTTTCGACGCTGGATTTCACTTCTATTTATTGCATGTTGTGAGGCTCATCTGTGCCCCACGATCAGAAATGATTTTGTGCAGTGTCAGAAACTACACTTGCTTGCCTCTTACCCTCTGTGTATCCACACTTTTCCTTGGTCTTTCAAATCCAAATGACACAAAGAGAATGCCTGGAAAGATGTCCCATGTTGCTCTGGTCCTCAATTGCCTTCTGAAGCATTTGAGCTTTACTGTAGCGCTATAGGAACCCCTTCCTGTGAGTTGACCCTTGCCTGTTTTTCACTTACATCAGTAGCTGGCAAGGGTGGGAACCAAAACCTTAAACCTGGGATGTGCCATATGTTCAAAGCATGTTTCTGTCCCTGAGCAGCCGCTTCCACCCCACTCACTCTGGCATGGGAAGATACATGCATAATGCTCCAGCGTCTTGCTGCTGAGGCTGAGCTTCCCACGCACGAAAAAGACAGATAATGCTTCTTGAAGGCAAGCAAAGTGGAATGTGCGCTGTTTAAAAGGCAATGTGTGGGAGAGGCATTTGTTTCATACTGGGTATCTGAGTGAAGTCATCTGTCATGTTTCTTTAGGTTCTCAACAGGAGATGTGTAGAAGCCGCAGTGATGACAGGCCTTGCGCTGAACTGCACCATAAACAAGAAGTCCTTGTTTGACAGGAAACACTATTTCTATGCAGATCTGCCTGTGAGTATGTATTGAGCTTTGTCCCTCGGCAAATCGGATGAGGGGCAAGCCTGGAGAACTGACGGGGAAAACAGGCTGGGAGAAGAGATGGTTTTTTGTTCTCTGCCACTGTTTTGCCCATCCAAGCACTGAGCCCTGATGAATAGGCAGCTGTAGCCAGGCTCTTTCTGATTGAAGGTGATTGTCCTGATTGCTGACTGCAGTCCTGCGCCTCATGTTTCCAATGGCTTTGGATAATTAAATTGAGAGAAGGCGCTTCTAGGGCCAGACTTCCTCTATTCCCTCTAATTGTCTGTTAGGGTTAAGACAAACAGTCTGATATTGATCTTTGCGTTTGAAACGAATGTATTACAAATCTGCATTATGGTCCTGTAGACATCACAGGCATTGGTTCTCATTACTTTAAAGGATCTGAAATGCAACATCCTGTTTTTACATGTCGCTGATCGCAAAAGCAAATGAGGAAGACTTTAAAAAATCATGCAGTATTACCTGCTGATATTACAGATGACGCTTATATTAGGACCAGACTTGCTTTTTCAAACGTAATGAGGCAAAGCTCAGATCTAAAGTGAAACCCGTCCATTCAAATTCATCAAACACTCAGGATTTATCGTTTTAGAATTTAAATAGGGGCCTTTGTTTTTCCTTGAAGCCACAATTGTAATGCTAAAGATCCATGATAGTTTTTTCTGCTCTCTGCAGAAAATACCTGCATCAGGAGTGGAGAACCTCCAGCCAGCCTGTGCCCACCTGGCCATTTTGGGGAAGCCATGACCCACCTAATATCATGCATCCATTTGAAGAAGCAGTTTGGATATGTCCTGCAGTGTGCCTTCAAACCTCCATTTTGTGGAAGTTTGAAGGAAGAGCACAAGGGCTCTTTGAAAGCCCTTTGTAAACATTCCTGCGAGCAGTGTGGATTGTTTACTAAGGACTGTTTGAAAGTCCTACCAATATGGTATTCAGAGGGCAGCATCACCTGATATCACTATAAGGTGAGGTGATTGACAAGTGGTTGGCCTCACCTACTTGGCAAATTTGGCCAGGATAGGTTCTGCACCCCTGCCCCATATTCTGGGGATGGGATGCAATGGCAGGAAGGGAGTATCTCCTTAGTAAGAAAACCCCCTACTATGGTAAGTTGCTGTCATTGTTCACTTCGACACCTGTAAATAAACCAAGGTAGATTAGATTAAGAGATAGAGGTTGCCAAAGGTCACCTAGGCCAAACTAAACATGATGTGGGAGATCTCTAATCAAATCACCTGGCCTTTTTAAAAGTATAAAATCTGCCATGGGGAAGAGTTGTGGAGCTGGGGAAAAGGTGATTAGCCTTTCTTGCTATGCTGTTTTCTCAGTCAGAACTACTGGTCCTGAGGCTGATGAGGGCTCCACTGGGAAGAGGTGCAGTATGCAGATGCAGAGACCACAAGTGGTTTTTAGTCTAAAAACAACGGGGGCGGGAAGCCATGCGGTTCCTCTTAAACCTTAACAAGTGGGTGGGGGGTCCATGATTGTCTACTTTGACTGTTGCAAGTTTATATGTGAGTGGGAATTTGAAAATGTGTTCATGGTACCGTATACAAAGACCATATGAAAATAAACAACAAAATTCCATTCTGGGTGTTGATTAAAGAGAGGTTGGCCGCCAATTCTGTTTGTTATTTTTTGAGCATTTTAAAAGGGGTTCTGCTTGTGGTTCAACTTGAAATAGAAGAACTATCAAGCCATTCATTAGGGTTTGGAGTTTCCCTTTGAGGTTCACACACACAAGCCTTAATTTTAGCCAGGGCTCCCTATAATTTAGCCCCACAATCTATATTCAGTACATTCACATATGACACACAAAAGGATAATAAAGTATTATTACACTGTAACAAAACAATAGAAGTCACATTTTGTTAGCTCAAAACACATGCAGTCTGCCCCTTTTCTCTTGCCATGCAGTGTGTTAAGTGTGCAATGCCCAGTTTGTTATGAGGGGGAAATGGGGTAGAACACTGACGCAGGGTGTGACTTATGTGAAGGGGAGAGATAGCAGGCGGGAGAGGATACTTGACCCTTCTGTCAGCCAGTTCAATCCTACTCCCCAAGGTGGTTTTTCTCATGCAAAACTGCCCTAAGCTAGCATTATCAGAGCCTGTAATGAGATTCATAGTTTTATTACACATGTAGATAAGATAAATGCT
Source organism: Podarcis bocagei (assembly GCF_964188305.1). Taxonomy (NCBI): domain Eukaryota; kingdom Metazoa; phylum Chordata; class Lepidosauria; order Squamata; family Lacertidae; genus Podarcis; species Podarcis bocagei. Next base: position 40,412,716 of record NC_138134.1, read on the forward strand.
ACTTTGGAGATCTTTGGACGGTTGGATATGAAAAATGGGGCTTCAGACAGAAAATGGAATGCCTGTTTCTTCTTGTCACTTGTCATCTGTTAGGTTTAAAAAGTAATCATTTTAATGGGGAATGGTGGAGGGGAAAGCAAAGGGGAAAGATTACACTGAGTCTTTAATGTGTATTGCATGAATTTGTTGTTAATAATTGCTTAGAGAAAAGGGCCATCTATTGGAATATAAAGTTGATATATGACCATTTTAAAATTGTTGATTGCTACAATTTTAAATGCAGGCTGGCTATCAGATCACTCAGCAAAGGCTTCCCATTGCTGTGAATGGGAACTTGTCATACATTCTGCGCATGGGGAAAAACCAGAATGAAATGGTAACCAGGAGTGTGAGGATCAAGCAGATACAGTTGGAGCAAGACAGTGGAAAGAGTCTTCATGATGATTTAAGGAGCCAGACCCTTGTGGATTTGAACAGGGCAGGTAGGTTTGATACTCTCTTGTCTATGTAACTGTTATTTATATTTTTTTAAAGGGAAAAGGCAGCAGCATTCTGTGCTTCTATCTGAGGCTGTCAGTATTACCTCCTGATGCAAGTTGTTCTACACACACAAACACAAACACAAACTGAAAGGCTGGCTTGATCAAGGCTGGTCTGCATGTCTGGCAGTAAATCCAGGGATGGGACTCTGGCTGATAGTTGTGTTTGCCATTTTCTAAGGTGAATCTGGATCCTTCATACACGCTCAGGCACACACAGAGAGAGCTTTTCTTCAAGCCCAGGTTCTTCCAGACATTAGTGTGAATGGAAGAATGTGGCTTTAGACATGAACTGAATGGAAAGTGTGAGGTGACAGATTGATACAATATCTTGAGTGTGACACGATATGGCCTAGATGCTGAACCATAATATCTCAGCCCATACATACATGCTTACTATTGTGAGTAGGGGAAAGATTGAGGTTTGTTGGGGGAAGTTTAAGCACCTTCCACCTGCTGGGTCTTGCTGCCAGTTCTGTTTTTCAGTGGCCTGTGCTGCTAGGCCTGATTTTTTTTTTATTTTTTTTTTGCCAAACACAATAGAGAGGATTTGCTGTCTCAGAACCTTCTCCTAGCCCAAATTAGGAAGTGTCTTGGCAATACTATGGGTCGCTGACTTTTTTGAATTTTATTACTTGATGAATTTGTTCTCGTCATTTGCTTTTACATGCCAATGTGTTTGATTTTACAGTGATTGCAATGTTTGTTTGTTTGTTTGTTTGTTTTAATGCTACTGCGATTATTGCGAGCCTCTTTGTGCTCAATATTTTGTTGCTGGAAAAGCGGGATACAAATATTAAATCAACTCAACACTGCTTTTGAGCTGTCTGCTTTCCCCTTGAAAAATGTTGGACCTCGTTTTTTCTCTTGGTGATAGAGGGAAATGAGCGTTCGTGTGCCCGTTCTGCAAATCCAAGCGTTTTGACAGTGATTAAATAATAAATGGTTACCAGTTTCTCCTGACACAAAAGCTTAAGCACTTTTCACGTGGGCTCTTCATTTTTAATGTCTGAACTGTTTACATGAGATCAAAAGCTGCTGTTCAGAATTTCTTGTCTGTCTCTGGTAGGAGTTGGCCTCATGGAGGTTGTCATGGAGCCCGACATGTGCTGTGGGGAAGAGGCGGCTGCAGCAGTGAGAGAGCTTCAGCTTATCCTGCAGGCTCTTGGGAGCAGCCAAGCAAACATGGCAGGTAGAGACCTAGGAGGGCATGTTTATCATTCCTCAGCTGTAATTTTCCTCTCACAAAGGCACTTTCACGGCATCTTACTTACTTTGGCTTCCAGCTGCTTATCATTCGGTATTGTTGTGGTGCCGTGTTGTGTTTTGGTTCCTTTTTTCCTTCGTCAAAATCTTCTGATTCTGAATTAAGGTCACTTGCGCCTCTGGTGCCTGAGAGGGGCCCAGCTGCCTCATCTTCAGCTCAGATTCTTTTGTACTCCTAGGCCTTTCTAAATTTTACATAATAAATCTTAGCAGGAAGGGAATGACTGATGGCTTCTGTGCTGCTTCTCCCTCCCCCCTCCCCTTGCCTGCTTGCCTTCCTTCCAAGTGATGCTGTGATGCAGAATCTTTGGAAGAACTGCAGTTGCAACCCGACTGTTAATCTCTGGGCTCACCTCAGCTATGTGGGAGCAATCCTGGGAGGGGTTTGGAGGGAGGATCAAGCGGTGCGGGTAGCAGTGGATGTTTGATATAAAACACTTAACATGGTAGGGTATACAGTGGTGCCCTGCAAGACGAATGCCTCGCAAGACGAAAAACTCGCTAGACGAAACAGTTTTTCGGTTTTGCGTTGCTTCGCTAGACGAATTTCCCTATGGGCTTGCTTCGCAAGACGAAAACGCCTTGCGCTTTTTTTTTTTAAAGCCGCTTGAAGAGGCGCAGTTGCGACGGACCGTGCTTCGCAAGACAAAAAACATCGCAAGACGAAAAGACTCGCGGAACGAATTATTTTCGTCTTGCAAGGCACCACTGTATATGTATGTATACATATACCAATTGCATATTAGGATTCGTCCAGCACCTCAGAATTAATTCTAGATCAAGGTCCCCACAAACTACTATAGTGGAGCTCATGAATAAGCATCAACATCTCTCACACTCAATTCCTCATTATATTGTGTGCATCTTGGCACCTCCCCTTTTCCTTCATACTCTCGTCTTAGCATTCAGCCTCACAGTTGCTGAAAGCAGCAATAATTATTTAGGAGGAAACACACTGTCTGCTGTGGGCTCTGTGCTTCTGAACAGTGGTCAGCAGCGTTGCTTATTTCTGCCCCTCCTGTTCAGAAATCATCAGCAAAGAAAAATTGTAGCCACTTAAATAGGCCAGCTGCCTTCCAAATAAACCCTCAGTGGGGCATGGAGTGGATGATGGCGTCTGCCACTCCTTGTCAGTTTACTTGAGGTTTCCATTGCTGTCTGCTGCCTTCCCCAACACCAATTCCTCTGCTTACAGTTGCAATAGTTCCTATTGCTGATGGTGTCAGTTGCTTCTAAGAACTTTTTCAGGAAAGCAGCCTTAACCTGGAATAGGTTTCATTGATTTTTATCCTTTTTTATTATTTATTTGTTTCCATTTGTTTCCTGCTTTTGTATTGAATGGTGCCCAAGGCGTCTTTTTAGGTATTCTTTGTGATGGCTTCTTTTTTTATTTTCAACACTTAACTGAAGTACCAAGCACCCATAAGCCTTGACACGGAGCATATTCCTTAAGATATAATTTTCAGGGAATGCACATTAATTTGCATCCCTTTTTTCCAATGGTGGATTTTTAGCTGTGAAATTCTTGTGGGGCTTGCACCATTTGCTTCTCTGTCTGCTAGTGGTATTTTTTTTCCTGCAGTCTTATCAGATTCAGCCACATTCATTTTTCAGCCAGTGATACAGAGGCTACTTTTGTATTATCTGAGCTATTTCTCATTGAGGATAAGTTTGCCCCTTCCTGCCTTATCTATCTTCCAATTGAGTGTGGAGACAAAGGCTGAATTCACCATCCATCCTTTCAGTAGCAAGTACCTGCAGTGTGCCTAGATCAGGTACATGACTTCATTGCAAGATAATCGGGAAAGGTGAAGGCATTTGGGGGGAGATGCTAGCTGTCTGATTGCCCTGCCGTGCCCTTGGGTCTAGGAGAGTCTCCAGGAGTAGATTGAGCACATGGTTGCTACCTACAAGAGTGGTACTTTGAAGTCAACTAAAAATGAAGGTGAAGGTATGACCTGTCAAAGGCTAAGCAATAAGTAGTTCATCTGTAGCTAGGAGTCTAAGAACATGCAATTGCTTAATGGACACTTAATCCAGAAAGAGCATTGTGATAAAGGACATAGCAGAACCACAAATGAGCTGTAGGCCAAGGGAACAGGTAGTAGAGATTCACTTCCACTCAATACAAATACAATTTCAAGTCTTAGGGAATGCAGGCAGAGTTTCAGTTACTCTACAGTTTCATTATTGCCCTGTGGAATTTGGTCCTGGGCATAGAATATCTGACAATATTTGCCTTTTTTTAAAAGAGAAATATTTCTAGTCCTCAGGATTTGGGGAAATGTACTTACATATAGCTCTTGCCAACCTAGCAGTTCGAAAGCACGAAGTGCAAGTAGATAAATAGGTACCACTCCGGCGGAAAGGTAAACGGCGTTTCCGTGCGCTGCTCTGGTTCGCCAGAAGCGGCTTAGTCATGCTGGACACATGACCTGGAAGCTGTACACCAGTTCCCTCGGCCAATAAAGCAAGATGAGCACTGCAACCCCGCGACTGGACCTAACGGTCAGGGGTCCCTTTACCTTTATCTTTACTTACATATAGATATTTTGTAGAATCATAGGAGTATGAAATGTGTCTCAAGGACAAGATGCAGATTTTTTTGTTTGCTTGGTTGGTGCTGAGTTTGGGTTCCTGCACTTGTGCAATACATACACAACCACAGATTTGGTTGTGTATATAGCTCTCAATATAAGCAAGAGGTCCAATGGCTTCAGTCAGTGATGTTCAGGCCTTCTGTCTTGAGGGAACCCTTTTCACATTAACAAGCCTACCAAGGAACTCGTGTATGTGTTGGCTCATGAACATCTCCAGATAGGTCTGCCTGAAACTATGTTGAGTGGACAATACTGAGCTAGGTGAAACTTCATATCTTCCTTTATTCATAAATTAGCCAATCAATTTATTGAGCCAATCAGTTTATTAAGCAGTCTCGCTCTCTGACAAATGTGCTTGTTTGATAGACGTGCTTGCAAACACAAGTTTGTTGTATTCATGCAATTTCATACTTCACACTTACAGTATTCATACTTTACTATAATATAAAAATTGCCATGTGTGAAGTATGCCAGAAGCTGTTGATCAGAGGAGAAACAGATCCATACCCACAACTAAACCAGCAGCATGCAGTCATCCATCATTCTGACAATGAGATTTCCTTGCATCCATGCAGTTTTTTTTTTCCCCTGGGGGTATGCATGCCCCTAAACATTTTGTGAATATTTGTACTTTTTCCATTTACTGTATTTATTTTCCCCCAGTTTGAACTATAAAATGGTGATTTTCTTGAGTCAAAATGAGAGTACCCCCTAAACATTTTTAAAGAAAAAAACACACTGCATCCGTGTGCATGTGCTTTGTGAGAACGCCTTAAAAGGAAGGGTGCTGTCCTCCAGCACTTTTCCTGCCTAGTGTTCTTCTCAAAAATTTAGAATGGGAGCACTCGTGTTTTTGGAAAGTGCCCTTGAGAAGACTTAGCTCTGGCTGGACAATCAGTTTTTATCCTTTACAAATGCAATTCCAGTGCTGTTTACTGCTTTGTGTAAATATCCAATATTTGCTTCACTTTAAAGGGCATTAACTTAAGTGTTGATAAGAAGGAAGATGCAAAAGTGTGTGTTCTGTGTCATTTAGCGGGATGGCATTTATTGGGGAGGGTGTTATATTGGTTGCCAGACTGTTAGATACCTGTTTTTAAAAGGATGTGGAAAAGCAAAGAATAATAACTCGAAAAGGCTTGTTGTGGTGTTTCTACCCCAGCTTTCTCTTTTGCAGGAGATTGCCCTCTGCATCACTTTCTACAGGGCTATATGTATGACACTTTTTGGCAGCTGGGAAGGCTTTGAAATTGTATTTGTGGCAAAGATTACAGTTCCTTGCAGGGAAGGCAAAAACAGGTTTCTGACACCTGTCCTTGAGGCGTAAATTTTCAAGGACACTTCAGTAAATCTGCCCTGAGCAGTAATTGGCTTTGTGACAGAGCCATGTGAACTCCTCAAATGATAGTTTCATACTAGACAAAAGCCATATTCTGTCTTGACGTTTTGTGGTTTCACTGCTTGCCGTTAGGGACTTTGGTCAGATTTCTCTTCTCTTCCTAGAGAGGATCATCAAAGGACCTTCATGTACAACTATTAGTTTAGTTAAAACCTCAAGAAACAAAGTCTGATTAAAGGAGGTGTCGCATTGCACAAAGTTTGCACAGTAGATTCCAAATGTTGTGCCGCAGTTCTCTGTGCTATGTAGTCTTGCCAGGAATTTGTATCTGAGCTACAAAACCTTAATGGGGGGCATGTCCTCTATTTTTTATATAAAAAAATAGGCTATGGCTGCACAAATCCCATATAGCTCTGAAGCAATGACTTGAAGTCTATTCAAAATGAGTCTAGAAGCTTGGAAATGATGTAAGAGCTTCATTCCATTTGATTTCTGAAACGGTTGGGTATTCTCTCAATTGCTTCTGTGTCTTAAGATGTATGCATCTGCTATCTTGAGAGGGATGTCCATCTGCTTGTTTCACAGATAAGAAATGTCGACTTGGGACAAATCTGTAGAAGAGATTCCAGTGTGTGTGTGTGTTGCCTCTGACAGAACTGTCAATCCCTTCTTGTTAGATCTTCAGGTGTAGAACGATGCAGGCATGAAGGAAGAAATGGCCCTTTGATTCACTTCAGGGACAGCTAATCCATGTCCTGTCCCAAACTTTTTACTGGAAGCCCTGTACAAACCAATTGCAGATAATGTGGGATTAATTCCATTTGGTGAAATCTCATTCTACTGCTGATATCTCTTTAGAGGGTCAACTGAGAGTAGATGCCAATGTATCCGTGCATCGCCCTGGAGAACGTCTTGGAGTGAGGACTGAAGTGAAGAATATCAACAGTGCCCGATTTCTTGCCAAGGCCATAGGTAAGTGAAGCACTTCCTCCCAAATGAAAATCTGGGCAGGGAGTTTGGAATCCCATGCCAGAAAAAACCACATCAGTTTCTGTTACTGGGCAAGTTATGCTAATAATATATACAAACCTGCTACCTCTACATTGCATGCATTGTTTTGATGTTTTTAGCCTAGCTGAAATCCATCATTGTGAACTGTAATAATGTTTTGCGTTAATAGCGGTCTCTGTGTGTAGAAACCTTTGGCTTTTGTGTGACTGGGGTGTAGCTTTTGCCCCTGGCCACAGATGGTCTAGAAATACAGTGATTGGAATGAGCCTTTGGGGGAGGAGACCTTGACCGGGAACATAACTTCTTTGCTGCCTTCCTTGTTTGGAATGGCTGCTTGTACCATCACTTCTGTAATCAATAGGACCAGGTGCCTGCAAACTACTTAAACGGTACTTAATTGGCTGAAATGCAAGCATGCTGGTTTAATTTGTTCTTCTTAATTCTGTTTTCCTTGTTTTAAGTTATTACCTTATATTGCATGTTAGCCCATTAGGGGTGCGCACATGCATGAAATGTGGTGTTATAATACAGGGAAAGTATAATTTCTTGGCTGGCAATTGATTGGTGGGTTTTTGTTAGCGGGGCCTCCTCTGCAACAAAGAAAGCAAAATGTAATGGCTTGCTGTTTAGCCCATGAGAGTTTTAGTTCCATAGTAGCACGGCCACATTCTCTTAGATGACACAAGAGACGCAGTGGGGGGGGGGAGTGTGTGATCCACAGAGAATGTGTATCTACAATGTGAGTGTCACATGGATGTTGCTGTGTTTCTATGCAAGAGAATTATTGGGCTCAGAATAGAGAAAGGAAACATTTACATAGAATCATAGAGTTGGGAGGGAGCCCAAATATTGTCTAGTCGAAACCCCTACAATGCAGGGATATACATACAGTGGTATCTTGGGTTACAAATGCTTCGGGTTACGTGTTTTCAGGTTGCGGACTGAGGGAAACCCGGAAGTACTGGAAAGGGTTACTTCTGGGTTTTGCTGCTCGCGCATGCGCAGATGCGCCAAATCGCATCACGAGCATGCACAGACGCGGCGCTGCAGGTTACGAACGCTGCTGGTTGAGGACGTGCCTCCGTCACGGATTACGTACGCAACCTGAGGTTCCACTGTACATCATTTTGTTCGTATGCTGCCTTTCCATAGATACAACCATGCTCAAGGCCACTTACAACATGGGGGGAAAACCATAATCACAAAACGTAACAAAAATAGTCATAAACAATCAATAAAACATCAAAAAGTACACCACCAAATTGCTCAGTTTCCACACAAATCATAGTAAGATCTGAAACAAAGACTCAAAAATAGTAATATAACAGCAACAACCCCCCCCCCCCGCAACAAAAACCCCTAAACAATACCTCAGCCCAAGAGTCTGTTCAGCAGCCTAAGCTTTTGTAGCTGGAGTCAGTCCCAGGCCAGGTGGGGAAGCATGTCTTCTAGGACTCAGTCAAGATTTATGAGTGCCACTATATGTTAGAGCAGTGTTTCCCAACCGGTGTTCCGCGGCACACTACTGTGCCGTGAGACATCGGCTGGTGTGCCGTGGGAGGGAGGCGGGCGAGAGGCGGCGGCGGCGAGGATCCGGTGGGGGGAGCGGGGGCCGTCGCGCGCAACCGAACTCACTTGGCGCGCTGCCGGCTTGTCCTCCTTCAACCCGGGTCGGGCCAGGCCTGCTCACGTCCCCGGATCCCCTAGCAGCAGCCGCACGCTCTCCAAAAGCGCAACGCTGCGCGCAACCGCTCGGCCAGCTGGTGCTCTGCGACTCCGCCCTTTCCCCTCCCAGCGCCGGAGGGTTCGCGCGACCGCAGCTGTTCCCTTTCGCAGCGCGCGGGAAACAATTCCAGGCCGATTGCCTTGTGCCGAAAAGCACCGCCTCTCCTTCCAGCTCAGGCCCGGGCCGCCGGCTCCCCGAATGACGTCACGGGGGCGGGGCTTTAATGGTGGTGTGCCGCGAGATTTTTTTCCGGTAAACAGGTGTGCCGTTGCCCAAAAACGTTTGGGAAACACTGTGTTAGAGGAAGGGCTGTAGCTCAGTGGTAGAGCGCATGCTTTGCATACATAAAGGTCAGTCTGTGGCATCTCCAGGGAGAACCAGAAGGACTGTAGTTTAATCCTGGATTGTCACTGCCAGGTGGACCAGTGGTTTCACTTGGAGTAAGGCAGATTTATTATATTTCTGTATATGCGGGTTATTTTTGCATCTCGGGGTGAGTCAAAAAACACAGAACTTGCTCTTGATCTCCAAAAGAAATTAGTCCAACAAAGGCCCTTTTGAATAAAGGTGGAGATAAAAGTGTGCAGTCAGTCTTATTCTGTATGAGAGCGGAATGACTGTTTCAGCTGTATGTCTTCAGGGTGTTTTGGAATGGGATTGTGTTGAAAATTTATGCCTTCCAAAAACGGTATAAATTAAATGTCAGAAAGCAATTCAGTTTATTTGTGATTCTCTAATATTTCTGTTAGGCTTACTTTGGCATTGATAAGCGTTTTAAAGTGTGTGTCTCCCCCCTTCCCCCGGTTTGAAAATTTTAAATAGGCAAAGGTGCATCACAACTAAGCTTAATTTATTTGTTTTGTTAAGACTATGAAATACAAAGGCAAATTGAAGAGCTGGAGAATGGAGGAACTATTTTGAATGAAACCAGAGCCTTTGACTTTAAACATGGGTAAGTTTTTCATTCTACCGTTGGTGGGGATTGTTTGTTACATATTGGAAGGACATACCCACCCCCACCCCCCAAAAAATCTCAACTGAGAGGAAGGCAACATTATTAGCCACAGAGCCACCCTGAACATATCTGATGCTCAGTTCCTAAACAAAATTATTTTGAATTATGGACCCATGGCCTGTTCATACAGCCACTGGACATGTGGTAGCTATGAGGAAAGTACTTTGAAATTCTGTGTGATGGTTCTTGCCTGTGGCAATCTGACTTTCTGCCATATTTGTAGTTTTGGTTTTCTACACATTCTCCTTTTTGTGTTTAAATGCTGAAAGTCAAATTCTACAGAGGGTGGACTTGGCATACAACCACCAAAGCGCCTAGGTTTCTTCCCCCCGCCCCCTGCTACCTGTTACATACTGAGATAATTGTGTGATTATGCCTCTGTGAGTGGGAAGATTCCCATGTAAATACGCTGAAGTCGGCAGAATAATAATAATAATAGTAATAATAATAATTTATTTATACCCCGCCCATCTGGCTGGGTTTCCCCAGCCACTCTGGGCAGCTTCCAACAGAATATTAAAATACAATAGTCTATTAAACATTAAAAGCTTCCCTAAACAGGGCTGCCTGTTCAGGAGATAAGCATTTAAATTGCTAAGAGTACAGTAAATATGCCAAACTATCTGTTAGGGTGGCCATGGGGAATCTCTGGCCTATGGCCAAATTAGATCCAGCAGGCTGTTTTTCCAAACCATGGCCACCTGCCCCCACACCTGACATCAGGTAACCATGAAGCTGCAAAGGACGAATTTGAAGCTTAAAATGTCAGTGAACCCCACTTGTCAAGGAGCAGTCAGCTAGGTTGGCTGCAGGAGGGGATTCCTCACTGTCGGCACCAGTCAACCAACCTAACTTCTTGTCCTTATTTTTTTAGGTGCACCATAGCAATGAGAGACAAAGAAGGAAAACAAGACTATCGGTAATTATCTTTAGATTGTTTCTGAAGGAAGCTCTTCGTTGAGCACCTGTAAGTTGTGATTCCCTTTTGGCTTCCTCAGACCTGACAAGTCATTGGTGATGGTAATTACCTCACAGAGTGATTCCTCGGAGTTGAGAGGAAGCTGAACAGAATTAGTCACCTGCTGCCCTCCGGTTTGGCTTACATCGGGTGCGGGCAGGGAGGGTATTGTTGTTGTTGTTGTTGTTTGGATTTGATATCCCGCCTTTCACTCCCTTTAAGGAGTCTCAAAGCGGCTAACATTCTCCTTTCTCTTCCTCCCCCACAACAAACACTCTGTGAGGTGAGTGGGGCTGAGAGACTTCAGAGAAGCGTGACTGGCCCAAGGTCACCCAGCAGCTGCATGTGGAGGAGCGGAGACGCGAACCCAGTTCCCCAGATTACAAGTCCACCGCTCTGCATTTATTAATATTTTAACAGTGAAGTTAAAAAGCTTCCCTAAACAGTGCTGCCATGTTCCACTGCCAAATCACATTGAGACTAGCAGGTAGCATGAGAGAGGGCCTTCTCTATAGCAGCAACCCTCCTTCTCCCAAGACAGGTTCAACTGGCCTATTCAGTAATGGCCTTTAGTCAAGTTATGTTGGCTTCTGCAGGCTTCTGGTGGATTTTTATTGTCGGTTTACTTTGGAATCATAGAACTGTAGGGTTGGAAGGAAACCCAAGGGTCATCTAGTCCAACAGGCAGGTGGCCCGTATGAACTCACAACCTTGATGTTATCAGCACCATGCTCTAACTGTTTTACTGTTCTCATTTTTATTGTACCAAGACTATAGTGTTTTGTTGCTATAAATGTAAACAAGCTTGGAGGGCCCAGAGGGCTGAAAGGCAAACCAGAAAATTTTCTATAAATGATCCCAAGACAGACCACTGCTAAAAATAACATTCATTCTTGTTTGCTGGTCATCAGTCAGGACTTTGCAATCTATCCCTGGCTGCTAGAAGACAGAGTTGTATTCCCGAAAGTAAACCCACTGAAATTAATGGAACTAAGTTAGCCATGACCTATGGGTCTACTGAGTAAAAGTGAGTTGAGAATATATTACACTCCAAGCTGGTCTGTTCTACTGTCGGATTGCTCATACCATCATGACATTCTTTCTAATGTTTACTCTTTAAATAATTTTTTTCTTTTAAAAAAATCTTTCTTTTTCTTTTACTTTGAACCAATGGTTTTAGCTCCTACCCTCTGGAGCAACAGAAAATAAATCTGATTTGTTGTTTTCTGACAGCCCTTCAAATATTTGAAATAGCTGCCACCTCTTTAGTATTCTGTGCTACAAATTTTTATTACCATCTGAAATTTGTTAAAAGCCCACTTCCAGGTATGTTCAAAGCTGCATAAATAGCACTTCCAGTTGTCCATCAATATTTGATCATAATATCCTTGCTACATGGATAAAAGTGGGTGTACTTTTTTCAATAGAGTTTTGATTTTTCCACAGCTAATGCAGTTGAACACTGTAGCTAATGCAGTGCTAACCTCTTTAGACCTCATTTTCCTATATCGCAGGATACTGTGTGAGGAGAGGGCTGTGGCTATTTCATTAGTTCTTTCCACATCTGCTAGCCTCAGCCTGTTTCACTGCTACAACTGATGAACTTGAATGTTTTATTTAAAATAAAATAAAAACGGGGAGAAACAAAGCATGGATAAATCAATTCAAAACCTATAGTGAAATTTGCTTTTTAAACTGTGCTTTTGTGTATTGAAATCTGGATTTGAAAGCAGTGGGTGTAGCTTAAGTCTAACTTCTTCAAGGAATGCATCTCAGCTGTTTGCAAAGAGACATGGCAACACTTTAATTGTGTTTGCAAATCCATCATTTGTTCGTGCAAGGCAGGAGTTGGCTCTTTAATCGCCATGTTTTTGTGGTGGCTTGAATCAGCCCCTTCTTCGGCGCAGCCCTTGTCATTTGATGTTGTCACTCAGATTTATTTGCCATGGCACCCCACTGAAGATGGCAACTTGGCTTTTAGCGCGGTTTCCTCCTTTCATTGAAACTCCTCCGACTAATACGAGGGAGGTTGCAACCTGCGTGGAACACTGCTAGCATCTGGCTGTCACTCTTCCCTTTCCCCTTTGCCAGATTGTACTCCCAGTTGGTCTGAAATCACAGGTCCTGTTTGGCACCGAGGACGATAAGCGACATCTGCATTTTGTTTGTGTTTTTTGGGAAGGGCGTAAAATGGCTTAAATTTATTCCTTCTCCCCGTTGCTGGCTGTTGACAGCCAGTGGCGGATCATCAAAAAAGAAAGGCAGCTTGAGGCTATGCACCTCGGCACAGGGGCTTATCTGTTGCTGCTGAGAGGACTTGCACTCAGCCGTGGACTCCAAGCATTTGGTTTCCTTACGTTAAGTCCCATAATTGTTCGGAGAAGGAGCAACTTCATCACAGGTGGCTGGGATGCGGCTAAAGGGTTGAAGTGAAAAGGACAGCAGAGGAGCCTCCCTTTGTTTTCTCCCAGGTTTATGCCGGAACCGAACCTTCCTCCATTGATTCTTCGCGATTCTAAATCTTCGCCTGCTCACACAAGCGACCGGCAAGTGGTGAATATTGATTGGCTTCGGGAGAGGCTTCCTGACCTCCCCAGTGCGAAGAGAGCAAAGCTTGTTGAATGTTATGGGATTCAGCCTCAGCACAGTTTCACCTTATTGGTAGGTCTATTGACTGAACATTCAAGTAAACCAAGAAACATCAAAAGATTCAGTGCTTCAGAAAACACTCCTAAAAATGTCATATTAGCCAGCTGTCAGTTCTCATAGATTTTTCTTACGTAGAAAATGAGTTCAACACGCTTGGCTGTTTCTGCTCAGATAATGTACACAATAGGGTCTCTGAAACTATACCTGCTTTTTTTTTGCTTTTTTTGGCATGCATCCATCAGCATCATAGTAAATTGAAATATATAGCTAGTTATTGTAGCCTCAAAACCCTTTTTGTCTTAAAAACATTCCTGCATTGTAATTTTTTCAGTGTATTTGCCTACAACACTGCTATCTCTGGAATGCTGGCATTAAAGTATGTGCTCTGTGAGCCCAGTTGGTGCATCTCATCCTAATGTACCAGCTCAATCAATCTTAAGAGCTGGGCCAGTAGGGCTTTTTCCACATTATTCTTCAGCTTGTGGCTATATTCCGTGGAGTATCACTGTCTGTAACATTGAAAAGTCGCACGCCAAGCAGTTTTAAATTTTTTTGTTTACCTTCTCTTGGATGCATGACCTTTGGACCACCCTTGTAGCTTAAAGGGGGAGAAATTCATAGAAAAGAACAGCACCATATGGCTTTATGACATTTGATCCATTATTCTACCATAAACTTACGTTAATGCACTCTAAATACTAGAAAGAAACTGTGACACTTTTCTGGAATTTAATCATGCATGTATCTGTCATAAGCCTACTATATGAACAAGCCCTTTCATGTAACATATATGCTGGCTCCAGGGCTTCTTTTTAGCAGTGGAAATAAATGAGACTGCCTAGCCTAACCTTAGATTCCTTTCATTCTGCTGAGTACTCAGCTTTGACTAATGTTAGCCTTTTCTCCTGTGTTTTTTTCCTTCCTCATCTCTTTCTGTCTAATGTGTCTTTCTGACACTTGGACACCAGGCCTATTCTGGAAGCCTGTATAGTTGAGCAGAAAGTAACAGGTGCTTATTCTGAAGATGGTACCAACCCACTGAACCAATTGAGCCAACCCATCAAGTACTATCAATGTTTTTGGTCCAATAATGACTCCCTGCCATCCATTCTCTCTACATTTAGGTCTTGAGGAGGGGGGGTATTGTTCTACAAACACTATTTCTTTTCTTTTGATTTACTGAGAGTCCAGCTAATCTAAATTCACCTGAGACATCTAGTTTCTGTTGGTGTTTTAAGCCTACATCAGGAATACAAACAGATTGCTAATGGGGAGGATGCATAAATCTAATGAGCAGTCTTTCAAGTTAGAGTGCCCAAGCGTGCTCATTAAATAAATGGCATAGGTACTGGGACACCTTCAAAATGCAAGATCCACACTCCCTGCCAACTTGTTAGCGGAAGCATTGTGGAGGGGAAATTGCATTAAAATAAAGTCATACTTCAGTAATGAAATATTATTATTATTCTTTGGTTAGTTCGTGTTGCATTAATCCTTAGGGGGATTTTGAAGTATGTATTCTAAATTTCCACCAGGCTACATTAACTGTAACGAGCCCCAAAAAATAAAAATAAAAATAAAATAATTAGAGCCTGCGCATAAAAAAAAAAACAATATGCAGCAAAGGCAATAAATTCAGTGTTGTACATGTAGCTGAAGCAGGTATGAATAAGGCATTGTATGGTGAAACACAGATCCAAATAAGGGTTAAAGTTATAAGGCTTTAATGTATGTATATAGTTTGGTATCCTTTGGACTAGGTTGCTGTTCCACCAAGACCTCCAGCAAATTCAGTGAATATAAAAAATAAAAGGAGCTCTGGTTTTGCTCTCCTCACAGTAAGTAATTTGGCTCCCAGTATTTTCAGCAGTGAGAAAATCCCACACTTCCCCAAACCACTGAAAAATAGCACATTTCGCTAGTGAAAAGTGATACCTACTTTCTGAAGTTTAGCTTATATTGCTAAAATTTCACCAAATGCTTTTAATTTCACTGAGCTGTTCACATACTTTTGCCTCTGCTTCAACAATAACAGCTTTTTATACATTACATATGATAGTTACAGCCTTATGGGATGCATTGGGTGTCTAAATGTGAGGCCCCCTTTGATCTCAAGGCCCTGGACCAAATTGCCCCCCTTCCGATTGGTTCTGCCTACACACTGCTGGTAATTGCTCTGAGCTCCTGCTGAAATCTCTCCTTCGATTGAATGGACACTAGGCATGTTAGTGTTGCTGTGGGTCCAGGGTGTTATTTCCGATACATCCCGAGTAGTCTCCCCAAACATCTCCTGACATCTTTGACCTGCATGCAAGTGTGTGTATGAAATTTAAAATGGCAGCAGTAGTAGACAGATCCACATCGGTGTACTTGTTAAATATGTAGGCTTTCTACCAGACTGAACATCTCATCAAGCTCTTAGGAATATGTGTATAATGTATGCAGTAAGAAAATTGAATCTCCTGACAAACTTGCTTTGAACTGAATGGGACTGGATAAGGGTTAGGATTTTGGAGACGATTGCACTTGGCACTGGATATAAGCAAGTTCCGTTCAAGGGTTGCCTTGTGTGAGAGCTTATTCCCTAAGCTGACAAACTGTCTGAGAGAAAAATATTCCTCCTATGAGTCATAGGATTACTCCAGCCTTCTGTGCTGAGTGAGTGCTAGTTTGAGTCTGCCATGCATTTTGATCAACTTTCCGGCAGTAAAAGCTGTCTGGAAGCAAACGACTGCTCGAGTCTTGCTTGCAATACAAAAACTGCAAGAACTAGAAGGCAAGGATTCAGCTTGTCACTCAGGAGGAGTTTTGATTCAACTTAAAACAAACACTCGCATTTGACAGAAGCATTTACATTGTGACTAATGATGCTTGCTGATCTGCCTTTAATTACCGGATCTCTATATAATCTGTTTAAAGATTATAGAGTTGTGTGTTTTCCTCTTGCTTTGTGTTTGTCTGAAATTGATTCTGACTGTATGTGCCAGTTCTGGTTCAGATGTTGGGTGGGCTGTTGTAGCCATATCTATTTCAGCCATTTTAGAAAGCATCAGTATAGAGTATTATAAAATTGGACAGTAAGCAGGGTGAGTCCTGGCTGATCTTTCATACTGGGTTAACAGGAGTTTTGCCAAGCTCCTCCTTCCCCACTAGACTCAACACTTGTGCCTTTCTTTAACTACCTAGTGACATAGATACAATTTTTTACCACCTGTTTACACATCTCTCCCTTGGGACACTCCCTTATAATGTGTGTGCTCACGTGCTTCTGTGATGTCATCAGATTTCACAGGGAAGGGAAGAAAAACTATGGTATGCTTTCAGGGTGGGTCGTGCCGTTCTGATTGTGTATGTATTTGGTGGTCTCAGAACACTAAAAAGAGCAGCCTAACTGTGAAAACATACACACACAAGCAAAAAGCTTCATGAATTATAAGGGTATACAATTTCTGCAAAACTAGCAGTGGAGAGGCTAAAGTCATGCCTATCTTGCTATTCTATTGAATACTCATGCAGTGGCAGTTTTTGGAAGCATTGTGAAGTTAACTTGAGGCATGTTGATCAATTGACTGTTGCGAATAGCTGAGAAGCCAAGAGGTTAAGAATATTCCACATGTGATAAGACCCGAAAGCTCATGGATATGAGTTTTTATTTTTTGGTTTTGGTTTTCTGGTGGTATGGATAGCTGGTTCGGCTGCTGCCATCTTAACACACCATTTTGTCTCTGAGCAGAATGAAGATGGATTAGTAGAATTTTTTGAAGCTGTGGTGAATGCAACAGGAATGGCTCCCAAAAAGGTTGTTGGCTGGATTATAAAAGATATTCTTGGCTATTTAAAACAGTATAACCTTGAAGTAAAGGAAAGGTGAGGCCTTTTAATGTTTATACTTTTGCGCAAGCAAATCTGTACACAAATATTAGTCTTCGATAATGGTAAATAATGTAGTCCTCTGTTACCACATGGGCATCTGAATAAACTGTTCAGTGATTAAGGATGCCACAGTAACCTTCAAGGTTCAGTTTCTTACATAGTACTGTTGTTCAACTGATGCATAAAAATCATACTGAACCTTCTTTATCTGATTCTACTAATTTGCAAAAGGAAGAGGGGTGAGATCAATGGGTGAAGAAGAAGAAGAAGAAGAGTTTGGATTTGATATCCCGCCTTTCACTCCCTTTAAGAAGTCTCAAAGCGGCTAACATTCTCCTTTCCCTTCCTCCCCCACAACAAACACTCTGTGAGGTGAGTGGGGCTGAGAGACTTCAGAGAAGTGTGACTGGCCCAAGGTCACCCAGCAGCTGCATGTGGAGGAGCGGAGACGCGAACCCAGTTCCCCAGATTACGAGGCTACCGCTCTTAACCACTACACCACACTGGAGAAAAGTATTTTGCAAGATATAGGTGAAGAGCGAAGAAAAGAGGGTGAACATCCATTAGAATGTGCAAATGACTACAGATGTCAGCCAGCACTACAGTACTCTCAGTGGGATGCGTGTTCCCATTTGCAACTAGCACATCTCCTCCTGTTTAAAATTGCATGAACAGAACTGGATTAGGATGGTCATGGGGAAACCTAATGTACAACCCAGGCAAAACAGTTGGAGCCTTTTGCTCAGATGGTTTTCTGCACATCCCAACTTTGATACAACCGTATTAAAGGTGATGAGTAGCTTGTGCTGTATTTCTGCATCTCTGCTTATTTCAATTCATTTTATGTGGTCTAGTCCAGTCAGTCCTCTTCTTTTGGCTGAACTTCTGAACCTTCTGGAAAGCGGAACGATTTCTTCCTCGGCAGCCAAACAAGTGAGCATTCCTCTTTTTAACATTGCCTTCACCATGAGCTTGTTTGTGTCACGGTGCATTTGAGTCTTGAATTTGTAAAATGTTATATCTTGTTTGGCCTTAGTTTGAAAACACCCCCCCCCTTTTTTTAAAAAAAGCTGTTATCTGTTATCTCAATAATCCTAATTTTTGTGTTCAGTTACAAAGAAACGACAAAAGGTAAAAGGATCTTTGTTTGTGCCTACTTGTGCAAGGCTGATCCTGTGCGTATGTATTCTGAAATAAGTCTCACTTGAACTTAGCTCTATTGAGCAATGTGGGTAGGATTTCAGCATTGGGTGAAAATCATATGTGGCGGTGATTCTCTACTTCCACACCCCCACTCAAAATTTTCTTTTGGAGATGGGGTAATATTAAATCTTCCTTCTTGGCCTGTCATCAACCTTCAAATAGCCAGCTGCCCACCCAATCTCTTTTTGTCTCTGTAGAGGAAAATAAAAGGTATCCTTTTGTTTTTCTCCATGGCTCGCAAAATGGCTGGCATGGGGGGAAGGACACATTTTAGAGCTGAAAAGCTGCCAGAGTTCATATTCCCCTAATGCTAGATTACTATTGGAGACTGTAGCCTCAGAGGCCACTTTAAGTGAAAAGAAATTATTGATGGGGGTTTGGACGTGGAGAAAACTATACAGGATCCTTACCATGTGTACTCTAAAGCTCAGTCCCATATAAGAGATATGCAAGCTTCTTCAAAATATTTTGTAAATAACTTTTTGTTATTTTGTGGTTTGCTGTTTGTAACTCTGAGCCCCTTTGGGAGGTGGGATGGGATATAATTTTAATTAATAAATGAATGATGTAACGCTAATAATTTAAACATTTTTATACAGCATGTGTGTGTGTTTGGCTTGTTTTTAACTTGTGACTATAGTTCATAGGGCATGTACAGTAATCTTGGACTTGTCTGTAACTGAGACTGAATGGCAGTTTACTGCCTTTTGTCCCTGTGAAGAGGCATCAGTTATATGAACATTATTGGCAGCTAATCACCATGATTGCCACTGCGATATGACCTCTGTTCTCTTCTGCAGTAGCAGCCTAGCAAAGGATGGGACAGTATTTTTAAGAGCACTGAACCATAAGAATTTGAAAAAAAAATGTATTGTATGAAGCAGGTTGGCATGGTACCATTACCCAGTGTCCTCTGCATGCTTTTTGCAGAAGTTCCATAAATGCATTGATATTTGGTCACCTATCAACGCTCTCAGTGGTCCACTTCACATGTCACAAACTATGGTATAATGTGATTGAGCTTTGCACACTACAGGAAAGTTCCTTACGCACTCCTTCCTGCTAATGAAAGTAGCTAGAGTCTGACTTGTGTGTCATCCAAACCTAGGCTCATGGTTTGTTTCTTTCCAAACAAACCATGAGTGGTAAACAAAGAACAAACCTTACCTTTCATGGTTTGTTTGGAGAGAAACAAAGCACAAGCCCAGGTTTAGATGGCACATCAGCTTGCACATTGTGTTTATGTTCACATTAAAGCATAGTTCGTTTTAAAATCTGTAAACCAGCTCAGTGTCTTACAGAGAGAGTTTAGATTTCTAATATTTTTTTCTCAATTTGTCAAAACATATATACTGTGTTAATGGCAGGGAGCGGGTGGTCTGAACCACAGAGCTTCTTGGGCTTGCTGATCGGAAGGTTGGCAGTTCAAATCCACGCAATGCGGTGAGCTCCCATTGCTCTGTCCCAGCTTCTGCCAACCTAGCAGTTCAAAAGCACACCCATGCAAGTAGATAAATAGGTACCGCTGTGGCAGGAAGGTAAACTGTGTTTCCATGTGCTCTGGCTTCCATCATGATGTTCCGTTGTGCCAGAAGTGGTTTAGTCATGCTAGCCACATGACCCGGAAAGCTGTTGGTGGACAAACACTGGTTCCCTCAGCCTGAAAGCGAGATAAGTGCCGCACCCCATAGTTGCCTTTGACTGGACTTAAGCATCCAGTCAAACCTTTACCTTTTACCCGTTGGGGGAGGACATTTCAGCTTTCATCTGTTTGTAATAGAACTCGTATTCTCTGTGTCTTTAAATTAGTAACTTTTATTAGTAACTAAGATTTATACCCACCTCAAATCCAGGGTGGGCTTCACAAATGCAATCTAATAACCAAAATAATGAAGACACCAACTAACAATGTCATTGTTTGGCTATTATTGGTTGATCCTGTGAAAAACAGCATCCTTGCTACATTTAGAAGAGGACGTTGATGGGGTAGATGTCTGAAGAATAACAAATGTTTCTAACGATTCTCAGCAGTAGGCAGGGAGATTGGATGGCCTGAGGGCACAAATAGCTATATACACGCACACAACAGTGAATGAATTGCTGCATTTGAGAGTGGGGTGATTGAACTGCAGCACTGATGGGCTAGGCAAACTGAGACACACGCACACAGGCAACACATGTACACATTGTTGGAAGCTTCCAGCAGGGTTATTGCTGCTGCTGCTGTTTCTGTTTTTGTTGTTGTTTATGCTTTCTGCGGATCAGGAAGCTCAAATTGTGAAGGGCTGTGAACCTTATTAGAAATGGTATGTTCTGTGGCCATGAGAGGAAATATGGCTGCATTGTGTAATTGCAGCACTCCCAAACAAATCTTTTTCCAAACCTATGCACACAGTAACCAGAGAATCTTTCCAGGTGTGTGCTTGTTTGCTTACTGTATAGCCAATTAATTCATATCTACACAACAGAACCTTTCAGGTGAGATGTGTTTTCCTTGATTAAGAGCTCTGACAGGGAAGCTGCACAAATCCCAGCTTTTATAGATAGTGAGGTGTCTCACACTGAGTAATGTCAGTGGTCCATCTAGTCACATACTATATATTGTCAACCCTGATGAACACAGGGTCTTTATCCTATCTCTTTCCTGCAAAAGATTCTGATATGCTTACTTAAATATATTTAACACCATCACATGCCTTGACTATCTCAGGAATGAGACCAAGTTGCACAGTGGCTATGTGAGATTGCTTTGTTATGGCAAATTTTGTGGCCTCCGACCAAACAAATGCAACTGCAAGTTAACAGCTTGGAGACTTGGTACAAGGCAGATTAATTTGAAGAGGGGCTCAAATAGCGTCAGTGTGTAGTTTGCCACATACCTGCACCGTTACTTTGGACCAGGTGATCTTGTAGCCCTGGGAGAAATTTCATCCGTTGTGGCGGAATATTTGTAACTTTGTTAGTTCTCCCCCATCTCGTTTTAATCTTGTTTTGTGTAAAGCAATGCTAATTGTGCTAGGGAGCGTTACATTAAAAAGCACTTCCATTTTCTTAGCTTTGGTGAATTAGTAACATGGAATTTCCAACATGACAGTCATTTCTGCATTGGCAGATTGCAATTGCCCAAACATGCAATTATGTCTTCAGTGCAGGAACGAACAGAAGCAGCTGTTTTAAAAGGTCTCTTTCTCTCCTTCTGCGCTCTCTCTCCCTCTCTGCCACCATCTCTGAAATAAGAGCAGAGGGAATACAGAAAATGACTGCCCAAAGAAATTGCTTTTTTATAAATAGCCCCATTCTCTAGGGTTTTTTCCAAGGTATCAGAGTCCAACTACAAAGCACTGTAACTTTAACTAATAATTATTCCAGACAGACACTTAAGTTCATCCAGCTGTGCTTCACAGTGATGGATAACTGGGCTAGAGCTGCCACAGGGTTCTGCATTATAACCTTCCACACCTCTGTGGTCTATGACCTGCCTTTATGTAGCTAAACTCCTTTTTCTCCCACTGACAGTCAGCAGAGTAACAGTTGCCTGGTTAAATGGTAACTCTATGGGAGATTCAGAATCATAGAATTGGAGAGTTGGAAGAGACGCTGTGGTTCATCCAGCAAAGTGTCCCCTGCAATGCAGGCATCTCAACTAAATCTCATTTTGCAATTTCATTTATCCATACTCCATGGAATAACAGATAGGGTTCAGATGGTGTGCATATGCAAAGACCACACCCTTAATAAGTATTACCAGCTATGCAGTCCCAACGCAGTGTGGTATTCACAGTTATGGTCAAAATCGTCATGGTACGCAGATGAGCAAGCATTGAGGGGCAGGGAAAGAGATCCAAAAACTACCTGGAATATGTATTCAATCCATAGTATTAGACATACACTTGTACACACCAGTTAGTTATAACCAGTCTGCATTAATAATCTTAACTTTGAACAGTACATTTGAGACCAGACTTCCGCTAAGAGCGCCCTTTTTTAACCAAAAGGAAGATGCTGCATTTTACAGACTTAAAGAATGGACATGAATTATCCCTTATAAAGGAAGAAAATATGAGAGAGATTTTCCACCAAGCCTGATCAATAGACATTTTATTGTGGCACATTATTGAACTGTGATGAGCCCAAATGTGAGATGCTTTATTATGTGGAGCCTGTGAACAGCATTAGGAGCCAGGAGAAGTATTCGTTCAGCCTAGTGTTATTGTTTGGGGCAGTAACTACAGTAGTACTGGATACCGTAGACCCTAAAGTGTAGAGGTGTTTGTGTTCAGGCATGTGGGACTCTTCTAATGACGCTTTTTATGATTGGACAAGGGTCACCAAAAATACCTTCTCAGTAGGATTGTAACATACCCTTGCATACCTGTGCCACAATTAAAAAATACCTGCTTGGCACATGAGACTAAATATTCCCCTGCTTTCTAGGAGAACTAGAAATGCAAGTCCAGAAAGAGGCGATCATGATTTTTCTAAAGGAAACTTACCTGAGAAGTAGGAAGCTTTACATGCTTTGCACATCTAGATATGGGATGTCATCAGTAGATTGATTTCTGATTTTGTGTCAGAATGGGAGTCATTATGCCCGTTAATACGTCTTTGCCTTCTTCTTATTGCAAACGTCATCCTTGCCTTCTGAGAGACATGTTTCAAGCGCTGATTTTCCTTTATCTTGATGCTGCAGGTGTTGGAAGTGATGTGGAAGGGGGAAGGGAAGACTCCATCTCTGATTGTTAAAGAAGAGAAGCTTGAACTGTTGCAGGATCAGAATGAGCTTGAGTGCATCTGTCAGACTGTGATGGGAGCCCATCAGAAAGAGGTGATATTGATAGCAACCCTGGGAAATTGGGAACAAGAGACTTTGACTCTTCAGGGTGGGTGGTGGAGATAAAAGATTTAAATTGCCACCTTCCTTTCATGTTGCCCTTTTGTTTGGAAACTCTTCAGAGAAAATGGGAGGGAAATTGACACATGAAGTGGCTGCAGGAGATGGCAACTTAAATCCATGTCCCCTTGACTCCAGCAACTCTACACTAATGTGAATATTCTGTATAGACTGTACGCTTGCAAAATAGCATTTGCATGGAATAATAGGAGCAAAGTAGAAAATATCTCCACCTGAAGCTTCTAATTTTACAGTTAAATTTTTTTATTAAAAAAATCCTTGCAAATTAAAAGAAATCCTTCCAAAGATCCAGAATTAGCTTTATTAGAATTAGTAAGTGCTTTTGCGTTCTCTCCAGAGCACAGATTGGAAAAGCAGCAATGAATGGCTTAATGTTAAGTAAAATGTTGTCTGGTTACATATGCAGTAGGGAAAATGCTAACATCTATCGAGAACAATGCTACCCACACCCATAGCCCTTCAGTGGAGGCTAACAGCTTTGCAGAGAGCTTTTGATAAATAAAATGAGCGTGTGCTAGGTCTGTCTGACCTTCATCGTGCTAACTAATTTGCAGTGGCTGATGAAAGTACCTCTGTATTTTCCAGCTGGTACTGAAGCGCAAGCAGAGACAGTCTGAGCATTAGAACAGGTCAAGGAGCACAAGTGTTTTTTGTTTCAGTAACAACATGGATTTTGAGTATTTAATTCTTTAACTAGTATTCTAGTGGAGGCGGGCATGAAAAATCAAAGACTGTTTTGAGTCTGCTTTTCTAAACTATGACACTATTTAAATTGGTGACTCTATGCTCACACTACCATGAGATCTTATGTATGAGTTAGGACTTTTTCCAGATAACTAATCGAAGTATTTGCCACAACGGCTTCAATATCAACAGGATAATCCTGCAAGCCCTTTTCCAGGGCAAGTAACACTGTGTCCAATTCCTGTATAGTAGACAAAACACTCACCGCAGGGATCATAGTCTTTTTGCACAGAGAGAACTATTCAGTTCCAAGAGCAAACCAATCATGCCACAAAACGGCAGAACATAGCTGGATGTTTGGGAATAGAAGTAGGGGATGGTGAAAGACCCTTTTTGATACATACTGCCACGTAGCCCCTGTAAGTGATTTTGAAGCAATGTTTATTTTAGAGTCACAAAACAGGATAGGGAGAGTTGTGTCGTATCACTGATGCCACTGGGACTATCTAGCAACCTTCTATGTGCTATAAATCTGCAACCACCTCCTCTGTGGCTTTGGCAATCAGATTAGAAACTGCAGTGCTAGCCCTGAGGAAATATGTTATTTTGCCCCAGCAACAGAAAGCTATGTTTTGGGTGCTGGGAAAATTAGATTTTCCCCTCAGCAAGCAAGTATTACCTGAAGAGAACTTACTTGGTTTTCCAATACTGTAGCAATAACTGTATTGTTTATAGAATTATTTGAATACGCCCTTCAGCTTTGGTTACACTTGTTGACAGAACAGGGATCTTGCTTTAATAAGAGCTTGTAACTGGAAGAGTGAAAGAACCATTCTGAATGGTTTTGAAAGATCGCTTCTCAGTTAAACATAATAATAAGTCCCATAAGTCATCTGAAAAGTGTCTAGGTGTTGCAGAAGCTGTGCATGTGTTACAGCCGCAAAGCAGATGCCATATCTCTTAGTACAACATACTAATTCAAGTGCTGGCAAACACTCAGTAGTGGTGTGTTTGGGTCGGGCCCTGGAGCCCCCCTCCTGCCACAGGCACTGCTGCTCCCCTTTCCTAGGGACCAGTGAGGTTGCCCAAGATTAGTGACTGTCCCCCAGTGCCACCATACAGCCCTGTCGGCGTCCTTACCCAGGTAAGCAATGAAACCAGTGTCCACAGGGCAGCTCTACCCCATCACACCTTGAATTAGTGTATAGTTGTGAGATTGAGTAGCTGCATTTTTTCTTCTTCTTAGTCCAAAGATTACTCCCTGCTCAGCCTGAAAGGAGGATGCAAGTTCTGAATGCACTGCTTCCCTTCAATCCAGTCCCGTGGTACTAGTTACGATGTCTGCTTGCAGCTTCCAAGTTCAGAGTCAGGGTGCTACTGAATACCAGCTGCTGGGGAACAACAATAAGGCTATTGCCTTCATGTTGTGCTTGTGGGCT
This sequence comes from Podarcis bocagei, assembly GCF_964188305.1. Classification (NCBI taxonomy): domain Eukaryota; kingdom Metazoa; phylum Chordata; class Lepidosauria; order Squamata; family Lacertidae; genus Podarcis; species Podarcis bocagei. The sequence goes on from NC_138134.1 coordinate 40,437,930, forward strand.
CCCCAGAAGATCTGGGTGGCCACTGCCATCAACAAGCTGATGGACTAAAGCAGCCTTTCTCAACCTGTGGGTCCCCAGATGTTGTTGAACTACAACTCCCATCACCCCTAGCTAGCAAGGCCAGAGCTCAGGGACAATGGGAGTTGTAGTCCAACAACATCTGGGGACCCACAGGTTGAGAACCGCTGGACTAAAGGAACCATTGCTCTGATGCAGAAGTGGGATTCATATGACCCACCAAGCCAAATGCTAGTGGGTTTATAGGACTCTTGTCTTCGCTTACAAGACTAGGAAAGGCTGTGATTTCTTTTGGCGGATCAGAGTACATGGCTGGTGGGCTGTGGTTGACATAAACAGTAGCAGGTTCTACAGACCTGCTTTATTCTTTCCAAGACTTTCATTGCTGCTCTTTTAGTGCTGAGAGCTTCCTTTCAAACGGGTGGGGCCTGTAGTAAAATGGTAAAAGCACATCCCGACACTCTAGTTCAGGCCTACGGAACATGTGGTCCTCCAGAGGATGATGGATTCCAATTCCTATCAGCTCCAGTCAGCACAGCCAATGGTCAGGCGAACATCATCTGAAGAGCCAAAAGTCCCCCATATCTGCCTGAATAGCAGTGCTCCAGTTCAGAGTTCGAGCCAATCATACCTCCTTCTGGGATACTGTTAAATTGCTAGGTGCTCAAGCAAGCCAGTTCACTCCCCCCACCACCAGTTTTCCTGCTGAGCAGGAACTTGTTTCAGAATTCAGAAACAAACAAACAACATACATGGGTTAATGTATATTTTTATATCTGTGAAATCACTTATTGCTCTTGAAAAACACCATGTATATATCTAAAAAAAAAAAAAGTTGATGGAGAAATATCTGCTGTACTGGTGAGATAACTTGTTTGCCCAACTAACAGAAAGTTATGCACTGCCTCTTGTAACCGACTCCATTACAAGCCTGCTGTAGAGTGCTGTAATGTTCCTTCACCTCATTAGTGGTGAAGACTGATTGGGGCAACAATCTAATTTCACAATGCATGCTCTCTACACCAAGCTTGCTGTTAGCAAAAAAAGAAAGTCCAGCTTAGCTTGCCATTTTGTGCTGCACAACAACCTTGCTTTGCAAATGTAGAATCTTTAAATCCTGGTAGACCTTAAGTTTGCTCTATAGAAACGTGAGAAAGGGCACAAGGATTGTACTATTTAATATTACGATAATGAAATAAAATCATTCTAAGCTTCTGGGTTGCTAAACTGTCACGTTTTATGATGTCACATCAAGAACAGAAAATAACCTGCCAGTTCTCAAGGTTTGCGCTGGTTTTTCCGGTCGTGAAGACCAGGATTTAGCAGCAAGTCTCTTCAGTGTGTTTTTGCTTTAGTTTGATGTTGCTCAAAATTGAGTTTTGTTTTGTAATTTTTCTTTCAAGGTGGCAGACATAAAGAAGGGCAACAAAAAAGCACTGAATAAGCTTATTGGACAGGTTCAAAGAACAACAAGAGGACGCTCAGACCCTGTCCTGGTGAAACAAATACTAGAGAAGCTGCTATCATAGGAGCCTGCGGTGAAAATTCCATATCTGATATTCGCTGCTGTTATCAGAGTGGTAATTACTTGATACTTCTATCTTTCACAATCAAGCCATTGTACTGACTTCATTCACTTCTTGCTTACTGTATCAAGTTAACTGCAGCCACTTTCTGTAGTTTTTCAGCTTTACTCAGGCCATCATCCCCTTAAGCAGAGGTAGGCAACCTAAGGCCCATGGGCTGGATGCGGCCCAATCGCCTTCTCAATCCAGCCCACCGACGGTTCAGGGATCAGCGTGTTTTGACATGAATAGAATTGTGTCCTTTTATTTAAAATGCATCTCTGGGTTATTTGTGGGGCATAGGAATTTGTTCTTTTTTTTTCCTCAAAATAAAGTCCGGCCCCCCACAAGGTCTGAGGGACAGCCCATGGCTGAAAAAGGTTGCTGACCCCTGCTCTTAAGTGGCTGTCAAACTGGAACATAAGGTATGCAAAGAAAGAATTCAAATGGTATAATGTGCAAGTTTTCTGTATGAAAGCTTCTGGTTTTGTAACATATAATGAACTCTTTCTTCTAATTTATTAGTAATATTTTTCAGAAGTAGCTTAAATACTTCTTAAGGTATTTTCTGGGTGAATAATCAAAGCAGAGCATTCCTAAGTTTGTAAAGTACTCAAGAGACTTAAAACCCACAATTGCTTGTATGGACAGTTGTTCAAAAGCAAGCCTTTTGTTATAGGAGTAAGGGAATGTAAATAATATATTAAAGGTATTATTTCAGTATTGATGTTTCATTAAGCAGACCAGACATGTCATCAAACTTTGTTTTATTGTGGGGGGGGGGGGGTATTTTTGACTGTAATAAACTATGCCCTTTCTGAGGAAGAACTCTTTTCATTCTAATGTAATTTTCAATAATAATAATAATAATGATGATAAAAAATTTATACCCCACCCATCTGGCTGGGTTTCCCCAGCCACTCTGGGTGGCTCCCAACAGAGTATTAAACAGAATAAAACGATCAAACATTAAAAACTTCCCTAAACAGGGCTGCCTGTAGTTCCACAAACAACTATAGAATGAGGTAGTCAGTTCTTCTGATTTAGAAAATAAACAAAACAAAGAACCTTATTAAAAAGGGGGGGAAATTGCCAATCTCTTGTGTTTAGAATGATCACAGTTCTATATATTTGGGTGGGGAGGGATAACTGTCAAGCAGCTCAGCTGCCCGTTTCTGGAATTTTAAGCTAAGTCCTTCTAAATAACCCCTTACTCTAGGCTTCAACCTAGAGTAAAATTGTTTTGCTTTTGAAGCCAAAATGATGCTCTTCAAACAAATTTCAGAGACTGTAGTTTTCCCCCAATATCTAAAGGAAACAGCCTGGCATTTCAAGACACTAGAGTAATGAAGATTGTAACATTTGTACATAAGAATAACTATTTATCAGCACTAAAAAAGTAACATTTAAATGGACTTATTTTTGCTGGGGATAATTAAACCACCTTCAACACTTTTTTAAAAAGTGGGTTGTCAAAGGCTGCATTTGTATCACAGAGCTGCATGGCTCCATGAAGTCAAGTATTATAAGCAACAGGTGTTGCTTATGGTTTGGAATTATATATTTTTGTAATAGCAGGTGGCCCATAGTGCCTATTGCAGTTGCCTTTTGTTCTATATTGGTTCAGCTGAGATGTAAGCTTAAGTGAGTAAACACACATGAAAGATGAGATCCAACAGACCAATGCTTCCAAAAAGTAAGAACACCAAATACAAGTTATAGGGGCAATGTGCAACCATTCACCATTTCACCGTTGTCCTCAGATTTCAGCCCAGTCTGGTCACTGCCTTAAGGTAGAAGCATTAGTTGTGATGGTGATGACCTGACAGTGGACATGAGTTTATAATCCATCAATTTCTGCCAAAGTGGGAACCCAAAGTAATGAGAATGGAAATTGTAGAAGACACTTCTGCAAAGAAAGCTTTGTGTTTTAATGTCTCTTGGTTCACATTACATTTTAATTAACAGTGTGTGGTTTATACAATTTCCAGAGGGGTTCATGTGCAGCAAAAAAACAAAGTCTTGTGGCACCTTAAAAAGACTAACAAATGTTACGGCATAAGCTTTCATAGACTAAATTCAGCTGCATTCTTTGCTAGACGCATGATGTGTTTTCCTCAGTTGCAGGTATATAGGTCCATACAGTAGTTGTAACAGGGGTTATAAAACAACACGCTCAAAACAAAGATAGTGGCAATTAAATTCCAGATCAAATGTATGGGGGGAAAAGCACAGTGGAGTGGTCATTTATGGCGACGATCATAGGTGATATAAAACCTCATTTGACTCGTAATACCAGACTCCTCTTTGTTGTCTTATATAGCCCGCACCCCAAAGTCGCCTTTGACTGGACTTAACTGCCCAGGGGTCATTTACCTTTTACCTATTATATAGCCATTTTCATGCTGTGTCTACACCATACTGGCTGGTTATAATAAGCCATCACAGTGTCAAAATTAGAGAAACCATAACACTTACCAAGTTAAATACCAAGCCTTTTGTGTCTTATTTTTTAATAAAAACTAGGTACTATTCTGTTCTATAGAATACCTGTCTGTCCCTGTAGGTATTTTGTACTGTTTTGAATGAAACTGATGGAAACCATCACCCAGTGTGCCCTATGTATACTAGCAGGCTTCTGTGTTGGGTAGGTGATTCAGATGTACATCTAGATATGTACAGTATCTCCATCCTAGGCAAAATAAAAAAATTCCTTCCAGTAGCACCTTAAAGACCAACTAAGTTAGTTCTTGGTATGAGCTTTCGTGTGCATGCACACTTCTTCAGATCATCCTAGGCAGAAGCTCTTTTCAGGTATCTATGAACTATCTGAATGAATATTCCTATATGAAAGTAGCAATGAATTAGGAATATTATGCATAGTATCAAAATGTAACAATGCTATGCATTCAATAAATCATGGGTGGATAGATTTGCCAGATTTTAGTGTTTGAATTACCATTTTCAATACAACTCTGGCAATAGGTGCTTTGGCTATATAAGAATAATTTGAAACAAGTTATTAAGATTGAAATTGAACTTTGGCATCAACTCTTCTACCAAAAGCAACCAGTAAGATTCATAAGCCTCTTTTTGTCTGTCAAAATCTGTGGTAGTTAACAAGCAACCAGGTTTTTTAAAAAGCTAAGAATTAAACATGCCGCTTCGTTGTTTTTCTTGTTTGGTGTTTGACCAGAACATGAGAGTGCTGGCCATCAACTTTGTGTAGAGGAAGTGCTTGCTTGGAATGCTGTTTTACAAGTTCCAGGGAGTTATTGTACCTTGAGCTAGTTCCAATCTTGTACCATCACCCTGGTTCCCAATGGTGTTACTAAATCTTGTAGAGGTTACTGTCCTTATTACAAGGATACTATGTGCTTAACTGCCATAGACGCCACATTGTAAATACAGTGTCCACGGTAGTAGGAGCTTTGGAAAGAACCACTTTTTTGCAGTTGTAAAAATCTACTATTCCAAGAGTATATTTGGGGGTCTGGAAAGTTAGCATAGGCATGATGTGCCTGCATGATGTGCATACATTATGCCTTGTCAAGTCTAGCAGAAGTGGATTTTAGCAAAGGTCATTTAACAGCATTAATTCTTGAGGGAAACAATCCTCTATCATAAATGGGTTCTTCAGAAGGATGCTGCTTTTCCATCAGTAATAAAAGTAATAATAATTTGTAGCACTTATTCCTGTATAACTAAACATGCAGCTAACTTCCCTAGAAAGGAGACAGGGGATACAGGTGTGTATAATTGGCTGTATTATTCTTAGTTAAAGACTAATATTCAGCCTCCCCTTTTTAGAAAAGCTACTTAAAGCGATAGCTGAGCAAACATGCTTCTTCCCCTGCAAATTGTGGCCTAGCTGTGGGACTCATTACTGTGAAGGTGGTATTAGTGAACTTAATGGGTAATCTGCTTCTGAAATTAACAAAGATACTATCTCACTGATGATTGAGTTGGTACTCTCTGCAGCTCTAATATCATAGATTAAATTATAGCTAGGGGACTCTAGACAAGACTCTAATGGCTTGTATCTTTTCTATCTCACCTAAGTCAACAGTAAGTTAGTAGAAAGACTGCTTCAGTACTATAAGAAACTGACCTGAAGTGTTCTGAAAGGCTCTGGTTTATTGACATTGCAGTTTAACGTTGCATAGTTTCTGGAGAAAATCAATCCAAATTTAAGTATGGTATTAATGAATTAGAGGGACGCGGGTGACGCTGTGGTCTAAACCACAAAGCCTAGGGCTTGCCGATCAGAAGGTTGGCGGTTCAAATCCCCGCAATGGGGTGAGCTCCCGTTGTTCGGTCCCAGTTCCTGCCCACCTAGCAGTTCAAAGGCATGCCAAAGTGCAAGTAGATAAATACTGCTCTAGCGGGAAGGTAAACGGCATTTCTGTGCACTGCTCTGGTTCACCAGAAGCGGCTTAGTCATGCTGGCCACATGCCCCGGAAGCTGTCTGCTGGACAAACACTGGCTCGCTCGGCCTATAGAGCGAGATGAGCGCACAACCCCAGAGTCGTCCGCAACTAACGGTCGGGGTAACTTTAACTTTTTATCAATGAATTAGAAGCATCCAGCTCTACATTTTATTAACTAGGTATCCACAAATTGTCCTTTTATTCTGGAAGCAGCAGCAAGTGGATGAAAAACTGACATTGAGTCAAGACAAGAAGGAGTAATCCCACCAATCTTGATCACTGTCCTGTTTGTTTTTAAAGGTGAACAGGTTTGGAGCCTGACAGTTCTCCTGGACAAAGTGTGAGTATCCAGGAATACATTTTCTTAGCTGTGTAAGCTCTGTCCCCTTTTAGAGGCATGAGAGCTTGCCACAGTAATATGTTGGATGCAAGGCTGCCCTTGAAAGATGACATAGGAATTGCAACTGGGGTGAAATGCTATAATTTGCATTGTAATGAAGAGGCAAAGAGAAGAAAACATATAGCTGTCTTGTGATAACTTCAGCCTTACCCTAAAAGTCTGTAAACAACCTACTATATTTTGCATGACCTCTTGTCAGGAATAGGCATGGACCATAGGTGGTGTTGAGAATGTATTTTGTTTTGTTGAAATCATTAATTGGAGAGTGGGATGCAGAGATCTGAAAGGATACATCCAAATATGTTTGAACCTATGCAACAGGGAGACTCTAGAGCAGGCTTCCTCAACCTTGGGCCTCCAAATGTTTTGAGACTACAGTTCCCATCATTCCTGGCCACTGGTCCTGCTAGCTAGGGATCATGGGAGTTGTAGGCCAAAAACATCTGGAGGCCCAAGGTTGAGGAAGCCTGCTCTAGAGAACAGTAGTTGATGTAGCAGCAGGTTGAGGAGCAGTATATTCATAAGTTGGTTTGTGATGTAGGGAAATGTCTTTAAAGTGCTTAGAATAGAGAAACTAAAGACAACTGAATTCAGATTCATTGTATTAAAGTCTTTTTGTGCTGCAAATAAATAAGCTGGAAGAAAACACACAAATGAAACCCACAAAAATTGAGAGTACAGTCCTCCTCATTTTCTACAAATAAGGAGATAAGGTGTGTAAAGAATATTATAAGTATATAAAAAATTACGTTGTAGCAGCAGCTAGGCCATAGTATGCCACACACTAATCTTGGTGCAAATGCAGGAAGCACATTAGAGACTTAATTTTTTTTCTCCTTTAATATTGTAAGATTGCTGAGAAGCAGTAGGGTGTGTCATTTTAGGGGATGAAACTTAATTTTTGCAAATTTCTTCAGTGAGGGGGTCTTAAAAATATGTTTTTGGGTGTGGAAAAAAATCAAATCTGCTATTAATTTTGTGATTGGACAACATTTAGCTTGGTAAATCTATGTTTGATTAAAAAGCACCCAAAATGCTGTTGGAAAATCAAAGAATGATTAAAAAAAATTAGTTTCTCTGCATACAGCATCTTTGAGTTAACATTCCTGTATTCTGCAAGGAGTAGAATTTGTCACTGTTTAAAAAAGTCAGTTTTCACATAGTCCAACTAATTAGAGTAGCTGTGGCACCTTAACGACAGATAACGTGACGGTGGCATGAGCTGTCAATTGTGAGAAGAATGTACTCGCATAGAGAGAACTGTAGAGACAGGGCAATGGAATATATTCTACTTAAAACCAAAAGTGGTGTTGTTTTTTTAAAGCCAAGCCTGAACAGAGAGGCCTAATGTGAGTGCTAAATCAATGGCCACAAAGATCCAGTTACTTTAACAGATGCACAACAAACCCTAGTAGAATGTTAGTCAAATCAGCAAAATGCTTAATTTGAGCTGACTTAAGGAAAGCTGTTAACTATTCCCGCTGCAGAAGTATTTTAGGGCTAGCTTGCTTTCTAAATGCCTTTTTGGGCTAGTACCCATCACTAAATTATTCCAAATAGCTTACTTATGCAAAGCAATCCAAAGCCACATTAAGCAAGATGCAATTTTCACTTTCCCTGAGATGGCATTTATATAGGAATAATTACAACACTACAGCTTGAATTAGTGCTATAATCATGGCTTGGATAATTACACCAGAAGACTGCAGCACTCAATTTCAGAGATGTTTGGAGGGGTGGTTGTTGTTTTTTTAAAAAAAGATTTGGGTGCCTTTTGACATGAAACAAGCCAAAATAGCAAAGTCTTTGTATTTTGTACTCCTATGTGTCAAGGATCATCAAGCTTATCAGCAATTTGTAGCTGTCTTTTTTACTTATTTGTGTATATCATTCTGTGGTTTTCTATTACTAACCCTCCAAAAAGTCACTGTAAAGTCTGTGTATAGTAATTCTCCAATTCATATTTTTAAATTTTATTAAAATCCACAGAGACAAAATATCCCCTCTCTACTCTCAGCAAGAACCTAACTTCACAAATGTTAAAAGTGGCTTAATAAGAGAGGCACAAAGTATCTCCACTGAATGCAGCTCAGAAGATTGGTGAATGGCTTGAGGGCAACTTGACTTAATAGCAGAGTTTAAGACAGGAATCTTTCCCAGTCTTACCTGGAGATGCCAGGGATTGATGCTGAGACCTTTTTCGTGGAAAGCACATGTTCCGCCACTGAACTATGGCCCTTCCCCGATTAATATAAGATGCCATATCCTGGGCCTACATTTCACTGACTGACCAACAAGTGGAATCTGCCCTTCCTGCTGTAATCATGATTCAAACAGAAGGTGAATAGTTTCTAACAAAGTAATCTGTTATACTTTTCTATACCACTATTAAATGCTCTGTTAACCCTTGAACCAAGCCTAAACATTGCGAGGTTGTGTGCACATGATTGCTCCCTTTCAGCAACAAGCTGTCAAAATTCCATGAAACTACTACATAGTCCATACTATGGTAGCCTTGCTGGTTTTCAAATGTCCAACGTTTTAAATGTCTGATTTTCAAATGCAGCAAATATAATCACATTTTATGTGATTAACACACCCACGTTATTTAAAAAACCTCACCTATCTTAACTTTAAATAAGAGCATGAAAATACAATGTCTTTTCAGAGCAATTTTAAAAATTATGCTACAGTTAACACATACACAATTAATCAGTCAATCAAAAGGATGGATCGCTTCCCACAGAGAAGGTAGCAGGACTAGAATTATGAGCTCATTTTATTTTTTATGAAGATGTCACCAGACATGGGGAACGGGCCAAGTAACAGGACTGGCAGATCCTTCCCTGCGTAAGATTTTTACAGCTTGCAATGCTTTGAGAAGCTAAAGGAAGAAGCTCTCTCCTCTTTGATTTCTATGGCCTGCAGGATTCTAAATCCGCCCATGGATGATGGTGGGAGAGGAGACTAAGCAAATGGACCCAGTCACAGTAGACCAGTGGAGCAAGAAATGGGGACACTGAAATCCCTCTCTTGCCATTATTGCACTTCTAAACAAATATACACACCATTTTAGGCAACCCTCCCGAAAGATGTCTGTGAAATTCCCATTTGCTCAGGTGCCATGTTCTAGCATAGAACATGCAAACCCCAACTGCTACTGTTAGTACCTCAATGTGGAATTTACAAAGAGGAGCAAAGTCTTGTCTTCAGATACTGTTTTCATTGGTTTTGGAGCAGTTTGTCATATTCACCTACTGTAAAAGAAAATGAAGGCTTTCAAGCACAGAGCCACTATTAACACAAAGCCAACTTCAGCACTGGAGGAACAATTACTCTTACTAGCACAAACTGAAATGCAGCTGTAATGCAGCAATTCATCATGTTTGGACCCGTTCTAATGAGTCTCATTACTCACAAAAGAAAATGTTCTTAAGCTATTGGACAGCAGCTGCAACAGGTTCTAGTGTATCTGTCCCAAATAACATCCTCTTCTCTGCTACTAGGGAGCAAAACATTTCTGCCATCCTTCAAAAGTGCAATGTTAGGACAAGTCAACATACATCATAAATAAACAGCTAGTGTTTTACAATACCACAAAGCTTTCCTTGAATCAAAATAACATTTTAAGCTAAAAAGAAAAAAAAACACAGCTTATAAAGGCAGGCTATTTTTTTCAATTTTGTTTAAAAAAATAGTACTTAAAAAATAGATAGTAACAACTCCCAGATGAAGGTAACCTTTTAACACTACTCAAACAATAACTGGAGTATTTGTGTTCAGCTTATCAATAAAAGTGTACAAATATGGTCTACCAAAAAAGGCTACGGTTTGCATAGAAACATTTCATTGTGTGCAAATATTACTAAAATTTAAGGCTTGAGCATTTAGTTTAGGTAGAGATCTAGCATTTTCAAAGAATGCTGAGAAATGACCAGGGGGGGAGGAGGGAATTCCATACAGTCTGCACTCAACATCCATTTACTCATTTCATTTAAACTTCAAAGGAATCAACAGCTGAGAGTGTCAGACTTGTCCACAGTGTAAGGCAATATGGTATGTATTCAGCACAGCACCTGCTTCTAGCAAGTCGCAGGCTTATATTTGTTGAATCCATTTGGATTCACAACTCCAGCCACTCACAATGCTGAGAGTAGGGAAGGAATTGTGACCCTCCCCTGGCAAATAGATACCTAAAACGTTATTTGCATAAAAGGCTTATCAGATTTGACATGCTCATCCTGGTAAGCACTCTTAGGAAGCAACCAACTTTCCTAGATAGAAAAAAACAACAACCCACAAAAGCATATCACCTTTCAGCTGGTTACACAATTGTGCCTTTTTAACCAAAAGTGTCTATAGCAGAGTTTAAAAGAAGGGATCTCGAGGTAAGGAAGTTGAAGGGTAGGAATATGGTAAAATAAGAAATCGTTCCATTAATACATCAAGTGTCTATGCTGCACAGTAGGAAATAAGGCCCAACATAAAGGTGTAACAGTTTCTCCCAATCAAGTATTACCAGGAACATAAAGTAGAATTTTCCTTTATAAGTAGATCTCTGTGTTTTTTTAAAAATTAAAACATCCTTTTTTTAAAAAAAAAGTCTTAAACCTAATAAAAATTCTCAAAGTCACCAAATACTTTGTAACAGAGTATGGAGTGTTCCTGTGCAAGAGCAGCCAACTCCTTGAGAAACTCTGGGAAGAGGGCAGCAGCCAGGATGGCATTCCGGATGTGCAGGGGGGCACTGGGAAGAGCCGTTCCTTTCTTTGCCTTGCTTCCAAAGAAAGGTTGCAGGATGACCTGGGAAGCCTCAGAAACGTTTCTGCCTTTCCCCAAAGCATGGTTGTGCTGTGCATTGTCTGAAAAGGAGAAAGAGAAAAACAAATTTGTTTTGGTGCAAAAGTGATAAAGACAATTGCAACCCAAGTTTAGTACATGGAACTCTAGCCCAGAATCAGTTTTAAATAATTCCTATAGCACTTTCAAAATCTGCCAGGTGCTTTACAATTCTCATTTTCTTTCAGCCACATAACCACCCTAGGAAGTTCAGTCGTAAGTATTCTCATTCCAATAGAGAACCAGGACTGGTAGGCTCTGAATTCTGGCTTTACCGCGTTTTTGTGTGCTCTGGCACATGTCACGGTGTTCTGTTGTGCCAGAAGCAGTTTAGTCAGGCTGGCCACATGACCCGGAATAATAATATAATAAATAATATAATATAATATAATATAATATAATATATTATTTTATACCCCCCCCATCTGGCTGAGTTTCCCCAGCCAACCTGGGCGGCTTCAACCGAATATTAAAAACAATACAGCATCAAATATTAAAAACTTCCCTAAACAGGGCCACCTTCAGTTGTCTGTTAAAAGGAAAATATTGCCATGACACCTGCTGGGAGGGGTTCCATAGGGCATGCGCCACTACTGAGAAGGCCCTTTGCCTGGTTCCCTGCAACCTCACTTCTCACAGCAAGGGAACCGCTAGAAGGCCCTCGGTGCTGGACCTCAGTGTCGGGGCTGGACGATAGGGGTGGAGACGCTCCTTCAGGTATACAGGACCGAGGCCGGAAGGCTGTCTGTGGACAAGCGGTGGCTTCTTCGGCCTGAAGCAAGATGAGCGCCACACCTCATAGTCAACCTTGACTGGACTTAACTGTCCAGGGGTCCTTTACCTTTACACCTTACAATATAGCTTTCTAGTCTCCAGTAAATACATTTCCTACATGCACATGTTTTCTGTATGCTCTAATCTTAAACAAAATCATCGTCATTAAGGCTGAATATAAATCCGTCGGTATTCAAAATGTAAGGTGGTGCCAAAAAAATTCCCCATATACATATACAAACCACATTTACTTTACAGCTCGAGGAAGAAAAGTGTTCATTTTATTGGTAAAATTGGATCTGAGCATTCCCCCATAACCTAGGCACAGTTCAAATAGTCTTGTATATACCATTACCACAGGCCATTTCTACCTTATATTCCCTAATTGACATAATGATACAAGTTGATGGACAACTGGCTGCAGGCACTGCAATTTGATTGCTGACATTATGAGCTTGACTAAGCGCCAAACTTGCAGCTATCCAGGCATTTGTTTATTCTATAAGCCTTAATATGGTTGTGCATGTTGTGGGGGGAGGGGCAGGCAGTGACTGTAGCCTGTGTTCAGATTTATGAAAAAAATGTGCAACATCTTTGCAAACGATCAATCCAATTTTTTAAATAATAAAGGTGCTGGTGTGTGTGTGTGCGCGCGCGTGTGTGTGTGTGTGTGTGTGTGAGAGAGAGAGAGAGAGAGAGAGAGATGAAGAACTAAATAATATGAAGCAAACTATAATAATATTCACTGAATATTGGGACTTGTTCACACAGCATGAATAAGTGTTTTGGATAGATGAAGTCACGTTAAGAATACGATAGGAAAATATCTCATAGTGAGCCCTAAGGGAAGACCTAAAATGGGAGCCAGGATCCAAAGGAAACATAAATATAATTCTATGGCCTCAAGGGAGTTTGAGGCTTGTTTTTCCCCTTTAAAAGCATTCCTCATGCCCCCATGAAGTCTCATTTTGAAACCTAGGCCTGATTCAAATGCAGTTTATGATATAACCTAGGAGCCAGCCATAATGGAAGCCATAGGCAGGAACCTAAGCAACTGTTGATCCCAGTCATTGGAGGTTGGGTTTCAAACCCAAAATCCATAGCTCAAGCTACAGTGCCTCACAACAGCAAGCTTTTCTGTAGTAGTTATCTGAAACAGCTTCCCAAATCCTATGACCTCTACTAAGCATCTTATTTACTGCACACACCCATGATAGGATAATAATACATTAAGAAGCAGGCAATGATCTTGCAAGCTCCATAGTATATTAGAAGATGTCAGTATGTCAATTATAAATGGAGCTACATTAAGATGAACCCTCAAAGGGAGGGGGAGGAGACATTGGCCTCTGCTGCTTCCCACAGCACTACTGAAATGCTTCAAATTAAATCAAGCAGAAAGGCAAGGATTTTACTCCCCAAAATAAGTGACTTCTTTACACATACTATTGGTAAGCAATTAGTCACTATGGTTACTGTGCTCATCAGATTCTGCACATTTCCCCATTACCCCCTGAACATAGCTTCTAATGAAAATTTATACCCATAAGAACAGTGCTCTGATACAGTGATTCTAGCAAGATAAGAACCAGGGCTGGGGGGAAGGGGCAGGAATTTAATTATGAAAGCAGAACACAGACCAACTTCAGTCTACGGAACATCCACATTACTTCCAGATGATTCAGGAAACAGAGGTATATTGTCTCTGAAGACAGAGGTTCCATTTAGGCATGGCTGCCAAACCTATTATCTATGCATTGGTCTAAGAGCAATCAACCACCACATCTGTTGGTGGTCATTATACCACATCAGCTTGTGATGGTCACTGAATGCTGTGTGAAGTAGTGCTTTGATTTGTTTATCATCAACCTATAACTAAGCAGACATCATCAGTGAGGTGTAGGAAGAGGAGAGATACCCTTTCCCCACATTTTTCATAGTTTTGTAAACCTGTGACTTGCTTCCTCTTGGTCATCTTTCATCTCAATTAAAAAGACCTCCAACACAAGGACATTCTTTATAGAGAGCTCTTCAAACACTGCTTGGGATGTCACCATCCTGATTAATTTGGGGTAGGCAAGAAACTGTGACTGTCATCATCACCTCTGACTATGCATCTTTGTGAATAAGTAAAATTGCACCAGTTCCAACAATTCTTGAGGAGCCTCTGCTGTTTACTTCCCTTCACTTTGAGAACTTTCTGTTGATTCCTACCCTTTGCTTAACAATCCATAAACAGATATCGCTTCTTATCCCATAACTGCTGGCTGCTGCTCTGCAGTACTTTTGCAAGGGACCTCACCGTCCCTATTTGAATAGTTTGCTGACCCCCTCAAACAAATAAGCACAGGCTTTTCTTTCAATCAGCATGGCTTGTTTCCAGACTTTGTCATTCTTAGTACAGACCCCCTGAAGCCTATGGGTTTATGTTAGTTAGGAAAATCTGATATCTCTGTGGCAACAGCTCTACCTTGACAGGTGACATCCAAATCCTAGTACGACAAATAGAGCTACTCATTCAGCACACTAATAACTGGGTGACAAGGAACTCAAAGTCCCAAATTTAAGAAGCAGTTTGGAGATTTGGTACAAGAGCTGTTTAAAGGAAGTGACCTCTAGTGCACATGGATAGTTTTATCTCCCAAGTTTCCTTTTAAACAGCTTTTGTGCAAAAAAAAAAATCTCCAAGACTGCATGGTTGTAAGTAGGCAACCTGGGAATTCTCTGCAAGAAGGTCTGGAGAGAGAATAACAGAAAATGTGCATACCTTTCTCAGTCACAGGTAATACACTTTACTACGCATGACCCTGCTTGTGCTTCGGTCGCAGTAATAAAAGTTGACTGGCTAGCGCATGAGAACTGGTGGTAATATATTCAGGAGGCAGCTGCAGATGGGGAAGCTGTTCCGCATGATAAGACCAAACAACTCCTCCCCTCATCCCCAGGGAGTTATGGAAGGACTTATTTTTAACATGGTCAACTCCACTTGAGAGAGCACATTCATGAAATGTTGGACATGCTCATCTCTCACGACAATGCATAAACTGCAGAGGTTTTTTCCCCCCCTACTAGGATTCCTAAATGAATGTTTGCAACCACACTCCCCATCACATGGTCATTCTAAAAATAAAACAACTCACACACATATTACCAGTTACCCTTCTGCTAGTCCTGAAAAGAAGAAAACATGGTTACTCCCTTCAGGAGTCAGAAGTTATAGTGAATAGCAGCTGTGCCCTTACAGAGATATTTTAAGGGAGTGCGGTCCGTTGTCATAAAGATAACTGGGTCAACCTGGGCAAGTTATCTATCTCAACCTACCCTACCTTGGTGCCTTGTAATGAGGATAAACCAAGACAACCAGGTAAATTGCCCACAGCTGCTTGGAGGAGGAGGAGCTGAGGAAGGGGAAGAGAACACATCTCCAATGTACAGCGCAGGCTTTCTGTGCAGGAGATTCCGAGTGTAATCAATGGCATCACCAGTTAAAAGGATAAGATAGCAGGGGATGAGGAATACATCTGTCCCAGATCCTGGGGAGCTGCTGCCAGAGTAGACAATACTAAGCTATATATGAAAGTAAGTCTGCCCTAATTAGGCAAATTCTTCTGTTCCTATAAACTTAGCAGGGTATCTAGATTTTGCTCTTGCAGACAAGGCAAGATTGTTGCTTCACCCTGCTTCTACAAGAGAGCAACCACAGCCTTTATGTATGTCCTTACCCAGGTCTCTCATTATAGGATAGTTCTGCAGACACCTTTGATACTGTACCATAGATCTTCCTGAAGGGCTCAGCTCAGCCACCCCAGGGCCCAGTGTGGAGTGACCCATACACCCAGTGTGAAGCAAACACACAAAATATTCCAACCTCCTGTATCTAAACTAATATATTGTATTTAATCCCAATATATTAAGACTACCACATAGTTAAAGCAAACCCAAAACATGCTTTCATTGGAACATAAGCATAGTGAACATTGTTAAAAATAAGTAATAGGTAGTAATACATGTTTTTTAAAAAATAATTTTATGCTTTTAAGAATAGTAGTTACTTGCCTTTAGTCAATGACTCCAGAGGAATATCTGACACGTCCACCCGTAAAAGCAGGTATTGCTGGGCTTCTATGAGTAGTCCAGGGAAGTCCTTTTCAATGGAAGCAAACTGCTCAATTTTGTTTTTCACAGATGCCAGCACCTGCCAAAACAATAGCAGCAATAAATCTTTATATTGTCATTTGAGTTGTGTCCCAAATCATCTGTTTACTGTGTCCTTTGGTCTCAAAATCACATTAAAGGCAGCTGTGGTGCCAAGCTCTGCCCAACAGCATTATTAACGCATCAACTTTAAGGCACCATTCAGTGGCAACTAAAGAAAAAGATCAGGGTAAAGTATTTTGCAATTCTTTGTTTTTAAAGGAGGGGGTGGCACAGGGAGTCTTATTCTATTGAAATGTGATTAGAAACAATGGAAATTCACAAGGGAGATCTCTAGATTTCTCATTGCAGCCTTGTGGAGTGAGGCCCAATTAGAGTTAAGCTGCAAATAAAGGTAAAGGGACCCCTGACCATTAGGTCCAGTCGCGGATGACTCTGGGGTTGCGACGCTCAGCTCACTTTATTGGCCGAGGGAGCCGGCTTACAGCTTCTGGGTTATGTGGCCAGCAGGACTAAGCCACTTCTGGTGAACCAGAGCAGCGCACGGAAACGCCATTTACCTTCCCGCCGGAGCGGTACCATTTATCTACTTGCACTTTGACGTGCTTTCGAACTGCTAGGTGGGCAGGAGCTGGGACCGAGCAACGGGAGCTCACCCTGTCACGGGGATTTGAACCACCGACCTTCTGATCAGCAAGTCCTAGGCTCTGTGGTTTAACCCACAGCGCTACTTGCGTCCCTAAGCTGCAAATACGCAGGGATATAAAGTGTAGAACAAACTGACGCTAAAACCCAACCACATTTGCTTGCATTCATTCCTTATTCCCTTTTCCTCTCAGAAGGACGACTATAAACTCCTTGGAGCAAGGACCTTGCTGTTGCTTATGTCATTCTGTCATTCTAGCATTCATGCATAATGATGGCACTATATACCGAGAATGTTTAACAACAAATTATATCTTCAACCATATTAGGACTTCTGTCAGACAATCATGAAGTACCTGGTACAATGACCGCACACTAGGCTGGAACACCATGTTGGTATTGAGCAGAAAGGAACGAAGGAGGGGCTGTGGGTAACTTGCCAGATGAGTGACAATGCCAATGAGCAGCAAGTTGACATGCAAGGAGTTCTCCAACATGTTTTCCAGCTTTGAGAGCACCACACTGATAAATGGACCTGCAGTTTTAAAAACACACACACACACACACAAGCAATTAATTGCTAAAAGAACATAAGACTGAAGAAAGGAAAGGTGCTGTAACGATAAGAAGCATTGTTTTCCAGCCCATTTGGGCCTTTGGGTAAGCTCATTTTGTGCTGGTTGTAGTGCTACCAGGGCAGGCTGTAGTGGAGTCCAACAATGGCCCATCTGCTTGCATCAGACTTCCACAGAAATAAGCCAAGCTCCTTCTCCCAAAAATACTTAAGTATCACTTATTTTCCCTTTCAAATAGCCCCCTGGTTAAAATCCTCTCCTTCCCACCCATTCAGCCTTCTTCATTTACTCCCATTCCACTTATTGGGCTGACTGGCAGCAGCCCTCTCGCTCCAGCAAGCCACAGAGGACTTCCTTCTCTTATCCAGCAGCTGCCCCCTGGGGATGGCAGTTTCTACAGGGCTAACGCAATGTCAAGTAGCCCTACATTTCCCATGGGCTACATTGGCCTAGCCTGACATGCTTCAGAGAAAGTAGAGTCTCCCTCCTCCTTTCTTCTCTCTCCCTGCAGCTTGACATGACCTGCCAAGAGGGAGGGGGTCAGGAAGGGAATTCTGCCCTGTTTTCAACCCAGCACAATGGGCACTTCCTGTCTCCTCTACCTGCTCCCTGCTGTGGAAACAAGGGAATTCTGACTTGGAGATCAGCCACATATAGCAATGCTATGATGGGCTGCACTAATGCAAGGCTGCACTGCTCTAAACATAGAACTCCCCCACCCCTCACTTGGGAGGACACAACTACCACCGGCACCCAGCCCAGGAATTGCACAATGGCATTCTTACACATATCCTTTTCCTAAGCTTAGGAGGGAGTACAGACAGTGACAGCCTCGTGCTATTTTAGCATGGTCTTGGAGCTCTGGCATTTCACAGTGTCTACTTCATAGAGGCTTGACCAATTAATTGATATAAAAGGGTTTGAAATGGCAAGCAGGGCACAGCTGGACATCGCTGCCCCACTTGCCATGCCTAAGATGCCACTATGCAGCATAGCATTAGAATCAGGTTTCTCAGCCTTCCTACACAGCAGTTAAAATCCAGGAAGTCCATCAGAGATGACTGTGACCTTTTAACCTCTGCTGCGCCAAGAAAAGTTTGCGTTGCCAAGGAAGGGTATTAAAAACTCAACACCTTTTGTTTAGCATAGCCATGTTGCTATATGCACAATGCACAGGAACCATAGAACTGTAGAGTCGGAAGGGACACTGAGAATCATCTAGTCCAACCTCCTGCAAAGTAGAAATATGCAGCTGTCCCATACGGGGTTTTGAACCTACAACCTTGGTATTATCAGCACCACGCTCTAACCAACTGAGCTATTCTGTGAAAGGCTGTGACTCAGAGGGCGAGCATACATAAGGTTCCATGTTCAATCCCTGACGTCTCCAGGTAGAGCTGGGAGAGACTAGCAGTAGGATTGCTTGCAACCACTGCAAGTTCTCCCATGCAATCTTGCAGTTCTTAATAATTATGGACCTGTCCTGTGAGCTTCTTCTTATTTAATCCCCTTGTCCTACTGGAACAATCTTTTTCAGGCGCTGATGATTACTGCTGACATGATCCAAGAACAAAAGCTATGCAAGAGATTAAGAGAAAAGTATGGGGGTGGAAGATATTGAATGGTAAACTATTCTGGAAATACATAAACAGCTTTAGTTGCAAAAGGGTTCTTGCTGCACAATGAGTTGCTTCCAGATACTTAACCATGGTACATATAAATGGCCCTGTCATCACTAAGCTAGCTTCAAGCATCTTGTTAGATGAAGAATCTCAGGTGACAAGTGGAGGTTTACAAGCTTTGCAAGAGGAGTATCACGGACTAATTAGATCAAAATTAATGATGTTATACAAAACTCACCGTGCAGGCAGACATAAAACTAATTGGGGTCCTATTCATAATAAAAGTTTTATTTGCCACATTACATTCCCATTACTAAAATACTGATTGTGTCCTTGACGGTGGATGAATGAGTTGGGATTTGAATCGCAATAAATTATTAGAAGGAGCACATGCTATTTTTTTCTCAACGAACACAAAACATTAGTACCACATACAAAGATCGGTTCATTGTCCACCTTAAGTTCTGAACAAAAGAAATCTTCTTATTCCTTGACACAGAAACTATGTTTCAGTGCTACAATCCTATGGGAAAGGAGGAATTAACAGAATTCTTTATGCTGGCTGTGTTTCGATGATAAAATTGTGGTTTAACAAACCAGAATATAGACAAGCTCTCTGCATTTACATGCAGCTCCTTCCTTTACATAAACGGGAAAACAAGCCAGGAGGCCCAAGGCTTACTGCAGCTCATCCTAGTAATGTTAAAATATGGTTTACTGTTACATGCCAGCTGGGCGAACTGAGAAGGAAGATGCCACTCAAAGAGCTGTGGATGTATTAATACAGCAGTAATGTGAAATGTTAACTTTTCTTAATTTGACTGACCCGTGTGGGTTTTGGAATATCAAAGTTACCACCAACTGCTACTGTTCAGAAGCCACAAAGCTCCTGGTCTTTTAACAACACAAACCCAACTATTTATGAAGTTTTTTTTGCTAAGCTGATTATTTTTCACAGTGGCCAGACAGCTGCACCAGTGGAAAGGAAATTATTTCCAGACTAGAATAATAAATCTGATAGCAATATGCTTATTCAATTGCATTACTCAGTTTAATTGATCGATGGAGTTATGTGACATGTAGCCATATTTAACATTCTCTTCTTCCCCACCCTTTCCCTGAAAAGCATTATCCGGACAATTTCTCAGTTATGTTGTATTGCCTGGATCCTTATGGGAACAGAAAAGTGCTGAAAAAATACAGTTTTAAATTAGTAAGTAACAATAAATGGAAGTTTGCTTTAGTTATTTGCTTTTGTCATTATGAGCACATTATTTGAAATTTCCCAGCCATTTTACCACCATCATTTCCATCCCCCCAATAGGGCGAATATTCATATCATGTCATTCAGAGGAGCTGAGATAATTCAAAACAGATGGTGTTCCAAGAGCTACCAAAGTTAAATAAATACCAAAGTGTTTTTAAGCCCAAATACAATGTGTCCTGCTACATTACAATAAAATCCTTTTAGGGAAGTGTGATATTGAAAACAGGATGAATTCAATTCAGCAGTGCTAAGCGTTTCACAATTGGTAGGGAGCAAAATGTCTCAACGTGCAGGTAAAATGGGGCAGATGCACAGAATGGCGGCAGAGCTGCCATCTAGTGATCAGAAGTGACTAAGACATTTGCAACTTTAATTTTACAGTGAATAAACAAGGTGTTGTTTTGTCTTACCAGAAATAATTGTTGTTTAGTCATTTAGTCGTGTCTGACTCTTCATGACCCCATGGACCAGAGCATGCCAGGCACTCCTGTCTTCCACTGCCCCCCAGTTTGGTCAAACTCATGTTCGTAGCTTCAAGAACACTGTCCAACCATCTCGTCCTCTATCGTCCCCTAGACAGAGGACGAGATGGACTAGAAATAATAGCTATTGTCAAATCTTTTTGTGGCAATTGCTCTTTAGCAGTGCCTGCTGTGAAAGTTTGATTATCCCTTTTCCTAAACTATGTAGGGATATTTTCTAGAATTATGCTGCTATCAGAGAATTTCTGTACAAGATATATTGAGAAGTATATTGGTCTACTTCGATTTCATTGGAATGAAATCCAAGCCAAGAATATTTCTACACTTAACAGTCAATGTCAACATAATCAGTAAATCTCTTATTCACATAGCCCTCCCCCCCACCAAGAACATTATTGTTTAAAAGAGTTTTAAGTGACTTGATTAGAAAATTTCACCTGTAAATGGGATGCTCTGGGTCCTTGCTGGATTGCCGGACCATACATCTTTTGGTCCAAAAGGTGAAGGCATACTTTCTGCTGATGGTGTGTCGGCTGAAAAATTTTCAAAGTCTTCTTCCTCTTCCACAGGAGAGATTGGTTCAGGAATAAGCAATTTAAGTTCTACCAACTCTGTAGGGGTAGAATCCAACTCCTTAATGATGTTATCACACTGGGAAATAAAATCCTCGCTTTCGGGGCTCAGCAAGCTCGTGTTAGCATTGCGGTCTTCTTCTAGGCAAGACAGCTTCAGTTCCAAGTCTGGCTGCGGGGTTTCAGCAACGCTGTCATGGATTTGTTTGACTGTTGCGTGCTGGGTCAAGTTTGAATTTTTCATATTGTGTTCCTCCAAACTGGAGTCTGTCTGGGGACTTTTAAGGGGACCATTGGCAGGGAGCGACTGCTGATCATCTGTGCTTTGAGATTCTGACACCGAAGCTTCCTTGTCTGCTTCCTGAGCATCCTTTTCAGCACATAACCTATAAACCATGACATCATCCTGAAAGTCTGATTCTTCTATATATGACCCTTTGATCAGCATGATTGCATTTTTCTTCATTTCCTGAATGTGCTTTGGTGGCGCTGCAGGTGGTTGTGGGTCTACATTTCCTAAAGCATTATCATGCTGTGGAGAGCCCGAATCAGATCCAGGAGAGATCCCCGTATCATAGCTGTCATCCCATTCCAGCTCCAGCTGCAACTTTTCTCCCAAAGGAGTTATCTGAGAGGAACTTGTATTACTAGGTGTTCTATGCTGAAATCGGAAAATGGGCTGATCTAGGTTTTTACCATCCTCGTCAGCTAGTGTTTGGATAAAGGTACGTGGATCAGGGCTTTCACCATCATATGGAGCAGACCAAACCTGGCAGTCTTTCATACAGTGGAGTATGAGGGATTGAGCATCCCAAAGGTACTGCAGGTAACTGATATCAACAGTCTTCCCATATTCCACAATACATGTGGAGTCTGCAGTACCTCTGCTGTTGGACTCTTCAGTTGTACCTGGAATGGAATGGCAGGGAGTCACAGTTAGGGTGTCGAACAGCAACACAAACATGCATAGAAAGATCCTATGAATATGCTTCTAACTTATACCTTGGTTACACAACTATCATAGTCACGTGGCACATGAGTAAATAGCACTATTCCACAAGCAGGCAAATTTACAGAGAGAGATGTGGCTATTTAGATTAGACCAAAGGAAGAAGATTTGCCAGTTTCCCTAGACTAGATAGTCCCTTTTTTATGCAGACTAGTTCAAAGGTCCTTAAAACTTGGAAGTAAGCTCCTGAACCACAAGATGCTATCAGTTAACAAGCTGCAGCGGTGCAGAATAGTGATTTATGCAACTGCTGCAAACTCACATCCTGTCCCTGGCAAGTGGGGCAAAAGGAAGGACCTCGCCCACTCAATTTTAACAAAACTCTCCAAAGCAAATTAATGTTGAGATATGTTGCTCCTAGAGGCTGCCAGATTCCACAAGATGCAGTAGAGAGAAACCTGCCCTGTCCTGTCCGTAATGGCACACAGTTTTGTGCTTCTCAATGGTCCAAGAAACAAGGTGCCTTGCCAAGCCTCTTCTAAATCAGTTCACTATAGCTGGTTGAAGGAACTCTACTGAACACTACTACTGAACTCCTATTTCAGATCTTGCTATAAGCTCAAGGGAAAATCCTCCTGCAATGATCCAGCTGAAGTTTAAATGACTCAAGGAAGCTCCATGTATTACAAATCAAACAGGCAGTACTGAGCAACAAAATAGCCAACTGATTGAAATTTTTTAGACAACAGACAAACAAATGTGGAGAAAGTCTGAATTTGGCAAAATGTAATACGTTTCTCTGTGGTGTGGAATGTCCTTTATTTTTATGGATGGCTCTAAAACATTTAGCACAACAGTTTGCCTTGCAACAAGTTCAATGGATACACACACACACACACACACACACACACACACACACACTAAAAAGGTGTATTTTTTCATTGGTATTGCAATACTTCCTCAATCTGACTGAATTGTCAGCCATAAACACAGAAACAATGAAGTGTTAAAGATCATGTCACTGGTCACCGGAAAGGCAATTTCCACCAAATTTCCAATAAATTTGTTCAACTGACCTATGACCAAGATGTCCTAAGATATTTATGATGCTCTTGTAGACAAAATACAAAAGTTTGGGGCAATCGACTCAAGTTTTATTAGGTTGCATAGTTGACATTTCTTTCCAATGGGGAATGGTTTTACTTTTGATGGATTTGAAAGAAGGGGCAATGCTCCCCTTTACTTAGGTTTTATTTCCTATCTCAAAAACTCCAAGTGTGCTATAATACATATTTAGCTGTGTTTACTGTTACAACCACCTCCGAGAGGCAGGTTAGGTTGAGAAACAACTGCTTGAACAAAGGTACCTAGAGAGGTATGTAGTTGAGCATGGGTGTGAAACTCTGGTTTCCCATGTGCAAACAAGGGATGGGGGGAAATTTGCTCAGTTTCCATTTTAATACTAACTCACTAAAAATGAAGCTATGCTTCAAAAGTTGCAATTTTCCAAATTTTGCAAGGCAGCTCTGAAACCAGATATTGTCTACAAAAAGCATTTAAATGCACACAAATGTGTATTGATTTTCATGAATTCTTTTCGACTTGCTAAACTGATGCAGAAATGAGACAAACTGAAGTTAGGCTGGAAAAAAATGAGAAACTGAAATCAACAGCCATCCATTCCTAGTGTGAACCCAGTAGTAATGTGGACCACTTGCTGATACTGTGGTACCTTGGTTTAAGAATAGCCTTGTTTACGAACAATTCGGTTTACGAACTCCGCAAAACCGGAAGAAGTGTCCCGGTTTGCAAACTTTACCTCAGTCTAAGACCGGAATCCAAATGGTGAAAGTGCACCGGCGGCGGGAGGCCTCATTAGGGAAAGCGCACTTCAGTTTAAGAACGGACTTCCAGAACGGATTAAGTTTGTAAACCTAGGTACCACTGTACTTGCACCTCTTTTCATGTTCTCTCGGAATATTAAAAGCCACCACATGGCAAAACAACTGTTTACATAAGGTAGGAAGAAAAGACAAGGGTTCCCCTCCCCCACCCACCATCTTATGGTGGACATTGGAGATATCTCCTTGATTACAGTATGTTCTTGTATACTATTTGCATGGTGTGTCAATGTAAATTACTTTCATTCACAGTATTCTGAATGCTCTTATGGGTGAATAATGCAAATACACTCAATATGTCCATAACAGTTCTTGTTGTTTATACACTGTAAATAAAAGAAAACCCTTATTTTAAAAAAAGCCTTTCAAAAGTAAAGAGTTTTCCATATTTTTGCAAACAGTCTGCATCTTCATGCACACACACATTTATTCCTGAGACTTCCTCCTCCTGATTCTAACTAGCGGTAAGGAAAATCCACACCTAATAGTGTATGGTGTGTGTAATCAGAAACTTAGCATCCTACACACAGGTATTAGTAGTAGTAAATAATCAGCTTTTCAATCCAAATGCTGACAAAAGTAAAGAGGTTTTCACAAAATCTCATGAGACTGGTGTAAGAGAGAAGGAAGCATTTGCCTGGAACACAGAAATTCTGCTCTAAAGTCCTCACGCTGCTTTAAGTGCATAGCATGGATGTGATGCAGGGAGGGTGTGTGTGTGTGTGTGTGTGTGTTCTTTCATTAGTCCAGTAGAATATGAATCTAGCCAAATGTTACACGTGGGAGGAATTAAGAAACTTAATGATAATCATGAACTCAATGCCACTGAATACACCACGAGGAACGAAAGAGGAAAAACAGCCTGATGCCAACTTGTCCATTCAGAAAACAGGTGAAATATTTACCTGCCCTGTGTATGTTTTTCCTCCACAGGATATAATCTTTTTCTTGTTTTTCAAAAGTCAGAGTAATCCCACTAGAGCAGCAGACTGGAGTCAAGGCAAGCAATCTAGCAGCAGATACAGAATACCAATCTCGTTCCCTCACAGCCCATCTTTGGCTGAACATGATGTGATTACAGGGTATCAAGTACCTAGGAACAGAGGGTTTCATTAATTAAGTGCCACGACATAGCTCCTATAAAAAAGTTATTCTCCAGCCCTCATTTATTCCTTAAAGCTAAATCACATAGATGAGCCAAATTTTATAATACCAGCTGTCTCAGGTCTGATGACTGAACTGCCGAGTTGTTACTTGTCTACAGGATATGGAAAATACAACAAGAAAGGACTGCGGAAGAGTGGACTCCAGTTTGTACAGGATGGTGAAGGGACCAAGCTGGTTCACCATCGTCATAGGAATACTAGCAATTGGCATAACACTACCCAACAACCAGGTACTCAAGGTGCCGATCTTACAGGGATGTATCTGACTGGTAAGTTGTTGTGAAAGTGCAGTGCCAAGCCAGCTAACTCTCAATAGGCTTCCTCAAAACTATTTTGTGAAAAATGGATCATATTCTTCCTAATGCACTCACAAACCCTAGGAAGTACTGACCCTTTTCAGAAACAAGACACATCACTCTGTATGCAGAAGAGCCTCTGTCAATTTAGTCCGAATGAATGTAAATTCCTTCACTCAGTCTGCTAAATTTGTGGAAAGTCTACTTTCATTCTTCTAAGCGGTTTGTGGTTTTTAAAAAATTCTCGTTTTTCATTTTTTCGGCACTAGACATCTAGGATTGACAGTGAGCTTCCTGTACATCCTAAAACAGAAGTGTGTGATCTTCACCCACAACAGTGTAACACATACATCTCCGCCTACTCACACCATGCACAGCATGGGTAAAACAACAGGTATGAAGCAATCACAGGATACTAATCATCAGGGAGGAAATAGCAGGGCAACATCAGGAGAAAGAGTGTTTGATTCTACCTTAAAACTAGCTGTAACATCACGTCTTCACAATGCAAGCTGATAAGTGTTCTGAACAATGCCAGGGACACCACACAGAGCTAAAAAAAAAAGATAAGCAGAGTCAAAATCTGTAAATCTCCATGCTTTCCTAAGGTAAAACATTATTTTGCATTAAAGCAGCTCACAACCTAAATTTTAGCATTTTTGAGAGATGAGATGTATGTTTTAGTTCACCTAGATAACATCGTCTGACAAATTAATTTAGCATGCCCCAATAAAGCCAGATGTAAGCATAGATATATACTATAATCCTTTCAGTAATGCAGTAAGGGAGAGAAGATTCCAATTAGTCAAATATGAATTTTTAAAGAGAACTGAAATGTGATTAACCCCAAACCCTCACGTAAGTATTTTTTTTCTCTTTCTTAGACAGAATTATTATACAATCATCATACACAGGGTCAAATTCTGTTGGAATGGTATCATGTCATATGTCTGGAACACTCTGAAAGAGCTGGAGGCCTTTTAAGAAAAACGGTTCTGTTCCTCAACAAATGCAGAGAAACTCAGGTACCAGTCAGGTGCCATCATATATTTTTTCATCAAAAATGGCTTCCTAAAAATGGAAAAGGTTAATGGTTTTATGCACACCTTGCATAGAACCATTAACACTCATGCCATGTTACCAAATACATTTTATCTGTAGTTTACTAGAGGATAAGGACTAAATACAGTGGTACCTCTGGTTATGAACTTAATTCGTTCTGGAGGTCCGTTCTTAACTTGAAACCATTCTTAACCTGAGGTACCACTTTAGCTAATGGGGCCTCTCGCTGCCGGTATGCTATTTCTGTTCTCATCCTGGGGCAAAGTTCTTAACACAAGGTACTACTTCCAGGTTAGCGGAGTCTGTAATCTGAAGTGTTTGTAACCCAAGATACCACTGTATTGGGAAAGATCTATTGTGAGAGCCACTGTATTTCACTGAAGGTAGCGTTTAGCTGCATCTGGAAGTTTGAATACTGGGGACTTGGAGTCTATTTAGATGTTTAGGATAATTCAGTGCACATGATGCATTCCTTGATTAACATCAACATTTCAAAATCACCCCAGCTGCTGAAAGCTTAAGGTAGGGATAAAGTTGCTTGCATTCTGTGGTGCTATACTCAAATGGATGACATTATCTGCAGCTCAGGTCAAGTTTTCCCACTTCCTAAATCAAGGAAGTGCATCTCAAGCCTCTCTAATGGCAGCAGTTCTCTAAAATCGGCTGAGCACAGAAACGCCTGACCTTCAGCCCTGAAGCACTATAGGCACAAAAAGGGTTTCCTCTTCCTGTCAAGTTAGGCATGATATCCTCAAGACTATCTCTTCTGTTCCTATTCTTGTACTGTGTGAATCACTGCTGCCTACACAGCTGCACAAAGAGGTGAAGGCGGACTGCTGCTTTGCCTAGAGTGCCAAGCAAAATTACATGCATAGCCTTGTTTGAGAGAACCGTTTGAGGCACTTTAAGAAGGTTCACCTCATTGGTTTGGACCGCAAGGCAGAATTAAATGAAAATTCATGTGGGAAGATTATTGATTAACAGGACACTAAAATTGGATTCTGTAAAGGAACGTCATAAATGGGGTTCTGTTATGGTATAGAGTTTTTGTTCTTGCCTAGTGCTGTAATCTGTTGAAGCTGTGGAGAATACAGTGGTACCTCGGGTTACATACGCTTCAGGTTACACACGCATCAGGCTACAGACTCCGCTAACCCAGAAATAGTACCTCAGGTTAAGCACTTTGCTTCAGGATGAGAACAGAAATCATGCGGCGGCAGCAGGAGGCCCCATTAGCTAAAGTGGTGCCTCAGGTTAAGAACAGTTTCAGGTTAAGAACGGACCTCTGGAACGAATTAAGTACTTAACCCAAGGTACCACTGTACACTGATCAAAATTATGGACCTATAGTTTAAAGGAGTAGGATGTTGGGGGGAGTGACCAAAAACATTCATGGAGAGAAACGGGGGGTCTTAATTAGTTCATTAGGCGAAAGGAAAGCTGTTTTATATGTGTTCCAAGTGGACAGAAGTGCTTGCACATTTAATCCTATCAGGTATTGCAAAACCTTTCTGCAATAACAACAGTGCTATGGTAACGTGCCGAAAGCTGTGGGGATGGTTTCTATACTTGGCTAAGTTATACAGCAGGGAACTCATTTAGCATCACTGATGCATTTTGGCGGCGCTCCTGAGTTGCTTGTGGCTGGAGAATTCTTCGCAATACCCACCCCCTCTTGTCTGTGGAACAAATAATTATGGTACAGGAGAGACACACATTAGCAAGTTGTAAGCGACTGAAGCAGCTTGGGAGTTTTCAGAGAGTTAATTTGTTTGGAGCTAGAGTCACAGCCGCGAGTACGTGCAGCTATGTGCATGCCCTCCACTACGTGGAAATGTTTATTTGGCGCAAGGTGTCGTCCTTAATACATAAACGTAATACACACGTTGATCATTTGGCCCTGCCTGCCTTTCCACCCATATGCTGGAGTGCATCCTCCATCATTTAATACTGAGTAAGTGCCAGCCAAAGAGGGGATCAGAAGTGCAGCTTGCTGAATGCAGACCGCAGCAGGTGCTTCAAGATTAACCTGCTTGCGAAAGGAAGCTCCTAGTAGATTAACTATTTCTGTGGCTTAATTAACATGCCACAATTATTTTCAGAAGCGGCTCTTGGCAGTCCACTCAATACCACAGAAATACTTTTATGTTGCAAAAACCAAAGGAGTGATCAAGCTGGCTGCACTGATACTGAGCAACATCTGAATACTAAGGCAAGTGTTTTGATGCTGCATAGAGGGCCACTTCACTCTACCTCTCTAAACTGAGACAATGAAAATACGAAAGCTTGCTTGGGGACAAGCGAGTAACGTTTTGGGAAGGGAGCGAGTGACTGATTCATAAGTCTGCATAGTTAATTTCGAACACTCAAAAATATGGTGTCATTAAATTTTTATAAAAGCCTGCTTCTGAGATACACACTTCTGCAGTTGATTACTTAACGCACGGGGAATAACCAAAAAACAAACTCCAATTAAGTGGCAAGAAAAACACTCCAAAACTCCAATTCGGTTTTATGCTGCTGCAGGGCTGATTTTACTGCTGACTCATTGATTTTATTGTTGTTTACATTAATAGTTTTATTGTTTTAATTGTTTATACAATTAAATTTTATTGTATTGCTATGGTTGTTTCTAATGCAGTGGAGTTGGCTTGAGGACTTGGTATAGGCGAAAGAGACAAGCAATAAACTTAAAATAAAGAAACAAAATAAACTCAAATTAAGTATCAAAAACAAATTGCAAAGAGGCAGACACGATATCACACCCAGCATTAAAATAGCAATTTAAAATACTAATACCAGTTCCATGATTTATCTGAAACAGTGTTATATTCAGATGGCTGAATTCTTTAGAACCTCCAAATTTGTTTCAATGGAAATGTTTCTGCCTCTCACGCCTTCGGGCTGTGGCTGTGTAAAGGTAAAGGTACCCCTGACCATTAGGTCCAGTCACAGACAACTCGGGGGTTGTGCGCTCATCTTGCTCTATAGGCCGAAGGAGCAGGTGTTTATCCGCAGACAGCTTCTGGGTCATGTGGCCAGCATGACTATGCCGCTTCTGGCGAACCAGAACACCGCATGGAAACACTGTTTACCTTCCTGCCAGAGCGGTACCTATTTAGCTACTTGCACTTTGACATGCTTTTGAACTGCTAGGTTGGCAGGAGCTGGGACCGAGCAATGGGAGCTCACCCCGTTGCGGGGATTCGAACTGCCAACCTTCTGATTGGCAAGCCCTAGGCTCTGTGGTTTAGACCACAGCGCTACCTGCGTCCCCTTAAAAGTAAAGGACCCCTGACAGTTAAGACCAGTCGTGAATGACTCTGGGGTTGCGGCACTCATCTTGCTTTATTGGCCGAGGGAGCCAACGTTTGTCCACAGTTTTTCCGGGTCATGTGGCCAGCATGACTAAGCTGCTTCTGGTGCAACGGAACTGCAAAACCAGAGCAGCATACGGAAACACTGTTACCTTCCTGCCGGAGTGGTACCTATTTATCTACTTGCACTTTGGGGTGTGCTTTCGAACCATACACACCATATATTTCAAGCACATTCCACCCACAAAAAAAGAATCATGGGAACTGTAATTTGTTGTGTCCTGGGAATTGTAGATCTGTGAGGAGTAAAATACAGTTCCCAGTATTCTTTTTGGGGGGCAGTTATGTGCTTTAAATGTATGGGGTTCATAGCCTGTGATAGAATAATTGGATAACAATGAATACACCTCCCAAAAGCAGAATTTATGCAGCTCAGATGGGAAAAAGTGCTTTAGATGAGCAGAAACTGCTAAGGAGAGAATAATTCTTATATTGGGGATTTGAACTGAACCCAGTCTGTTGTAGATTCACTGGGTGAGCTTTGGTACATCACTTCCTCCCCCAAACATCCCAAGTTATCGCCCCCTCCCACCGCCTTGCAGCTCATTTCATTTTATTCCGTGGATGCCCTGGATGTTGTATCATTCTGAGGTAAGGAGAAATTCTGCAACAAATTCCCAGAATGCCCCTGAAGAATAATAATCATATGGGCCACTTGGTGAAATAAAATGGTAGTTGTCATTGCAGTATTATGTAAGAGATGACTGGAATTTTCCTTATTTTCTTCTTCTTCCCTCCATTTTTCTTTTTGTATTGAGTCTATTAATTTGTAAGCTTGAAAACAGGGCCAGTATTGTTTGTAGGTGTGAAGTTTTTCAAGAAATTTTAAGCACTTTCTAAAGAATATTAAAAGTAGCTAAATTCACAAAGGCATAAGCAAAATAAGCTTGCAGTTGTCTAAAACAATCCCACAGAGTAAAAGACGGCCATGTTCCTGTTATTCTCATCTCACCCGAAATGGAGTGTTTATGCGGCTTGTGAGGGTGTCCAGGATGTGCACATTCTCATGGCGGTGCAGCAAGATGAATCGGAGGAAGATCTGTAGTAAAGCTGGTTCTGAAACACTCCGCAAGAAGAGATCCAAATAGGCAGTTGTAGTCATTACTTCCTCCACAGTCACCTGGAAAGGAATACACAAATGATTACAGACCACATCAACTTTGCAGCTCTGATTATATAGTCTATGTGACCTCCACAACGACCTTGCAATGGGATATATAATAAGCACAGTTTGTTTGTTTTCTGTGGGTCTAAGCCAGCATACATAAAAACAAACATTGGTGTGCTAGTTTGAGTATTTTGATTAGCTAATGATAGTGGCAATGCCAAGCTAGGAAAGATGGATGCAAACAACCGAACCATTGCACAGTTATTTGGAACATTCTCTTCCAGTACTTGACTTCCTCTTGAAGATGCTGTTTGCTAAACACCAAAAGGTCTGCTATTTGACATTCAGAGAAGGTGCTTGCAAGAGATACAGGGTTTTATAAAAATCCTCCTGCTGCATTATATGTGCTCTCTACTTTTCCTGACTCTAGCTTTGCCCATACTGTGTTATGAAGAAAAATCACACTTTTCCAATCAGCTGGAACAAATTCTTGTGAACATGTTTCTTCCAGTTCAGTCAGTCACACAGCACACCTATTTCTTTTGTCTGCTACGGATGTCAAGGAGCACAAGGTAGCCTACGAAAGCTCACTTTGTTTGTAGCAAACCCTCCCACCATAGATTGTGCCACTACATGTTGCCACTTGGTTGCTGCACTAAGAGACATCGGCAGATTTCGACATCTAGCTAGCTGAGGTTTATTGTAGACACCGATAGTGCCTGGTCCCAGAAGAAAAACAGATTTGTTGTAAATACCCCCAAATAATGGAATTTATGTACTAGCTATAAACTTTCAATTACACCTCAGCCTCTTGTGGTGAATGTTCCGGTTTCTACTAGTGAAACAACTTACTTTACTAATGCAGTCCCTAGATCATTCGCCAGTAGGTGTCTGATATTTTAGATCCAGCCTTTGTGTTGTGCACCAAAGGGTGCAAAGTCAGCATTTTCAAAAATATTTACGTGCAAGCTTAATAAGCTTAAAAGCACAGATACAAATGCATACTGGTCTGCCTATATGAAAAGGAGCATTAACCATCTTTTGTTTAGTATTCTTCATTGGATAAATGAGGAGGGTTCTTTTTTTCCCCTCCTTAAGAAAGAATCAGGTAAAGGAGAGACTCCAAGCTGTCATTTAAGAGCTAAGAGGATTTGGAAAGTACTCCAGTAGATGGTTTTGCATAAAATGCGTGCGCTCTCTCTCTCTCTCTCTCTCTCTCTCTCTCTCTCTCTCTCTCTCTCTCTCTCTCTCTGTCTTTTCATGCAACACATTAGCTGTTTTGTTAAGCAGTTTAAAGATTGTAATCAAAAACATACGTATTAACATCAAAGACCTCAACTAAAGAAAACTACTTGTTAACACTATGTTTACGTTCATATTTACATACTAAATAGCATCTAACAACTAACCTGTGGACTACATTTGCTTCAAAAGTTTGTGCTATTACTTCTGCAGCATGTTTAGGCGTTCACAGTCATATGATTAACCACAAGCTACCACAGATGCAACATGAGCAGTTTTCATTATAGGTGCACCCCCCTTAATATAAGTTCAAAATAGAAACAAATAAAAGCACATCCAACCATAAAAAACCTGATCACCTCAGTCTTCCTCCGAGTTACATTCATCCTCTAGAGCCACCGTTATAGGCTTCTCAACTTAAGCAATTTCAGAGAGGAAAAGACCATATAATGTATTCTGTACCCTGCATATACTAGATTGACAGTCCTCAGCAATACATTATTTATGAGAGATGTACGCTCAGCACTCTCCAAATTGGCTTGAGGACCTGGTTCCTGAGCAAATAAGCTTACAGCCTAACCTTGATTCCAACAGCAGTGTATACACATTTTTAAAAGCAGGAATGAAGAGCTGAGCAGGCCCGGGCTTTGGTTGCTAGCAGTTTCCTATGAGATATGTGTATGTGTGTTTGTTTCAAACCTTATTGAAATGCTCTCATATACACAACAGATGTTATTTCACTTAGCCAGGTGAGAGGGCAAGCAGGAGTTACAGAGGCCTCAGAGCATTTAAATCTGTAAACGCAACTTCAGGTGAGGTCCTGATAACCCACAAATTCAACATGCTCTGTATTCAACAAAAGGGTTTTCTACACTAATGTGCCTCATTAGAAGCTGCCTCCAACATGAATAAGCAATAACAACAATACTCAAGATCCTTAAAAAAGGGAAGAAGATGAACAATAAAATCACCAGAACTTCAAAGAGGAGCGTAAGATGCAACTTTTGTTGGGATAGAAGTCAACAGCTACAAGATGAGCAAGTCCCTATGTGGACATCTTTAAGCAGGAAACTGCACAAGACCCTATTTGTACATAGAGAAGAACACACTACAGAATACAGGCAGCCTTCTTAACCTGGTGCCTTCCAGAGATCTGCACTGCAACACTCATCAGCCTCAGCTAGCATTGCCAATGGTCAGGTAACATGTAGTGCTAAACACCTGGAGGGCATCAGGCTATAATGAAAAGGTAAGACATTCTGCAGGAGAAACTTGCTAACAGTTTGGAGGAAGTTGTGTTATATACATAAATGTTGCTTGTCTAGAAACGTTTTTAAAGTAAGGTAAAGGGACCCCTGACCATTAGGTCCAGTCGTGGACAACTCTGGAGTTGCGGTGCTCATCTCGCTTTATTGGCCAAGGGAGCCGGCGTACAGCTTCTGGGTCATGTGGCCAGCATGACTAAGTCATTTCAGGCGAACCAGAGCAGCGCACAGAAACGCCATTTACCTTCCCACCGGAGCGGTACCTATTTATCTACTTGCACTTTGACGTGCTTTCGAACTGCTAAGTTGGCAGGAGCAGGGACCGAGCAACAGGAGCTCACCCCGGCGTACAGCTTCTGGGTCATGTGGCCAGCATGACTAAGCCATTTCAGGCGAACCAGAGCAGCGCACAGAAACGCAATTTACCTTCCCGCCGGAGCGGTACCTATTTATCTGCTTGCACTTTGACGTGCTTTCGAACTGCTAAGTTGGCAGGAGCAGGGACCAAGCAACAGGAGCTCACCCCGTCGCAGGGATTCGTACCGCCGACCTTCTGATTGGCAAGTCCTAGGCTCTGTGGTTTAACCCACAGCGCCACCCACATCCCTTGTTTTTTAAAGTACAACTGTACTTTTCCAGAGAACTTGCAACAGTGGCTATCTATTACAAAAACTTTTGAAATGGAAATGCTTGCACTGGGGAATTGGGGGGGGGGGAGCCAAAAGCAATATTGAATGCAAACACGGGCCAGGCTCTTGTCACCACTGCTGACACAGCAAAGGACTAATAGAAAAGAACAATAGGAATAGCAGAAACAGAAAATGCTGCAGCAGCTGTCATGGGAGAGGAAGATTTAGGAAATGGGCTGAATTCGCCCTGTTCCCAACACTTTAAGACAGGGGGTGGCCAAAGTGTGGCACACAGTCAGCATGGACTTTGACATGCCTGGACAGGACTATGAAGGCTTGCACAATATGCATAAATCTTAATTTTTGCAGGGTCAAGCTTATGAAACTACATTCATAAGGAAGATGGGGGAGGGGGCAGTGGATTTTTTATTGTGATAGACTAATGTTGTATTGACCTGTTTCATATTCTTCAGTCACGAAATGCCTGGGCAAAAAGAAATGTTTTCAAATTCCTCCTGAAAGTTAGTCATGATGGAGACAAACACATCTCATTAGGAAGGATATTCCACAAACTACAGTCTGGGTCAAGAGAATCCTTTAGAGAATTCTACATGTAGTAGAAGCTTTCGGCTCACAGAACAGCACCTTTGGATGCAACACATAGGCTACAACTGAAGGGCGCTGACTTTAATTTACAAGGTCTGATCAATCATGATTTACACCAACTTCCACCAGTCTGGTACCCTCTAGGTTTTCTGGACTGCAATATCTATCATACCTGACCATTAGCTGTGCTGCATGTAGCTGATGGGAGCTATAGTTCAAAACATCTGGATAGCATGATTGGTGAAGGCTTGTTTAGACATTCTGGATGAGGAGGGGCCTCCTGCTCTGCAGAGGATCATAATTAACCTGAAGGATCATGTACACAGCCTGGGAATACTCTGGATTCAGCTTTGCTACTGAAGACTTAAGGTGATGACAGTGTCTATACAAATGGTTTTCATTTGTTGCAGCTATTCATTTATTTACTTACAGTATTTACAAACTACAGTGGTACCTCGGGTTAAGTACTTAATTCGTTCCAGAGGTCCGTACTTAACCTGAAACTGTTCTTAACCTGAAGCACCACTTTAGCTAATGCGGCCTCCTACTGCTGCCACGCTGCTGGAGCACGATTTCTGTTCTCATCCTGAAGCAAAGTTCTTAACCTGAAGCACTATTTCTGGGTTAGCGGAGTCTGTAACCTGAAGCGTGTGTAACCTGAAGCGTATGTAACCCGAGGTACCACTGTATACTATGCCAGACACACCTGAGGCAGTGTCCAAGCTTTAAAAGCTAATAAAAGTCACTATACTCTATGCAACCAAGGCTGCAGCAAAACACTACCATTCCCATATAAAAACCTCAGCAGCAACAGAGCTTCTGCTCACTCACTGATAAAAATGGTTTTAAAAGCAAGGGAGTTTTTACTTGCTGGCAGAATGACATCAGGAATGTCCTTTGGGAGGATGTTTCATAGAGATGGTGCACTGTTGGGAAATAGCACTGATGCTTGCTCAAAACAGTTTTACATGAGTGGAGAACTGAAAACAGAGGAGACCTTTCCCCCTCTGTTTGCAGTGGAAGGGAAGGACCTATAGGAGGATACATCCCCTAAGGTGTGCCAGCTATCCCCTTACATGGAGACCTTGCCATATTCATTCTCCGGCAGCCCTGAGGATTTATTATTGTAATAAAAGGGCTAGCTTTGATTACTGCCTGGAAGCTGCAGCAAATGCTGAATACTCTTCCCTACCTTTTTGTTGCAGCAGGGTGGCGGGTGTGTGTGTGTGTAATTTAGGCAGCATATAATGTGGACCGAGTTTCCAAGTACAAAAAGTTGAAGTCTTATAGCCTCAAATGCAGAGTAGCTATGGCATAAAGGTAAAGGACCCCTGACAGTTAAGTCCAGTCGCGAACGACTCTGATGCTCATCTCGCTTTATTGTCCAAGGGAGCCGACGTTTGTCTGGGTCATGTGGTCAGCATGACTAAGCTGCTACTGGCGCAATGGAACACCAAAACCAGAGCAGCACACAGAAACGCCGTTTACCTTCCCACTAGAGCAAAACCTATTTATCTACTTGCACTTTGACGTGCTTTCGAACTGCTAGGTTGGCAGGAGCTGGGAACAAGCAACGGGAGCTCACCACGTCGTGGGGATTCGAACAGCCAACCTTCTGATCAGCAAACCCAAGAGGCTCAGTGGTTTAGACCACAGCACCACCCGCGGCATGCCTTTTGTCAAATGAGGATCATATTTCAAGGATGACCCAAGCCAGTGCTATATTCCTGGGAGGTGCAGCTTAGGGTGCCCTGTAGATCTGCATCAAGTTGTCATCTGTTATATTATGTTGGGTCTGTCACCTTTTCTTTCAGCTTGTGGTAGCCTTAAGTCCATGCTTCAACTTTCAGTACTTTAGCTTTTTACACTAACTTTCAAGACCTTGGGCTGCATGGATTTTTCCCCCTTTCCACTTGCTGCATTTTATCTTATTGCTAAAACTAGTACTGAGTAACTTGTTTTTACAAAACTGGTATTTAATTTTTTAAATATATGGGCTCTATCTCTCAGTCATGAGAAAGTTTCTTAGATAAAATGACACCTGCCTTGAAATAGAAATGGCTTTAGCCAAGGGAATATCTCGCTACGTAGCTACAAAGATGTGGTCGCCCTAGAAAAGGCATCATATATGTGCTGTATTAGTACAACTGGAAGCTGGCTACTTTCAGACTGTTCGTTGCAGTACCTTCTGCTTAGCAAAGCTCCCTGGTAAAGCTCACAGAAAGTTCCAAGTTCAATCTCTGATATGTCTAATTAAGAGGGGACAGCTAGTAGGTGATAAGAAAGATGTCTGCCTGAGACCCCAAAGAGGGACCATCCATCAGATTGGATAATACTGAGCTAGATGAACAAATATTCCAGTATAGACAGCATACTAGGTTCCACCTTTTCCTCCATAGTCTGTGTGAGCATGCTGAGATGAAGAGCGCATGGAAGCAGGTTGAAGGTCCAGATCTGTTCACACACACCATACCTCTAGTAGGAGTTCACACTTCAAAAGTCACTTAACACATGCAAGTTCCAAAAGAAAATCAAACTTTGTCCTATCTGCCAGCCCTCTGGTTTCCAGCTGCTGTTGCTGAATGCCAGGCTGTCTCTTATGTAAGACCACTCTCAGCCCTGATCTGATTATGGATGAGGAGGCTGATCTGGTCTGCATCACTGAGACCTGGGTGGGTAAGCAGGGTGGAGTAACTATAAAGTAATTACAATAAGCAAGACTGCAAGTGTATTTTGTAGGCTGAATTTCGGGAGAATGGAGACTCCATATTTCCCCACCAGCAAAATGAGTACCAGAGAAAAATGGGACAAACTATGGCCTAACAGTTATACAGCAGCCTCTGTCATTCAAAATTCAGTATTCTGAAAATCAGTGCATACTCACCAGATTAGAATACTATTATAACGTGCTTCCATTTACGGTAATTTAGTAAGTTGAAGGGGGGGGGGGACACTAGAAATATAAATTGGGTGAGATCTGGAATGTCCTTTTTTTTATTTATCCATTCTATATATAAAAAAAATCAGGTGGGTGAGAAAGATAGCTAGAAAACACCATCAAGTCAGTACAAATTACTTGGTGATTACAAATGGTTTGGTAACATAAAAAAGAGTTGTCCCAGAATAGTGAAAAAGTGTTCCGTATCTGGGTCAGCCAGAGGCTGTCTGTCCTGAATGCAAAGGTCATTACTGTGTAAGTGTCACCTGTTTGGCATTTAAACAAGTTTATGAAAAAAGCAAATAAAGTGAAGAATCCACATGCATGTTTAGTTAACTCATTTATATCTGATTGAGCATTTTGGTTTCAGCCACCTCTTTTAGTTTCCCCTCAGATCCACTAGATGGCACACTCCAACCTTCTCTGTCCAAGATGTTAAAAAAGATACAGCAAATGACATTGCTAAAAATTAACATGTGATCAGCATACATTGGGGTAACAAGGGCAAAAAATGATCTAAGAATACCACCACTTTTAATTAAATCCAGTAAGGGATAAGAGTTATCAGCTGTTTGATGTCATCTGTCTCTTTATGATAACAGCTACAGTTTTGGCTGGGGGATAGGAGGGGACCCCAAACATTTTTTTTATTATAACAATTCTTATTGGGAGGTTCTAATAACTTACCACTGAAGTGGTTACATAATAATCCGAGAAGGTTTTACACCAATCCCTCTACTATTTCCCCCCCTAACTCAGGAGGTCTGATCCACACAAAATAAGAATTTGGCCTTTAGTGTTGTGACACCAATGCTTTGAAATAGCCTCTCACGGAATATTAGATGGGCACCATCTCTGTTATCTTTACAGTGCCTTCTTCTTTCAAAAAAATCTTTTTAAGTTGAGATCCTTCCCAGTCTACATATGCACTGGAACTGTTTATAAGATGCTTTATTATTATTTTATAAATTATTGCTTGCTTCCCTGCGCTCCTCTGGGAAGAAGCGTGGGATATAAATTTGATAAATAAATGTTATATAATTCTAGTGCTAGATTAGACAATAAGCCATTTACAGTGCAGTCTCGCTAATGTCTACTCAGAAATAACCCCAATTCAATAGGACTTACGCCCACGTAAGTAATGATTACAGCTGCAAAAGTAATTTTTTTAAAAAAAACAAACACCATGCTGAAGTTAAAAAGAACCACTGAGGTTGGTGGTAGCTCATCTCTGGAAGTGGCAGAAGTTCTAACTGAAGACATTCTGCAGATGTTAATATATTTAATACAGTGGTGCCTCGCAAGACGAAATTAATTCGTTCCGCAAGTCTCTTCGTCTTGCGAGTTTTTCGTCTTGCGATGCACGGTTTCCCATAGGAATGCATTGAAAATCAATTAATGCGTTCCTAGGGAAACCGCCTTCAGACCAGGTCCGGGGACAGTCTGTCCCCGGACCTCTTCTGAAGGCTGGGGGGGGGACAAGGGCTTTTCTTCCCACCCCCAGCATTTTAAAAAACCCCGGGACAGCGGAGGACTTCTCCGCTGTCCGGGCGATCTTAAAATGCTGGCGGGCGGCATTTTAAAATCGCCCCGGGACAGCGGAGGACTTCTCCGCTGTCCGGGGCGATTTAAAAGCCCCTGGGAAGGCAGGCGGGACAAAGACTTTTGCCCCCCGCCAGCCTTCAGAAGAGGTCCTGGACCTCTTCTGAAGGCGGGCGGGGGGCGAAAGTCTTTGCTCCCCCCCGCCTGCCTTCAAAAGCCCTCCGGGACAGGCAGGCAGGGGGGAGCAAAGACTTTCGCCCCCCGCCCGCCTTCAGAAAGTGTTCCCTCCCCGCCGCCCGGCTTCGGAACGATGCTCCGAAGCCAGGCGGCGGGGGCAGGTGTTACCTCCCCGCCGCCCGGCTTCGGAACGATGCTCCGAAGCCGGGCGGCGGGGGCAGGAGTTCCCGCCCCACCGCCCGGCTTCGGAACACCGTTCCGAAGCCGGGCGGCGGGGGCAGGCGTTCCCTCCCCGCCGCCCGGCTTCGGAGCACCGTTCCGAAGCCGGGCGGCGGGGGCAGGCGTTCCTGCCCCGCCGCCCGGCTTCGGAGCATCGTTCCGAAGCCCGG
This sequence comes from Podarcis bocagei, assembly GCF_964188305.1. Taxonomy (NCBI): domain Eukaryota; kingdom Metazoa; phylum Chordata; class Lepidosauria; order Squamata; family Lacertidae; genus Podarcis; species Podarcis bocagei. The sequence continues at coordinate 40,477,922 of NC_138134.1, forward strand.
CGGCGGCGGGAGGAGGCGTTCCCGCCCCGCCACCCGGCTTCGGAGGAGGTCCGAGGACAGTGGGGAAGACGCGCTGCGCTTCCCCGCTGTCCCGGATATTTCCCTATGGGCTGTTGTCTTGCGAAGCAAGCCCATAGGGAAATTCGTCTTGCGAAGCGCCTCCAAAACGGAAAACCCTTTCGTCTAGCGGGTTTTCCGTCTTGCGAGGCGTTCGTCTTGCGAGGTACCACTGTACAAGGAAACAGAAGGCACTTTTAAAATTCTACATTAATTACTAGACAGCAAATTTTATTCGCAGGGGACACTGTACCCTTTGACGACTTCATCTATAATTTGTCTTACCAGTAATGAAATGATCACAAGTTTCATTACAAACTGGCCTTTTGGACTTTGGTGCTTATTTTTCCTCCTTTCTTCATTTACCAAAGCTTCAGTTAGAAGAAGCATTGGTATTTGTACCATCTGGCCATATAAAATAAAAAAGTGTTCAAACGTACTTCCCAGAAGTACTGCTCAAATGTTTCTTTTTTCTTTTTAGTAGAACTTAACCACTTAAACAGGTAGTTCTGGTGTTCAAATCACACAGAATCATAGAACTGCAGAGTTGTGAGGGATCACAAAGATCATCCATTTCAACTCCCTGCATTTCTGATCCAGATGGAGGGAAGTCCTTTGAAGGTACTGCTAATGCCTTGGTTCACATTCACTCCTAGGATTTATTTATTTTTCCTCATACCCAGAAGGAAAGTTTTGTTTCTCTGCAAGTACATAAACCATTTAAAAACACATACATAGACATTTAATGTTATTTGTACTTGTTTTGTGCCAACATGGTGATGAGACAAGAAAAGAAAGAGCTCAAAAGTCTTGACAGGTAAAGATGACAGGACACACTGACAAATCCAAAGGAAATAAGGACACTTTTTCGGCAATATTAATAATTCTATTAATTATCTACATGGCAGGCTGAACTGAGAGCCTTTCAAATGATAATGAGACTGTCACAGCAATCTCTCATTTAAACAGCTGAAGTGCTCATGCTGCAGCAATGCGACAATGCGCTGCCGAAATACCACTCCATGCTTCAGATGTGCTGCCAGGCCCCAGGTTACGTTCTCCCCTTGAGTTTGCCAAAGCATAACTTGATAAGAATGATGGATTGCAGTTGGAATATATCACAATCATTTAGGCAACACATCCAAAACATGTTTAAATTGGGAGGGTGTCATGGATCGATGCTGCAGAGAAAGAAGCTGTGAAGATATAGGGCAGATCCCTGTCCCTGAACTAAATCCCACAGGAAGGGGATCTGAGGAACTGAGGCAAATAGTCACAACAAAATAAAAACGAGCAAAGCAAATACTGACAAATCACCAGGTCCACTCAAGAGTTCTTAAGGAATTCAAAGGTGAAACTGGGCGAGTGAGCAGAAAAATGGCAAAAGCAATTCAATGACACCTGCGAGGGAGATCCTAATTTCATGGATACTCTCATGGGGTCTGAACTGGCCGTGACTGACAAGGAACGAGACCTTGGGGTCATAATACATAGTTTGATAAAAAACACTCATCCAGCGTGTGACAGCTGTGGAAAAGGTGAATGCCATGCTAGGGATCATTAAAACGGGAAAGAAACTAAAACTGTCAGTGCCATAGTGCTGTTATACAAATCTATGGTGTGACCACGGTTGGAATACTTAGTGTACAGCTCTGGTCACCTGATACTGTAGAACTGGAGAAGTTTCCCAAAAACGCAACCAAGGGGACAGAGCAACTCCTCTATGATGAAAGGTTACAATTACGCCTGGGCAATATTGATATATCGTCCGGGACCGGTATGTGGGAGCAGACTGTGATGACAGCTTCACTCAGTGGTATATCGCTGGTGAAACCATCACCACTCTTGAGTACCTCTGCCTCCAGAACCCTGAACTAGCTAAGAGCTAGAGGCACTCAAGCGGCAGCAGTTTCACCACCATCACACTCTGCCCAGTCAGAGGGAGAATCAAGCTAATCAGCGAGGTGCCGATACAGCTTGTTTCTTCCTCCCTCCGCTTCTTTAAACTGCTGCCCTTGCCTCAGCCAAGCAGTTTTACAGAACTGCCGATCTGCCATCGGCTTGCAGCAGCAGGATGGGGGCTCCGTTAAAGCGACCCCCTCCCCAGCTGGCCCCTGCTTGCATGTGAGTAGGAGAGGGATCGGGGCTGCTCAGCTTGGGAGTACGAAGCCTCCACTTCCCAGCTGAGAGATCCCCAGCCCTGCTTGTACACGAGTAGGAGCGGGATCAAGGCTGCTCAGCTGGAGAGCACTAAGCCTGGAGAGCACGCCACGCCTTGCAGACCACGCCTGGGAGGGTGGGCTGTGTCATTCCTGCTAGGGTGAATGACCCCTGCACACCCGTGTGGGCAAAGGCGAAGGCAGTCGAATGCACGGAGCCTGACAGGTTCCATGCGCTTGGCTACTGCTGCTTGGTCCGTCTTCGGGGAGTGGATGGCAAGCGGACAAGGTAGCTCGCCTGTCCCCCATGCCAGCGAAGACAGAGGGAGCTTGGCAAGGAGCCCCAAGGTCCTTGCTGCTCCAGTGCTGGGGGCAGGAGCCTGTCCATCCCCCTGGCTGAGCAGCAGGCTGAGACCAGCTGTATTGGCCACAGCCCGCGAGGCGCTGGGGTGAAAGCACCTCAGCTCCCACAATGAGAGCTGCGGCAGTTTCACCCGGCATCAATGGAGCTTTTTTCAAACCACGATGTTTGGCTGGCGAAAGCCCAACGTCGCCTAGTCCTAGTTACAATTTTGGGTGCTTTTTAGTTTAGAGGAAAGGCAAGTAAAAGGAGAGATAACAGAAGTGTAAAAAAAATGTGTGTGGTGTAGAAGAACTGGATTCTAGAACTCTGGGACATACTAGAACTTAATGGACTACTACTACTAGTGACTACTAGTTGCAGTGATTATGTTCTACCTCAACTGTCAGAGGCAGAGTGCTGTTGTGTTCAGGTCCTGCTTACTGGTTTCCCATAGATAGGACTCTGGTTGGCCACTGTGAACAACCATTTGACCTCTTAAGACTTTTATCAGCAAGTCAATTTAAAGTCAACTATTCAAATATACTCACTTCACTAGCAGAACTACCTGCCATGTTTCTCTGAATTACTATGATTTCAGCCGGGCAAACATTTTGTATTTCATTATAGATCAAATAGCAACTCAAGGGATGTGACCTTCTGCTGCTATATCAGCAGATGTCTAATGAGTAATTCAAGTAAAGAAACTAGGCTAAAGTAGTTAGGCTTAGACTGGTCCATCTTCATCACACGCGTAATATTCTTAAGGCACTGAAAATGGCTGCTGGTTTTTTTAAAAAAACAAAAACATACGAAAAACACTGACCTTATGCAATGCTGGGGCCATAACTGGTACCAGAAACCCATTATAAATGTAATTCACAAGCTGCATCCGAATCAAAGGATGTGCTACCTGAAGAAGTGAAGGGGAGAGTGATCATGGGATTTCAATCAAAAAGGCATCTACGGTATCAAACTTAAGTTATGATTTAATGTATTTGTCTGAAGTTCACAGGAAAATTATATATTAATAATAATTAACCTCTGATAAAGTCCTTTACATAAATGAAGAGATAAACTATAGCTTATATCCTATGCACAGAACCCTATTAAATTCAAGATATGCTTACTTGTGTATATAAGCATATGTAGAACTGGGCGGTATATTCAAGGGAAATTAATTCATATGTAAGCAAAGATCAAAAGGCTCATATCCCTATGTCATACAATTTAATGGTGCAAGATGATAGATTAATAGCCACCCAAGTGTACATTTCAGCGTACTGAGGTCATTTTAGAATGGCCAAGCTACTATTAAATTTATCAAATTATAGTGAAGCAACAGAAAGACCATTATTCATGTTTCAGCTTTTCAATACATAGCAAACATTATTTCAATAATTCAAACAAACCAGTTTTTCCGCAACTACTATTCTGTAGTGAGAGAAACACAGAAACAGACCATGTGAGGCACCTGGTGACTTTTCTGGCAAATACACTTTTTCAAAAGCCTTTTTATAATACAATACATTTAGTCAACTTCATAATAAATGTTTGCTATAGAACAGACAGCTTTCTGAATTTGGAAGTCAAAAAGAAAGAAAGGCAAAACGAGGACCCTACATGCATCACTTTTGTAAAGAGAATAAAAACAGGAATTTTTCTATATTGCGTATACAAACACTTCCATCCTGTATTTTCACTAATGAAACTGAGCAAAGTTGCATAACTCAGATAAAGCTATCGATACTGAACAGCCTTGCTGCAATAAGAATCCTAAGCACAGCATCAAAGAGATATAAAATGTGATTTTATCATTAGACTGGAGAAGAACAAAGACTCAAAAGAGCGAAAATCTAATTAAGAAATAATCAAGAACAAAGAACATGAGAAGACCAAACAGAATTTAATTTAGATTCGTGAAACATACTTAACCTCCCTATCAGCTCAACCACAATGAAAATGGTTCACAGCTATTGGGGTGCATTTGTGTGCATGCATCTTACTGTTATGAGAACCTGATCATAAACTAGCATAATTAGCCCAGACAACCACAATGTTCTGTCTGAGAAATAAATCTTTGATTTTAGAATCAATAAAGGGTGTTCAGTCAACCATCTTTAGGAAGAGGGCGATGTTAATAAAGAGAAATATGTATCTGATTTATGAGGAATATTTGTTATGTAAATCACAATTATTAATATTTGCCTATACTCGCAAGAAACTTGCTCTCTCTTGAAATCAAGACCAAGTAATTAATTATATGAACTGTAAGTAATCACAGCATAGGGTTTGATTCAACTATGCCCCTAATGTGGACAGAACAACTTCTGTTCATCAAAAAGCATTTGATCTCATTAAGACCTCTGGCAACAGAAGGGAATGAAAACTATTTCCACCCATTTCTCCTTCCCCCTCCCATGCTACCTTCCCCACTGTCCCCTATATATATATATTTGGAAAGGAAGGAGAGGGATGCAGGGCGGAAAAGGAATCAGCAAAAATTGCTTTTTGCTCGCCATTTGCTAGCAGAGGACATGGGATTAAAAATCCTCCAACAAATGGAAGAGAACAAATGGACATCATCCACATATTTTAAAAGGCTGGTTTCATATGCAGGCTCTCTTCTTGAGTCCAGTACCTGTATTACAGCATTGCAGAACTCGAGGGAGTTCATGAATTGGACAAGAGCTGGAGAAAGAAGCCAGTCATCTTTCAGCAGACAGTGCCATTCTTCTCCTTTGTCTTCCAACTTTGTAGGCAAAGATGAGTATAGGCCACTTAAGCCCGTGGCTAGCACCTGAATTGAAGAACATAAAGGGAGGGGGAGAGAAAGCAACTATTTAAACATAGTGTTTGCATCATTGATAAGCTTTTCATTAAGACAGAACTGAGATTTCTTGGAATATAAGCAAACAAGTTAAGTAAACAAACAAAGAGAACTAGTTGTTAAGAGCACTAAACATTGAAAGGGGGGCACATGTATGTAAACTATCAACAACATGTAGGCAACACACAGGATACTGAAATAAAAAAGTGGCTCCCTTCTTTTCATCTGCTGCAAGCTTGAATGTTTGAAAAGTGTAAGATTCACACTGCCAATGTAAGCACCTGTGTAGATGCAGGAAACACATTTGATGAGTATGATGTAGGTTAGCCGATAGATCAGGTATGGGAAACCTTTGACCGTCTGGATGCTGCTGAATCACAATTCCTATCAGCCCCAGAAAGCAAGGCCAATACAGTGGTACCTCGGGTTACAGACGCTTCAGGTTACAGACTCCACTAACCCAGAAATAGTACCTCGGGTTAAGAACTTTGCTTCAGGATGAGAACAGAAATTGTGTGGCGGCGGCGCAGCAGCAGCAGGAGGCCCCATTAGCTAAAGTGGTGCTTCAGGTTAAGAACAGTTTCAGGTTAAGAATGGACCTCCGGAACGAATTAAGCACTTAACCCGAGGTACCACTGTAGTAACAAGCATTGTAGTTCAACAACATCTGGAGGGCCAAAGGTTCCCCACACCTGCCTTCGTGTTTGTATAGCAAAATTTGTTGCTCTAGATGTTTATAACACCTCAGCTTATGTGATATGTGGTTGATTTAACACAAAAACGGAAGGTGTGCTTGTTTCCGCAATTTGTATTTTTCATCTCTTTCTAAAATATAAACTGTAGGTGTCAATGAAAACAACGTACTCACAGAGGAGTTTATGTGATTTGTTCTCACAGCCTTACCACCACCTTCTGCCTAGAGAACAGTGCTACTTCTGGAATGGATATACAAAATCCATGCTCAGTACACTAACCATAACTGTATGTTTATACATGTCGATCTATATTACTATGAATGCAATTGACCCTTGGACCAACACAAGCAAGACTTACTAAAATAATACTAGGTGGAACATTGCAGGTTTTTCTCTGAATGTAAATACCCAGTCTAGGAAGAAGCCATAAAAGGAATTATGTGGTGTGTTTTTTAAAAAAAAACAAACCATTATAGTTATTGACGGGAAGTGGTGGATGTAAGTTCTTAGCCTTATTCCAACAATCAATGCAAAGACATGGGAAGAATAAATATTACGAGTCATGCAACTTTAGTTTTACAAGAGCCAGTTAAAGCTATTCTACTTGTAAATCATTTTGAGTACTGGGATGATAAGCCCGATTTTCTAGAGGCACCAAGTTGAAACATTAATTTTTTTTTGATTGACAGGCATAAAAAGACTGCCAATATGTGTTTCTCTGCATCTATTATGTTCTTTACTCGCTTATTCCATCACCCAAGCTACAATTAACAGAACTGTGGGTATGAAAAGAAGCTATAGTCTGTCAGAGTAAACTTTTAGAAAGACTAACTATAGCAACATTCCTGCATGGTTGGGTTGCACGTTAGTCATATAGACAATCCAATAAATACACAACTATTTTATTCCCCAACGTAACTAGTGCAGACAGCTACTGTTTGCCAGTAGTGGTATTATTGACAGTTGTCAACTTTCTTCCTATCCTGCCCCAAGTAACCTTTAAGTTATTTAAAATGGAACAAGAAAATGTAGAATACAAAAGGAATTCTCCCCCAAGTATGATACATTGCTTTTCTCTTCCCTACTCATGCAGTTCCCCAGTTAGGAAAATGCTTCAAAAGTTAAGGTAACCCCCAGCTTGCCCGTGCAGCAATTTTGACCTTCCACTCTGCTTATCCTCTGTTTCTTGCATGATGCCAGATCTGCACAGCTCATCCATCAGATATTTAATACAGTGTTGCAGGATGGCTGCAATCCACAGTACTCTAGACCTGCTCAAGGGTGTCCCTGTACACAGGGGGCTGCTAAGAAGTCCATAGCATTAGAAGGGCTGACCTGCTTTTTCAACTAGTTGAAGTTTGCATAAGGGCACACATTCTGGAATGGCCTAAGGTTGAATGCTTGCTTCTGCACTCTAGCTATCATTATTTTAATTACAGGGGAGGGATTTTGACATTCAGTACAATATCACGCCAAGCTTTCTTTTAATTGAATCAGAATTTAGATTATTTTATTACATTCACGGGCAAATAGCAGTGAAAGAAATCCTTTAATCATTCTGTGTTTTTTGCCTGAGTGAACGATGGATGCTAACCAGATCCCTGCGGCATCATTCTGATTTTTTCGCGAAGGCACTATAGAACTCCCCGAACTGCAAAGATCAAACTCACAAGACCAACACATTATGGGTCTTTAAAAAGTGAGCAGCCCTCAGGAGCGGACTCTGATATTTTATTATAGACTTGGGCTAGCTACCTTTTACACACTAAGACAATCATTCTAATTAGGAATGTGTTTTGTCACTCAAGGCCCCCAACTGTTTGAAGGTTAATACAGCTTGCTTTAATCTTCAGAGTAAAAAGTCATTCTAAAAATTAATTGGCAAATGTAATTATGGAAGTTACAGCATGGATCTAATAAGGGTATCTACCTTGGGGACAATTTTAAAAAATGAGTACTCTTTAGATGTATCAATTTAAATGAAGTCAACAAGAAAATGTCTATGCTAGAGACTTATTGCTCAGTGCTTGCAAGTAAAACGGTAATCTTGATATACATTTAAAGAGATTCATTAGAAACAGGGTAGAAAGTTGTTTCATAATGTGCCATTAAATTGTTTACATGCTGTGACCCACGTTGTACCTCTCGACACACACTCTTCCAGGAGGATCTTTAAAATGATGTCAAAAAGGGCTGAGGCTACTATTGTGTTAATTTTAGACTAAAACTTTCCTTAACTATGCAGCTTATTTTGAGCCTATCTGATTTCATTTCTTTGTATAACAGGGCAGTGGGGGAGAAAGAAAAGCATTCTCAGATATTTGGACCTACTTGCCTGTTGTCCTTGCCAACAAAGGTCCGTATAGTTAAAGCCATGGTTTTCCCAGTAGTAATGTATGGAAGTGAGAGCTGGACCATAAAGAAGGCTGATCGCCAAAGAATTGATGCTTTTGAATTATTGTGCTAGAGGAGACTCTTGAGAAGATCAAATCTATCCATTCTTAAGGAAATCAGCTCTGAGTGCTCACTGGAAGGACAGATCCTGATGCTGAGGCTCCAATACTTTGGCCACCTCATGAGAAGAGAAGACTCCCTGGAAAATACCCTGATGTTGGGAAAGATGGAGGGCACAAGGAGAAGGGGACGACAGAGGACGAGATGGTTGGACAGTGTTCTCGAAGCTACGAACATGAGTTTGACCAAACTGTGGGACGCAGTGGAAGACAGGAGTGCCTGGCGTGCTCTGGTCCATGGGGTCACGAAGAGTCGGACACGACTAAATGACTAAACAAAGCCTGTTGTCCTGGAATAAAGGGTGCCACGTCTCGCCTCATCACTTGACGTGAAATGGGAAGTGCCACCTTCCCTTCCCTACTGCCACCTCCTACCTGCTCTGCCAGTGCCACGTGCCCTGCTGCTTGTGGAGGCAGTGGGGCTTCTGCCACCTGAGGCAATGGTCTCACCCTGCCTTATGGCTGGGCTGGTACAAAAAGTACGAGGGAAGGTTTGGATCCAGACATAGTTGAAACGGAAAGCAAATCAAGTCATTACCAATTTGCCCCATTGATTGCAGCATAGGAGCCAACACCTAGGGGACAAGGTCCCTTTGCCCCGCCCCTCTAAAATATTTGAAGGGGCCGGGATCCACTAAAGTTGATGGGCATTACCATTCAGACGGTGTGCATGCACTATATATATATCTTGTGATCGATTGTGCTGGGTGGGGCCTACCTGGGGCCCCCCAATATTTCATTCAAGTTGGTACCCCTGGACTGCAGTAGGAACTAATTTCAACTAATTTAGCCCAACCTAATGGCACTTGGGAACAAGCTGCATCAGGCAGTTGCACCAACTCTTATCATAGCAAAATCAACTGCAAAGGAAGATCAGTCTGGTCTTCACTGGATCATCTTCAGTTCAACACTTTGTTCCAGTTATCAGTCTAATCTGGCCACCACTAGAAACACAGATACACAATTAATCACTTCATTCCAGCATTATCAAAGTGCTCTCCCTTCTCTAGCTCCTTTCCCTGCCTAATTCTTTTTGACTGATATGAACCACTTTCAAAATATTTGTCTGAAAAAGCCAGATACGCATATAATAAATAAATGATGAGGCAGCAGGTCAAAGGATAGCAGGAACTGAATGGAGGCAGGGAGTAGAAGCAGTAAGTGTTCACACTTGCTTGGTTTGAACGCTGCTAGTTTCTGACTTGAAAGAATAAAAAGGATTCCTTTGGGAATCACCTTCCACAAACTCATAGGAACTTATTCAAGTTGGCATGTGTGTCGTTGTGATAGGTAGGTGGTGGAGCAGAAGGAAAACAACTAATTCTTGGCTACTGTGAGTTCAGTAAGATTGAGTTGTAGCGAAATAGTTTGATTTGTTTAAAAACAAAATGTAACTAGCTTAACTGAAGCATAACTGGAGAGATTTTTGAAAATTTCAGCACTACAATTTTAACACCTAATGCAAATGTTTTATTCAAAAAACTGTCTGATCTTCAAATGGCACATTATAATATCATGTTAACGTTGGTATACTAATACCGTTAATTAGACCCAAATGGCCACCTAAATATCATACTTTGATACTTTGATATTATCCCCACTAAATGGCATGTATTTAGTCCTTAATTTGTTCATTTTGCTCCTGATAAGTTTTCAGTTGAGGAGCAAATTATAGTATAAAAATGACCACAATTAAATACAGACTGGTTCAGAAAGATATAGCCTCCTGATGTCACCACTTCCCACTTCTGCAAAACCGTAACAAAACGTACCAAATAAATTCAGTTCTGCTTTGTTGGTGGGGAAAATATCAAGGGGGGGTGTTCTTTAGAGGGTAGGGTCAGAAGAAGCAACTTACCGGACAGAAGTAAGTGTTTTCTACTATATGATTAGCAACAACATTGTTTTCTGCAGAAAGTGACATTATAAAAAGCAGTGCATCACGAGCCTGTTGGCCCACAGTCCCTTCTCGATGAATGAAAGGAATCAAGAGAGAGAAAATTAGGAAGTTTGCAGCTCCTTGGTCCTCGCTGGTATGGAAAAAGAGTTCTAAAATAGATGGATCTTTGGCTAGGATTGAGCACAGCTGGTTCAGAAGAACCACCAGCTCAGCTTCCACAGCTGGTGTAGTAGTTCCTGAGCAAGAACTCAGCAACATCATCAAAGGTTTCAAGATGGGCTTGTGATGCAGCAAGGGCTGGTGGGACTGAGTGACAAGCATTTCATACATCTTCAACTGTTCGATTTTCATCTCATCAGTGAACTCCCGTCTGAGACTCCAAAGGAAGAGTTTCTCCATGATATTCTCGGTAACAACAAACTCCAGGATAGGTCCCATGGCAGCATCTTTTGCTTGTTCTTCAATTAACAGGAAGAGCATGTGTTCTACGTAATTCTGCACAGTGCTGGCCTCATCAGGAGGAATTGCCCCATATTTTGCCTGAATATTTTTCAAAGGGTCATGCTTCTCTAATATTTTCACCACCTAGAGAAATGTGAAACACATTCTCGTTATCAGAATGAAGAGGTTCTTAACTAACCTTTTAACTCAAATCCTATTTTTCACTAAAGTCAGTCTTCAAAATTGCTAGACTGAATCAGTGCTTTAAGCTCCCAATGTAAAAACATCTACTGAACAAAAAATCTATTGAACAAATGCAGCGAAGTGCCTCTCAAAATGGACCTCAGAATGGATTGCAGAGATTAATAATTTAATCAAGTAGCAAACAACTTATAAATTAGCAATAGGAATTAATTTATGAAAGCACATTTAAACAGCTCACACACTACTGTATCTAATGGGTTTGTTAAAATATTATTTATTTAACGTATTTATATTCTGGTCTTCAACCCCAATGGTTCTTTAATTGCCTCATAAGATTATGTAGCAAGCTACCACTGGTCACAATCCTTGTAAGTAAAAACATTAAAATTGGGAGTGCTGGCCAACCAAGTTACAAATACCAAATTCAGTACTGACAATGTCTTTTGCTAATTCAACTTCTGGGAGAGCTGGGTAGCTGAAGCCATGATTAAGTGGCATCGTTTGCTTGTATAAACGCTAAGAGGGTGTGTTAGATCAATCCCCAACATTACAATGGAAGGATCTCAGGTGACAAAAACAGAGGAAGGCAACTTGACTGTAGACATGTGTCAGTCAATGTGAACAAAACTGGATTAAAAAAGATCATTGCCTGGTGCTGTAAAATGGATCTCCTTAGTCTGCACACCTGCACAAAGCCCTGCTTCAATAGGATTTAAGCAGCCTAACCATGTGCAGGTTTGCATCCAATACTAATATATAATTGAGCCTTATCTTTAAAATCCACTGGACCGTCAAAGCATGATAATTCATATTCTAAATTTTATCTCCTTTCATTAAATCTAAATCTCCCAGCTCTTTCTCTAGCCTATCCATCAAACAGAGCTATGCCCCTTTATTATTACATGTGATGTTAACTAAGTAGTGGAGGAGCAAGATTCTACCATTTTCCAGAACAAGAACAGAAAATGCGCTTGAGTGTTAGGGAACAGACTGCATGCTGTGTATTGGCAGTTAAAACCAACTTCCAATCTTTCGGTTGTTTCTTGATTGTTGTTGTTGTTGTTTTGGAATGGATTCTTACCACTGCAACCAACTTTAAAAACCCATTGAAGAAAAGCTTCCCTGAGCTACTTTACCTGTGCCCAGTGAGTTTTAAACACTATCATGCAGGTTTCTGGGTCAACACCTTCGAGGCTCACAGCCTGATGCTTTTTCCTGCCACTCGCACCTGTGGACATCATAAACTCTCCAAAGTTCAATTCTATGAGGCCATATTCAATTTCCTTTGCTCTCTTCTGCTGCTGATCACTGCATCACAAGTGTCAAGTCTGGAGAGCATCTTTGATCTGCAAAGAAACCAAAATCAAAATTCATAAAGAAAAAAACATATGGGATTTAACAGCAATGTAAAGCAACTTAGATTTTAAAAGATGTACTGGGAATAATGTGATATTATACACATGGTCCTGGATCACTTGCGACACAAGTCTGCATCTTCTCATTTCTTTATACTATTACATGTCCCTGGCGGAAAACAGCAGAAGAGGGATATTGCATTCATTTCTTGCTAGTGGGCTTCCCATAGACATCTCATTGGACGCTATGGATACAGGATACTGAACTAGATAGGCAGGCCTTTGGTTTGATCCAGAAAGGTTCCTCTTGCATACTTTATTGTTTTACTAGATTAACCCATGTTTCTGACAAAGTGATAATTTCTTGATTCTGTGCTCTTTGCAGCACACCATAGTCAGATGTATGTTGTGGGAAAGGTTATCATTCCTCCCCTGGGGGGGAAGTATGGTGAAGGATGTTTATAACTAGAATGGGGTCCTTGGCTTAGAAAGGCAAAGAGCTTTCGACAGGCTTCTGTGGGAGCTACTAATTGGAAGAACACAAAAGCAAATTAAAGCTAAATTTGGTACACGTGAAAATACATCATGCCTTTTCCTATATTATCCTTGGTAACTAAGCAATACTAACAACAAAAGCTGAATACATATGCAAGGTTGAGGGCCTTTTAAAAAGATTTCTGACAAAAACAGCTATTCATTCAGAAACACGACCTTTTTTGTTGTTGCTGTTGTTAATAAGAGCAAACTGTGTGAAATTACAAGATGTGAAAGAGCGCAAGGTGCTCACACTGTGGTTTGTACCAATGGTAAAATGCCATGAAAATAAAGAGAAGTTCCTACATGTAATCAATGCATCATTTTGGTCAGATAAATGACAGCATACCATCATCCTGGTCACATTCACACATAATGGGAAACCATGATTTTGCACTAGTTATAATGAGCCTGAGCCAAGCTTTGGGTTAGTATGCTCCCCTGCTCTTCATTCTCCTCCCACATAGCCAGGAGAAATAGCCAGCGTTTCATTTCACAAAATCTTTGCTTGTTGTGTCATAGTTTATCACAAACTGTTATTGAATAAATCAGCTTCATAGCCCATGAAACTGACCACACACATGGTCATGCAACAATAAATTCATTAATCAAAGGTGCTCCAACAGACTAACAAGAGTTAGATTCTTGGACTCAACAGACAAGACAAAACAATATTTGTTTGTTTGTTTGTTTGTTTGTTTGTTTGTTTGTTTGCTTGCTTGCTTGCTTGCTTGCTTGCTTGCAATTTCGGTTGTTATTTGGCACATGGTGCCAGCAGTTTTATCTGGTTCTTTGCATTTCAGCGCAATTAATGGGAATGGGTGAGGGATGTGTTTTGCTACCCAAGTAATACATCTTAGGACTCCTGCTCCATATATAGTCCTTGGTAAACCACCTTGGAAGTGGTCCACCTTAATTACTGTGCTGCTTAACAAGTATGGGAATTAAGACAAATTATGCTGATTTCAGAAATGTGCTTGACATTATGAACAAACCAAAAGACCTTTACAACTGCTGGGAAGTAAATATTAACTTGCCTCATCATGCTAATAATCCCCCCAAAATAACTTTTTGCAGCAAAATTGCCCAGCCAACATTTGGTTAGATAATAAAACCGTTCTGCAACTAATTCTATATGTCTCTCTAATACAAGTGTGGGAAACCTTTGGCCTTCCAGATGTGGCCATGCTTGCTGGGCCTGATGGGAGTTCTGCTCTCATCTTGGAGGACCATTTCTGCAGTTGATACTGGCACTACTGATGGCGCTATTGATTTCCACAGGATTCTGTATTGTCCTTTGTGCTCTTTAACATCTAAGATATTGCTGGGATAAGTCATTCTGAAATTTGGGGGAAGATTTTATCAATTTACTGATGGCACCCAGCTCTACTTCTCTTTGTCAGATTAACGTAAGGCAGTGAATGTGCTGAACCAGTGCCTGGAATCAGTAATGAGTTGGATGAAGACCAATAAACAAGCTCAGTTCCGACTAGATGGAAGTTCTGAGAGTATACAGTTCATCTATTCAGGGAGATGGTGTTCTTTTTTACTATAATAGATTCTCATATGAGCTAAGTGCAACCAGAAATATTTGGAGAAAGAAAGAGGCAGTAATTTAACAAGGAGTGATCTGGACAGTGGCAGGGTGAGCAAGAATACAATGAGAGAAAAGGTTTTCTTCTCACTTCTACTGAGTGGGATTGTCTTAACAAGTAAATTCAACTTTATCACAGAGGGGCAGAGTGTTTTCACTTATTCAGAGCCAGAACAAAAACAGAGAAATTCCCTTCTGTACACTAGATTCCCAGTTATTTTGAAACTAAATAGAATGTGGATTACAGCCTCCCTTCAGAGTTTCCAAAAAGGTTTGCATGATTGTTGCATTTGCTGCAACCAACCAAAAATAAGAGTTGTACGGCACTTCTAGAGATTAACAAATTTATTATAAAGTAAAGTTTCATGGACTACTGAACTAGAGTCTACTTTATCATGAGGCTGATCAAATGGTTTGACACAAAAAATCAACTATACAGTGGTGCCCCGCAAGACGAATGCCTCGCAAGACGGAAAACTCGCTAGACGAAAGGGTTTTGCGGGTTTTGAGCTGCTTTGCAAGACAAATTTCCCTATGGGCTTGCTTTGCAAGACGAAAACGTCTTGCGTTTTTTGCAAGTTTGTTTCCTTTTTCTTAACACCGTTAATACAGTTGCGACTTGACTTCAAGGAGCAACTCATAGAACGCGGTGTGGTAGCCTTTTTTGAGGTTTTTGGTGATTTTTGAAGCTTTTCCAAAACTTTTCCGACACCGTGCTTCGCAAGACGAAAAATTCGCTAGACGAAAAAACTCGCGGAACGAATTAATTTCGTCTTGCGAGGCACCACTGTACATATGTTCACTTTAAAGGTGCCACAAGACTCTTTGCATTTCTTCACATCACAATAGTTTCTCTTCCTCACGGCTGTTTAACAGGAAACATGTGTTCACTGTAGCCTGTTCCCATCCTGATAAACCACGGTTCATTGTGATATCAAAACACAGTAGCAATCAAAAATCTTTTCAATTTATTCAGTCACAACTGCTGAGGAATATTTATTGTGCAAATCAAAATTACAGTTCTGCAGACTCAATTGCATATGGTATGTCCTTTTACCAAAATACTAAGTTTGTTTATGGGGGGGGCAGGTTTCATCCACCAATTTGAGCCACTGCACCTGCTTTAAAATGAATTACAATTTGGTTCACATTTTCATTGAAATGTTTTTCTCCAACACATTCAAGAATAAAGCAGCAAGCACACACAGATTTTGCAAGGAAATAGCAGCCCCTAGGAGGATAAGACAAGTAACTGCATGAATTCTTTCACAAATAAATCTAAATTCAGAAACACTGTGCCACAGGGGTTAGGAAAACACATGTGCATGTCAAAACTCTCTTTCTCTTCACATTGTCTCACATTCATCTTTGCATATGTGCCTCTTCAAGTTCTTTCCACTGCTTTCTGTTGTTTGCTTTCTGTATCCACAAAAGCCCTACTGTTTCAGATTGTCCACCCTATAACATAGGTGCTTTTGCCCTTGGTCTTAAAATTGTAGAGTCTCCACACTAGCACTGAATGTCAAAGCTAGCCTCTAAATAATGTCTGATCAGCCACTTAGACTATTGATATAAGAAATGGAGTTTCTTTCACACTCCAACTAAGGAAGGAAGCTGGGTTTAATTGGTTTCAGATTCCTGTCAAGATTTGTGGCATTACTCTCCATCTTGATCATCCAACAACCAACAACAATATCTACTGGGTTTGGGTGACATGAATCCAAAGTTTCTGTCTCTCTTTACTTTTTCTGAGAGTTGGGTTGAAGGGTGGATTCAAACTCCCATCAGTCCCAGATAAACATGGCTGATGCTCAGGTGTGATGAGAGAGTCCAACAATATCTGGAGGACCATGGCCAAGCCTGCTCCAGAGACATAGCACATGTATCTATCTTGAAAGCACAATAAAATGTTATCTAGTCCCATATTAATGTCATCTTTAACAAATAGCCATAAAGCATTTAATTTTGAACAATGTTCACAATTATGAGATGTGAAGGATTGCTATACACTTCCACTTTTTAAAAGGGCATTGGAATACTTGTGTAAAAGAACAGTTTAACCCTTAGATTCATTTGGAGGCAATTTTAGAGGTATGGTACACTGCTGAAAATTGCCTCCTTTCTTGTTCCAGTTGATTCCATCAGTAGAAAATCACCGCTGGATATTATTATATGCTCTTTTGTTCTATCGTCTTTAGGAGAATTACTGCCCAATAGCTTTTAACAGGGTTTTATCTGAAAGTAAGTTAAAATATGCTGGTCAAGAGAAAATAAATTTGAGCAACTGCTGTACTTGTAAACCAGCCTAGAAGTGTTTTAGGGCACAAATTGGTTGTAATTCAAGGACACTCTACCTCATTACTTGGAGGCACTACAAATTCCAGTGGCACAAGAGTTCATTTCTGTTGGAAACAACTATTAAACAAAATCAGAATACAAGTCCTGTATAAATGCAACTGGCTCTGTTACATATTGGCTCTATGATATATTGGGTGGCCTCCTTGTCTGAAGATGCTTGCCCTTAGCAAGCTGGCATGTGAATTCGTAAATCTGTGGAAATCCGCCTAATACTCCATCTGTACAGAACAACCATTTCTCATGAATGCTGACAAGTTTCAAATCTGAGGCAATCCAGGACACATGCAAGTTCAACGGACACAGGGTTGCCATATGTCGTTTTTTACGTGGGTATGTAAAGTGACATTCACCATAGTGATCCGTAGTTAAAAGTAGAAGTCGACAAATATGTCTCTTTGGCTCTTCAAAATATGGCAACCCGAAAATGACATGAATGCTTACCCAGGAGTTATGCTGTTCATAAGTTCATTGATCCCACTAACATTAACTACCCCAGAAGAAGCTTTAAATTTAATAAAGGAATACAATGTTTGTTAAGGCACTCATCTCCTTACTGTATCAAGAGACAGTAGCAGCAGATTATTGGACCATTACAAGCAGCGCACAGCTCTGTTTAGAACTAATAAGTGAAACCTGCAATTCATTATGCTGGTTAAATATGCACATATACCTTCTCTCAATGTTAAGCCTAGAGTGCAATCACTTCCGTTTTAATGTTAAATTTCAAATCACGGTAACCTTTATTATAAGCACTATTAATAATGCTTGAAAAGTTTAATTTAAAAGGATAACATTAAACTTTATCAAGTGAACAGTATATTAGAATCATGCTTATTTGTGCAACTATTGCTTGAATAAATGGAGCAGTTATTGGAAGGGAGGGAGGACAGTGTCTTGCTAAAAGTATTTGCTAAGAATGCCCAAGATTATTATACAGAATACAGAACAGCATATATAGTGTATAGAACCAAATAATGTTTGATTTCTTATTACTAGTAGTTCATGTATGGTTTTGCCCTTTCAGAATATGTCAGAAAATACATTATATTTTAATCCCCTTCTGCCCTCCAAGCAGCTAACACTGCTTCTCTCACTCTGAATTCCTTTTATCCTTGTAAGGTAGGTCAACTAGAAAGAGTGAGTGGCCTGTGATTATTTTATGAATAATTAGAACAATTATTTTTTAAAAAAGATTAATTAGTAGGGTGGGGAGGTTAGCTGTGTCTTTTGTAGACATGGTCTTTCCTAGGAATAATATTTTTAGTCCAGGATGTGAGTAGATGCAGTAGTCAACAGAGAGGTAGCAGAAACATAGAAGCATGGCCCAAGGCCAGAAGACATGATGTAAGCAAGATTCAGGGGCGAAAACTAGCAGCCAGAAAGGATTAAGACCATCCATATAGAAAAATACTTCCATAGATTCTGTTCTTAAAGAGTTTGCACAGAATCAAGGCAAGGATGAGTATAAATCACATCCCAAGTAAAAAAAAATGAAACAAAAACAAGACAGGACCTAGCCCAGGAAAACTAGGGAAAACATGTAGTAGGCAAGAAAACTGGGCAGGCAGCAATTCAAGGAAAACCCCCCAAAGAGATACAAGACTAAAACGAAACACAAGCTCCATGGACAAGCAGGAAGCTTATGCCTGCTTTATTATATATAGTCACTTACCAAGAAGTATATCTCACTGCACTCAGAAGGCTATACTGTGAGTAAACATGCATAGAACTGCACTGTTAGAAAAGCACCACTTCTTCTTATATGCTGTGATGGACAAAACCAGGGCACCTAAGTGTCAGCAGGAAGTCTTAACCATCACCATTCTGTATTATACTTGTTTAGGAAAGGCCACATAACAGTTTGAAGATTGAGATTTTAATTATATATGGTTTCAGCAGTTTGGGGCAACTGCTGAAACCATATATAATGAAAATCTCAATCTCTCCTAAATGGCTTGAGTTTATTTGGCAACAAACCTGAAGATAGGGCCTTGCTCACTGGATTTTGTAAGTCACCCATTTGTAGAAGTTTTAAATGAAAATTTAATCAGATATGGTGTTGAGGGTGAAAGGTCCACCAAACCTGCTCTCCCACCCTTCCTGTTTCACTGTCACCAATTTCCATCTAATGTCGACAAAGTAAACAGAGAAAACCATTATTGCCAAGGGTAAGAAGCGGCTTTTCAAAGGGTAGGAAGCGGCTTTTTAAAAAAAATAGTGAAAGATTAAGAAGGTTATTCTGAATATAGGCTACCTGCTGTCTGCATTTATGGCTATCAAGCAAATTTGGCTCACCAGAACCAGACTCAACACTGAGCCAGCACAGAAAATGAATCACTCCAGGCTAAATTCTCCATCCCCACTAATAAATTTCCTGAGTCTAGAGATCCACATAGTCAGAATGACTAATATTTGCATTAAGGAAATGTATTGCCATAGTAACAGAGACACTACACAGCTATCTACCTGCCACAGCCTGTTAAATTATTTAGCATGCCAATACTACAGTGACACTGTGTAAATGATCACGTTCATTAACGTAAGCCTCTGCACTGGAAAACTGTAAACACATGACATCAAGATTGATTGCTATTTATTAAGAGAAAAACCCAATTGCACTGATGATGTTAAAGCAAAAGGTATAAGTGCTGGAAAGGGGTCGAGGAGATAATGGAAGGTCAAGCTATCTTAACAGTATGAACCATGTTATCTTAAAGTGCTTAAAACTTGTCATTCCTTCCCACTGAGCCAACAGTTCTGAAAAATTATAGGAAGTCAGCATCCTGGCCAGCATATATCAGATGCAGGACAAGTGGATTTCCTAAAAAAATTATTTATTTATTTATTTATTTATTTATTTATTTATTTATTTATTACCTTCCCTTCCCTCCAAGGTCCTGGGGCAGATATTAAAACACAATATTAAACTCTATTTAAAACAACTTACAATCCCCAAAATAAGGTGGGTCCTAAAACTATGTATCTCAAGTGCCAAAAGCTAGGGTAAAATGTGCATCCTCAGCATTCACCGGAAGCTGTATAATAAAAATGCAAGGTGTACCTCTAGGGTGGGTTTCCACAGCTTTGGGGCTGCCACAGAGAGTGCCCTTTCCTGGGCCACCACACCATGAGCCTCTGAAGGTGGAAGGACTACCAAGAGGTCCTCTCTGCTGATTTCAGCACCCTGGAAGGTCTGTAAAGAAGCCTGAGTCATTTAGTGTTTTAAACACTAATGTGAACACCTTGAATTGAGCCCAGAAATGAACTAGCAACCAAGAGCAGATGTTTTAAAACAGGGGTTATATGATATCTAAATGGAACCCCAGCCTGTAACCTGGCGGCTGCAATTAGGACCAACTGAAGTTTCCAAGTCATCTTCAAGGGCAGCCCCAGATAGAGTACACTGCAATAATCCAATCTGAAAGTTAAAAGAGCCTGAAGTACAGTGGTCAAATTATCTCTTTCCCAAAGGCAAGCTGGTAGCTGGTAAACCAACCAGAGCTGGAAAAGGTACTCCTAGACACAGAGGTCACCAGCCAGGAGCACCCACAAACTACAAACCTGCTCCTTCCAGGGGAGTGCAACCCCATCCAGGGGAGGCCACCTCCCAGCCATGAGAATCTGGAACACATAATACTTCTGTCTTTTCAGGATTCTGCTTCAGTTTATTGATCCACATCCAACCCATCACCACCTCCAAGCACTGGTCTAACCCCTCAACCCCCTCTCCTGATTCAGATGAAACAGAGAGACAGAGCTGGATGTCATCTGCACACTGATGACACTTCAAATCTGAATGACAGCTCCCAGAGGCTTCATAAAGATGTTAAATAGCAAGACAGAATCCCGTGGGACAAGATAGAATCCTGTGGGACACCACGGGACAATTCCCATGGTGCTCCCATGACAACTTTCAGGAAATGACTCTAGAGGTAGGAGTGGAACCACTGAAGTACAGTGCCCATAACCCCCACCTCCCTGAGATGCTTCAGAAGCATACTATGGTCAATTGAGATCATCACTGATGTTCCCAAAGTATGCAAAAATAAAAAGCATTTTAAAGGGGGGGGAGGCACCATACCAATAAAAACTGAATGTGATCAGTGGCCTCTAGGGCCAACGGAACAAAAAATGGAAAACCAGAGCTTAGAAAAATGATGTGTCATGCTTGATCCCTCTACAGTTTATAGAATGCTGAGAAAGTCCAGAAAAAAATGGTGACTGGAACCCTGAACAATTTTTCTCTCTCTACCCCAAACCCAGTTCATGCCTAAGACTTGCATGAAAAAACGTGGAGGAAGTGCTATTGATCACATTATCGTCTCTTCTTCATTTTTCACTTTTGTGAGCAACTCTGAAGTGTTAGAACCCCTGACTATTAGGTCCAGTCGTGGCAGACTCTGGGGTTGCGGCGCTCATCTCGCTTTATTGGCCGAGGGAGCTGGCATACAGCTTCCAGGTCATGTGGCCAGCATGACTAAGTCGCTTCTGGAATGCATAGGTAAAGGTAAAGAGACCCCAACCATCGGGTCCAGTCCAGACGTAAAAGTTTACTATAATAAATTGATACTTGGGTGGTGATGGAATAAAAGGTAAAGGGACGCCTGACCATTAGGTCCAGTCGTGGCCGACTCTGGGGTTGCGGCGCTCATCTCGCTTTAGTGGCCGAGGGAGCCAGCATACAGCTTCCGGGTCATGTGGTAGAAATTACCAAATAGGGCCTGAGCTCTGTGACAATTTGCTGGAAGGCATGAACAAGATTTGCTCATAAAAAGTTGATACAATTTTACCCTTACAATTAATAACTACACACAACCAACACAACTTGGCTGGATTCACACTCAGTGCAAAGTGGCTAAGAATGTTTTGGCCAAGGCAGTTAGAGATTCATGTTAAGAATTCAGAAGAATTCTGAATTCAGAAGAATTCGTGGAAAATTTGATCACAAGAGTGCTCAAAAACTGAAAAGTTGAATATACGAAAACTCAGTGTCAGGAACTGGGAAGAGAGGTAACAGCTTTCAACTACACTTTAGCCATCCTGACTGAAAGTACAAAATATGTGATCAAAATATACAGTAAGTGCTCCAGAATGAGCTTCTGGATTGTAACATCTCTCAACAGGGCCAACATCTCTTCCATGCTGTCTAAATTAATGTTAAACAACACCAGAATCAAAATACCACTTGGATCTACAAGGAACAGGAATTTTCTGGAAGAGGCAGGAAGCGTTAAGTTTCAAACTGACTGATTACTAAATACTTAGAAGTCGTAAAAGGACATGTTTTTCAAGACTACATTATTTTTACTGACAGCATACTTTTACCATTTAAAATGAAATGTTGCTTACAGCATTATTCAGTTTCATAACCAGTGACATTTTTGAAAAGTTTCAGTTTCAATTTCTTTTAACAGCTGTCATCCATAAGGAGCAGGAATAGACAGAACACCAAGTAGGAGTTCATCTGATGATACTTTTGTGAATCTGGAATAAGGAAATTATCAACAGCCTAGCACTTCTTCATCTGCTCTTCTCATTTTCCCATGCAGAACATCTGATCCAGCCAAACAACATTTTCATCTGTATCTAGGATATCATGCACAGATCAAAGCAGCATTCAACCAGCAGCAGGTTGTTTCATAAATGTCAAAAGGAGAGCACAGAGCCTCATTGTATATTACTGCATATAGTAGCATGAGCCATTGAACTAGATATCAGATTATAATTGAAAACTGCTGATCTGTGTATTCTAAAAACAAAACAAACAACACATACTACAAATTTCAATCAAGAATTCTCTGTGACAGGAAAAGCATATGGACATCTGACTCACTAAATCAACTTCATCAGAAGACTTTACAGCCAAATTCCTTTATATAATAGATTTTTCTCTTTGCTATGTACAGAATAATCTGTTCTACTTCATAGCTTTTACAGCACGTCTGCAAATATTCCCATAATCCTTGGACAATTTAATCTAGTGTGCAGATGGTTTAAATCTCACCAATCTAACTGCTTTGCTTTTGGAAAACAAAATATATTGTCCTGTGCCAGTAGTACAGCAGAAGCACATACTGAACTATCCAATGCATAATTTTATAGTCCTGTTCCACAGCCAGTTTTTGTTGTCATCTATATCATTTAGCAGCAAGCTCTGAGACACTGCCTGTAGAATGCGAACAGTAGGGTCCAAATTTCAACAATTATTCTGTATATCTCAGCAAAGGCCTTAAATGTTAGTTCTTGGGGGGGGGAGGATTTCATTTTTAGAAATAATACTTAGCATTTATATTTGTTTATTTAATTAATTTCTAAAGCAGCCTTCAATAAGTACGGTGGTACCTTGGTTCTCAAACTTAATCCGCTCCAGAAGTCCGTTCCAAAACCAAGGCACACTTTCCCATAGAAAGTAATGCAAAATAGATTAATCTGTTCCAGACTTTAAAAAAACCCTAAAACAGCAATTTAAAATGAATTTTACTATCTAATGAGACAACTGATCCATAAAATGAAAGCAATAAACAATGTACTGCAGTCGCACAATCAACCAATCAGTAGCTGAACTGGGTTCCACACAGTAACCAAAACAAAACAAAAAAACCGCAGAAGCAAAAACGCAAAATAAATAGCAAAAACAGAGACCTCAGCGTAATACTCAAAACAGAAGAGTGGCACTCAAAATGGAAATGTGGCACTCAAATCAGAAGCATAACACTCAAAACAGAGCATGTTTGGCTTCCAAAAAAAGCTAGCAAACCGCAACACTTACTTCTGGGTTTGCTGTGCTTGGGTTCCAAGTTGTTTGAATACCAAGGCGTTTGAGAACCAAGGTACCACTGTAATTCCAGAGCCCTAACACAGGCTGCTCTATGCAAGCATAGTCAACACTGGGTCTAGATAGGGGTTAATAAGAAAATAAAAAATAAAATATAGCAGACTGAGTACTGTAAATAAACGTACTGTATATCCAAGACCAGAGATATACCGGTACTTGTATTCAGCAATGCTTGGGCGGAGCAAGGGGGCATAACCAAGCACGGGTAAGACTGTAAAGTCTACGTCATTGGTCACAACCCTGGAGAAGAACAGCGGCCGCATCCGACATTCATTTGACAGGGATGCGGTGCGCCCCAGGTACCAGCACACAGAAGCGGGCAGGTTCTTGCCCAGTACGGCACAGACAACACAGAGGCGGCCGGCGTGCAGGAGAAGAAGAAGAAGAAGAAGAAGAGACAGAAGAAAAGAAAACAGGAGAAAAGAAGAACTGCTTTCAGGCCGCTCATCCCATCTCCTCCGCCGCTGCCCGCCTCTGCCGCTCATAAAAGCAGGCATAGGAGCCATGTTTGGGAGAGGCACAGCGCAGCACAGCGCCTCTCCCAACCGCATCTCCTGTGCCTGCCCTTGTGAGAGGCGGGCGGCGCAGGTGGGACCAGCCACTGGTCCCGCTGCCGCCACCTCTCGCACCATAGGTTGGCTGGGGGGAGGGGGGAAAGAGAAGCCCCCTCCAGTGCGTGTGTGTGTATGCACGCGCGCACACACACACACAGTCCGGCCTGCTACGCGGTCTGGGGAATGGTCAACCGGCCCCCTCCCAAAAAAGTTTGCTGACCCCGGATAAGTGGGACCCTCACCTCACTCGAGTATAAGCCAAGGGGGGCTTTTTCCGCATAAAAAATGTGCTGAAAAAGTCGGCTTATGCACAAGTATATACGGTAATTACTTTTACAATTTAGATACTCTATTGTATCACAGAACCTTTATGCTAGCTCGTCTAAATGCATTCCCTTCATCTGTTTTGTTCAGAAGGTTTCAAAAAAAATCCCCTTCCAGAACAGATTCTGCTCCTGTAATAAGAAAACACCAGATACAATGCATCACATAATTTTGGATTGCCCTCTTCTCAACACCTTCACAGAAATCTCCTAGTGACTCCTTTACAGCTTAAAATATCGATTCACAAAGAATCTGTAATCCAATATTTGTTGAGGGATGATACTCCTGAAACTACCAAGATTGTTTCAGGGTATTTAAAGCTAAAGCTAAAGTTGCCTGATTCAATGGTGGCTATCTAGTGTTTGGATTATCAATGTATTTGGATGACTTTCTATGATTTTATTGTTTAAACTTATGCCAATAAAGGCCAATAACAACATATGATAAATCTTTAATCCTTTTCTATATTGGTCCTGTGTTTGTAAGTAGCTTGAGCATCACCCATGAGCCTTAAAGGATTTGCATACATACATTTATGATTCAGATGGTGAGCCATTAACAGCAATATGCCCAAAAGAGATTGATTGCGAAAACAGTAATCATCATTAGTTACCTCTGCCTTACATCATTCTCCTTCCAATTCCTATGCAAACACTAAACTGTTTATTCCTTGATCCTTCTTTAAAATTCTGGGTTTGTACAGTATGTTGGTTCTCCTTCCTTAGACAATACCCAACTTGCAAATCAGAAAAACGGAACAAGTCATAAGAACAGTGAAAGAAAAACATATGACATGTTTATCCATCATATATATCATATTTGATAGACAGTTATTTGACAGTATTTCTCCACAGAAAATAGTAAAAAACCCATTAATGCTATTCTCAGGTCCATAGCTGTCAATTTACAGATTTGAAAATAAGGGACCAGCAGCCAAAATAAGGGACCTGCAGCCTCACCTGTTCCAGGCACTCCAGTCTTCCTGTCCTCCCTGCAGTCTGGTCAAACTCATGCTGGTAGCTTCGAGAATACTGTCCAACCAACTTTGTAACCAGAGGTTCAACTAAATAGAATCTGAATCACATGCACCACAAGGCCTATGCAGCCTCAACTTAAGATGGCTCCCCAGCCTGGCTTTGCACTGAAAGTTTACAGCAGCACGTTCAACAAAATGGCGTCCAGCATTCAAAAAACCCCTCAGCTTGCATTAACTAGCCACAAAAGGGCATGCAAGCTCCACCCCCAGTCGTTCTTAGACTTTTTATTGGGTGAGCAACACAGCCAAGCAACACAGTTGGAGCCTCCCTCCTCCCTAGCCGGCAGGGAGGGAGGGAGAGGAGCTGCTTCCTTTGAAATTTAAGGGACATCATTTAAGGGACATACATCAATAAGGGACAGCAGCGGTACATGGCGCTGGAATAAGGGACTGTCCCTTCAAATAAGGGACACTGGACAGCTATGCTCAGGTCAGGATCCAAAGCACTGCTTATTGCTCAGAAATTAATTGGTTAAAGTTCCCATACTATTTGTCTCTGCAGAATAAAACAGAGGACTTGAAGAGATGTAGGGATACTGCTGAAACATAGAAACACCAGGATGCAGAATGCTCCAAAAATACAAGCAATCTAGAATATTTAACTACTTATATTCTCGTGTATTGTTTCAGTATCTTACAACAGACAGAATTGAAAACCAAAGTACAGGCACCCTCCATTCCCACCTTCAAAATATTGGAGCGCTTGCCTTTGGCTTCAGCTAACAATTCTACCGTACTATGCACCATTAAAATGCAAAGAGCACTCTCTTGTTAATTTTTCACTTCAGGAAACCACAGCTCTTCTTTGAGAATTCATTTAGCAGAAGCTCTTAGAACACCCTCTCTTTAATTATATCAATTCATCTTTCATTTCTACCAGATATACAGCGTTCATTTGCAACTCAATTTATAAAAGAATTTGACCTTAAAAAACACAAAGGAAATAAAAGGCTTTCTGGCCCATATATCCTCCTACCTGACCCAATGCCTAAATTGATCACTCATTAAGTTTCTTTTAAGGCAAAAATCTGCCTATGAAATCCGTAATTCCAGATCTGTAGCTCCCTACGGAAAATAGATTTGCTATAGTATAATCATGAATAATATAACTTTATAGTAGCCAAAAACGTTAGAATCAAACGGACACACAATCCACACTTTTCCATTTTCAAGGTAAACCAAATAAAAAATATACCAGAAACTTGAATGAGACAAAATTATCATTATTGTGATGCCACAGATATATATAGCATAAAGATGCCAGGCTTGAAGATAAATTAATTTTTAAAATGGCATAGAAAGAAGGAGCAAATTAACTACACATCAAGTCTACAAGTCTACCCATGCATCTCAATTTTTCCCATGTGTGAGTCACAAACATAAGGCATATCTCATAAACATACATTTCCATGTACAGGTTTTTATCAACATGCTTTGCATAAAAACTGGGAAAGTATCAGTTTCCAAAACAATATTACCTAGATTCTAGAACAATCTTGCCCAACTTTTGGTCTAAGACAGATGGAGGGTACTAACTCCTATCAGACCCAGCCAGCGCAGAACAGCCCAAAACAGCTGGAATGTACCAAGTTGGGAAAGGCTGATTTAGAAGTTGTATGAGAAACATGATTGATTAGGTTGTTGGGCTATTCTGGCAACTTTGCCATTTCACATAAATTCCATCAATTACATTTGTAAGCAACTGAAAAGGCAAATGCCTTCCATTCCACTAACTCTAGAAAATAATGGTGCAGCTACATAGCTTTGTGTTATGCCAACAGGCCTAACTAAACTGAAATCTAATACAAAGCATCATGTGGCCTCATGCCAAGATCATCCAAGCAACAAAATCTGGATTTGGTTTTGCACATGGGTTAGAAGCCCTCATTCGACCTTGCATATGTGCTTTCTTTATTCACTCCACCAATCCTTACATCTAAATCAAGGTAGAGAAAAAATTGATTTGCATTAAAAACAAGTTAAACGCACTGGTTTTTTAAAAAATTTGAACAACACTGTTCCAGGAACACTTAAATCTGCCTGCAACCAAATACCTATTTCTTTATATTAATTTAGAAAGGGAAATCATGTATGCCTTGTCAATGTTTGTAAACAAGAATGTCCTATGAAATAAAAGAACTTTGGTTTGCTTTATCGGGTCAAAAACAAGACACAACTTTTTAAAATCAACGTGGCATAGTTTTACTACATATGAAACATCGATAGAACATGATTACAAGAGTCCAACAGCACATAGAAACTTGTGAATGATATATTTGTTTAAAAACTGAAAGGACTTAAAAGTTTACTATAATAAATTGATACTTGGGTGGTGATGGAATGGTTGAATGTTAATTGCTGTTCTTTGTATTAATAAGTCAAAATAATAATATTGGGAGGGGGGAGCTGTGTGTCTGCACATTTCCTCCTCTCTTTCCTTGCCCATTTTAGCAGAAGGTAGGCAGAAAGAGTCATGTTCTCTTTAGCTGTGTAAGTGCATAATGAAAATTAGCTTTCATTACTGGACAGAAAAGATACAGATAGGTCTCAACATGTGCATACTCCTTCCTTCAAACAATCAGCTTTGGTGTTTATATTCTGGCTTGTTAAACCAGTTTTCCATTATATCCAAACCAGAAAAATATGGTTAAACCCCTGCTTCATTGTTCTCTGATGTCCCACAAGAACAGCCAGAAAGGCATGGAAGGACTTGCTTCTGGTTATATACACACACAGAGAGAGACGCCTTCATTATATATTTTTAGGCGCCAGGAGACAACCTTCTTCTTCAGGCCTTTGACTAATTAATATTCCACAGCCTTTTAAACGTGTCTGTGGGAAGGGAGGGGTCATTGTTTTGCTACATATTTTGTTTTAATTCTTTACTTGTTTTTATCCTGTATTTTTTCTGTGAACTGCCCTGAAATCTTATTATGAAGGGCAGTATATAAACACAGTGGTACCTCGGGTTAAGTACTTAATTTGTTCTGGAGGTCCGTACTTAACCTGAAAATGTTCTTAACCTGAAGCACCACTTTAGCTAATGGGGCCTCCTGCTGCTGCCGCGCTGCCAGAGCACGATTTCTGTTCTCATCCTAAAGCAAAGTTCTTAACCTGAAGCACTATTTCTGTGTTAGCAGAGTGTGTAACCTGAAACGCATGTAACCTGAAGCGTATGTAACCCAAGGTACCACTGTAATAATAATAATAATAATAATAATAATAATAATAATAATAATAATAATAGGAACAGATGAAGAATAGACTACAACTCAGTATCCTAAGAGCTACTCCCCATTAAAAGAAATACAACACATTGCATTCAACCTGCTTTTGCTTGCCATTTTCAGCAAACAGGAAAAGGAAAAGCCACATGTGCAATTTAGTGGCATGGCTTTTCCAAGCAGGAACTTAAGCACTGAACAACTTACACTGGCGGCCCAATCTTTAAAGAGATAGGATGTGTACCTGTAATAGCTGTGGCAGCACAAGACAGATAGGAAAGGAAGCCATGATAGTTTATCTTGTCCTTTCTTAACAAGAAAGTCAAGGCACCATACATGGGGTTCCCATTTTATCTCACAGCAACTTTCTGAAGTACATTAGGTTGACAGATAGCAACACGCCCAAGGCGACAGACACAATGAGCTTCTTGGGGAAGTGGGAATTTGAACATTAATTTCCACACTCAGGCCAAATATTCTAGCTACTTGCACTAGCAGAGTACCTGTTTTCTACTTCTTCGCTCACCAGGGAAGTAATTGCTATCAAGGTAGGAATTGCTATCAAGGTAGGAGCCTATCAATTGATGAAGATGATCATCCAAATGTCATAGACCAAATGGAGCAAACAGCACGCAGACCTAGTGGTGGGAGGAAAAAATCCTTAAATAAGAGACACGGGGGAATGATTAATGGACTTCAATGTCTGTACACTAATGCGCAAAGCATGGGAAATAAACAAGATGAGCTTGAGCTCTTGGTACAGCAAACTAAATATGACATAATAGGCATCACTGAAACCTGGTGGGATAAGTCCCACGATTGGAATGTAATAATGGGGGGATACAATCTATTTCAGAGAAACAGACCAGACAAGAAAGGAGGAGGAGTGGCGTTATATGTCAGGGATGTGTATACCTGTGAAGAGATCCAAGATTTAGAACATCAAAGCCAAAGTGAGAGCATTTGGGTCAAAATTAAGGGAGAGAAGAATAACAGGGACCTCATTGTGGGAGTTTACTATAGATCCCCAAGCCAAACGGAGGACATAGATGATGCCTTCCTGGAACAGATGGCCAAGCATGCAAAAGGAAGGGAGATAGTAGTAATGGGGGACTTCAATTACCCGGATATTTGTTGGATGTCAAACTCAGCCAAGAGCATAAGGTCAAACAGATTCCTCACTGGCCTTGCAGACAACTTCATTGTCCAGAAAGTGGGAGAAGCAACAAGAGGAACAGCCATTTTAGATCTGGTCCTAACCAATGTTGATGACCTGGTTAGTGGGGTAGAAGTGGAAGGATCATTAGGCGCGAGTGATCATGCTCTTCTGAAGTTTACTATACAGCGGAAAGGAGCAGCCAAGCATACTAGGACTCAATTTCTTGACTTTAAGAAAGCCGACTTCATAAAACTTAGGGAAGTGCTGGGTGAGATCCCATGGACAGTAATACTAAATGGAAAGGGAGTTCATGATGGCTGGGAGTTTGTTAAGAGGGAGATACTAAAAGCACAACGTCAGGCAATACCAATGAGAGGGAAACATGGAAGGTGCCTAAAGAAGCCAGGGTGGCTATCTAAAGAACTTTTAACTGAGTTAAGATTAAAAAAGGATGTGTACAAAAAATGGAAAAGGGGGGAAACCACCAAAGAGGAATTCAAACAAATAGCCAGCACGTGTAGACACAAAGTCAGAAAAGCTAAAGCACAGAATGAACTCAGGCTTGCTAGAGAGGTTAAAAGCAACAAAAAAGGCTTCTATGGGTATGTTCGTAGCAAAAGGAAGAGCAAAGAAACAGTGGGGTCACTCAGAGGAGAAGATGGTGAAATGCAAACAGGGGACACAGAAAGGGCTGAACTCCTCAATGCCTTCTTTGCCTCAGTCTTCTCCGATAAGGAAAACAATGCCCGACCTGAAGAATTTGGAGCAAATGATTCAGCAAAGGAAACACAGCCCAGAATAACTAAGGAGATAGTACAAGAATACTTGGCCAGTTTAGATGTATTCAAGTCTCCAGGGCCAGATGAACTGCATCCAAGAGTATTAAAAGAACTGGCAGATGTGATCTCAGAACCACTGGCAGTCATCTTTGAGAATTCCTGGAGAACAGGCGAAGTCCCGGCAGACTGGAGGAGGGCAAATGTTGTCCCTATTTTCAAAAAGGGGAAAAGAGAGGACCCAAATAATTACCGCCCAGTCAGTCTGACATCAATACCAGGGAAGATTCTGGAGCAGATCATTAAGAAAACAGTCTGTGAGCACCTAGAAAGGAATGCTGTGATCACCAATAGTCAGCATGGATTTCTGAAAAATAAGTCATGTCAGACTAACCTGATCTCGTTTTTTGACAGAATTACAAGCCTGGTAGATGAAGGGAACGCAGTGGATGTAGCCTACCTTGATTTCAGCAAGGCATTTGACAAGGTGCCCCATGATATTCTTGTAAAGAAACTGGTAAAATGTGGTCTTGACTATGCTACCACTCAGTGGATTTGTAACTGGATGACTGACCGAACCCAAAGAGTGCTCATCAATGGTTCCTCTTCATCCTGGAGAAGAGTGACTAGTGGGGTGCCACAGGGTTCTGTCTTGGGCCCGGTCTTATTCAACATCTTTATCAACGACTTGGATGATGGACTCAAGGGCATCCTGATCAAATTTGCAGATGACACCAAACTGGGAGGGGTGGCTAACACCCCAGAGGACAGGATCACACTTCAAAACGACCTTGACAGATTAGAGAACTGGGCAAAAACAAACAAGA
Organism: Podarcis bocagei; assembly: GCF_964188305.1. Classification (NCBI taxonomy): domain Eukaryota; kingdom Metazoa; phylum Chordata; class Lepidosauria; order Squamata; family Lacertidae; genus Podarcis; species Podarcis bocagei. The sequence continues at coordinate 40,509,637 of NC_138134.1, forward strand.
TGAATTTTAACAGGGAGAAATGTAAAGTATTGCACTTGGGCAAAAAAAATGAGAGGCACAAATACAAGATGGGGGACACCTGGCTTGAGAGCAGTACATGTGAAAAGGATCTAGGAGTCTTGGTTGACCACAAACTTGACATGAGCCAACAGTGTGACACGGCAGCTAAAAAAGCCAATGCAATTCTGGGCTGCATCAATAGGAGTATAGCATCTAGATCAAGGGAAGTAATAGTGCCACTGTATTCTGCTCTGGTCAGACCTCACCTGGAGTACTGTGTCCAGTTCTGGGCACCACAGTTCAAGAAGGACACTGACAAACTGGAACGTGTCCAGAGGAGGACAACCAAAATGGTCAAAGGCCTGGAAACGATGCCTTATGAGGAACGGCTAAGGGAGCTGGGCATGTTTAGCCTGGAGAAGAGGAGGTTAAGGGGTGATATGATAGCCATGTTCAAATATATAAAAGGATGTCACAAAGAGGAGGGAGAAAGGTTGTTTTCTGCTGCTCCAGAGAAGCGGACACGGAGCAATGGATCCAAACTACAAGAAAGAAGATTCCACCTAAACATTAGGAAGAACTTCCTGACAGTAAGAGCTGTTCGACAGTGGAATTTGCTGCCAAGGAGTGTGGTGGAGTCTCCTACTTTGGAGGTCTTTAAGCAGAGGCTTGACAACCATATGTCAGGAGTGCTCTGATGGTGTTTCCTGCTTGGCAGGGGGTTGGACTCGATGGCCCTTGTGGTCTCTTCCAACTCTAGGATTCTAGAGACAAACAGCAGTGATGTAATGCATACAATTTTCCATTGAAAATTTGCTAAAACATATAATCTCCAGTGCTTTATTCTGCTGCAGAATTTTCTTTTCATACATTCATTAGTAGCAATGATTAAATGAATGTCAGTTGCAAATACAATATTAGCCAAGCTTAGCAGTTTCAAAGTTGTAATTAATATTTTTCAGGTGATTAATCCTAACCAGTATGTGAGTTGCATATCATGCACAGTTCTTTGGTTACTAAACATTTATTAGTATGTCAACAGTTTTCAGTTGCTGAGGTTTTTTTCTTCTTCAACGTAAACAATGTCAAGGAAGTAAACGCTAATGTCTTTAAATATTCACAAGCAGTCTTCTAGCAAGAAGATTCTACCTAACACCACATTAAGGATGTTTTTAATTTTCCCTCACTCAAATATTTCAGGTTGAATATCTGTAGTGTACTGGGACAAAAAATTAACATGAGGTTCCCAAACTGTGACCCATGAGCTTCATTCAGGTGGTCCATGGTGTGTCTGTGAATTTGTGGCTGACAATGTGAGACAGAGCATCGAATGCATTTAATACTCATATTGATCTTATTGTATTTCACTGGTTTTTTATTTCTTATATTGTATTATACCATTTGAGTTTTGTGGAATTCAAATTATGTATTGTATTTTATTGTACTGCAGTTTAGAATTTAAATTGCAATACCATAAAATAAATAAAAGAAGCTATAAAAAGACATCTAAAATAATACAGCGTCTAGCACAGAGCGATACAATTGCTACCTTCATTTAGTGGTTTGCTAAAATCCTTAGCAATTTTCCAGTGGCCTGTGGAGAGGAAAGTTTGGGAACCATTGCTCTAGCGCATGAGAAAAATTTCCAGCGAAAGCTGTAATTTTTCATTCCAAATTACACTACCCACACTAACCTACTTTAAATAGTAATACTTTCCACAAAACATTTCAATTCATTCCCCCCCCCCCCAAGAAAACCCACCTATAGAGCTCAGTAGCAAATTGCATGGCAATATTTTAATTAAACAGATTTGTCCTCTCCTATTGGGTAGGTGGGTGGGATTTTTTAGAAAAAATTCTGCTGAAGCACAAACGAGCTCTCACATGATTGCCAACTGAGCAAAGCAAACAAAGGTTTGTGGATACATCTTAGCATCTTCATGTTCATATTGGTTCATGTTCCTAACTTGTCAGAAGGGCCGGATTTAGGTTTGATGAGACCCTAAGCTACTTAAAGTAATGGGGCCCTTTATATGTCCAGCTGTCCTTTGTCAACAACAAATTGTCACTGTTTCGGAACACTTTGATTTTGGAACAGACTTCCGGAACAGATTAAGTTTGAGAACCAAGGTACCACTGTATATAGAAATGAGCAAACCAGTGATATTTTAGGGAGCAGGCTAGCAGGCGGGGCCCATTACTTACATCATGGGAGCCTACTCCACACAAAACACTGTTGCTGTATGTAGGTTTTATTTTGTTTTTTATCTTATATTTTGGAAATGTACATCCAGGTGTGTGTTTTTTTCTTTCATTTTTGGGGGGCCCCCAAGAGAGTGGGGCCCTAAGCTATTGCTTGTTTAGCTTATACATAAATCCAGCACTGCTTGTCAGCATGGTGGGAAACTCTAGGTTCAGCAGGAATCACCTAGACCAGTGTTTCCCAACCACTGTTCCGCGGCACACTAGTGTGCCGCGAGATGTTGCCTGGTGTGCCGCGGGAAAAATTAAAAAATTCGAAAGATTTTTTTTTAAAGTCAAATTTTCGATTGGGGCGCCGTCACTAGATGACCCCTGGGGTTCCCTCCCGCTCTGCGCCTCCCTCCTCCTCCTCCTCCTCCGGGGAGGCCCTTCCTGGCTCTCGGCCAAGGCTTGGTGGCTGCCACTCACTCACTCGCTCGCCCACCCGTCCCTCCATCCCTGCACCCGGCCTCTCCCCCTCCGTCCCCAGCGCGGGGGCTGCCGGGATCCGTAGTCCCCTCGCCCTTGGGCTCTGCGCCCGCGCGGGGTGCGCGAACTACGTTTCCCTGCGTGGCCTGGCGGGCCGGGCGTTTTGTTTGAAGCGCTCTTCTCCCAGCCATGGAATGAGCGCAGCGGCGGCGGCCGGGCGGGCAGGGGCTCTTCCGCGCAGACCCCGCGCAGCCTGCCTGCGCCCCCGCAGAGATCGGGCGGCAGGATGGAGCCCGGGGATCCCCGCGGAGGCGGAGCGGCGGAGGCTGCCCCCCCAGGTAGGGCTGCGTCGGGGGTGTGTGTTTTATTTTTGCAATGCTGCATCCGCGCCGGAGGGGACGCATCGGACCGCGGGGAGACCCCTTGGCGGGCGTGCAAGGCAATGCATGCGTGCAGGCATTGCATGGAGTGCAGTGCAATGCAATGGCAACGCGGCGCCCTGCATGCATGCATGCAACTTCCACCGGCGCTCTTGACTTGGCAGGTGAGGGGGGTCCCCAGTGGGCAGCAGAGAGAGCTGGGAGGGCGAAGGGGAGCCGGGGGGAGCAGCGCTGCTCCCCGAGCCGAGCCCGGGGGGAAACTTCGGCGTCGTTGCGCCGGGTGTTGGAAGCGGAGGCTGGCAGGGGCCCCTCACCTGCAAAACCTGGTCGCCTCTCATATATTTCGTGCATTGCATTCATCGCCCGCTTTCTCCTCCAAGGAGCTCCCGGGGGCGCGCATGGTTCTCCCCGTGTTATCCTCGCAACAACAGCCCTGCGAGGTGGGTCAGGCGAGTGGCCCAAGGGAGCACCCAGGGATTGTCCTGGCCAGGTGGGGTGATTTGAACCCTGCTCTCTGCCCGGTCTTCGTCCTCATTTAGCCCCCACATGTGCATGACTGTGCATGACTGAGGTTTTCCCCCCTCGTCTTGGCTATGGTGTGAGTCTGTCCTGTTAATTAATGGGGTTCTGCCTTCGGAGAAGATGAGCCAGCCCTCAAGGAGGTGATTATGTAATTTGCTAGCAATTCATGTCCCTCCCGGCGTGACACTGTGCGCTGACGTCACGGGGCTGTAATGGTGGTGTGCCTCGAGATTTTTTTCATCAAACAAGTGTGCCTTTGCCCAAAAAAGGTTGGGAAACACTGACCTAGACAACTCTAGTCATTAAGACAGAATCAGGTCCCTCAAAGCCATAACATGCCCTTGAAATCCCTACATTACACCTCCTTGCCAACTAGCTGCAAAAATCAGATTTCTTTCTCTGTACCGGCCACACTTCCTTTTTTACGCACTCTGTTATAATTATTTTAATCTTGCAGTCCCCATCCAGTAAGTTGGTACTTGTTCAATAGCTATCAAACATCAAAGGATGTAAATGCTTATGAAGCACATGTTTTAACCAACCTATACAAAAGCACCTAGAGGTTACTTTGGTTACTCAGTGCAATCACTCTAACTCAGTAAGAATGATTACAACATTACAGCCGACATCAGGTTTGGGCTATTATCTTTGGAGGCCGTCTCAAGAACCAACCTACAATGTTATAAACATTGTAGATGCCAACCAACATCTTATTATAGTAAGTTACAGTTTTGTCCTAAACTTATCTTATGCTCTAGCTTCTGGGGGGTGGAAAATCAGCTTTCGTTATTGCACAGAAAAGCTAGAGAGACGGCTCCATATGCACAGATTCAGGTTACCAAAGATTTATAATTTTTGAAGCACGTGTTGATCTGTTTCATTTTTAAAGGAGATTTGCAGCAAAAGTCATGTTCCAATATAACTTTTCCTCTACAGGATATTTTGAAGTTGCCATTCCAACCACACATACCAAAAACAGTTTCTAGAAACTGCTGGAAAAGATTCTAGAAAATCGAATTCATATCATAACAAGGCAGCTATTTATTTTAATATTTTTTAAAATAAAAACGTGGTCATACATTTACAATGAAAATCTGCCTAAACTATTCTGAAGGCAATCTTATTTCACACACAGCATTGTATGTACACTGAATAACAGAACTGGTTTTTCTTGAACTTTCTAAGCAAAAACTGAAACTAGACTCGAACCGATATTCACTTCCCTTATTGTCCCTATTGGCTATTCTATTGCAGAATTCTACCGGCAGGCCACACTTCTTGAAATATATTTGTGCCTGCACGTATTATTGATTTAGTCCACAGTTCCCTTCACAGACAAGCTGGTATGCCTTTGCTTGGATGAACCACAGAAGCAGGATGATATCGTCCCTTTTTTCTCATGAGCAAGAAACCACTTTTATTAAAGAAAGGCTTGACTACAGTCTTCTTCAAGCTCCGGGGAGGGTCTTCTCACAAGCCGGAGGCAAAGCGGGGCTTTGCTGAGGCTGTTCAGCAAACAACACTTTATGACAAATTTATGTGGCTGGATGGAAGGCAAAATATCTATACTAGTTATGTTACTTTTATAACAGAAATACACCACTATTAGACCAAGAAATGTGGACTAAACTAGGAAACTTACAAATCTCTTGGCTATAACTCCATCAAATCCACACTTTTTTTTTTTGGCTAACCTAATTACCAGTAAGGCAGCCACAAGATTACTAGCCCATCTGAAAGATTTGTAATATGGACAAGTCCAAGGCCCAGGTATAATACAGTGGTACCTCGGGTTACATACGCTTCAGGTTACAGATGCTATAGGTTACAGACTTCGCTAACCCAGAAATAGTACCTCAGGTTAAGAACTTTGCTTCAGGATGAGAACAGAAATCGTGCTCTGGCAGCACGGCGGCAGCAGGAGGCCCCATTAGCTAAAGTGGTGCTTCAGGTTAAGAACAGTTTCAGGTTAAGAACAGACCTCCGGAACGAATTAAGTACTTAATCCGAGGTACCACTGTATTCGCAATCTATAAAATTATACTCAGTGTATAAGAGAGTTCACTCAACCCTATACATCAACTTGAATGAGGTTTTGGCTATGAACATGACCCAGATCAATGGAACAGACTTTGGACAAAAAAAAAACCCTTCAGCAATTGAAAATTAACCCTAATACTCATATATAGGTGGTACCCCTAGGAAGCTAGCCATGAACCACCTTGGTGACTCACCACATTGCTGAAGGGGCTGTTCCAGACCTAGCACACATCTCCACATGTGGCAGGAATGTACAAAACTCCAGCCTTTCTGGAATTTGTAATTCCAAGAAATAGTGAAACAACTGGAAGTCAAACCATAATTAGCTTTATCAAATATATTTCAAGACAACAACCTAGATTTACACAGTGTAGAATTAATAAGCCATTTATTACAAGCATTGTGACACACCATAAGCTGACACTGGAAAGACCTTTTGGCACAACAATAAACAATTGGCACAAAACAGTTTAGGAAACAGCATTCCTTGAGAGATCAACAAATAAACTATGGTGGAGACATGAACGGATCAAGAAAGATGGCTTTACTCCAGTGTGGTTTAATTTTATAATGTGTGCCAGTATTCCAAAAAAAGGAACAATCCCCCCATCAGCATTTGGCTCAAACTGATTGATCTAAATTTAAATTTAAATTATTATCTTCATTTGAACCATACGTTTTAGATATTACTGCAAATTTATTGTGCTATTTTTGTGCTATACAAACGACATGAGAAGATTTGGTCTGTTTATTTGCATCATTTATTACTCATATGATCCTTGCTCATAAAACCCAATAAAAAGGTTATTCAAAAATAAAGGCCATATCTACACAGAATCACATAAGTCATTTTAATTTAGCACATTAGCAACCCAAGTCTAAAAGCACTCCACTATGACCTTCTGAAAAATCAAAGGCTTCTGACTTTAGGCCAAATGATTTAACAATTGTAAATGTCTCATGAGACAAGAGAGGTGAGAAAGGAGGAACTTGAAATTGGATCCAAGCCAAAGGTCAGGAATGTACTTATTCCCTCTTGGCTGCACACTTGTCCTGGCAGCATATAGGGAAGCACTGCTTTTTTTAATCCAATGTCAGAGCAGCAGCTTTTTGACACAATGCACATTATCTTTGATAACAGTTTTGAAATAACATTTTTGGTTCACTTTGCCTGGTGACACTTTCCACATTGTTGCAAATGAAGGATTTAAACAGGTATGTAAAAAAGCAGCTCAATTATTATAACTAGAGGCATTAATCAATTCCCTCACCATTATCCTTCTCCAGAAAACCAAGCGTACGTGATTTCACAACTTTAGGTGCTGTATATTTGAAGTTACACACACTTGGGTGACTTCCATTGCTGTCAGACTGCTTGCAGAATGGAAGGAGAAACTCAAGGTTGTTGGGGGGGGGGGGAAGAGAAGCAGCGAATTTCACAGCATCCACCAGTGTGATGCTGGATATTGCCCAATGGAATAAAGCCACTGTTTTCTATGTACAATCATCATGAGAGATGCCAAGTCACCAACTGAATCAAATCCAGCATGCTGCCTTACTGTGTATTAGCTTCATTATGCTCCTATCATAAATTAAAATTTGACTTAATATGAGTATCTTTACAGTTTTTGTCCATCAGCTCAGTGGGAAGAATATTTTGTACATCATAACCACTTAGTCATATATACCGGCAGCGACCATTTTGTGTGGGGATTCTGTTCCTGGTGCCCGCACATATTAGCCGAGTGCATTACACCCCTTTAGACGTCAGCAGAGCACCCAAAAGCCGGTTACGCCCCCATTCATCCCTCTTCCATGTCCAAAAGGACCCACACATTGGTGGATGCACCTAAAATGGCCACCACTTGTACTTTAATACAGTCCTGTGAGACATAAGCCATATAAATTCACAAATCAGGGAGTCCTATTTCTTTAATGTCGCATTTATAATAAAACATTGTGCTAATTTAATACATGATATTGTGCTAAGTGAACAGTGTACAAACTGACATATACTATGATGTCATATATTTAACTCAATAAATTTAGATTAGTGTTAACTCATTAAAAAAAAACCCTTTTAGAACCATTTACTGGTTATGAATAGTAGGCTACATTCTCACAAGTTTATGTAAGCACTGATAAGTGATGCATACATAATATAATTATACTAGTCTTGTACAGTATTAAATTACATTTTAATCACTTTCCCCTCAATACCCATTTGATACAAAGAAATCACAATTTCAATTGAGGAAAGGCTGAATTTTACGGCTATGGATTCAACCAGTGAAGTTCCAAACTATTTCTAAATGTATCAAAAACAACAAACTATTTTTTTATATACTGTAGGTAACATGCAAATATTCTTCATAACTTTCAAATGACTATCTAAGTTTCTAGAAGTATCCAAAATTCACCTTGTTTAGTTACAAAGGGATTTCAACCCTGTAAATACAGTATATAGAAATTTACTTGGCAGTCAGTCCCTTAGGGCTTCTGTCTGTGTTGACACACACAGGAATGCACTGTAAATATGTCATATTTTAAAGAGCCAAACCTCTGAACATATATTTATCACTTCCGTTAGCATCTTAAGACTTTGTATTGACAGTTAACATACCACAAACTCAAATAATGAAGGCATGTTTTAAAGTGCCTTCCCTGTGTGCTGTGTACTAAAATGAAACTTGGTGGAATGACTCAGAATATTGCTAGCTGGAAATTCTGCATGTCTCTATCTTCATTAAATGAGTCAGTAATCGTCCAGTCCCCTCTTGTATGTGGGATACATATAACTGGCTATTTAGATGGTATGCTTGTCTAGTATTCCAGCTGCAGCGCTGAGACACAACTGACAAATCTCTATAAATCATATTTAATAAGCAACATCTCAAGTGAACTTTTGTTGTCGTTTTCACAGACTTCTCCACATTTTTAAGCTAGGCAGGAGGATGTGTGCAATAGCAGAAACTAACATCCTCAAACTGCCTCCAAACAAAGAAGGTAAGCAAAACATTTCACTGCATACACAGAGAGAGCTGAAATGTGTTCAGCTGTGTACAGAACAGAAGTACAGGCATAATCTTGGAGATACTGTGGGTTCAAGTTCCAGACCACCACAATATCGCAAAATGCAAGTCACACACATTTTCTGGTTTCCCAGTACATATAAAAGTTATGTTTATACTACACTGTAGTCTATTAAGTGCGCAATAACATCATGTACTTTTAATGCTTAAAAAATGTGAACCATCATCTAAGCCTTCAGCAAGTTGTAATCTTCTGGCTGATGGAGGGTACTGCCTTGATATTGGTAGCTGCTGACTGATCAGACACCTGCATCCTCATAAGGAATAGCTGGGCAGGCTCCTGTAGCCTCGTCTCCAATCCACCACCAGCACCAGCAGCTCCTCCAGTGCTTCAATTTGTAAAAAAAAAAAGTACTATCTATGATGCGCAATAAAACTATGCACAATAAAGTGAGGTATGCCACTATATTTATCTCATGAGCCAAGTTGTGCATATGGACCAAGTGTACTATCAGTTCTGTTTCATTAAGTAAATTCAAGTAAAAATCCCTGTTAAGGCACAAACCACCCTTAATGTTATTAGCAGCCAAATATCATCAACACTTGATAGCTGTGTATAATGAGAGGTTGTTGTTTAGGTCCAGTAACTGCATGTGGTAGTATTCCCATTAGGCCTGAAGTAATTACAAGAAATTTAAGTGAGAACAGAGGTTAAACAACCTTATACCCTCATGTTTATTCTTCATAACAAGGCAGAAATCAAGCTGTTGCTGTGTTTTATTTGCCCTGTGGTGTAAAAATATATACAGTCTTCACAAAACTTCCATCTTGCACCTACTAAAGAAGAATTTTAAAAGATCTTGGGTGGAAAGTGTTGAATGTATAACTAATATCAGTATACTGAACAATTCTGAGATTCATATTTTAAATGTACAGGGGTACCTTGGTTCTTGAACGCACAGTAATCCGTTACAGAAGTCCGTTAGACTTCCGAAATGTTTGAAAACCAAGGTGCGGCTTCTGATTGGCTGCAGGAGCTTCCTACACTCAAGTGGAAGCTGCGTTGGACATTTGGCTTCTGATAAACATTTGAAAACCGGAACACTGACTTTCGGTTTTGCGGTGTTCAGGAGCCGATTTGTTCATAACTAAGCCGTTTGAGAACCAGGTTTCCACTGTATTCAGCTGAAAACCTTTCTACATTCAAGTATGTGTCATCTTTATTCACCTATATTTTAGCAGATGACAATGCAATTCCCCAGTTGTATCAGATGGAGAAGGATAGGTCTGTCTTACTCCAGACAGTAAGAGTTCCTTTGCAATTCCCCATTTTAAATGATAATGTATTAATGTCAATATTATGCCTCCTGAAACTTTGGAAATATAATATAACAACAACAACAACAACAACAACAACAACGCACTCTAAAGGATCAAGCATCTTAGCAGGGTCATAAGATTGCTCTACTGGGATAAAATTATACACACACACATTCTGGAGTAAATCCTACTGAAGTCAATAAGACCTGCTTCTACCTAGTAAAGGTAAAGGTACCCCTAACCATTAGGTCCAGTCGTGACCGGCTCTGGGGTTGCAGCGCTCATTTCGCTTTATTGGCCGAGGGAGCTGGCGTACAGCTTCCGAGTCATGTGGCCAGCATGACTAGGCCGCTTCTGGCGAACCAGAGCAGCGCACGGAAATGCTGTTTACCTTCCCGCCGGAGCGGTACCTATTTATCTACTTGCACTTTGAAGTGCTTTCGAACTGCTAGGTTGGCAGGAGCAGGGACCGAGCAACGGGAGCTCAGCCCGTCGCGGGGATTCGAACCGCCGACCTTCTGATTGGCAAGTCCTAGGCTCTGTGGTTTAACCCATAGCGCCACCCGCGTCCTTACCTAAGGACCCGCTTCTACCTAAACCTGCACAAAATCAGAATCCAAGCCCCTGCATCCCAAAAAAGAGAAGTCTCATGGTATTGGTGGCATTATTTATCATTCACTCCTCACATTATATTTAACAATTATTTGACCTTTATACCGCCCAACAGTTTTGAAAAAGCATAGCAGACTATTAATCTATATTTCTGTGGATTATTGTTATTTTAATGGTTTGGAGTAAATCCTATTAATCTTGTTGGCAAAAATTCCCCAGAGTGCTTTCCCGAAGGGCTTTGAAACGAGAAAGAACTTTGTATTGACTAAAAGCAAACTAGTTATAAAACCCAGCATTTTGTTTCATGAGATCTTCACCCACCTCTGCAAATCTAATTTAAGGCAAGGAAACACGGGGGGGGGGGGGAGGAAAGGGGAAATGCCAACTGTCTTGTGTTGAAGTACAATACCTCATGTGCTTTCTCCCATTTACAGATTGAAAGCTATAATATAATATAATATAATATAATATAATATAATATAATATAATATAATATAATATCATATCATATCATATCATATCATATCATAATATAATATAATATAATATAATATAATATAATATAATATAATATAATATAATATAATATAATATAATATAATATAATATAATATATTTATACCTAGTCCATCTGGCTGGGTTTCCCCAGCCACTCTGGGTGGCTTTCCCTCAAAATGGCTGCTTTTCTCTTATATTACACCCTTGGGGAATGGTCAAAACTCAGTGGTAAAGGGGATCTGCCTTACATGCAGAAGGTTCTGGGCACAATTCTCACATCTCCAGGTAGTGTTAGGATAGACTGCCTGAAACCCTAGAAAGCTGTTGCTAGTCAGCGTATAGAACCCTGAACTAGACAGTCAAACCAATAGTCTGACTCTGCATAAAGTAGCTTCCTATGTTCCACACTGATGTTAGTAACTCAGACATATAAACTAATCACCAAACGGCACCTTAAATCTAGGTTATGGTCACTACAATGGAATGCCTAGGCATTAGGGTTTTTTTGCAATAACATTTTATTATTACTACTACAGTACTACTATTCATTTCATTTCTATACCATTTATATTTTAAAGAAAAAATTTCAAAGTAGTTTACAACACATTAAAATATCAAATAAAAAATTCAGAATAAAACAAATTCTGGAAAATTTTGCTTTCCCCATTTATTCACCTACTTAATTTATATAGCTGCCCCATAGCAGAAGTTCTCTAGGAACCCAGTGTGGTATAGTGGTGATGAGTATCAGACTAGGACCTGAGAGACCAGGGTTCGTATCCCCATTCAAGTCATGAAGCTCATTGGGTGACCTTGGGCCAAGCACAGCCTCTTAACTTACCTCACAAGGTCATGGTAGGGTTTAACTATGGGGGGAGGGATGAACCATGCACTCATTGGGAAAAAAGGTGGGATATAAATGCAATAAATTAGCTCTTCTGTTTACCTGCTTAAGAAAGCTGAAGGGAACAGCCACATGGAAATGTCAGTTGTCAAACTGGCATCTGAAAATCTCCATGTTGTTGCAACTAGACCAGCACAAGTTGCAAAACGCACCTGGTGAATTTTTTTTTTAGTAATTTTTATTGAGTTTCCCACTAAATCATATTCACATTTTATTACATAATTCTATAACTTAATATATTACTATGTAAGAGCATCAACCTCCTTCCCTCCTTCTTCCACATAACTTTCCATATTCTTTGCATTTCTATAAGCACTTATTTACCCTTTGTCAAATTATAATATTTCACCTTATTATCGGTAAATCAGTTCCTTATATTTACATTACAAAACATTTCAATTCAAGCCTACAAACATTTTCAAATGTTTACAATTTTCTTTCATATAAAATATAAATTTGTTCCTGTCCTTTTGAAACAGTTCGTCACGCTGATTCCGGATCTTCCCCATCAATTTGGCCATCTCTACATACTCCATCATCTTGACCTGCCAATCTTCCAGGCGAATTTCTAACACTGAGCACAGCACATTATAATTGCTACAATAGGCAGAAAAACCATTACAGTAGTGCCCCGCAAGACGAACGCCTCGCAAGACAAAAAACTCGCTAGACGAAAGGTTTTTTCGTCCGCGATTTGCCTCGCAAGACGAATTCCCCTATGGGCTTGCTTCGCAAAACGAAGCTTGCCCCGGGGACAGCGGGTCTTCTCTTTTGAAGCAAGGGGCGGCGGGGAGATCGCTTCTCCCCACCGCCCCTTGCTTCAAAAGAGGTCCGGGGGCAGCGGGAGCGCTTCCCGCTGCCCCCGGACCTCTTTTGAAGCAAGCTGCTGCGCTTCTCCCCGCAGCCGCTTGCTTCAAAAGAGGTCCGGGACCTCTTTTGAAGCAAGCGGCTGCGGAGAGAAGCGATCTCCTTGCAGCTGCTTGCTTCAAAACAGGTCCGCGACCTCTTTTGAAGCAAGCGGCTGCGGGGAGAAGCGATCTCCTTGCAGCCGCTTGCTTCAAAACAGGTCCGGGACCTCTTTTGAAGCAAGCGGCTGCGGAGAGAAGCGATCTCCATGCAGCCGCTTGCTTCAAAAGCTGCCCCCGATCTCTTTTGAAGCAAGCGGCTGCGGAGAGAAGCGATCTCCCTGCAGCCGCTTGCTTCAAAAGCTGCCCCCGATCTCTTTTGAAGCAAGCGGCTGCAGGGAGATCGCTTCTCTCCGCAGCCGCTTGCTTCAAAAGAGATCGGGGACAGCTTTTGAAGCAAGCGGCTGCAGGGAGATCGCTTCTCTCCGCAGCCGCTTGCTTCAAAAGAGATCCGGGACCTCTTTTGAAGCAAGCGGCTGCGGAGAGAAGCGATCTCCCTGCAGCCGCTTGCTTCAAAAGAGGTCCCGGTTACACCTGCCCCCACCGCCGAGCTTCGGAGCGGTGCTGCGAAGCCGGGCGGGGGGCAGGAACACCTGCCCCAGCCACCCCGCTTCGGAACGCTGCCCCGAAGCAGGGTGGGGGGGCGGGAACACCTGCCCCCACCGCCGAGCTTCGGAGCGGTGCTGCGAAGCCGGGCGGGGGGGCAGGAACACCTGCCCCAGCCACCCCGCTTCGGAACGCTGCCCCGAAGCAGGGTGGGGGGGCGGGAACACCTGCCCCCACCGCCGAGCTTCGGAGCGGTGCTGCGAAGCCGGGCGGGGGGGCAGGAACACCTGCCCCAGCCACCCCGCTTCGGAACGCTGCCCCGAAGCAGGGTGGGGGGGCGGGAACACCTGCCCCCACCGCCGAGCTTCGGAGCGGTGCTGCGAAGCCGGGCGGGGGGGCAGGAACACCTGCCCCAGCCACCCCGCTTCGGAACGCTGCCCCGAAGCAGGGTGGGGGGGCGGGAACACCTGCCCCCACCGCCGAGCTTCGGAGCGGTGCTGCGAAGCCGGGCGGGGGGGCGGGAACACCTGCCCCAGCCACCCCGCTTCGGAACGCTGCCCCGAAGCAGGGTGGGGGGCGGGAACATCTGCCCCCACCACCGGGCTTCGGAGCGGTGCTGCGAAGCCGGGCGGGGGGGCGGGAACACCTGCCCCAGCCACCCCGCTTCTGAACGCTGCCCCGAAGCAGGGTGGGGGGGGAACACCTTCTGAAGGCGGGTGGGGGGCGAAAGTCTTTGTCCCCCCTGCCTGCCTTCCCAGGGGCTTTTAAATCGCCCCAGACAGCGGAGGAGTCCTCCGCTGTCCCGGGATGATTTTAAAATGCCGCCCGCCAGCATTTTAAGATTGCCCGGACAGCGGAGAAGTCCTCCGCTGTCCCGGGGTTTTTTAAAATGCTGGGGGTGGGAAGAAAAGCCCTTGTCCCCCCCCCCCAGCCTTCAGAAGAGGTCCGGGGACAGACTGTCCCCGGACCTGGTCTGAAGGCGGTTTCCCTAGGAACGCATTAATTGATTTTCAATGCATTCCTATGGGAAATCGTGCATCGCAAGACGAAAAAACCGCAAGACGAAGAGAATTGCGGAACGAATTAATTTCGTCTTGCGAGGCACCACTGTAAGTGGTCCACCAAGACCCTCATCAACTTTCAAGAGGCCCAATGATGGGGAAAATTGGGAACCACTGTCCTTTGAGAGTGTTAATCAATGTGCAGATGAGGATAATCCAGTAGACACTGTGTACTTGGACTACAAGTCCCATCATCCCTGACCATTTCCATGCTGGCTGGGGCTGATGAGACTTGCAACATCAGAGGGACCAAAAGTTCCCCATCCCTGGGCCTGTATCAAATAAGAATGGCTTCTAGGTAACCAAGTAAGAAAAAACTTGTCTTAGCAACTTGAATAATAAAGCGGGAGAGCTGATGGGATGCTCTGCTGTTCAACGCGCCTTCCATCAGCAGAGGGGTATTAATTGGCTACAGCCCCAAGATTCGAGAAGCACAGTTTTAGAGGATGTTATTTGTATCCTGGCTTTGGTCAAATCTATTTTCACAACCTGCCAACCTAGAAGTTCGAAAGCACAAAGTGCAAGTAGATAAATAGGTACCACTCTGGCGGGAAGGTAAACGGCGTTTCTGTGCACTGCTCTGGTTCGCCAGAAGCGGCTTAGTCATGCTGGCCACATGACCCGGAAGCTGTACGCCGGCTCCCTCGGCCAATAAAGCGAGATGAGTGCCGCAACTCCAGAGTCGGTCACGACTGGACCTAATGGTCAGGGGTCCCTTTAACTTTATTTTCACATCCCAACCATTTTGAAAGACAACTTTGTAGAGAAAACGCTATCCCTATGCAGCTGTTGCCACACAATTATAATACCACTAAGCAAACTTCAGATAATACTGCAGTGAGTATGAATGGTGGCAAACTGTGACAGTTACTCACTGCATTTGCCACAACAGAAAGGTAACATAATATAGCCTCATAACAAGCTGGAAATTTTCATTTGAACCATTAATGATTTCTGACTAAAATAAGACTCCATCAAGGAACAGGAGATGCATTAAAGAGGTTTTCCATAAGCAGTTGGAATAGCACAATACATAGTCCTATTCTGGTAGGCATCATGGCATGCGAAGCAAGAACATATTATTATTTAGGCTGTGATCATGGTCGTCGTTCAGTCGTCTTAGTCATGCTCAACTCTCCGTGACTCCATGAACCAGAGCATGCCTGGTGTTCATGGCAAAATACTGGAGTGGGTTGCCAGTTCCTTCTCCATTAGGCTGTGATACAAAGCAGCAAAGTCCATTTAACTCAGTGGTGCTTACTTTCAATACACTGTTCTTAGGATCAAGGAATTAAGCTTGAAATTTCTGTAGCTTTCTTTACATTCCTGATAACATGTCATGGCAGGCAGTTTGGGAGAACAGTCAAAAGTTCAGTAGTTAAAGCGAAGGGAAAGGAGAACTGCCAAAAACACACACCCAGAATTACATTGTATGAAAACTGCTTTTCCCTAAACTGGACAGTAACTTTGGCCTTTTCAACTTACCCAACTTTACTGTGACCCGTACTGAATCACACCAGACAGGTTAAGATTTAACAAGCGAAGTTGCTCACAATGATAAATCTGGAATGCTGCCCGTCTGCAAGGCCATGTTCAGTTGCTGAGTAATATACATTTATTTCCTTTATATTTCACCATGTAAAGGTTTTGCAAAAGATGGTGTGTGTTGCCATTACAAGTAAGTTTGTCCAAGGCCTCTGCACTCTGGGCTTTTCAAATGCAGGTTACACACCCCATAGACAACAGACAACCATTTTCCTCACTGAGCCACAATTCCAGAGTAGTGTAACTCTGGGAACTGTAGTTCTGTAACATGAATATGGGTCTCTCCTAACAACTCTTACAAACTACACTTCCCAAGATTCTTTGGGGGTAGCCATGACAGCTATAGTGATATAGGATGGCAACACAACAGGCCTTTTCTGTGTCTCCCCATTTGTGGACTGCTCTCCCCAGGGAGGCTCGCCTGGCGCTTTTATTACATATTTTTAGGTGCCAGGTGAAAATGATCCTCTACAACCAGGACTTTAGTGGATTAAACAATCTATGGCTTTGGAAATGTGTTTGTAGGTTGGTTTTGTTGTTGTTGTTGTTATGTTCTGCATCTTGTGGGAGCTTTTTGCGGGGTGGGTTATGTTGCAATCTTCAGATGAAGGGCCATATACAACTTTAATAAATAATTATAATAATTATAATAATAGTGTTTGAAATATATAGTACAGAAAGAGCCTGACAGTGATCATTAAAGTAACACAAAGGTCCCCAAAAGGAGTGTGGAGTGGGTGGAATGTCAAGCTGGCTGCCTCCTGAACTAGTCATATGATTGCTTTGTCAGGTAGCCAGCTGCAGTAATGTACCCAACTGACATTTTTGGCATATTGCTCCTGCAAGGGAATTCAGATCACAACTGGAAGTTCCAAGAGGAAGCCTTAGGGATTTCTACATAGTAAATATTGAGGATTAGAGTGGAAGTCCACAGAAAGCACAGGCAAGACAATGGGTGATGAAAACGGTAAGGACAGTGGCTGGCACAGAGGAAATAACTCTGAAATATAAATACCTCTGCACAAGCATAGCAAAGTTTTTACTTTTCAAGATAGTCCTGTTATTGAAAAAAATAAGACACTTAAGACTGGAAGCCCCAGCCATATGAAGTACTGCAAAGAACCAGCAACACATATTCAAACTGCACTTGCAAGAAAAACAAAATCTAAGAAGTTGTAGTAGCATGAGAAAGCAAGGCAATCAGAACAGCACAGTAGGTATTTGTGCTTTCAACAACTTAGATTGACCTTGTTTGACACGGCACTAAACCATGACTTAGTGCTACATGAATGAGCTGTAGGAAACCTCAGGCTCATAGTCTCACCCATCCCTCAACAAGCATGCTTTAGACCGGCCTACATGTCAAATACTAGAAAGTCCTGAAACCTTGTCACAAAGTTTTCTGCATCAAGTAATGATCTCAGATTTACTGTGATAACAACACAAGAATGTCCTGGGAAATCATTAAATCTAGATAACGATAATGCATTCAAAGGCTCAGTTATCATTATTTGAAAGCCAGGTGGCAGAGTAAATGCACAATTTTAAAAGCTGCGGCTATTCAATGCAACTGGTTCATGACCTTTAATATTCCTATTAATTAAATGCATGACCGCTTAGGAACAAGTTTACAAATACTAAGCTCTTGAAAATATATATATTTTTAGACAGAAAGTAGACAACAACATCTAAACACAATCACGTGTCAATTAGTGGAGAACAGCATCATTTATGGATGTCATTATTACTAGTTTCCTTAATCAAGCATGCACCAAGGCACTGGAAACAAGTGATCAGTAAACAACTTCAAGTCAAACAACATTCTACCAGCCAAGAATTGTGATCTGCCAAGTGCTTCACAACTTGCCTTTCTGTACTATAGTTTCAAATAGACAGCAAAAACAGGTGTTTTGTCAAGACTCTGATATACCACCCTACATGGCTCACTGCTTAGGTCACAGACTTCACACAGGCCAGCCAGTCTGTGTCAAATCAGACTACAGGTAACTCTTCCCACCCCCCAGTTTCACAAAATTAAAGAAAGCAGTTAAGCAAGCCTATGTTCATCAATACATTTTTTAAAAGGCATACTGTGGTTTTAGAAGCTCATTTGCTGAAACAGCTTTTCTATGCCTGCTTCACCCCCACAGTTATGTGCCTAGAATAATAAAGTGACTTAGCTCACATGATTTCCAAAAAACTTATTTAACTATTGTTCCCCTTATCTCTAATCTCCAGTCATACAATATACCCAAAGAAAGAAATTAAGAATCAATTTTATCAAAATAAATCATAGTGTCATGTACATGTTTACTCATAACCAAGGCCAACTCTGATAGCTATGAATCAGGTTACAGCCTAAACATGTAAGGACCCTTCACTCACACACAAGCTTTCTTTTCACCCAGCCAAACTTATTTGATGGTAATGATGCTTAAGCTTGTGCCTTAAGATTCATTAAGCATCAAACTGCTGAAAGTAAAACTTCAAGCTTATTTTAAAAGTTGTAATGAAGAACTTCACTAAAATGTATCCATGTGATGACCTTATACGCGCCAGAATCAAGATTCGGAAAGCCAGCCAGAAGTCAGTTTTTAGGCACCCATTCTGAGGGAATGGGAGACAGGGCCACACAACCTGTTGAGGATCTAGGAATGAATTTACATGTTTAACAGAATCCTTTTAGTGTCTCCCACAAAACCCTAGAAACATCAAAGTTTCATACTCAAACCTTAGAAAAATAATTTGGACTGCAGGAGTCTGATCACCAGTTCACTTGTATACATGCAAACTTCACATCAGCCTTCACAAACCTAGTGTCCTGGGTTGGGAAAGTCTTCCATACATGGACTCATTGCATCTCTCACCACTATTTGCAGCTCCCCTCTGCTCTCTAAGCCAGTATATCTGCTAGCGGAGGTTCATGCTGCATGCAACTGATGAAATAATATGCATGCATTTTTAAACAACTAACCTGTATATTCTTTGATGAACTACAGGTACTATAAATTATTCCTAGATCACATATTACTTTGCTGTAATTCATACTGGCTTCAAGGAAGGAAAACAATTGTGTAAATGGGATCATTCCTTGCTCATAAAATGTTTGGGAAATGTGCATCAGATGTCTAGTTCCAGGAAAATCCAAAACAAATATAGTTTATATAAAAGTGCAAGAAATGAGGAAAGAAAGAAAAAAATCACTCTAAGCATGATTTCCGAAAAGAGCCTTACTTTGATCAAAACAGCCATCTCTATGGTAAGCGGAAACTCTTTTCCCTCTTAGCCAAAAAGATAAAGGCGATTAAGCTGGAATTATTTCCCAGTGACCTATATAATTTTGTCAGCTTGCCAGTTACTATTAGTGCAGGCCATCTAGGGATGGAATGGCAATAACCACAACCTAACCCTTTTCTGGGGGCAATGGGAAAGGGTCGATCCAATCAATTTTAAAACAGAACAGTGCTGTAATTATTAGCAGCGATGTGAAGTAAACAAAGTTTGCTGTAACGTGTTGCTACCTTCCTCTAGCTAAGAAAGTCGCTTCCTTGTTCGCCCCTCCCACAGCAGCAGCATCCATTCCCCAGCAGGGAGAGGATTAAGTTTGTTAACTCAAGAGAAAGACCGGTTTCGTCTGGGCAGAGTTTGACAGAGAGGGAAGACTTTTGAGTCATCTGCCGCTCGCGTTCTTACAAAACCCGAGGCAAGCAGCACCCAACCCTCCCTCCTGCATTTGCAAATTGCAATGCTTTGTGCGGGCGCCTCTTGCAACCAGGCACGCTGACAATTCACTGGGGGAGGGAGGGAGAGAAAACTCCCGGGTTCCAAACGTTTTCCGAGAAGCAACAAGTGTTTCAGAAATACTTTCAGGCGCGGGAGGAGGTGGTGAGGGAGAAACCCGACAAAGGCGGGAAGACCTCACAAACCTCTCCAGACTTTCTTTTCTTTTCCTCCTCCCTTTTCAAGCTTTGCAACAGGCGCGCCCCTCCTCCTCCTCCTCCTCCTCCTCCTCCTCCGCTGAAACCTGAACTGGCCCATCACCTCTGAGAGGCACAAGAAAACGCCGCACGCAAGCAAGCGCAGCACCCGGCTCCTTCCTAGGCCGCAGTGGTAATTCGAGGTCAAAACGGCGTCATTCCCGGGGGTCGCGACCCACTCCCCATGGGAGCAAAGCATCCTCCAGCCCGGCGCGACCCCTCAGTCCGGAGTGAAGAAACGCGACACTCCCCTGAAGAGGAAAATTCCTCTCGGGAGAAACACGTGGGTGGGTGAGCCGCTGCCACACCAGATTAACACTAAAGAATTAAAAGGAGCGAAGGAATACCTGGGCGGCCTCGAGCGCCTCCTCGGCGGTTGTTTTGCTCGGCGGTGCTGCTTTATCTAGAGTAGTGAGCCTCCCATGTCCGGAGAGCAGAAAGTTTTCTCCTCGGCGAGGCGCGAACCGCCCGCTTCCCCCCGACGCGCACACGCTCCCCCGAGCGGGTTCCCTGGGAGTTGGCTCAGCCGCGCGCAATCCTCTGGGCGCCGCTGCGCTGCTGCCTCTGGGGAGAGAGGGGGGAGGCGCTGCTAACAACAACAACAGCTCCAGCAGCAGCAGCAGGTAAATCCCTCCCTTGCGCTGGAGCAGCCGGCTTTGAGCAATAATCCTCCAAGCACTGAGGGAAGGGCGGGGGAGAAGGAGAGGCTGCTCCGCCGAGTCCCTGCCAGCCCCTCTCCAGAAAACAGAGTTGGAACAACAGCAGTTTGACTGCGGGCGGGCGGCGCAGAAATGGAGAAACTGGGCGGGCGGCGGGGTGCGTAACGAGGCAGCCAGCGCGGGCTGCAAGCGGGCCTCGGTTTTTGGGGCGTGTGAGTCACGAGGAAGAAAGAGCTGGAACATGTAACGTGAGTGTCTTCACGCACCTCTGGGGCTTAACTTCCTGAGCCTTGATTTCCACCCGGTTTTAAGGACCTGGCCTCTGCGGAGTCCCATCATGAGCTGCCTGCTCGCTCTGTTTAGGGATGGGCGCCGAGCTGCCCTGAACTCTGGCGCAAACGAAGCGCCTTTCTCCTGACGCCTCGGAGCAAGGAGGAGGTGGAGACCTCTCTGTTGTTGCCCCTTCGCTCGCTTAATATTTCTGGTTCCTTCTAAGTCTGCAAAATGTCAAGGAAGTTCAGGGAGGAGTATCGTCGCTACAATAAAAACTCGCACATGGGATCCAGTTGGACTGCCAATGCCAGCTGAAATTCGGTCACTAAGGGGCAACCGAAAGGAGTAAGAAAAAGGGAAAAGAAAAAAGAATCAGCTTTAGTGGTTTAATATAATATGATTCAACAAGTAACTGCGTAGAGCAGGCACCCCCAAACTCGGCCCTCCAGATGTTTTTGGACTACAACGCCCATCATCCCTAACTAACAGGACCAGTGGTCAGGGATGATGGGAATTGTCCCAAAACATCTGGAGGGCCGAGTTTGGGGATGCCTGGTGTAGAGCATAGGATACAATTCAGGCAAAATTAGGAGCTTTCAAGTACGACGTAAATCCCCTGGCAGGATTATGTCTACAGAGTTATCAGCTGTTCATGTGTATGATCCAGAAGTCCTGTGAGGTAGGTGGGACAAGGGTCTTTCCTTGCTCACCAGAAATAATGAGAAAAGCAAAGCGGGATTCCTACAGCTAACGAAAGTAGCAGGGACAGCTAAGAAGGCAAGCGTAGACTTTCCCTTTTTGTCTCAAGCAGTAACGAAAGGTTAAGAGCATAAGAAAAGTCCTGGTGGATCAGACCAGAGGCCCATCTCCAGGATCCTGTTCTTACAGTGGCTAACCAGATTCCTATGGGAAGGCTGTAGGCAGCACAAGTAGCTGTTGCTAGACTTGTTCCTCCATTAATTTGTCTCATCCTCTTTAAACACCATCCAAGTAGGTGACCATCATTTTACATTCTGTGGGAGCAATTTCAATAGTTTAGCTTGGTATTGTGTGAAGAAGTTTATTTGGTCTGTCCTGAATCTTCCCACAGCCACCTTTGTTGGATGGACCCAATTTCTACTATTAGAAGTGCCATGGGGGAGGTAGAACAAGCCCCCACAAATTTTCAAGTAGGACTGGGTCTCCTCAATATTCTGCGGCCTGCAGCGGGCCCTATTGGGCTTTCCCATAGCTGTAGTTTACCTGTGGCCACAACAGGTTTCACAGGGCCTACCTGCAACCATCCCCGCCAGGGCTTCCCGCAGCTGCAGTGGCCCCCGCCAAGCCTACTTGCATCTGCAGCAGACTCTGCCGGGCCTTGCCATAGTGGACACCGCCAGGCCTCCTACCACTGCATGTGTCTAGTTTTGTGTGAGAGAAAAGCCTCTTAATATCCTACCCTGTATATTCATGCCATGCATGAACTTATAAACATCTATCATACCCCTCCTTATTGGCCTTTTTTCTAAACTATCAAGCCCCTAATGCAGTGGTATCTCGGTTTTTGAACGTCTCCGTTGATGAACATTTCAGTTTTCGAACAACGTAAACCCGGAGGTAAATGGTTTGGTTTTCAAACACGCCTCAGAAGTTGAACATGCCATGCGGCTTCCGTATTGAGTTTTCCATTTTCGAACGTTTCAGAACTCGGTCTTCTGGAACAGATTATGTTCGAAAACAAAGGTACCACTGTATAGTGAAAATGTGCAGGTCACCCAATACTGAATAGCAATTGCTCCCTTGCTGTAACCTGCCCTGGGACATTATGGTGAAGGACAGGCAAGAAATCTAATACATAATAATGATGATGTTCGTAATCATAGACATTTCAGGGTGTCTCAGCTGCTGGAAGTATTTGAGCATGGATTTGCATAGAAGGTTTAATGAAGTAAAATGTAAAAATAAGCTTATTTTTTAGAAAACCAGGGTCACTTGGCATTCAAATGCACAAGAAAAGAAGAAGCAGAATCCTGTGAATATTTCCTCAGAAATAAGTCCCATAGTAAGCAAGTGCATAGGATTATAACTTCTAAATTTGGTTAAAAACAAATTTTCTTTGTCCCAGGATGAGGTAAAAGAGACAAACATAGTTGCCTAACATTGTTTATTTATTTATTTATTTATTTATACATACATACATACCCCGCCATCTGGCTTGGTTCCCCAGCCACTCTGGGCAGCTTCTAGCAAAATAATAAAATACAATAATTCATCAAATATTAAAAGCTTCCCTAAACAGGGCTGCCTTCAGGTGTCTTCTTAAAGTCAGATAGTTGTTTATTTCTTTGACATCTGGTGGGAGGGCATTCCACAGGGCACGCGCCATTACCAAGAAGGCCCTCTGCCTGGTTCCCTGTAGCTTCGCTTCTCACAGTGAGGGAACCTCTAGAAGGCCCTCGGTGCTGGACCTCAGTGTCCAGGCAGAACGATGGGGGTGGAGACGCTCCTTCAGGTATACTGGGCCAAGGCCGTTTAGGGCTTTAAAGGTCAGCACCAACACTTTGAATTGTGCCCAGAAACATACTGGGAGCCAATGTAGGTCTTTCAAGAGTGGTGTTATGTGGTCTCGGTGGCCACTCCCAGTCACCAGTCTAGCTGCCACATTCTGGATTAGTTGTAGTTTCGATGTCACCTTCAAAGGTAGCCCCATGTAGAGCACATTGCAGTAGTCCAATGATTAATGGTTGATGTTGCTCTTTGATAAATGGAGCAAGGAAAATAGTTACCCTATATTAGCAAGCTCCATCTTCAATGGCGGACTTTGGGCCACCCCCTGCACTCTGCTTTACAGCATTGTTTTGGTGCCCCTGCAGCATGATGCCCCATGTGCAACCACACCAGTTGTGCTAACCTAAAACCTTCTCTGTCATCTTCATCTGAATTTTTGAGACTGGAGAATCTTCTATAGTTAGAAAACTTCCTAGTAACATGGACCAATCAGTGTCTCAGGCAGATGCTTTTGAAGCGAATTAGAGGGCATTATGCTAACACGATTTCTATTGCCCATGCTTTAAAAAGAACGTGTTGCAATGTCCGCCATGGGTGTGGCCAAGTGGGTGCAGGGGGAGCAGCTACTCCCCCATCAAGTAAAACAATAGAAATACTTAACTGACCAATCACATAGGTTCTGCCGCCCCAACAAAAGTCCTGGCTATGCCCATGATGTCAGCCAGAACTAGGAACGATATAATGACTAGTCTTGACTGCAATTAGAAAATTCCTGTGTTTGTAGACACTGAAGGTTAAAGGGAAACAATTAACTAGGCAGGGTGGGGAACTGAATCCAGAAGAAACGTGACACAGGCAAAGGTGTCATAAAAGATATCTTATGTCCTGTTTTGGATTAAACTACTTAACAAATCGTTCTTTTACAGTTCTGTAATGGCTCTTTTTTTCTTTTCTCAGGGTTTCAGTTATTGGGCTTATTTCCCTTTACTCTTTGTACACTTCTTCTTGGCAATCTGGTTTCTTTTTTTGACTCTCAGTATCCTACTGACTGAGGATGCGGGATGCAGGTGGCGTTGTGGGTTAAGCCACAGAGCCTAGGGCTTGCCGAACAGAAGGTCGGCGGTTCGAATCCCCATGACAGGGTGAGCTCCTGTTGCTCGGTCCCTGCTCCTGCCAACCTAGCAGTTCGAAAGCACGAAGTGCAAGTAGATAAATAGGTACCCACTCTGGTTGGAAGGTAAACAGTGTTTCCGTGTGCTGCTCTGTTCGCCAGAAGTGGCTTAGTCATGCTGGCCACATGACCCAGAAGCTGTACACCGGTTCCCTCGACCAATAAAGTGAGATGAGCGCCGCAACCCCAGAGATGTCCGCTACTGGACTTAATGTCAGGGGTCCCTTTACCTTTATCCTACTGACAATATCTAGCTCTTCACCCTTCCCACCCCCGTTTCCTCTTCTCCTGCTGTTTTTACCAATATGTCTAATCTATATCTGCCTGGATGTTGGATCATTATCTCAAATTTAATATCTAATATGTTTTCCACGGAGAGCAACTTATCTTCATAATATTGCTCCCTTCTTATTTATATTCCTCTATTCTTCCCAGGACCTACATTCATCTAACACTAATCTTTTTGGTAAACTGACACACCCTTACTCTGTTCCTTGTCTTTGTTCTTTCTTTAGTTATCTTGTGGATGGAATATTCAGGTGACAGATCCTCTCTTGTATTTTCCATCTTAATGCGTTGTTTCGATTTTCTGTTTCTTATTCTGAAGTTAATTATTGTATTTTTGTTCCTACTCTCCTTTCACTTTTTCCCAACTTGTTCAAAGTTTTCATTTCTCTTTAACTGCCCTCATGTTTAGATTCCAAGCCTGCAGGCAGGTTCTTGTGGGTTTATAATAATTATTATTTCTGTGTAGTCTCTAGCGCATATTAGACATTCTGTAAATTATAATAAATAATAATGTTCTTTCTCTAAAACTATTAAGACAATAGTAAGATATACATATTTTCCTTTATTTTTAATATTTTCATCCAGCAAACCTATGCTTTGAATATACATTTTCAAAATTATTAATATTATTATTAGTATTATTATTATTATGCAGGAGGCACTACAATTTACTTCTTTTGAGGAATTCCGAGGTCATAAACAGTCTTTTATGAATGCACAAATAGCTGTCAAGATGTCAGCTCACATATCCTGGATCAACTCATTTAAGAAAGATTTCCCATGACATGGCAAACTATGATCCACCTAAACATTTCACTTTTTATGTCTGTTCTGTTGTCCTTGGCCAGATTTTCCCCCATTTGGATTACAGCCCTATTTTAAGATGGGTGTACACTACACTAAGAAAATATTCACAATTGTATGACTCAGACCTGAGATCATCTGTGACATAAAGAGTTATTCATGCATTTTTTGTTATTTTGAGTAACAGCGTCTTCCTATATATGTCTATTCAGAAGTAATCCCTGTTAAGTTTGCTAGGACTTAGTCCTAGGTAAGTGTGTTTAGTAGTTTGTAGCCTAAGAATTATTCATTTATTCCAGTTAACTCTGGTTCTATCAAAAGTGCTTCTTGTTTCTCAAATATACTGCAGTTGTGCACTGTTTCTTTAAAGCTCATGCCCCTCACTGCTAGCGACATACAGCGGTACCTCAGGTTACATACGCTTCAGGTTACACACTCCGCTAACCCAGAAATAGTGCTTCGGGTTAAGAACTTTGCTTCAGGATAAGAACAGAAATTGGGCTCCGGCGGCGCAGCAGCAGCAGGAGGCCCCATTAGCTAAAGTGGTGCTTCTGGTTAAGAACAGTTTCAGGTTAAGAACAGACCTCCGGAACGAATTAAATACTTAACCTGAGGTACCACTGTACAACATAGATATTGGTATCTTTTGTTGTGTGAAAAAGTGCTAGAGGGGGTAATTTTTGGCTGCGAGGAAAAGGACTAAGAACCAACAAGACACACTGTTTCTGTGTTTCAGCTTGCAACTTTTCAAGTGTGTGTCTCATTTTGGAAGAAAATAGAACTGAGGGATTTTGTTACACATATCTGTGTATAATGTATTGTTTGCCCCTAAAGTGATCATCAATTGAACTGAAATAGGAGGAACTTTGGTTAAGTTACAGGCTCTTGATCCACAATTGAGAATAAAACTAAATAGCAATTTTAAAAGAAAGAAAGAAAAAGAAGCTGGCCTCTGAGGAATCAGTTACACAATGTACCTGAATCTGTGCCAGTCACCAGATTCCATGTGCTTTGTGTATACTGTATTTTCTTTCTTATATAAAAATGGCTCTGGGTTGTTTTCAAAATCTTGAGATTCCAACAATACACAATCAAATTGCTGATTCCAGCAGTGGGCGCAACTAGCATCTTATATGACCATGATAATATTAACTCTCACTGCTTTTGGGGGTGTTGAATGAAAAGAGTAAAGAACATGGCATGAGAATAAAAAGTAAAGTGTTACATATTTTGCCAATTTATAACTAGCAAGGACACACTAGGGAGTGGAGATCCCATATTTTTGTACTTGTTTTCTCTAAGCAAAGTATTTAAATCTGTCAATAATTATTTATTCTATGCCTTCACAGCTCTCAACCAAGCTGGCATTATTTGATGTGCTTTGGCTATGTGCTTAATAATGTGCTATGTAATTGGCTTTCTGCCTGATGGTTGTTTTAAGGGCACAGTAGAGCCTGTGAGCTCCCGTTGTTCAGTCCTAGCTCCTGCCAACCTAGCAGTTCAAAAGCACATCAAAAGGGCAAGTACCGGTAGATAAATAGGTACTGCTCTGGCGGGAAGGTAAACTGCGTTTCCGTGTGCTGCTCTGGCCACATGACCCTGAAGCTGTCTGCGGACAAACACCAGCTCCCTCGGCCTATAGAGTGAGATTAGCACGCAACCCCAGAGTCGTCTGCAACTAGACCTAACGGTCAGGGGTACCTTTACCTTTAGAGCCTGCTCACACACACACCAAAACCTTTTTTTAGTCTTAAAAACTCCCATTGACTGCATTCAACTTCACATATATATGGTTCTTATGTACATCGATTGGGTGCTCAGCCTTATTCTGAATGGCGTCACACTGACCCTGAATGAGCAGGTAAGTGGTCTGAATGTGCTCGTAGGTCCATCATTATCACTGGAGGCACAAGTGCTATTCATGATATTGAGTGCCTACTTTGAACTCTAGCTGGTTCATCAGCTATGGTAGTTCTGGACCAAGATAGCCTGATCACAATCCTGCATGCTCTGGTGATATCCCACCTTGACTATTGTGGTAAGCTCTACTGTGGGCTACTGTTGAAGATGAACGAGAAACTAGTGCAGAATGCTGCCACTCAAGAATTTGCTGGTTTTTGGGTGCTATGAGGCCTCACACTACTTGTGTTGAATTTGCACCGATTGCCTATATCTTATTGGAACATATAAACCCTTAAGTGCTTCTTCCTAAAGTAGAGGGGACAGTGTTGCTCGGTGTGTGGGGATGCCAAATACAACCTTCTCATTCATTATGAGACCCCAACTTCCTCCTGGAAGCATGGATGAGCACATCAGTGATGCTCTGTCATCACCAAATGAAGACATCATCCTCTTCCTCTCAAGCAGTGCTTTTTTTCTGGGGGTACTGAAGGGTACACCAGTGCCTTTTTTCTAGAAGAAAAGTACTGGTTAAAAGTGTGGCACTTACTGGCTTCTGGTTCCAGTCTGCCTTCATGGAAGCAGCCCCCACGACAGTGGGAGAGCGTAGGAGATGCAAAAACAAGGATGATGGAGGGTAAATCATTATTGCAAATTCCCCCCAGGGCTGCTTCACTCGCAGGCCATCTCGTTACCTGGCTCTCGCTCCAGCATGGAATGCAGGGGCCAGGGAGGTGCTGAGGGCGAAAGCCCTCCTACGCCGCCATTAAGAAGCAGAGGTTTTCCTGTTGATTAGAGCTTAATTGGACTAAAGTACAGGTGCGTGCAAGAAGAGATGAGATCACAAACTGGAACAAACCAACGGCAAGGACTTAAGGTTTGTATTTGAGATAAGACTTCATATGGTGCAAAAGATGGGGGGGAGCCTACGGTTTGTTTATTTAAAGTTTTCCTCTCTACATTTATGATTTGGCAACCCTCCCCTGAAAGTTAGTTCAAATTATACTTGTACAAGTGAGGATGGAAGAAATTGGATTAACAATATGGATTATAACATCAAATGGAACTGTGTGTGTAAAAAGGGGGAGAGCTCTTTTGCAAAAGGTTTTATAAATCATTTAATGTATCAACACAAATAGAAGTTATTAACATTGCAGCTGCTGTATAGGGAATTATTGTTATGACTGGAATGTAATTGAAACTACTAAGATTTTGGAATGCAGAAATAAAATCAGAAAGCCAGCAAATTTAGCACGTGGGGGAGGCACTTTAATTAAATGATATAATTTGGTACTTGAATGATTGGTAGTAATAATTGTATTATAGATTGGCATTGTTATAATGAGGCTATTATTGGAATGTAATCGAAAACTAATAAATCATTATCTACAAAAAAAAATTAAAAATGTGACACTTACTGTAACGATTTCATGGTCAGTACCGGCAGCACCGTTTTTCTCGAAGAAAACCACCGATTGTAGTACAGATATTATTTTATTGTTTGGGAAACCGTTTGGGACAACTGTTGCAGTATAACATCATGAATAAGTACATAAAATAAATACAACCTTATTTGACTAGCCAGATAAAGAGAGGTTTCCAACAGGTATAGCTTGCATGGCAAAGCCACAACTGTTTAAATTCCTTTTCTACACAACTATTAAAGGTACAAGAGCCCTGTCCTCATTTCACTTTGCCATACCTACTTCATTCATGCCACCTTTGGATTATCCAAGTTTCCATACTTAGAATTTGTGCATACTTGTTCAATAGACTAGAGCGCTGGCAAATCTCACTGTTAAAATTCTGTAATATGAACAGCCACCCAAAAATGGCTGCTTGTGGTTTACAGACTGGATAGCAGACAGCTTGTGTTTATCTAAATTTTGTTTTTGTTTTTCTCAGTTCTTTTTGACTTTTCCAAGAAAATGTGTAAAACTATTTTCTCTCTCCAGTAAATCTTTTGACACCGAATTCCCATGTCTATGGCTACAGGAAGTATCCTAAAATAACGTCCACATGGGGTGGGAAATGAAAATGCAGTATTTTTACTAAATTTAGCATACTTCTGTAATATTTAGGCAGATTTCTAGATAATTAGTGCAATTTGTATTTAGCATTTTATATATAATGTAACATATTTGTAGTGTGAAGCAATATAAGATGTGGTGGACACATTGCTGAGATAGTGTGCATGATTAAGTGCCATCAAGAGGCTTGCAGCCCTGTTCTATGCACACTTACTTTGGATTTTTGTTACACTGATTTTTAGCTAGGAAGCGATCCTCACTGATGCAGCATGCTCTGTTTTGCAGGATCTCGCAGCATGGTCAGAGTACATAATCATACTGACTTGAAAGTAAGCACCATTGAAATTAATGAGATTTATTAATTCTCTCTCTCTCTCTCTCTCTCTCTCTCTCTCTCACACACACACACACACACACACCCCTCTGCTGTAAAATATTAATGTAAGGTGAGCTGGTTTGTGCTATATTAATGTATTTGGAGAATTTATGCAGCAAAAAACCAAATCACAAACAAAAACTATACAATTTACTTTGAAATTCAAACATGCACCTAAAAATATACTCAAATCAGGTACAAAGGCAGAGATATAAAAGTGCACCAGAGAAAATAAGACCAGTTTTAAAACAGAGGCATAAAATACCTGGGCAAATAAAAAGGTCTTCATCTGGCACTGAAAAGAAAACTGGTACCCGAGTTACCTTGGGGAAGGGAATTCTGAGGACTAGGTGCCACTCCTGGGACTTGCCTGTCACCTTTTATTACCCACCTTACTTGATTGGATTGGGGTTGGAGAGAACAATTTCAATACCTTGGCAGGTTAATCATTCTGAATACATCCCTCGTTAAAACTTTGGATTAATTAACACACTGAGGAGGTTTCATTAATTCTAAAAACAGCCTATTTATGTAATCCACTTCTCCATTTTAGAAATATGGCATTTCATTAGGATATGAGAGGAAGAAACAAATTATAATAAATATAAGTGACTAAGTACAGAGGAAAGTATATTGGGAATGTAGAGGTTTTAATTAACAGAGGCACTAGGACTGGGCATTACTTATAAAGTCTTAAAATTTAACACTTGTTTCTAAAATGAGCCAGGTTTGTTGTCCTTGAGGCTTTCCCCAACACCACCACAAATAATCAGCTTGAGTTCATGTTGATGGACCTGAATATTTTACTCACTAGCTCTGGCAGATGTGAACTATTAAAATAAAAGCAAGCATCTCTTGCAGTTACAAAAGGCTTATTGCTGAGAATTTATCCCTTACAGATCAGCTTTGTATACATGATTGTAGTCATGAACTACAGACATGAGCAAACATTAACTGCCACAGAAGTCTGTTATGCGCTGCTATTCATAGCTCAATTCTGTACATATTTACACAGGAGTAAGCCCAATTGAATGTAGTAGGGCTTAGCTCATTTCCCGCCTAATCAAGATAATGAGTTTTTAGCTAACTATAGGTGTTAATTAGCTGACAAATGCCAGGATGCTTGCTTATCATCACTTCTTTGCTGATGGTAATTATTTTACATACATTTTAGCTTTAATATAATTATTACAATCTGTATTTTTTATTTTAAAAATCCCTTTGATCTAACTGTTCAGGCTATAACCCACAAGGCCATGTATGTATATATTTGATCTCTGGATAAAATTTAATGAATCTGCTGAAGTGAACTGAAATCCATGATAGCTGGTGCTTTAACAAATTAGCTCATATTCAGTATATCACAAGACTCATCACTGAACTTGGGAAGTATTGCTGGTTCAAGAGCTACAAACAAGTGGTGTAAAGTATAATGAAAATTGCTTTTCCTTGATTGCTTTTTTTGGGGGGGGGGAGTATTACTTACAAACTGCAAGAAGATCAAACCTATCCATTCTTAGGGAGATCAGCCCTGAGTGCTGAGACTCCAGTACTGAAGCTGAGACTGATCCTGAAGCTGAGACTCCAATACTTTGGCCACCTCATGAGAAGAGAAGACTCTCTGGAAAAGACCCTGATGTTGGGAAAGATGGAGGGCACAAGGAGAAAGGGACGACAGAGGATGAGATGGTTGGATGGTGTCTCGAGGCTACCAGCATGAGTCTGACCAGACTGTGGGAGGCAGTGGGAGGCAGGAGTGCCTGGCGTGCTCTGGTGCATGGGGTCACGAAGAGTCGGACACAACTAAACAACAACATTACTTACAAAGATTATGAAGTTCAGTATTCTCAACTATAGAAGCTTCATTTGGGTTAAATATGTACTTTATTTGCAACTAACATATAAGAACTCGTGCAAAATGCATCTGTCAGAGTACTGGGCAGCACAAGAAACTGGACCGATAGAACACCAATTGTTCAGAATCTGCCCTGGCTACCTATACACAACTGCCCCTTGTTTAAGGTATTGATACTACCTTATAAAGGTGTTGGGCCACACCTTGAGATCTGCAGGTGAGGCCCTTATCATCTGTATGGATTTTGTCTGCTGCTATATTGATATAAGGGTTTAATTGTATTTCAGTATTTGATTTTTTTTATTGATTTGTGTTTTTATTGATTTGTGAATTGTAAACTATGCTGTACTTTAATCAATGAAACTGTAATGGGAACTTTTCCCATCCTCAAAGACAAGCAGAAAAAAATTTAGACAAATATTGTAACAGTGATCTTCTGATGTTTTCACCAACAAATCACTTGTTTGCACTAACTACAGCTCAGAAATGACATATGACTTTTTCTGTATTGATATTTATTTGACGTATTTATTATTAACGGTATGTCAATAGAACAGAGTGCCAGCAAAGAACCATGTACGCTGCTTTGAGTTCCTTGGAGGAACCCCAGAATGTAAATTTAGTAAATAAAAACTGTTAGGGTGTCTGGAAGAAACAGTTAAATATGATCATGATGGTGCTAAGGGCTACTTGGTAATGGCATGTTCTACCACCAAGAAAAGTTGAAAGATTTTTTTTTTTTTTTACCATTTTGCTAAACAACTCTAGGGCAAAGCGAGAAAAGTAAAGGCCAATGTTAAAGGAACAATTAGAGCAACGCATAAGCCACTGCTAGGGTAATTTCACATAAGGTCAAAGAGATGAAAACTCAAGGTCAACAGAAATGTGGTTTAACGTTGAGCGCATTAGCTGACTTGCATTCTGGATCGTTGTAAGTAATGTCATTAATGTAGACATGCTATAGAGATCATTACCATTGATATTTAAACAAAACAGGATCGGTCTTCTTTCCCACCACTGGACATTCCATTTTACAGGTTGTTTTAATTTTGGTGCAGTCACATGATAACGTTTTGTACAGGACAAAATCAATTGGATACATGCCGTTTGTTTACGGCAAGTAACTGCATCATCTGATTTCAATTATGCAATCGCACAGTAGCAAACAACGGCAGCCAAACTGAGTTTGCAAGACAACTTTTCTGTTTTTCACTATCGTAACATCATAAGACCATTTTTTATTTATATTTGGCATGCAATATATGTGCTTGTATAATACCATTTTTACTTGCATTAGAGTTACTCTGTTAACAACAGTAGTTAATAATACATTAATAATACATTGCTGCAAATGGCGTGGTGCAAATCAGATATCAAGTGAGTTGAAAATTTCTTTTTTTAGTATTTCTAATTAATGAAGTAATTACTTCATTAAGATGCTTCTGCACCAGGGAAATCCAGCTGTTTTCCTTGAAACAGGTCTCAGGACAAGTGACCATGTACTGACATTTTATTTCAGCCAGGAGCTACCAGGAAGAGTGGTGTGGCACACCAAGGAAGAAAAGAAGAGCCAAGGAACAGAGGCTATTAAGTTCCCCACCCCTCTAAGTACAGGTTGATACCAAAATGGTTACTAAAGCTGTTCAAATAAAACCACACTCAGCTTAAACCACTTTTCTGCATTTTTATGGATCCCTGAAGGATCTTACGTCCAGTATTAAATATTTTTGCCAACAGATAGATGACATCATAAACTCTATTCTCATGGTACTTAGTATTTCTACTACAGCAAGAGCTAATAGAGTATTATGGTTCAATCGAGATGTAAGGCTGCTAAGGAAAGGTCAACCCTGCAAGGAGAATTTTCAAAAGATTCATCATTAATTAAATCTGTTGTAGTTGGGGAAAAAGGGGGGCTATAAATCTGTCTTGAAAGCCAAAAAGTTCACTGACCAGAGACATATTTGGTTCTGCTTAGAAATTGCAATTCAGACTAAGAAGTTTGCCAACTTTTGTAAATTAGTTAGTAGAGATTGTAAAGAAAGGACTAACGGTACTAAGTAATGGGTGACCCTATGTTGTACAAACGGACTGCTCTTCTCCTCCCACTCAAATCTGCTCCAGAGAATCCCTTAACCATTTGAAACAGATTTGAAGGGATACGAGAAGGAAGCATCCACTTGTGAAAGTAGGAACCTACTATGCTCAAGGACTAACACAACTGGATATAGCCCAATGGGATTGTGTTTGGAAACAGCATTTCTTCACCATCTTTGTGTTCTCCAAGTTAGGTCTCTCAGGGGTTTAATAGCAATCTTATGTCTATGACCTCTGGCCTGCTGTCATAGTCCCAGTGTAGGGACACGGGTGGTGCTGTGGTCTAAACCACTGAGCCTCTTGGGCTTGCTGATTGGAAGGTCAGCAGTTCAAATCCCTGTGAGAGGGTGAGCTCTGTCCCAGGTCCTGCCAACCTAGCAGTTTGAAAAAATGCCAGTGCAAGTAGATAAATAGGTACCACTATAGCGGGAAGATAAATGGCATTTCCGTGCACTCTGGCACTCGTCACCTGCATGCACCAGTAGCGGTTTAGTCATGCTGGCCACATGACCCGGAAAACTGGACAAATGCTGGCTCCCTCGGCCTGAAAGCAAGATGAGCACCGCAACCCCATAGTCACCTTTGACTGGACTTAACCGCCCAGGGGTCCTTTGCCTTTACCTTTTTACCATAGCCCCATAACCTGTGACATTGATCACCCAATTTTCTAATAGCAAGTCTTTGGAAAATGATGGCAGACGTGAGCTATTTAAGAACACCTTAAAGGATGGGCTATGATTATGAGGAACGATTTTGATTTTATCACCCAATTCTGTTGTCTGCCGCATAATAGTTATCATCTACAAGTAGGAGCACAGCGTCAACTCCTCAAATTATAGACATTTGTACATATCATGGAGGCCAACTATGAAAACTATCTAGTTTTGCATCTTGAGAAATGGTCTTCCAATATATATTTTTTACCAAGGAGGAGGATAGTTTCATATCCAGCTACGTCACAATTAATAATTATGTTGTTTGCCTATTTTTTGCATAAATATGTGTATGTGTGAAAGGCTTCCTAGTTCATTACTTTTGTGGTGCTTTCAATACCATTCAAATAACCTTTCTGGGTCATCACTTTTTGTTTTGTTTTGTTAGTGTGAACTCTTTACAATAGTAATAGCTTGAAGGTTAGATCTGCACCTTCCAGTATTGCTTATACACAACACTGTATCCCTAACCGGTATATAGTAATATGGAAACATGGATGTGTACTTCATCCATTCCCATGTAACTTCTTTATAAACAATTATGCCTCAAAGACCAGGTATGAGAAATTCATTCCATCTGTCAAAGGGAAAAGAAAGCTCTCTTCACTGCTTTATGCAAACAACATGCAACCCTTTTCCTTCACTAAGCCTCCATCTACTGCTTAGAAGTAGCCTTAAGTTCTTTTTGCAAGGAGAATCTGCTGAACGTTAATTACAATAAAACTAAAGTGGATACCTTAGGGAATAAAACAGCTCTCCACACCTGGTGCTTAAATTCCCATATAAGTGAACAAACAGAATCATACCAATCCTTTGGAGCACTATTTTCCAGCGCTGAGAAATGAGGAAATTATTTCAGTAATCAAATACAGGGAGTTCTGAGGCTCATGAATGGAGGTGGCTTGCCTTTTTCAGGCCATATTGACCCATGGTCAGCCCACTGGGGGCTGCATATCAAACGGGGCATGGCTGAAGTGTAAAAGTAGGTGTGGCTGATTTTAATATTATTATTTTTTAAGGACACGTTTTGGGGACCATGGGCAGAGTCACAAAAAAACTTCTGGCATCACAGAATCGCAGTAGGAGTCATCAGTAAGTTATTTAAAATTATTGGTTCAAGCTAACATATTTTGCCAGAGAAAATTACTGAAAGTATGTTTGTTAGAACAGATTCAACCCAGCATGGCTAAATTAGAGTACCTAGTATATATTATTTACTCAAGTTATGGAGCATTTTTCCTTCGATAAACTGCATTCATAGATAGAGGAATTCTGTTCCTAAGCAGAAATTCAAAAACAGCATGATAGATAAATAAACATAGTTTTTCTTGGTCCCCACAAAGCTTGCCCCCTAGTTTTTGTTTGAATGGGTACACTCCAGGAAATGCTTTAATCTGGCTTGGATTTCAGTTTAATACACAAACAGTTTCAGAGAGAGAAAAATGTCGTACTCCTTGCGCTCTGTGGCATTGCATGTGCAAAGATGGGAAGACAGGATTTGCCACAATGTTATTGTGCTGATCTATAACATAAAATAGTACAGTGGTACCTCGCAAGACGAATGCCTCGCAAGACGAAAAACGCGCAAGATGAAAGAGTTTTCCGTTTTTTGAGCTGCTTCACAAGACGAATTTCCCTATGGGCTTGCTTCGCAAGACGAAACGTCTTGCGAGTTCTTGCGAGTTTGTTTCCTTTTTCTTAAAGCCACTAAGCCGTTAATAGCCGCTAAGCCGTTAATAGCCGCTAAGCCGTTAATAGCTGCTAAGCCGCGCTTCGCAAGACGAAAAAACCACAAGACGAAGAGACTCATGGAATGGATTAATTTCGTCTTGCGAGGCACCACTGTAAAGGTAAAGGGACCCCTGACTGTTCGGTCCAGTCGCGGACGACTCTGGGGTTGCGGCGCTAATCTCGTTTTATTGGCCGAGGGAGCTGGCATACAGCTTCCAGGTCATGTGGCCAGCATGACTAAGCCGCTCCTGGTGAAACCAGAGCAGCACACAGAAACACCATTTACCTTCCTGCAGGAGTGGTACCTATTTATCTACTTGCACTTTGACATGCTCTCAAATTGCTAAGTTGGCAGGAGCTGGGACTGAGCAACGGGAGCTCACCCCATCACAGGGATTCGAACTGCTGTCCTTCTGATTGGCAAGCCCTAGGCTCTGTGGTTTAGACCACAGCACCACCCGCGTCCCTAATAAAATATTAAGTTCAAATTCCTTCCTCACTAAATTGCTCAAGGAACATGAGGTTTGGTTTACAAAAACTGATTATTTGGTTTGTGGTCAACACTAGTTTCACTCTGAGTAGCCCCTTGAAATTAATGTGTTATATCTGTCAACTACCCTGAGAAGGTGTTTCCATGCGCTGCTCTGATTCACCAGAAGCGGCTTAGTCATGCTGGCCACATGACCAGGAAGCTGTCTGCAGACAAATGCCGGCTCCCTCGGCCAATAAAGTAATAATATAATATAATAATAATTTTATTACGGCCGTAGGCCCATACAGATAAAAACAAGACATAAATAACAGCATGTTCACGTGGGAAAAAACAGCCGCTAAAACACTACTATAACAATAAAATACTATGAGATGGAATGGCATACTACGCCTTAATTAGCTTGTGGTGCTCCTTGGCAACGCTTTTGGGTAAGGACAGCGACCAGGAACCTAGCCACTTTCAGGGTCGTATGGGTATCCTTATCCTGCAAGATTTGGGCAAGGTGGAATTTTGGTGGGGTACCCTCTAGTTTCTGTATGATTGATCCCAACAAATTTGCCCGTGGCACATTGAATAAGGGGCAAGTGAACATAATGTGCTGAAGCGACTCCGGCGTCTCCTTATCACATTCGCACATGGCGGAGGCTTGGCCCTTTGAGAATCTATGTCTCAGGACATTGGAGGGAAAAACGTTAAACCTCGCTTTGGTGAAGGCCAGCCTATGGGCAACAGTCGAAAGGGAGGAGAGGTATGATGGAACGCAGTAAGTTAAAGTGATACCAATGTTCTGGGGTGAACAAACACCTCCCCCCAGCGTATAATTTCGCTGTAAATCGATGTCATCCAGTCTTTGGCGGATCAGTCTTTGAGCAGTGATTAGATCTAGTTTTAGAGAATCTAAGGGAGAGATTCCATAACTCAGGAGTTTGGCATGAATTCTACTAGTCCAAAGGCTGGAAAATTCATCTCGCCATAAGCATTGGACAAGATAATGGTCTGGTAATCTATGCCACAATGATAACCAATAGTTGAAGACTTGCTTCCACAGGCAAGTTTCTAAGGATGCGATCTTCAATTCTAGTCACATGGCTGCGTTGCTTACGCACGGGGGGAGCATTAGGAGCCGACGTAGGAATTGGTTTTGCAGAGTCTCAAGAGGGGCAAGGTCTGTCATCACGGCCCAGAGCGGGGCAGCATAAGCAAGCACGGTAACCACTTTTGCCTTAAACACCTTTAGGGCCGAGGGAACATGCAAAGCTCCATCCGAAAAGAAAAATCGGAGGAGCGCATATGACAGAGTTTTGGCCTTGTTAAGTAGGTGTTGAATTTGTGCTTTCCACCCCAAATTGTATTGAAAAATAACTCCTAGGTATTGAAATTTTAGGACTTGCTCTATTTTTGCTCCACCAAGCTTCCATTCGTATAATCTCCGACTTCTGGCGAAAATCAGAATCTTAGATTTAACATGGTTGATGGTTAATTGGTTGAGTTGACAATACGTGGCAAAGATCTTCAGGGCTCTAGTTAGTCCAACACGTCGTCCGCATATAAAAGGAGTGGACAGCGGTAATCCGCTAGTCTAGGCGCGTGTGTACTTGGAGATGAGTTGACTAGGGGTGCTCGCATGTCGCTGATGAATAGATTGAATAGGCAGGGAGCCAATATACATCCTTGGCGCACTCCCTTGTTTATTGGTATCGAATTTGTGAGGTCGCCCGCAGGAGTAAGTCTCACTCTGGCAAGGGTACCTTCGTGGAGCTGACTTATAAGCCATAAGAGTCTTCTATCGATGCCCTGTTTCGCAAGCCAATAAAGTGAGATGAGCGCGCAACCCCAGAGTCGTCCGCGACTGGACCTAATGGTCAGGGGGGTCCCTTTACCTTTACCTTTAACTTTACTCTGAGAAGGACTACCACCCTTTGCTTTTAGATAAAGTCTGCCAGAAAGTGAAAGAGAAAAATGGTTTACGGATTCAGGTGCTTTATTGATATTTAGGCAATGGGTGCACTCTTATCTAAGCTGCATATCACCTTGCTCTTTACCTTTTAGACACTGTAGGTT
Organism: Podarcis bocagei; assembly: GCF_964188305.1. Lineage (NCBI taxonomy): Eukaryota > Metazoa > Chordata > Lepidosauria > Squamata > Lacertidae > Podarcis > Podarcis bocagei. The sequence goes on from NC_138134.1 coordinate 40,548,586, forward strand.
CATATACAGGTATTAAAATGTGGCTAATGAGTGAAACAAATAAAACCGAAAAATCCTTATCTGGAATATTATTTGCATTAAAGTTATCTTTTCCTCTAGGTAGATAAGACAATCAGCATTGGCTGTGTGGACTAAATAAGATAAGCAAATCAGATCAAATATTGTATTTAGAAATGCCAACTCTAGTTTTTCTCCTTTTCACTTCACTGGAATATCCTCATATACTATCTAATCTTAATTAGTTTAACTTGCAGTATCTCATGTCCTCTTATTGTTTCCATTTTGTAACTAAAAACAGAATAGGACTGAGAGCCTAGTTGCAGAAGGGAACGCTTGACCAGCTTGTGCTTGTTTTTGTTGTCATTCTGCCACTCTCTGGTCATTTGTGGAACTACAGCGTTCTCTACTAAAACCAAATTTTATTGCAGTCCCTTTATATGGCTTGGTTGCAGCCGACTGTATTTTATTACCGTATATATTAAGGGTAGCCAACTTGGTACCTTCTGGATGTTGTAGATTACAGCTCTCATCATCAATATTGGCTGAGCTTATTGGGAGTTATTGTCCAATATATTTGATGGAAAGCCATGTCATCTGCCTCTGCTGTTGATTTTTTAATTTTAGAACTCTACTAATACTACATCACCACCACCACCATTATTATTATTATTATTATTATTATTATTATTATTATTATTATTATACCACTTTCCATGTTTTTGTCTCAAGGTGATGCATACAATATGTTAAAACAGCTAAAACAGTTATATAGTTTTGTAATAGCAAAATTGCACTTTGCCGCATTGGTGGATTGACTTGAAAATGGAGGGTCAGATTTCAAATCAGAGGTTTCCCTTGTAGGGTGGGCTGGAGCAGGTAACTCTTTCTCAGCTCTACACCTGTGAAATGTTAAACCCAGCTCAGAGGGTTCTCAGGATGATGAACTACGGTGGTACCACGGTTTACGAACTTAATCCGTTCCGGAAGTCTGTTCTTAAATTGAAACCGTTCTTAAACTGAGGCGTGCTTTCCTTAATGAGGCCTCCCGCTGCCAGTGGCCTTCCACTGTTTGGGTTCAATTCTTAGACAGAGGTAAGGTTCGCAAACCGGGACACTATTTCCGGTTTTGCGGAGCTCATAAACCGAATTGTTCTTAAACAGGGCTGTTCTTAAACCAAGGTACCACTGTACAGCTACAGCAGCTGGTGTTTTTAAAGTGCACAGTGTGCCACACACTGAATATTCACAGTATTTTAACTTGGACTGTCATTTCTGTTTGGGCTTAAAATGAGCATTTTGTGAAGAGTAAAGTACACACTTACAAGAAGCTGAAATTTAGTTAGAGCCTTAGTTACATCTATGTTTTTCAAATGATTATATTTGCCTTTACTATAGTTGCTTGTAATGTTTACTAAGAATAAAATAGTTTTTGAAATAACTCTAAGCACATATAACTTTGTTTGTGGATATCATTCTCCTATTACTTTTCCTTCTTTCTGTCTTTCCCCCCTCTCTCTGTTGTCGGGTTATCTACTGAAATTTATAATGTTAAGATCTTTGGGGCAATAATCTTATTTGCTTATGATGTTTGTTATTGTGTTGTGTGCGTACATCAATGATACTTTTAAAATAACAACATTATTGATCTTAGGCGGTGGTGTTTATACTTGAAAATACAATGAAAAAAATAATTCCACGGTGCATGTGCAAATATCCTTTCCATTACTGTTATTCATATAACGACAATATTCCCCTTAGGAGCATAAGGAGTTCCAATGCAGAGCATTTAACATCAAGGCAAGATTCAACCCTAGCATCATTTTAAATGTTAAGCACTTTGGTCAGTTTACTGTAATGAAGCTGAAAAACCCTGGCATTCATTTTCATCCTTTTAAGCTAATATATTTATCCAGAAAGAGAGTATAATCTCAAGTTTGTGCTTCAAGGGATGAGTTACTACACAAAGCTGGATCTGATAAATATCATATTTCATTTGAGCCATGATAAGAGCCATTTCTTTCATATAGAATAGCATCACTTTATCTCCAAAGCATCAAGGAAAGGGCTTAAAGTCAAGAATAATATAATCTGATAAATGCTGGTATAACTATATTTAAGAACCATTAATCCTCTGGCCTCAACCCCCCTGAGCAAAATCATCCGAAGCAAAATAATATCCTGCTATATCAAGGGTTCTCCCTTGCAAACTCTCCACCTATATATAATGCCTTGGTAATGTACCTTGTCACATCCTCTTCTTCCTCCTCCTCTCTAGAGTTTGTAAGTTTTCTTCTTGAATATTCATGGACCTCGATTAAGCCTTCAGGCAGAAGCATTCTATAATAGTGTTATTTATAACAGATGTTCTGTGGAACTACTTTGTGCTTGCAGTACAGGTAATTTGTTGAACTTTCAAGGCAAGAGAAGGCTCTTTGAAGAAATCCACACAATGCAGTCCTCTGCAATCTACAGAAATGCTTTCAGCCATAGAAAAAAGGGGAAAGTTATACCATCCGTCAGAAGTGGATTTAATGAGACAGAGGGTGGCATGTAATATATTGAGTCAGGCTTTTAAAGCTGCTTGCTCTCACTGTCACTCCCAGGATTCTGGCTAAATTTGTCTTTTATATATTTGGTTGACTGACGAAGCAGGAAGACGTCTCGGGAGCCATGGAGTGAATGGACTCCCTTGGGGCGAAAATGGCTGTCTGAAGGTGGCTTAGTCAAGTAGCATAAAGCTAAGGTTGTGCTGCCCAATACTGAATGAAATGACCATTACTCTGACTCAGTAGTCCACTTTAGGCATTCAAAAGATTGCATGAGGGCTCAAACTATGAAGCTGCCTTGGGACATGTGCGTTAGCTATGCTTCTCCTTATTTTCATGCCTTGAAGAGAAGACAAGAAGAGAAGAGTTTGGATTTCATATCCCGCTTTATCACTACCCTAAGGAGTCTCAAAGCGGCTAACGTTCTCCTTTCCCTTCCTCCCCCACAACAAACACTCTGTGAGGTGAGTGGGGCTGAGAGACTTCAAAGAAGTGTGACTAGCCCAAGGTCACCCAGCAGCTGCATGTGGAAGAGTGGGGAATCAAACCCTGTTCACCAGATTATGAGTCCACCGCTCGTAACCACTACACCACACTGGCTCTCTTGAAGAGTACAAAGGTCATAAGGAGATGCTAACCATGTTTAGCTGAACACGATTAGGCTAGCTTGGAAGAGAATAGTTGATTATACAGGATGCGGCAGATTCTAACCATGGTATTCTCAATCCATGAAGGATTATCAGTGTGTAAACATGTTATGGGAGCTGGCATACAGAGAGATGGTGGAGTTGGGGGTTTTTTGTGCACCTGCTCCTTACCTTTTTTTGAATGCCTGAAGAGGGCTACTCTGTATCTTTCATATGTTTATATAGCCTTCTCTAGTTCTCTTATGGCCAGAATTTAATGAGTTGGAAAATAAGCTGAATAAAATCCTAAATCCTAAAATCTTTGCAACTCAGCATTTCTCCAGATTTCACACTCATCTTTAAGAAACTAAACAGTCCTGAGTTGTGCAGAGAAGTGTGTATATAAGCAACTAGCTGGGTTGCAAATCAACTTCAAATAGCAGGAGAGAGTTTTAGGTATATGGACACTGCTAGTGATTTTTCTTAAAGGCTTGACATGTATAGCTCTGAAACTACTTTACTGGATAAGAGATTAGTAAACTCCAGTTCTTGTGGATATCATTTTTAAGCGGATTATGTTGGTTCACTGAGGTCTGTTTACTTCATTTTATGTGCAGTGTATATGTGAAGGGATTACTTCCTCCCTCTTGGTCAACTACTCAGTTTTTGGAAATGCATTGCTTTTTTTGAAAAGCTCCTATTTGCTTTTCAAAAAGTTGTTGGAAAGGCTGAAATGTATATTTTAAAAAACAACCTGTTGAAATTTGTTGGATCAAGCTACAGAAATTATGATACCAGTGTGTACAGGTGGAATATGTGTCTCCATCAAGTTTCCTGCCTGAAAATGTTTTCCCTTTGGACATTGCAGTACGGATTCAGAACATTACAGTAGCGTATCAATTAGTGAGACCACTGAGCAGAAACAGGCAAAATAAAAATGACCCCCCAAATATCTCTTAATGTTCTGGAGAGCTGTTGCCAATCAAGGGTTGGTAGTATCAGCATCAATAATATGACTTAGTGCAGTGCTCCTCAGCAGATCGTCTCCTGCCCTGTTTAAGAAGGATTTTGAGGCTAGGGAAGAAGGTGCTATAGAGAACCATAAAGGTGCTACAACCTGGTACTGTACAGGTTAAGGCTCCATTGCAAATCAGTCCCCAACCCCATCCTGTGCCTGTCACAATATATAACAATGCTGTTTGTAGATCTACTCTAGATTTCTCTATGTATATCTACTAAACTGATTTAATAAACCTTTTTCTTTCTTAACTGATCTTAACAGTTGGGTTGGCTTCAGAGCCATTACCCCTAGAGTAGGGGTAAGGAACCTGCAACCCTAAGGATGCTGTTGGGCTCCCAGTTCCTATCAGCCCAGGGCAGCATGGCTGATGGCCAGGATTGATGGGAACATCCCTGCAACACTTGATGGGCCACAAGTTCCTCACCTTTGTGCTAGGGTATGTCTTTGGACCTCCGCCTTTCACAATTCTGTTTCTACTTATTTATTATTTTCCATTTATCCTCATAACTGTGATGGTGGTGATGATACCAAGATGCTACTCAGATGCCCTGAGGCAAAAGGCTGGGAGTACCATGTAGGATCTCCTCCAACATAAGATGTCTGGTTCACTCCAGACATCTAAGTGAGACTGTAACTCTAGATTTGGCTTCTAACCAAGAAGAAATTCCAGGTTCACTGACTCATCCTCCTGCTACACTGCTATTATATTGCTGCTGCAGCCTTTTGGTAGGTGGCCCCTTGCCAGTGCTTTTTTTTTAATTATCAAACCTTAGTAGGATGATTAGGATGAAGACCACCACCATCTCAACTCCAGAATTAAGGGCCACAGTTTATTATTGGGCAAAAATAGTAGTACAGGCAAAAGTAAAATGCCACTGCATATTGATTCTGCCTTTGGAACAGGACAATGGCAGATGCTCCTATCCTCATAAGACTATAATAAAGACTTAATATGAAGCACCGTTAAACATGAACACTGGACACCAGATTCCAGAAAGGGTGGGTGCCATTTTCCCATTTCCAGCCTCCCTTTCTCTATCCATGCTATTAGAAAAGAAAAGAAAAGAAAAGCAGGAAAGAACATATATAACTGTGATTCTTCACTGCAGATGATTTACAAGCAGGGAGAACAATCTGGTCATTCCTGCTAAAGGCTTAGAAACTGGACAGATGTGATTGCAGTTTCTAGCTGCCAATATGTGAAACTTCTATACTCAGCCCTCTCCCATCTCCATAATCTTTTAGGCCTATCTGACCTTTCAACACTTATCCTACTGCTTTCTACATGACTTGGGTGTTTTGCACAGTCTTACAGCAGTGGGTGAGGCATAATTGAATGAATGCATCATTTCGGTCACTGACCAGAGTGGAGGCATGACTGGGCAAAAGTATCCATGCATGTGTACACACCTGTGAAAATCAGCCTTTTGTTTCTTCATCCCTTTCTTTGCTATTTATTTTGTATATAGCATACAAAAGCAACAGCAGCATTAAGGAATAACAACTGACTCATATAACTGTATAATTATATGTAAGTTCCAGAGGAGTAGCCATGTTAGTCAGTTGCAGGAAAAACAACAACTGAAAAATGTTGTGTGTTACAGAAAATCACATTTATCAGAGTTCATCAGATGATTAGAAAGTGTGATCCTTAGGCAGTGGGAGCAGATATGTAGAACTTGGGAGTTAAAATGGCAATGAAATGTGAAAAGTACTGCCTGTACAATTAAGAGCTTAAACGTATGCAGAATAAGCAGAGTGATTCTCCTCAACAGCAGCTATTGGAGATAATTTGTACTCTGCAATGTCAAGAGTAATGTATTAACCCCTGTAGTGGAACAGGAAGGCATGGTCTCTCTTCAGTTCAAAATAAAGAACACTTTTTGTTATGTTGTGATTTAGCAGTTTCATTACAGAATTCCCCTTTGGAGTTCCTTTGCTCAAGGATGGTACCTTAAAGTCAGTAACCTTGCATGTTCTGGTAGACTGAAATCTTCTACTGTTTCTGCATATTGCCAGTGCAGGTGTCAGGTTTGTGATAACAGGGTACATGACACCAGTCAAGCTTGCAAAAATTTACCATTTGCCCGACAATAAATGTTGGAAATGTAATGAGACTGAAGGTACATTCTTTCAGCTTTGGTGGACATGCCCAAGGATTAAGACATTCTGGGAGATGATTTATAACGAAATGAAAAAGGTATTTAAATATACCTTCCTGAAGAAACCAGACAGCTTTCTCCTGGGCATGGTCGGCCAATTGGTGTCAAAAAAGGATAGAACTTTTTTATGTATGCAACAACAGCAGCAAGAATACTTATCATGAAGTATTGGAAGACACAAGATTTACCCACCAGGGAAGAATGGCAGATGAAGTTGATGGACTATATGGAACTGGCGGAAATGACTGGCAGAATCCGAGACCAGGGAGAAGAGTCGGTGGAAGAAGACTGGAAAAAGTTTAAAGACTATTTACAGAAATACTGTAAAATTAATGAATGTTAGAAAAATGTTGGAATGAAGCTATATGGCTTTGGTAGAAATGTTATAAGGAATTAAGTATAAATAGATTAATAGAGTATTAAAGGAAAAAATAAGGTTACAATGTGTTAAGATGATTATAGGATAGAAAACAGAGGAAGATGGAAAGGAATTGCTGAAACAATTAATAGAAGTGGAATATAAAAAGGGAGGTGTGAGGAGGTCGTTGAAATAAGTGAATGAAAGATAAGTTACTGAAATTGTTTGATGTGTTTTGTTTTGTTAGTTTAATGTGTTAGTGTCATGTAGTGTTTTTGTATTGTATTGTATTGTTCATCTTTTTTTGTAGTGTTTAAATTGTTGGAAAAGTAATAAATATTATAAACAAATAAATAAGATTTGTGATAACAGTATTGCTGGCACATTATAGCATGCATTACATAGGAAGTGCCTGATGTAAACACTTAAGGTCATACCCAGGACTCTTGTAGACTGGTAAAGAAAAAGCGATTTATATGAGTTGCATGTGTGATATAACATTGTGCCATCAGATGGCAACGTAGAGTCCCGTTTTTCTCTACCCGTTTTCCCTGTTTAAATTTACACTTTAAACTGAAACACTTCTTTGATGAGTCTAGATCCAGCCCCACAATGTATATTTAAAGCATTCCTATATCGTTTTAAGTTATGGCTTCCTCCAAAGAATCATGGGAACCATAGTTTCTTAAGGGTGCTGGGAATTAAAGCTTTGTGGGCACACTTAATAGACTACAGCTCCCAGGATTCTTTGGGGGAAGTAACGACTGTCGACGTGGCGTAAGAGTGCTTTAAATGTTTGGTGTGGATGACATTAGCTGTGAGATTCCGTGCATAAGCTTCATGTAGAAAGTTGGGATTTGTAAGCAGTAATGCAAAGGCATCAGTGTTGCATCACTGAGAATGAGAAGACTGATATACAACTTTTCCGAGATAAGGGGGGGGGGCGGATTTTTAAGTTTTAAAATACCAGATTGGTCTTTCCACTTGTAAGAACTGTACCGGCATTCCTATTAAGCCATTGTTCAAAATTACCACGTCAGGTCTTAAGGCCTAAACTTTGACTGAAGCAAACAAACTTGTGTGTTTAATACAAATATTTGGTGTATAAATGTTGTTCTTAGCTCTTCTTGTTGCAATATATAGGAGAGTTACTCCACAGTGCTTATTTCTACGAGGGACACGGGTTATTTCTACACTAATTTTTGTTTTGTATAAATTTAAAAAGTGGCACGCATCATTACTTGGGCACCTATCACCAACCCGGACTTCCTTGCAGTTATTGAAATCATGATGTTATATGATCACATATGAAACCCAGAAATTCTTGGTCTATCCAGCTCAGGTGTGTCTATTCCATTAATGGGGAAACTCTGCCTCCTCCCAGATGTTGTTGGACACCAACTTCCATCCACCCCTGCCAGCATGGGCAGTGCTCAGGGAGGATGAGAGCTGTAGTCCAGAAATATCTGGAAAACAGGTTTAGTTACCCCAATCTACAGGTTTAGTCACCCCAATCTACACTGATTGGCATCAGTTCTCCAGGGTTTCAGACAGCCCTACCAGGGGCTGAACCTGTATGCAAAACGAGCACATACACGTGCGCTCTATCATTGAATCTCCAAATTATGTTGCACAGAGTACATGCTACTTCTGAATAGAAACTGGAATCCATGTAGGAAATGTATCATATGAAATAGCTCTAATTTTCCTAACACATCAAACCTCCACTTTAAAGCCTTATTATGGTGTTTCACGAAACTGTAAGTTGTCATAATACATAGGAACCCAGATGACGGAGGAGACAAGAAAAGGCTGAAGACTATGGATATGTCATTGTCAAGTTTTTTGTTTTTTTTTAAAGCCAACAGGCTCAGTGAACCCACTGAACCAAACAAAAATTAAACCATCAGTGTTTGCCCTCCAGGAACCTGAAGTTATTCATATTAATTGATCTGCTGAACCCAACCATTCTTCTGGACAGACCTTTGTGTTTAATCAAGTAATATCATAATAGTATCAATATTATTGTCACATTCATAAGTAACATTTTCCATAATGGAAAGGCCCCTCTTATTTCATGGCTTTTCTACTTTCTTAATCCATTAACCTTTTGTTCCTTTGTGAACAGGGATTTCCCTTCCGCTTTTTGATACATTAATTCCAGCCTTGGGCTGCCTCGGAGCCAGAAATTGATTTAATATTTAGGCTACGTAAGCAATTCTTAATCGGTGGCAGCTCAACTCTTCTTGCCATCACTGCTAAAGAGACATTTGCAGCGCTCTGATTTTAGGTCAGCTTGCAGAAATGCTATTATGTTTGCAAGCTCTCTCAAACAGAAGTAGAATCCTTATTTTACTAATTTCCAATTAAAAATTGATTTGAGGTGCCACTATCAACAAAGAAAGCTCAAAAGAGTAAGTCTTAGTATAACAAATCAGCAAAGTTTCTACTTCTCAGACCACAGCTTTGTGCATTTTCCTTGTTCAGATGATTGCAAGAACCATCAAAAAGTCCAGTCAATGGATGCTGGATGTCCTTTCTCAGAGGAAGAGAGAGCTGCTGCTACAAAGCCATTTCAGCACACAGTAATCTACATTAGCAACGTAGGAAGACATACATCATTATTATCATTATTACTATTATTTATTAAAGTTCTGTACAGCCCTTCATTCAAGGATCACAGGGCAGAGTACAATTAAAAATAAATACATACATACCATAATAGCAAACGAAAACATAACCCTCAACCCAGTTTCAATGGCTATAGATGAATTAGCCAAAGGCCTGGGAGAAGAGAAACATTTTTGCCTGGCACCTAAAGATATGTAATGAAGGCGCCAGGCAAGCCTCCCTAGAGAGAGCACTCCACAAATGGGGAGCCACCACAGAAAAGGCCCGTTCTCATGTTGCCACCCTCCAGACCTCTTGTAGAGGAGGCACATGAAGAAGGGCCTCAGATGATGATTCCATGGTCCGGGCCAGTTGATATAGGGAGAGGGTGCCCTTGAGGTATTGCGGTCCTGAGCCATTTAAGGCTTTGTAGCTAAAAACCACCACTTTGAATTGAGCCCGGAAACTAATTGGCAGCCACTGGAGTTGGGCCAGGACTGGTGTTATATCCTCAAACCATCTTCCCCGATGAGCAACCTGGCTGCTGAATTCTGAACTGGATGAAGTTTCCGAACAGTCTTCAGAGGCAGCCCCCAAGTTTAACATGTTGTAGTAATCTAACCTAGAGGTTACTAGAGCATAGGCAACAGAAATTAGGCTGTCCAGACAGGGCACAGCTGGGGTCACTAGCAGAAGCTGATGGAAGGCACTCTGCACCACTGAGGCCACCTGTACCTCAAGCAACATAGGAAGCTGCCATATACTGAGTCAGACAACTGGTCCATCTAGATCAGTAATGTCCTTGCTGAGTAGCAGTGGCTCTTCAGGGTTTCTCTTCCAGCTCTATGCCAGTTTCTCCCATGGAATCGCCTGCCCTTTTTTGGCTGGCTCATCTACTTCTTCTGTTACTTTCCTGCAGTAGGACTAGAATTGGTAGCCCCTGCTCTACAAACAACAGCCACTCTACAAACCAACCACGCAGTCAGCAAGCCACTCCTTGTGGTTTTTATATTCATCCCTTTCCAATGTTCTCTTTTTATTCAGGGCTTTATTTTATTATTCTTTTCTCTTGTTTTCTGCATTTGAACGCCGTTGTAGCTTTAAGAGACACCTGAACTAACAATTCCTATCTGAAGTACTACGTAGAAATTCTTAAGCGCAAAGGTTGGTCGAAGGATCAAAACCAGAATAAACAAATTCTGTTTTAACTCTCTGTCTTAGCTAACTCCTGTAATAATGTAAATAGAATTTATTTGCATTACTGCTACGGGTTCAGACAAAGAAAATAGTCTATGAAGACAGAAGCACAAGGTTCTGTGACAATTATAAATGGGAAAGAGCAACTTTGACAATCTCTGTGATCAGTTCTTTTGTGTCACTTTGGAGATTTCTATGGCTTTTATGATTGACAATCTCTGGCATCATTCAAAATCTGGGACTATCTTCAGTTCATTTCTGTATTTCAATTTTTCCGTCTACTGGAAAACTGAGCTCAATTTTTGTTGCTGAGCACAATGAAAATAAAATTTATGTTGATTTATTGTAATATACACAACATAACCCAATAATTCTTTTTCCATATATTGGAAAGACCATTTAGCAGTTTTGGTGATTTCAATGTACTAGTTTTCCTGTCCAGTTTGTGTTAGCGTTAAGAAATTCTGTTTTGTGCTGGAGTGCTTGAACTTGTGTCACCAGGCATAACACTCAGGTCATCTTCAGAGGCCTGCCTGGTTGTGCTGCAACCTGCATATGTCCATCTAGCAACAACTAGGAAGAGTGCCTTCTCTGTGGTGGCACCCATAGTCTGGAATGACCTCCCCGACAAACAAGTAGCAGACCAATGCAATTATAGTGTTGGCACATGCTGAAGGCCTTTGCTAGTTCCTCATAAGAACATAAAAATAATCTGCTGGATCAGGCCAATGGTCCATGCTAGTCCAGCATCCTGTTATCACGGTGTCCAACCAGATGTCTGTGGGAAACCCTGCTATTATGAGTGTCAATGTATTTGGATTACTTGTTATATTTAGATTTTAGTTTTATTGCACATTGCTTTTTTACTGTAATATTTGATACTGTTATTCTACATGCCTAGAGATGCTGGCACGACAAATGATACATACATACTTTAAACAAACACACTACTGCTTTCAAACACAAAGCAAAGGTTGCAAAGCATTCAGACCCACATAGACTTTCAATCTTCTATCTTAAAACTTTTAAAATTGGGGACGCTTACAGATATGTCTTCACATAACTTTCATTTGGCAGAGACACACATCTGCCAGAGTGACAGCTAAAATTCAAGGTTCTTGATTTGCAGTCTTTCTAGATCTTAGAATCATCACAGAAACATGCAACTCCCTAAAAGAACTCTAGTTTAATGTTACAGCTTGCAAAATGTAATGGCCTTTCACTTAGGATTTGGTTATGCTAAATCTGTTCTATTGTATCTAGCAATTTTACATAGTATGCTTATAATTGAAGACAGGAGTGCCTGGCGTGTTCTGGTCCATGGGGTCACGAAGAGTCGGACATGACTAAACGACTAAACAACAACAACAACGCTTATAATTGTCTCCTCCAGACAAACTTTCAGACAAAATGCCTCGTCCAGACAAACCATTAGCCCGAGTTCAGAGAACATGCTAAGCCAAACCATAGCTTGGCAAATAGCAGCCAAAGGACTGAGGGAGGAGCATAGCAGCTGCAATCTCCTCTCTGGGAGCCCTTAGTGTGCATTCACACTAAGCCACAGTTTGTCTTAGAATTATGTTTGAATCAAACAGCAGAAGTTTCCAGTGGCTCTCAGTCAGTATAGTGTAGTGGTTAGAGTGTTGGACTAGGGCCTGGGAGAGCTGAGTTCAAATCCCAACTTAGCCATGATGCTCACTGTTTCTCAGCCTAACCTGATAGGGTTGTTGTGAGAATAAAATGAGGCGAGAACGAGATATGTAAGCCTCCTTGAGCTTTTTGGAGAAAAGGTGGAATACAAATGTAAGAACGAATAAAATAAAAAATAATCTCTATAGACCACTGGGCGGGGAAGCAGGAGACAGGACTTCAGGTCCATCAGAGGAAAATAGGTGAACATGGCCCGCTTCACCTTTTGCACGCTGTGCAGGGGGCAGATAATGTAAGGCTGGGTCAGAAGAGAGATCAGAATGGAGACTGCTTTCCCGCCCCACTGCTGGAATCTTTGGGATTTCTCCCCTCCCACAAGGCTCCTAGCACTTGCTATGGCGGGATCTCAGTTCCACTGCAGTGGGGGAATGAAGAGACAAGGTTATTCTCCCTGCAAGCTAAAGAGAAAAGGCTATCCACCCTGCAAGCTGCATTCCCAGTGAAATTTTGACTGCCTTGACCTGTAATTACTTCCAAGAAGAACAAGAGACATATCTGCATGCTACGTAATTAAGTGAACGTCATTATGGCATTCTGAATCTTTTAACTCTACTAAATGAAAACCAAAGTAAACAAAACCTTAATGCTTAGGTAATCGCAAGCTCTTGGAATTTTTATGGGTGATAGAATCATTGTGTTCATTAGTTTTATCTTAGGAATGTAGACTAAACTTCTACAAATTTGTTTTGCAAATCTATGAGTCTCTGGGTGTTGGCAGCTTCTGTGCTAGTTGTGGAGCAAGTGGTGAGGCTGGGATTTATTTTGCTGTGTTTCCTGAGCCTTTTCTGATTTTCTTTGTATGTTATTTTGTAGGTGTGTGCAGGTACCCACAACAGTAAATCTCACTTTGCCAAGACAAATGGTAATGGAAGCAAGATATGTGGATGTATAGAAGAATGATACATAAGCTTCTGTTTGCATTTCCTGGTAACTTCTTGTTATCACTGAATGGCTCTGGAGAATATCTCAGAAAATACTACTGTTATCAAAATTTCATTTCTTGATGAGCCTCTTACAAAGATCAGGAATGCTAGACTGTAGCAACCTGAAAGGCGACTTGCCACCCTCTCAAAAATACTGTTTTCACCCAGTGGCAGCTGCTGCCTACTAGACTTGGTAGAGCTGCCAGGTCACAGGGATATGGCCAATGAGGTAATGGAGACATTGCCAAGTTGCTCTGGTTTTCTCCCCATCCTGCTCCCTTGCAAAAAATTGTACAACTACTTGGCACCTAAACTGAAAGGTATCTTACTTTGGTTCAGAAGGCGTCTCTGCTGTCACAGTTGCTCCTCTGCTGGGAGAAAAGTTGTAGGGTCTCCACCTCTTCTGGTTCTCTCCCTATCTTCCTCCTTTGCAAAGAAACAGTGGCTCCTTAAACATTTCCATTTTATTAACACATAACAACTAATATAAGTGTTTTTCCTCAGTTCATGAGGATTGTAATCTCATCAACATTATCCCAAGGAAAATATATCAGTCTACTTAATTTGTATTTACTGTTCACTGGGACCAATACAGCAGCAAATACCTATACCATGTTAACCATGGGCTGCTTTTTCCTTTGTCTTTCTTGCAGCTATTGTGTGGGCTGCAGGGCTTTGCTTACTCATTTACCACTGGCAGAACTTCACAGTGTTAATGAGTTGCATGATAGCCACCTCTCCTGCTTTGAAATGGTGACTGCCATACTGTAGATCAGGGGTAGGCAGAGAACTTGTCTACTGGTAGTTTTCTGGGTGAGTGAAAGTAGTTTGGCAAGGATTTATGACTCCCAAATATTTAATAGCAACAACTAAATGAGTATCCCACCACCTAATAAAGACAGTTTGGTGTAACAAGGAGCTACTTTTTCTGTGAAAGGGACTCAGTTCAGTTCAGGTACTTAAAATACTGTATATATATCAATCTCTGCACTCAGAAGCCACCATGCTCTTTAATTCTAAGTGTATGTTTTTTCAAACCTGGCTGTAGTTGGCAGCTCTTCGGGGTCTAATAAAACAAAAAGCAAATTCCACAAGCCTGAAGTCTGCCTCTCCCTGCTCTGGATACTGGAGAGAAAGTGGTAAAAGGGATATGAAGCCTCATTGGAAGGAAGTATATATTGTTGGAATAAGCTAGAACTGGTGTGATGGCACAAAGAACCTTCTAGGGCACAAAGCCTCTAGGGCACCATCAGTATTTCTAGGTTCTGCGCTTTGCAGTTTAAGAATTACATTCCAGTTTTTTCTTGCAGTGTTACACATATCTTAGCATTCCAAAAGATCCTGAGGCTGGAGTGGTGCGCTTTTGTGGGTACATCAACATGGGTTGTACTAACATAGTGGCAAGCAAGATGCCACTGGTGCTGTACATCTTATGGAAAACTACGTTAATTAACTTTGGAGGGTTCTGGTTAACATCTCTTGAGTATTAAATCCAGGGCACAACACTTGAAACATGTGATGGAAAGAGTGCTAGGTGACCATCCCATGAAATCCTGAAGCCTATTATGCCTGGCTTAACCACATTATAGCCAAATCATACCCTTCTGTAACCTCCTTAAAAACAATAACTGAGGGTTATTGAGCATTGGCGTGTTGGCAGAGGCGGCTTTTGGTGTAAATGTAAACAGCACAGATGTTGATATGACGCCATGATTCCAAAACAGGGAAATTCCTGCTTGTGGACTTCCCATGGGCATCTGGTTGGTCACTGGGAGAACTGGGTCCTGAACTAGATGGACCATTGGCCTGATCCTGCGGCTCTTCTTATGTTCTTATAACAGACAAAAGAACATAGGTCCATCTACCTCAGTACTGTCTACACGGTCCAGCAGCTGCTCTATAGGTTTTCAGCCAGGGAACACTCCCAGTCATACCTGCCAAGGATTGAACCTGCATCGAAAGCCAGTCGTTCTACTCCCTACTGCTGTAAACAACCCTTGCAATCTTCAGATGAAGGGCAGTATAAAAATGTGATTATTATTATTATTAATAATAGTAATTACAATAATAATGCCACTGAGAGCCTCTCAAGACAGGAGCCATTCACCATGGCAAGGCCTTGTTTTTCTTCTTCAATCTCTGCTGAGGAGTGCTGTTGTTTTTGCGTTGGGAGGAGCTTTCTGAAATGCCTTTAGGCAGCGCGCCTTGCCAGAATCCAGAAGAGAGGGGAAAAGGGGTCCCAGATTATACCATTAACTGGGGGGGGGGGTGATGCGCTTCAGAGACCACCTCTCGCTGCCTCTTTCCCTCCCTGCCCACCTCAGCCACGAGGCCGCTCTCCCCTCGCATTCCGCCGCTCTGATTGCTGCTCGCTGCTCCAGGTACCTCCCCCTCTTCGCCTTTTGTTTTAGTGTCAGGCAGCAGCCCAGTTTCCTGTTGATACCGGAATGTTGTGAATGGGCAGGGAAACGCCACCTTCTCCTGCTTCCCTCTGCCTTTCTCTTTCTCTCCCGGCCGCCACAGCTGGGAGAGCCTCTCTTGGCGAGCGCCCTCCCAGCTCCTGCCATTCCCCAGCCGAGACCAGAAAGAGAGCGAGGCCTTCGCAGCCTCCCCGAGAGCGCGCTTGAAACTTTCGAGGAAGGGCGAAAGCAAGAAGCGGCGGCGGCGCAGGAGGGACGCTTTGCCTCCTCTCCAGGCTGCGGGCGGCGCGAGCGGCAGGTGCAGGCGAAAGGGCAGCTCCAAGCCACGCCATGGAGGAACAGAGGGAAGCCTAAGAAAGGGGTCCTCTTCCTCCTGTCGTCGATGGCTGAAGCCTGGAGGCTGGAAGAAGAAGAGGAGGAGCTGAAAGAGCTCGGCAGAAGGCACAGGAGACCCAGCTTGAACCCAGCAACAGGTAGGCGCGAGAGGGCAGGGAGAGGTGCGCCGAGGGAGCCCGGCAGGCGAATCCCGGGGCAGGGGTCCCAAGTGGGGAAGGGAGGCACGTGCTGGAGGGGTGGGGGGAGAATTCAGCGCCTATATATATATATATATATATATTCAGGAGATAGGTTCATGCACTTCAAAGAGCTGCAGATTTTACTTCGATGCCCGCTTTTAGGGGTTTTTTATTGTCTCTGGTTGCCTTTCCCGACAAGCAACTCCACATGCTTAAGTCTCTCTCTCTGGAAACTGAAGGGATTGCAATGTGACATGGCAAGGGATTGGGGGACAGTCAAGGTGTCTCTGGTGACAGGATCAAGCATCCTTTCTGATTCTGCCCTCCTGTTTCTGAATGTGCATTTAAGCTCCTTTGACACCTGTGGACGTTCAGTGCAGAACACACTGGTGCTCATGTGGGCCTGGCCCTCAAATCCAGTCAAGACATGGGCTGTTACGTTGCACCATAGCTGTGCCCCAGCAGCATACAGTTTGGACTCTGTCAAAAAGGGAGTGCAGGCGCACTGTCTGGAATATGTGCATTTGGGGTTCCCCCACCCCATTTCTCAGTGTACGCAGCGGTTTGACCTAGGGATTGGTTTGCAAACACTGCCTTCCCTGTGGTGCCCTCCAGATGTTTTAGACAGACAACAGCTTCAAGCAGAATGGTCAGGCGTAATGGGAGTTGTAGTCCAAAATATCTGGAGGCTCCATTTGGGGAAGGCTGCTGTAATAGATATGCAGAAGTCTTGTGGATGGGCTCAGTATTCAACTGTGGTGTTGCAAGCAACCGAAGGTTATGATGTCTGGGTCAGGGAATATCCTTCCCAGTTGCCTACTAAAGAAAGGGGGAGGAACGTTATTGGGTCTTTGTGGAAGAACATTCTGGAACCACATATAATCTTATCTCATGGTGAGTCAGATGTAGTCACTCATGGTTCAGTGAAAGGATCATATTCCAATACATTTTTTCTTCCTGGTTGGTGTAGTCTACTGTACACTTGAACATTCCCTTTAGTTCTTTAGAATTCTGAACATTAACTTAAGGCACATCCAATGTATCTCTGGTAGTCAACATTGCTAAGTTTTTCACCAAAGATTTTTGTCCTTAACTATTTCTCTGTTTTAAGACCAGAATGTGGATCTTATGTGAAATAAGTATTCCTCCTAAACTTAGCAGGAGAACACTTAGTGATACATGTTTTGCATGCAGAGAATTTCAGGTTCAGTCCCAGGGATGCAGGTCGGGCTAGGAATCTCCCCTGTCTGAAACCTTGCAGAGCCACTGCCACTTGGTATAGAGAGTAATGAGCTAGAGGTGCCATTGGTGTATTTGTGTAAGCTTTCTATGTAACTGTATGCCTGAGCCAAGCCACACATAAAAGGAGAGGGAACACTGAAGGGTCATCTACTTTGCAATTTGGCATACTTCAAGGTTTACACTCTGTTGACTTTGGACTGCTAACTTTGCTGACTTCCCAGAATTATCAGTAGTTTCTGTGTTTGAACAGTGGTAGACTATTCCATACCAAAAAGGTGTTACTGTATTTTCTTTCCTCACCTCTTTGGCAGGGAACTTCCTTGTCTGATACCCTCAGACGTATTTAAGAAACCTTCACTGATAGTTATACAGTTGTGGATTCTTATTAAGCTGGAGCAGCGTAGTTGCAGAAATTCATTCTATGGATTGCAGACTTGTAAACAGATTGACATATTTCTACACACACACACACAGAGAGAGAGAGAGAGAGAGAGAGAGAGAGAGAGATGTCCATTCACTGGCAAGAAGACTGACTTGGGATCTTTTCTGTTTATGGTGGATCAAGGACAGAATCTATTTTATGCTCTTGTTGCCTAATTAAACAGCTGCATTTGGAGCATTTTGGGCTCTGTATTGTAGAAGGGCAAATGCAACTTCAGCAAACAAACAGTTTTAATTAATAAGCCTTCTACCCGCACAGTTTACTTTCAGCAGTGGAATCATGTTCTATCCAGACTATTATCTGGGTTATTAGTGGCATGCCTTGAGGAAACAAAGTCAAGAATCTGTGCTACAAAAAGGTACAATCCAGGAGCTACCTGTAAGTATCAGGTGGTCAGTGACTCATGCCACTATCAGTAATAAGTGAAGAGTCAACTGGCAAGGAAGCAGGCCATGAGTAACCGCTAGACATTAATCTAAAACAGAACTACAGTATGTGTAATGCATGGCAGGGAAAACTCAGGCCAAAGGCAGTTTTCGATGCTGCTCTTCCAGATCCTCAGGACTTTCTTCAGACCACTTCCCAGGTCACACCCCCTTTTCCCAGACCACAACCCACACCGGACTTGCTCCATGTCCCTTCCCAGTAATTTTATATAGCTGGAATGTGTCCTTGAACTGTGATACCGCCTCTTGCTTGCCTAGATGGATTGTGTATGTGTGTAAACCTCTGGCTTTTTGCATGGCCTACTTTAAAGGGTCATGTTCATTGCTGTCTCAGTCTTCCCTCTGGCCCTGTCCACCACTGACATGTGGCCTCCTGAAGATTGTGAGGAAATGTGGCTCTCAAGCTGGAAAAAAGTTCCTCATGCTTCAAGTAAATCTGCCCCATGCTGTTTGTGCAGATGTTCCAGGAGCCCTTTGCCTTCAGGCTGCAGTTCCACAGAAAATTTCCTCAGCATGATACTAACTGCTTGAATGTGTGCAGAATCATTGCCTAAATGGTTGTAGTCCTAAGCATACTTACTAAGGAGCAATTCATTTTGGCCTGGTGTTTATTTATGAGTAAACATTCTTAAGATTGTGAAGTTAAATGTGTGGATGGATGCATCTGTCGTTTGTTTAATGTCCTGGATTTAGCTCTGGCCTTGTGGTGTCTATGAATGTTGCAAAACAGGCACTTGCTGTACTTATAAACCCCCTGTTTATGTTATGCTTTTGTTCTAAGGCTGTTCTTTTAAAAAAGTAATTCTTTATAAACTCATCAGTCACCTTTCTGTCGTTCAGTTTTGTAAGGGCTAGAAAACTGGCAAAATAATTTGTGTCCAATTTCCTCTAAAGCAACATTCAGTTCATAGCAGCATTATTTAATCTTAGCTCCCACATTAAACTTGTTCTAACTTGATTTCTAAAATGCTAGCTGGGTTTTGGACAGCAAAACAAGGTTGTATCAGAGAGATTAACTCACCAGTCAAAATATAATCACAGAAATTACACAGGTGAAGGTAAGTTGGCTGAAGTGAAATCAGAGTTGGAATAGAATACAATTTTGAAAAGCAAATTTGCTCTATGTTTTAAGCTACTTGGTAGTGTATTATTCCAAGAAAAATCCTGATTTCTAGATATATGTATTTGGGAGGTGCTAGGTTGTATCTCCTCAGTCACACTTACTTAAAATACACATACTGTATATGTGGAATGTTTTGCTCTTTTTTCCCTTTCCTTTACACAGACTTTCCTTCTGTGAATAAATATGGCGGGGGCCAATGTTGATGCCTCCCTGTCTCCAATTCATGGGGGCTACTGGGGAGCAAACGCATGCCATTTTGTGGTTCTGCCTCATTTTATGGCCACCTTTTTGTTTTACACCACTATCCATGGCAGCCATTTTGTGACTAGAGCCTTTGTCACTTTATCAAAACTCCAAATGTGCCCACTGGCCAAAAAAAAGATGGCACCTCTTCTCTGGAGCACCAGAACGTTCTTCTACCAAGAAATAGGGCAATGTATTTTGCCAAATAATTTATTTTGGGGGGATTTTGCTTCTGCTTGGGATATGGCTGATCACAGACAATGATTAGAGACTGTGTGCAGTGTGTTGTTGTTGTTGTTGTTGTTGTTGTTGTTGTTGTTACATCTTCACCTGCAGCATGTGACTGAGCCATTTGGATTTGTTCTACAGCAGTAATAAAAAAAGATAGGATCAGAGAGTTGCAGAATAAATGATGCACCCCACCTTCTTTGCTGCTTTGTAACTCCCTTTCTGCATTGCACATGCTCCTTCCTCTTAACATTTATGTGATCCAGATTGTATGGGTTGATTTGTGAGGGGTTGCTTGGTAGATAATCCTCCTTTTAGGCAGAGGATTAGATTATGTGTGCCTTTGATCCCTTTTAGTTCTTTGATTTTATGATCCACAGTTCTCTTGGGTAGCAGTGATTATACATATGTACTGAATACCTGGCTGCATCTAAGCTAAAAGAATTGTACTTGTGAGTCTGCTCCAGAATCCAAGGAAGTCAGTAGGAAGAATCCATTGAAGTCAACTGGCTGCAGACCAAGCACTGTTGGAATAAATTAAGGATGGTAACAGAGGCTCTTTTGCTGTTATCTGTTGCAGCTTGTCCTTGGAAATGAACCAACATCACTAAGCATAAAGTGTGTTTTTATTTTACAGAAAAGCACTTGTCTGCTGACATTTGTACCAGGGCGCAAATGGAACCATAAAAGTTGCATTTTTCAAGCATCTGTAAAAAATAAAAATAAAAATCATGCTGAAAAATGAAATATTCTTTTTTTTAAAAAAAGGTTTAAAGCTTAGTAATTAGGAGAAAGCTAACTTTTTTAAAAAAGAAAAGAAAATCCAAGTTGGCCTCTCCTATATATAATGAAAAGTATCT
Organism: Podarcis bocagei; assembly: GCF_964188305.1. Taxonomy (NCBI): domain Eukaryota; kingdom Metazoa; phylum Chordata; class Lepidosauria; order Squamata; family Lacertidae; genus Podarcis; species Podarcis bocagei. The sequence goes on from NC_138134.1 coordinate 40,569,258, forward strand.
TGTTTATCTGGGCAGAGTCAAATGAGTTGTCAGGTTGCCCTTTTGGAAAGTGTTTGACTATGAGGAGTATGACCATGCTCCAGATAAAGTCTTGCTCACTCCACATGCGTATGCCAATAATTTACATTAGAACGCTCTTGCATCTGTCCACAACAAGTTATTTTAATGCTGAAAAGATAGCATGGAGTATTGAGAACATGGTCTATTGACGTATATTCACAAACAGATGCTGCAATACGAATAAAGGAGATATAAACAGTGGCGTAGCATGGGTTGCATTCAACTGCCTAACGGTGTCTGCATCACCCAGGAGATCACAGCTGCAGAGATAGGAAAAGAGTTGTTCCGTTGTCTGGAGAGGTCACTTTCTAGTTTGCATGAATAAGCCGTTTTCAGTGGAGCCTAGAGACAGTGTGCACAGCTGTATTGCAGCAGCACTGGGTGTTGAAATTTTGAACCCCTAAGAATTTTGTGCCCGGGGCAACCGCCACTGTGGCTCCCCCGCATTCTACACCCCTGGATATAAAAGCTCATGAAAATGTGCAGTAAAGGTGTTGGTTTACTTAGAATTAATTCTTCTTCTTCCTCCCCCTTCTGAAGCAAGCCATCGGGTCTTGTGCAGGTGTTGGCCGTGATCTAACACTAACCAGGGCTTTCTTTCAGCTGGGATCTCTGACCCTTGGACAGGCATTCAGCCAAACATGTAAATATTTATAGCAAGGGCCAGCAACCTTTTTCAGCCATGGGCCGGTCCACCGTCCTTCAGACCATGTGGGGGGCCGGACTATAATTTTTTTTGGGGGGGGAATATGAACAAATTCCTATGCCCCACAAATAACCCAGAGATGCATTTTAAATAAAAGCACATTCTACTCATGTAAAAACACCAGGCCGGCCCCACAAATAACCCAGAGATGCATTTTAAATAAAAGGACACGTTCTACTCATGTAAAAACACGCTGATTCCCGGACCGTCCACAGGGCAGATTTAGAAGGCAATAGGGCTGCATCTGGCCCCCGGGCCTTAGGTTGCCTACCCCTGACTTATAGTGTTCTTAGTTCCAACCTTGGCCTTCCCTCCTAGAACTGGAAGGGACTCCTAAGCATGTTCAGCTGAATGTGCTTAGAACCTTCCTTGCAATCTGGAACCTTGAGTAGGGACACATTGTGCATGGAACTATGTCAGTTGCACTGTTTGTGCCCTCGTGCATTTGGCTGAACATCTAATGTCTATTCCAATGTAGCCCCTTGTCATATTTAAAACCAGTTTGTGGAGGTTCATGCATGATATGGAAGAGGCTGATAGGAGCAAGCATGCAATAGTGCATCTTAAGCCTGATCACTGTGTGTATTAGATTCGGAATTTTTCTAGTTTCTGAGCTGGTTCAACCTTTGGTACATCACTTGGAGGTGCATTACTTACGACAATCAGCTAAATGTGTAAACTGCTTTTCTTGAAAAGCACTGTGTCTTATATACTATGAGGTGATATGTTGGCCTTTTTCAACATGCAAGTTGAAGTTGCTGTCATTATGCGTAATACTGCATAAACTTGGTCTTTCTCTTCCTTCCCCCCTCCCACATGCTCCATCATCACCTGCCTCTTGACAGGAGGTTTCAAGAAAGTAAATTATGGGATGTTTCCTGGTTAAAAACACAGGGTGGATTCATCTCCCCTTTCTGCCTGCTGCATGGGTTTGGTTGCCAGTTAGCAGCACAACAGAGCATGTTCCATGCCACTTTAGAAGTATTGTTAAATAGTTTATTTCAAAGCCTCAGGTTGCCTGCTTTTTATAAACCCTTTAAGTGTGCGAACCTTCCTTGTTAATGCATGTTCATTTGAGATAGGTGGGAGATTAAGGCTCCCTCGTAGCAAAAGCATAATGAATGAAAGGCTGTTAAAATAACTGTGCATTGTGGACTTGAGCAGCAGCTTTTTCAAAAGATCCCAACATTTTTAGTAGACATCTTTATTTCTCCCTGCAGAAAGAAGTCTGCAATTGTTATTTCAGTATCTAAGTTTGCATACCTCTCTCTCTTTCTCTGTTTTTCTGAAATATTTAAAAAGTATGTTTACATTTCTGAAGTTCTCTTGTGGTCAGGAAGATCAATTTCAATGTTTTATATAGGCCTTTACAATTCACATTCCCCTTAAATTCACTTGAAAACTGGTAAGTTAATGTGTTAGGTGCAGGTTTCTAATGTTTCTTTCGCAGTGGATGGTATCCATTGTGTTGGTAAGTGGAAAATCTTAGGATGTCAGCAAAAAAATGCACTATAGCTCTATTGCAGTTAAAGATGAATTGTAATGCAATTTATTGCAGATGTTGTACATTTTTTTTTACGACAGTAAGTCAGTGATTCTGAAAAGTAGAGAATTAAGGCATTTGTGTGGTTGTCTTCAGGGAGTTCCATTGCTGATTGCTGGAAAAAACAGGCTGGTGTTACATTATTCACTTCACAACTTAATCCTCTAGAAATATGGCAGACTATTGTAGCATTTGAACAGATGTAACAGCAGGTTTGTTTTTGTTTTGAATTTGCATGCTTGTTAAGTATGGCCTATGGCATTGTAACATAGACTGAAAAAAGAAAAGCTGTTAACAGAACACTTTCCTAGCTTTCCCCCCTCTTGGCAAGATTGTAGCTTTACTGCTTCCATTATTGGCCTCTTTCACACATAAAGTAAACATTAAGTCAATATTTTACTGCAAATGTACTGATCTTGTCCACTTTGCTCCTCCCTGCTTACACTGAGAACAAACAAACAACAACCCCTGGCTTAGCATAATGTCCAAACTACAGTTTGCGGTTTGTTTCTCTAAAAACCGCAATAGTTCTTGGCTTGCTTATTCTCGTTCACTGCAGCAAAACAAACCATAACCTGTGGATTGGGTGTAATGCTGAAGTAAGGATCATGAGCTTTCCCACCCCTAAACTATGGCTTACTATTATGTGAGAAATGGGCCATAGTGACTGTAGACTAATTCGCAAGATGCCTGGTGTGGGTGGCACTTTCCATTGTACTCATCACAAAGGAATGCCAACCAATGTAGCTACGTAATACCATTGCCCATTTTGTCATGGTAAATAACACTATTGGTCAGCAGCCATACTGAAGCAGCTGTTTAGATATTCTGTGGAGGAGGCCTGCGGAATGCCTGTTTGGGACTTTTAAAGGAATGCCATACTTTTCTTTGGTTTTCTGACGGGTAGGTTGCCAGCTTCTTGGAGGCAACATAATTAGTAAACAATGAGCCTTGTTAGAGGCAGCTGTCGCCATTTATTTAATTAAGGAGTCAAATTCAACGATATAAGCTATGCTAAAGGTCAGTGTTGAATAGTTTCCTTCCTTTTGATATGTTTGGTAGAACATTTTCAGCAGTTCTGAGATAATGAGCAGTTTGTAATCCACAGCTCTGTGCTGCTTCGTTCTTATTAATTCAAGGGAAAACAGCGGTTGGTGCACCATGCTAATAATTGTTCTAAAGCTATCCTTTTATGCTCTTTCACCGTATTGTAGAATTTATTAGAAGGAAACTGAAGTCAGTTGTGAACATTTCAAATATGCAGACTCACTTAATATTGCATCTTAACTCCCTTCCCCACCACCACCCAATATTCAAATAACTGTTGTAATAGAGTGCAGGAGTGTAATTGGCTTAGCTTAATCGGCAACCTGTGAGGTACTGCAGCTCAGTGATGTAACTCTAGCGCAAGTCCTGCATATGGACAGTCCAGGTCCTGTAAAAACATTTAAGGTAGCAAACCTTGGAAAGATCGCGATCTGAGACCTTGGAACTAGAGCAGCTCCCCAGTGATGAAAATTTACAGCATTTTGGGCTTTTTAGTCTGGAATAGAGGAGGGATGTGAGTTATATAAAAGTATGAATGGTCTCATCTAATGAAACTTGAATATAGGAAGATGAAAGGAACAACATCTTCACACACTGGGTAGTTAAGCTGTGGAATTTGCTGCCACATGGTATAGCGATGGGCACAAACATGGATGGCTTTAAAGGGGGTTTAGAGAAATTTGTGGAGGATAAGACTGTCAATGGCTGCAAGTCAATATTGGAGGCAGTATACCTATGAATACCAGTTGCTGGGGAGCATAAGTGGGGAGAATGCTGTTGCCCATGGTTGTGGGCCTTCCTTGTGCATCTGGTTGTACATTTTGAGAACAGGAAGCTGAAATAATGGGCCTTTGGTCTGGTACAGCAAAGCTCTTATTCTTATGCTGCCAGTCAGCTGTCTACTCTTAAGCAATATTCAATGGGACTTACTTCTGAGTGGAAATGCATAGCACTGTGGAACCATGAAGTCTCCAATTCAGGTCATGGTTGTGCTATAAATTCACCAGGTGAACATAGGCACCCTATCCTCTCTGTCTCCAAATCCCAATTCCCTGCCGCCAATAATAGCACAATATCATATGTGTGGCAAAATTTTCATATCTTACAACCACTATGTAATTAAATGCTAAGCCTGAAGTTTCCCCACCCTGGATTGAGAGTGCTGTCTGCACTATTAACTATGATGCTGTCTCTCCCGGACTCTGCTGCATTTTTCAGCAGAGTAACCCAGTCCCTGATAGTGGTCCATCCAGGTACAGTGGTACCTTGGGTTAAGAACTTAATTCGTTCTGGAGGTCCGTTCTTAACCTGAAACTGTTCTTAACCTGAAGCACCACTTTAGCTAACGGGGCCTCCTGATGCCACCGCGCCGCCACCACACAATTTCTGTTCTCATCCTGAAGCAAAGTTCTTAACCCGAGGTACTATTTCTGGGTTAGCAGAGTCTGTAACCTGAAGCATCTGTAACCTGAAGCGTCTGTAACCTGAGGTACCATTGTATTAAGGGGCTACGCAGGAGAAGATGCATTTGGTGCCCTTTAAGGGGGGGGGGAAGATGGGGTCATGCTGCCCTCACAGGGCCAGTGCTGTATGGGTGGGATCTAATTTGTCCTCACAGCACTGTTGCAGCAGCAGAGACAGACGAGGCAAGGGGAATTTTTGCTCAATTTCCTCTACCCCTGTAGCTCCCCCTTCCCTGCAAGTCTTTTCTCTCCTTTCCTCCTTTGTCAGCAGACACTTCTGCTGAGTCAAAATGCCAATTGTATATACAGCCTTGTGTCTGTGGAAGCACAGTCCTTGTTGGTTTAAGGCAGGAATTGGAAAGTGTGGAAGTCAATTCTTTCTTGAAACAAGCTGTGTTGTGCTGCTGTCTGCTTCCCTGCAACATCTTGTTTCTTCACTGGGTGGACTGAACTAATCCTTGCTTGCAGCGAAGGAAGATGAGTGAGGGATGTGCCCTGGGCTTGCATGAGCTGGGTGTTTGGAAGAAGTAGATCTGGTCTCCAAAATCAGCCGTATGCAGATCTGCTCATACAGTGCCAAAATGTAACCTATGTCCAGTTTTAGCAGAGTATGTTCTCGGTTGTTTCCTGAAAAGGAACTGTTTTCATGTGATAACTGATTCAAGCCACTGTGTCCTGTAGTAGGGTATACAGCTGGTAATGTTGGGTGGGGGGAGGAGAGAGAGAGTTTGCAAACATGTTATGACAAAGCCTGGTTAAAGTACAGTGTACACAGCATGGTATCAGAAGCATTAGGGAAGTATGCTATAATGTTCCCTTCAGGGCAGGCTTTATACAGGGTTGCCAAGTAACTAATCCTGCCCACTGTTCAGATTAAGATTTTGCAAAACCCCTGTTGATACACAGCTTTCTAGTACGGTTTTACTCTTGCAGTATACAAAAACTTACATTTCCCTCTCCTCCACATTAAGATTTTAAAATGAAAGTATTGTTATATACTAATCACCGTAAGACGAAATGTGTAGATGAGCTATACAATTAGGATGCAGTTTATTCCAGTTAATGTTGTGTGTAATCTCTTTATTATTTATTTCTCATAATTGCACCGTCTTGTAGTTTGTTATATTTAGGCTTGTCCACTTCCATAACCAAACAGAAATAACTGGTGTCCGAGTTTCTTTTCTGTAAATAAATTAAGCAATTACTCCTAGGTTGCAGCATGCCACTTTAAAGAGGCACTACAACACATACTTACTCATTGGGGACTAAATGGGATTCATTTGTGAGTAAACATGCATAGGATTGCTCAGAACAGAAATTTCTGAAGGATCCAATGTAGTTTAAACATTGGACCAGATCCAGAGAACCACATGCTATCCCATCCACTTCTCCCCACTGAAGCCCCGCCCCACCTGAAAAGCCTCCTTGGAAGGTCAAATGCAACATAAGATGGTGCATTGGTACCGTATATACTCGAATATAAGCTGACTTTTTCAGCATATTTTTTATGCTGAAAAAGCCTGCCTCGGCTTATACTCGAGTGAGGTGGGTGGCTGCGGAGGGAAGAGTGGCGAGAAAGGAGCTGCACTGTGCCTCTCCCAAACGGGCTCCTGTGCCTGCTCTTGCGAGCGGCAGAGGCGGCGGCGGAGGGAAGAACGGCTGCTCCTTCCTCCTCCACCGCCTTTTCCGCTGTTGGCGGTGGCGGAGGAGGAGCGAGCAGCCCGAAAGTAGCCTTTTCAGGCTGCTTGTTCTTCCTCCTCCACTGCCGCCACCACCAGGTTTGTGGTGTGGTGAACTGGCTTATACTCGAGTCAATAAGTTTTCTGTCCTAAAATTAGGTGCCTCGGCTTATATTCAGGTCAGCTTATATTCGAGTATACAGTGGTACCTCGGGTTACATATGCTTCAGGTTACATATGCTTCAGGTTACAGACTCTGCTAACCCAGAAATATTACATCGGGTTAAGAACTTTGCTTCAGGATGAGAACAGAAATCGTCTTCCGGCGGACCGGTGGCAGCAGGAGGCCCCATTAGCTAAAGTGGTGCTTCAGGTTAAGTACAATTTCAGGTTAAGAACAGACCTCCGGAACGAATTAAGTACTTAACCCGAGGTACCACTGTATATGATAACTACTGGTGGAAGGGGTAATTGACCAACATCACAGTAGAGGAACCTTGCAATATAGAGACATAGAAAGCTGCTGTGCTGAGCCAGACCACTGGTTTGTCTGTCTCAGCCTATGATAACTTTCCAGAATTTCAGACAATAATCTCTCCCGGTCCCTCCTGGACATGCCAGTGATTGAAGTGTGCTGTTTTATTGGCCGTGACCCCCGCTAATTGATTTACAAACCTCGATTAGCGGTTTATTGCTGCCCGGCACGCTTCCACTCCAGCTCTTCCGTCACGGTTCAGCAGAGCTTCCCACAGCGTTGTAAACTGTCACCTGCTGGATTCAGCTCCCAGACAAACACACAGAGTCCCGTTTGTCTCTATACAGCATTTATTTCCAACATTTCTCAGGTATTTCCAGGGCTATTAGCAGCCATACCAAGACCACGTCTTTTCCCCACAAAGTTCAAAGTGGGACTGACAAACTCCTCCCAAAACTCCTCCCAGCTTCTACAGCTGACGTCAGAATGGTGAGGCATCATGGGAACAACTTAACCAGTTAAGTTCCAACTCCCACACCCCCTCTTGCATCACATTCTGACAAGACCCTCTGAGTTCAACACCTTCCCCTTTGCCTTGTGCCCCTTCCCGGCATCTTTCCCAGGCACCTGTTGAACCCCTTCAACACTCCCAGAATCACACTGTGCGACACTTTTCCACGCACCTGTGACCTGATACCCTACTGACCCATTAGGGCCAGCAGTTGTGTCTTCTCCGTCAGACGTTTCCCCCTCTGACTTGACAATCCTTCCGTGAGCTTTCTCCATTACCGGAGATGAAGCCTCACACCTGGACACTCCTTTCATAACCCTTGGAGATGCCCAAACCTGCTCTGAACCCTGATTCTGGACCTTGTCCCCGTCACCGGGATCAGTCTCTGCCTCCCTCTCCTCCCCTTGAGGAGACCTTGCACCCGTCACCTGGTGACGTATTTCCTTTTCCTTGAAAAACTTCTCCAGAGCAGACCCAGTAAACTGTGACCCTCGGTCGCTCTTGAACCTTTGCACCCTGGTGGAGAAACTTCGTTCCACCTCCGCAACCCAATCCTGGATCAGTTGCGCCACCTCCCCCTGTGATTTGAGAGAGAAACACCAGCCAACCTGGCTGTGGTCACCTGTCAGCGACAGCACATACCTGGCCCCACCCAGACTCTCAGACCTCTTGGGTCCTGACAGATCTGTGTGAACCAGCTCAAAGGGCTCTTTGGTTACCCTCCCAAACCCGGGAAAACCAAGCACCTTTGCACCTTTGCATGCCCTGCATCCTTGGGACCTCCCACATTGTGTGATTTTACACCCTTTTGTGCACCTGTGCAACTTTTGCACATGACTGGGAACCTTAGCACACTGCACCCGTGCTTTTCCAGCATTCCCACAACCCTCCAGAGGTGTCTCCAGAACAAAGACGTTGTTCTCCCTCTGCATGTTGACCCGTTGTCTCCCTCCTCTGAAAATGGAACAGGTGTCATTTTCAAAACGAGCATTGTATCCCTGCTTCATTAGAGCTGATACATATAAAAGACAACGCTTCAGTCCCGGCACAACGTAGATCTCTCGCTCCTCCTGGAAAGAAAAGAACACGTTAGCCACCACACCACAGACTGATTTTTGTGTTCCGTCTGTGAACCTAACAGTCATCCCTGTCAAAACAGCCCTGCATTTCCGCAGCTTCCCAGCAGATGTCTCTGGGATCAAATCGCAATTAGCAGCAGAGCCAATAACAACACTCTGCTCTGGCCTTGTCCCACGAGTCTCTTGCTGGCACCTGGCAAGTTCACCAGCCTCAGTCTCACGCCTGGTTGTTTTTCCAGACCAGTTGCCATGGAAACCCAACTGGTTCCCATGGGAATTCAGCAGTTTGACCTTGACAACATCCTGTCTTGTCTCTCTGCTCCGGTGGGGGCAATCTCGACGCAAATGTCTCGCTGCTTTACACACGTAGCAACGACGAACTCCAGTGGAAAAACACTGCTCGGGGCTCCCAGCTGGCTTGGCCTTCCTCCTCCCGGAACGGCGCCTCCCACCAGCCTCGCCCCCCCTGAAGCTGCTCTTCGCTCCAGCAGGTTCAGTGGAAAACTTTTCAAACTTGCCTTTGGCTAAAGCATCAGGGACAGGGGCTCCAGCCATCTTTAGGCTTTTGTATTCCTTCTCCAGGGCTCTGGCCTCCTGCTGAAGCTTCACAGCAAACACAGCAGGACATTTCCAAGTGCCAATAGTCCCTTTGCCCCCCTCTGGGGTCCCACAGCCTTTCCCAGCTGTGCACTGGCTTCCACGGAGGTGGTCAGCGCCATCTTGTCTTTCTGTTCTGTAGCAGCCATCTCCCGGCCCTTGCTTTCCGCCTCCAGCCTCCCAAACACCCTGGAGCGCTGAACGGCCTCTGGCTTCCTGGCACCCAGAACAGTAGACTTTAGATCAGCAGCCAGATTGCCCAACTTCTTAAAGTGAGCCTCCCACAGTCCTCCAAGACCTGGCAGCCTGCCATCCTCTTCCGTTCTCCCAAGGGGCCCCCAAGCTGTACTCACAAGATCACCAGCTCATCCAGCACCCGTCCGGAGAAACGATTCCCTGCTGCTCTCAGCTCCTCTGGCTTTTCACGCAACACAGGCACTCTCTGCGGTTTGCAGCCAGCTGCTTTCAAACTCCGCAGCTGCTCCTTTGCCTCTTAACACCAGGCACAAAGTCCTTCCGCCTCCTGCCGGCCCCCTGCTCGACATCGCAGATCAAAGCTCCCGGCAGTATCTTCCGTGACAGTTTTACAAGCGATGATGACCCATAACCTGGGCTGTTTTATTGGCCGTGACCCCCGCTAATTGATTTACAAACCTCCCAAAACTCCTCCCAGCTTCTACAGCTGACGTCAGAATGGTGAGGCATCATGGGAACAACTTAACCAGTTAAGTTCCAACTCCCACATGAAGGTGGGACCTTCTGCATGCAGAGCTGTTGCACTACCACTGAGCTACAGCCCAAACTTCTCCTACAAACTTCTTCCATCCTTTTGGACAATTTCCCACTGCCACTTAAGTTACCAATGTCTCATCCTACACTGTTCAGGAGTATCAACCAACCTGCCAAAAATGAGTTTCAAGGGGCTGCAAACTTAGCTTTCTCCACCTGCTTTACAGTTCTCATCGCTGGACCAATTATACGATAGGGAAACAATGGATCGTACTTGTACAGAACAGCCTTATGCATGTTTCCTTGCAGAAAATCCTATTTAGATCCCAAGTAAGTGTGCATTGGCTTGCAGCTTTAAGCAGCCATGCTACAGGCCAAACTAAGTATATATGGTATTCAGTAATTTCTTTACGGAAAGTAAAATTAATTATTTTAATAAGATACTGGAAATAAATGTCAAACTTCCTTCTGCTTCAGGTTCTCTGGATCCAACCCAATGTCAACAACACAATGGACTTTGTTGTGAAGCTGGCCTTGGAGTTTTATGAACTGAATGTTAACATACAATAACAGAACTACCGGGGTCTGCTTTGTAGGTTGGCACCAGCCCCATCAATTTGCACAGGGAGAGTATTTCGTCTTTTATTAACTGTGTAGTCATTGTTTATATGCTCCATTTTAAAAAAAAAAAGTACTCAAAGAGGTGTACAAAAAATAACAGTATAAGTACAATAATAACTTACTACTTAATAAACTTTAGCATATTGGTACAGCACTAACAGTTCAACAATTAGTTTAAAACATGTCAAAGAAAATTAAGTGAGCATAAAGCTTACCAACAGGCTGTTTAATTTCCAAAGCTGTCTTAAAACTAATGACAGCAGTAGCCAGCAACCCACCCATTTTATATACCTAGACCATGGGTAGGCAAACTAGGGCCTGGGGGCCGGATCCAGCCCAATCACCTTATAAATCCGACCTGTGGACGGTCCAGGAATCAGCGTGCTTTTACATGAGTAGAATGTGTCCTTTTATTTAAAATGCATCTCTGGGTTATTTGTGGGGCATAGGATTTCGTTCATTTATTCCCCCCAAAAATATAGTCCGGCCCCCCACAAGGTCTGAGGGACAGTGGACCGGCCCCCTGCTGAAAAAGTTTGCTGACCTAGACTCAAAAGTCCAGAACCCCCCTCACAGTACTTCTGGCAGCTGTTCCCTTATCAAGGCTCCTGTAACAGGTGGATGAGGCATGATAGGTGTAAGCAGCCATTCCCTGCCCCTGCCCTATAAGGTATTTGTCGAGGGCTGGCAGGACACTGACAAGTGTGCACCAGGAGAAGGGGGGCTGGAGTCTGACTCAGGAGACGAGGACAGTGATCTGTGGGGAGCTGTACAAGCCAAGAGGCAGGAATCAGAGGCAGGGGAAGCTTCAGAGCTGGGGGAAGAGGAGGAAAAGGCAGGCCAGGCAAGTGAAGGACCGGGTGCTTTCCCACCCTTCCCTGCACCACGGTCTCTTTGAACCAGGAGAGAATTGAAGCAAGAAGATCAGAAGCAGCTTCCATTCAGGTGTAGTCTCCAACAGCGTACAACATATAAACATTTGCTAGGAATGGAAAGATAACATGTGGTATGCTCTGCCAGAACTTACTGGCATACTGCTAAGATTGGCACATGCCCAATAGAAAATCCTGAAGAATGTTTGCATACCATTGAGAGATTGTGGTGGTGGTGTACCACCTCCATTGATGTGAAAAATGTCAACAAGAAGCTGTTTGCTAAGTTGAACATGGCATGGTGGTTCCACTAATGGATGCTGCTGTTAAGCAGCATATAAAGAGAGTAACCCATGAGAGGCTGGTCACAACTGGGGGCAGACAGTGCTTCCTTCATTCTCCAACACACTGGGTCTGCACTCGGATTATGGGCTTTATAGAAATCAGTCCCTGAGGTTTCTCAGATTTGCTATGAGCTGCCCTCTTGTGGCCACACAAAAGGCTGTCAGAAGTGCTGCAAGTTGGGGGGGGGGGGCAGAGCTTTCCATGCACAGCTCTGCTCCCTTGTGAGGGGAAATGGTCCGGCAATTAAGTTCAGTAACCTGAAAACATTCAGCATAGATGCTTATTAAATTAAAATCTAATGCCGCCTTTTAAATGCCAAAGTTTTACTTTATTTTTGTGAACCTGTGCAGAATTATATATCCAGTTAACATAGGCATATTATTGCGATCAAATTTCTGCAAATGGCTATTGTTTGGTTGTTCAAAGATACCTTGGTGTGTTTTAACTATTTCAGGAACTGTGATCGTATAATCTTGCTTCGCACATGAGTCACCATGTGATATACCACACTCGGAGAGAGAAAATTATTTCAGTTGGCTGCACATGTACATACATATGTGATTCACATTGTTGTTGCTGTTGGCATCCATCTGTCTCGAGAGACAATGGAGTAAGCCTCCAGGGGTGAAGTGAAAATGCTGGGTTACAGGGTGCAAGCCTGGGCAGTGTGTATGAAGGTCCTGGGCTGACCAGACAAGATCACCTGCATTCATTCTCACTGATGTCGTCCAAAGGAAGGGGAGCAACACGTTTGGCACCAGCTTGGTTGCAGGAGTTGCTGGAAAGAGGTGTAAAAGGCACCATCCAACCTTCTTTGGGACTCCAGATTTGTACAGGGTATTGGTCTCTTCCGCTCAATCCTCCGGAGTTCGTCGTCACATGTGGGGGAAGTTCCTAACTCACTGATGGTTTGAAACTCAGCAGCTACCTTCACATGCACCATTGTAAATATATGTGGTGTATTTGTTGGTTTACTCTTTATGAAAGGTTTGCTGTACAATTTCACTTTATTGTATTGTATTGTCAGACCTATACAGTGGTATCTTGGGTTACATACGCTTCAGGTTACAGACTCTGCTAACCCAGAAATAGTACCTCGGGTTAAGAACTTTGCTTCAGGGTGAGAACAGAAATCGTGCTCCGGCGGCGCAGCAGCAGCGGGAGGCCCCATTAGCTAAAGTGGTGCTTCAGGTTAAGAACAGTTTCAGGTTAAGAACGGACCTCTGGAACGAATTAAGTACTTAACCCAAGGTACCACTGTACTGACTCTCCAGAGCTGTACTGCTGTCTGCCCTCAGCACGACCCAAAGCCACCAGGGGTGGAGAGGCTGCATCTGTATTGTGGTGTACATAGCAGTATCACTATCTAATCCTTTGGACTTGACTTTTGGCACAGCTGTCAAAAACCTTGGCCACTGCTACGCTTCTTGAAGAAGTACATTTCTTTTCCAGATATGGGAAATATTTCAGAGTCCAATGTGTCAGACTCACATTTTTATGTGCCTGAGATTTATCTGCCCTCTTTCTGTATATATTAGCAGCAAGTTGTGGGACTAGTACAGCTATAAAAGTTTGGTCTTATAGAATGATTATCCTGTGTAAAACTGAAAATCTGTGTGACTTGCCTTTAAAAACAACATTCTTTCTCGCCAGAATCAAGTTAAGCAAAATGTATATGCATTGTTCTGAATGTATATACTGTATTTAAACTGCACAGCATTTTATTTCTTGGGTAATTCTCTTTTTTTAAGTTCCTTTTTTCTTTAAAAAAGAGTTTGGACACTGTTGTGTTTCACGTGCTGTTCGTCCTCCCGTTTTAAGCAGCAAATTGCAACTCCATCTGAACCATTTCCTGTTTAAACAAAGAATGAAAGGGAAAAGGGAATAACATTAACTTCCTGAATGACAGCATTCCAGTTCTGAGACTGGCCACGATGCAGCTGCCAATCAGAAACAGGCCTTGGAGGGAAGTTCTGGGATGCTGTTTACATGTTCTGTGATTTCTCCTTCTCGCTTCTGATGTCGTCCAACTTGGAAAGTTCTCTTGGTTTGTTGCTGTTACATGTCTGTGTAAATAGCTAGGACTTTAATTCCCACATCAAATGGAAATCGAACTAAAAGGAAAGGGCTGCTTGTACCTCTGTAGCTTCAGGTAAGGCGATTGCCAGGTTAAATTGTTGTGATGAAAGAGAGAGCTTTTTCCTGTGTCTCTGAGCAGCTTTTTATGATTGTGGCTTGAAAAGTTGTCATTAAACAGCAATGTTAGTTTTGATGAAATACAGTGAAAAGCATGTCAGAAATAAAAGGCAGAAGTGTTGTGTTGCTGTAGTATAGCTGTAATATTGGTGTTTATAAACTGAAAATGTATTGGCTGCTGGGGAATAGGTGGTAAATCACTTAATTGTTTTGTCTAGCAAAATAGAAAGACCAAATAAAGACTGAAAACTACAGCAGAACTAGAGGCAATATTTCATCTGTGCAATGTAGATGAATGTGCTTATATGTTGTCTTTGTGTGCATAGTGTTAACATTTATATTAATGCAAGATAGTGTTTTTTTAAAAAATAAACCTGGTTTGACATGAACTAAAATAACTTTTTTGGTTAAGAATTTCATTAAGTTAGAAAAGCATTTTTACAAGATTGGTTTTGATATAGAAAAGGAACATTGATTGGTATGTGTGTATATATATTTGTTGCATTTATAAAATATAACATACTTATATAGCCTTCCCAAAAGGAACGGAGGGGGGAAATTGTGGGCTAATGGAAATAAAGGCATTAAAAATAAATGAGCCTTTGTCAATAAACTGAGGGATCCAACCAATCAAATTTGTTGCAATAGAACATTGTGTAATTCTCTTTTGGGATTTACAGGCTGGGAAGAGTTTCTCCCCCAAATCCCTGTCACACTATAGTGATTGGGTGGGTCCAGTTATAATGAAATGAACTACATATTCTGTCGCCTGTGCAATGAGCATTGTTTGGATTTCTGAAAATAAATTTAAAAATGCTTTGAACCACAGTATGCCTATAGAAGCAACAACGGAGCAAGTTAACTGGGCTTGTTAATGGTGGCTGCCTGTGCCTGTTTTTAAGAACATAAAAGGACTTCGGTTAAGGCAGTCTGTCTTTGCAGGAATGGCTGCAGCCACCGCTCATTTCTCTCAGCCTTTTAGCAGAGTCTGCCAGCTGTGATTCATGGAATGATATTTTTTTTTAATGTGCTGACTAATCCAGTGGTTTTCTTTTCCATTGCTCCCTCACTTTCTTTGCAAAACAAAAATCTGTTTCTCTTCAGAACGGCAAATGTCGAGCACAAAAAGTAAAGTTAGTAAACATGGACAAAGTTGTGTTTCAAAAGGCTCCCCTTAACAAATGCTGAAATTGCAGGCCTCTTCTTTGCTCTCAGGCAAACGGCTCTTAAAAAGGGCAAGCAAATCTACCTTCTTCTTTACAGGTTTTTTAAAAAATGTAAAGTGAATCATGACGGTGTGCTTTACTTAAGCAGTTCTAAATTTAAACTAACACATTTCCCTGTATGTCTTCTCTCTTCCAGATCGTTCTGAAAGAAATAAGCCTGACCACCGCTCTTCAGGGTGAGATCTCTGTTACTGCTTTTATTTCTTTTCAGTTGTACTTTTTGTGTGCTTTTGAATAGGATTGAAATCTGGAAAGTAAATATATATTTAAAAAATCAGTTTTCTATTTTAGTTTTCTATTCTGTTCCAGTAATTTAAATAAGTACAGACTGCCACATTGAACCTTTTAATTTTTTTTATAATGGACTAAATGTTTCATAGGGTCCAGATGTGTTCTCCTTCCACTTCCTGCCCCCATTTTAACTTTCTCTTCACTGTACAGGAAAAACAAAAGGCTTACTTTAAAAGGTGCACAAATTTAACAGTTAGTGACCAAAGATTTTTTTGATAATATAAGAATTGAAATAACAAGTGGACTCTCCTTCCTTGGAGGTTTTAAAGCAGAGGTTAGATGGCCATCTGTCATGTATGATCTCATTGAGATTCCTGCACTGCAGGGGGTTGGACTAGATGACCCTCAGGGTGCCTTTCCAACTCTACAGTTCTGTGATTGCAAGTTCTGTTTTTAAGCAAAAGAGTGAAACTAGGCAGTAATAATTGGGGTTCATCAATAAGGTCCACCACAACCCCAAACCCAATCATTAAGCTATAAGAGGAGTGTGCACATCCATAACATCTCATAACTTTTGGATTCTCGTTTGAGCTACTTGTTTACCTCAGAATAATTCAACTAATTGTTTTAAGACCTGAGGTTGTATCTAACGCTGCAGCTCTGCAGGTGCAAGGGACTTTTGTGTATACAGTCATACCTCTGGTTACGTCCGCTTCATGTTACATTCTTTCAGGTTACGTCCTGCGGCGACCCGGAAGTACCGGAAAGGGTTACTTCTAGGTTTCGCTGCTCGCGCATGCGCAGACGCGCAAAATGACGTCATGCACATGCACAGAAGAGGCGAATTGTGACCAGCAGGTGCGCAGACGCGCCACTGCAGGTTGCGCTCTTTTCATGTTGCGAACGGGCCTCCGGAACGGATCCCGTTCACAACCAGAGGTACAACTGTACAATGGAATTTTGACCCTTTGGGTTTCTTTCCAACTCTACAGTTCTGTGATTCTTCTTCCTCTCCTCCTCACTCCAGACCTGAAACAGATGGGGGCAGGGGGCAGAGCTGGGGTGGGACAAAAACAGTGCAGCACTGGATACAATCCCTTATATTTTATCCTAAACATTCGTGTTCTTTCTTTTGCTCCTGCTTCTTACTTTTTGTACAGCATTGCACTTCCTGCCCTATATTCATTTACTCCTATTTTCATAATCAAACTCTCCCTTTTTGCGAGAGAATAAATGAAACAGTATGAATATGAAACTGAGAAAACTGCACTCACGCAATAGTCAGCTGACATCTGCTCTCTCAAGGCCTTTCCTCTACTGAATTCTGGGGCCGAGTTAAGTTTGGCTTCTTTCCAAAGTCTCCAGCGAATTCCTCTTGGCCAAATCTCACAGCCAGCACTCGTCTAAGCTGTGGTGGACAAACAAATTGTGTGTTTTAGGAGAGGGCCGACCTTTGAAAAGTGCTAACAGGGTAATGATGCATGCTACCACAGGTCTCTGTTGTTGGTGGCAATATTGTCAACAAAGCAGCTGGAGCAGATAGCTGTGCCCCTGTATCCAAATGATGCCCCTTGCTTTCTCTGTCTTGTCACGGAGGTGGAAAGAATAGGAGGAACGATAAAGCAGCAAAGAGATCTATGTCTGCTGCTCATTCTCCTGCTTTGTACTATCCCTATCCCTCTCATCTTTAGGATTAGGTTTCCATACTTATTCTGTTTCTTATAAATATTCATCCTGATCATGCAGATTTTAATACGGAAAAATGATGGAACACAGTGCACCATGTTAGAGTCACAGCGTTTGGTTGAAAGAGCCAAGGAACTGTCTATTGCCATAGACTTTAAAAAAACCCAAAGAGCAGAAACAGGTTGGGGTGACCTGGGGTAGGGATTTGTTTCTGTTTCCAGTAATGGTAGTTAACGAGGTTCTGAGTGTGATATGCATGCTATTCACAGGAATGAATGCTAAACATTTTTAATGTATTTATTGTATGTCAGCTATGACGCTTGTTGTTGGCATCATCTGTCTCAGAAGACAGTGGAATAAGGCACCTTTGAGGGTAGAGTCAAACCATTGGAGAGTTCAGTGCCTGCTGTGGGTATGGAGACCGATATGGGAAAGACATGTTTTGTTGCAGTGGGGGCAGATGAAGGCATCCAATTTTGCTGCTATTGTCGTTTTTCTCTCTCTGTGCTCCTCCCAAGAGTTATTCCTCCTCTGATTATTGCTGTGCATACATGACTTGACTGTCTGCCTCCAGGCACCACAATTGTCTACAAAGGATTCTCATACATCCAGGTTAATGTTGCCAGCCTTCATGTCACACTTGCAGACATAATTGTAACGCAGAGTTGTTCTGCCAACAGACCTAGTACCTGAAGCCAGACCCTGTCCTTGCTGATCCTGCCATCTTCCGTTCTGTATACATGACCAAGCTGGCATAGACATCACTGAGACAGAAGTGTGAACGTGCTGGGAATGTAGGCTTGGGATAGAGCAGCTTTGTTTGAGACTCTCTCCTGCGATGTGTTGCCCACAATCTTTCTGACCCAGTGCTTGTGGAAGGCATTGTTGCCCACGTCTCACTTCTATAAAGCAGCATGCTCAACACACAAGCCTAGTAGACCTTGGTCGTGGTCATTAGTATAACATTCTCTCATATCCTTCTGGAGATGCAGTTTGTCTAGACAATTGGTTTGTGCTTGTAAAAGTTTCTGTCAAGACAAGATACAGCTCATATAAGTGATAACACCAAAGGCATAAATGGGCAGTCTGCTTGTCTGGCGAGGAGGGTGGTTTTGGAATTTTTTTTGCACAAACTTAATTCTACATCTGTCAGCCGAAAAGCTAGAATCTTAAAGGAGGGTGGAGTATCCTGTAGGGAGAAATCTATTGGGGGGGGGCATGACCAAGCTATAAGGTGGTATTCAACTGAATAGACCCACTAAAATGAATAAACATGACTAAGTTCCATTAATTTAAATAGGTATATACTCTGAGTAAAACTGAGTATACAAAGCCCTTAACAACTTGTGAGCAGTTTACCTATAAGAGCCGTCTTTCCCATAGGGCTTAGTGGTGCGTTGCACCAGGGCGCTGGCCTCTCAGGGGCGCCCCAGCAAGTGGTGGAGCTGCACGGCTTTGCTGGCGGCCTCCCCTTTCCTTGCACGCCCGCCAGCTGTGCCCCGCCAACCATAAGGCTGGCGGGGGTGCACCTTCCCTCCCAAGCCTCCTCGGGAGGAGAGTGACCCCCACAGAGGCTTAGGATGGAAGCTGCACCCCACCAACCATATGGATGGCGGGCATGCAGCTTCCCTCCCAAGCCTCTGCGGGGATTGCTCTCCTCCCATGGAGTCTTAGGAGGGGTGCAACTTCCCTCCCAAGCCTCTGCGCGGATCGCTCTCCCGCAGTGGCATGGGGGAGAGTTGCGCCCCCCCAATAGCTGGCAGTGCGCAGCTACGGCCACCCCAACACTATCCATGGTAATTTGGGGCAACTGGGCAGATATTTGCACCCTGGCACCTCATCTGCTGAAGACGGTCCTGGTGTCTGTCTAGTTGGCTATTTTGCACCTCCACACTGCTTTTCTTTCTCTTCCACATAAGCATTTGCTGCAGAACTTTGGCCTCTTTTCCCATCTTGCCTTGTAGTAACCTCACTCATAATGTGCCATTTAGAAAACATTTTTGAGAGATGAGTGCTCTCTGGAGAAACGTCATCAGATCATCAGTAAGCAAGTTAAAGCAAAGAGGTCCCCCTTTTCTGTCTTCTCTAAGCCGTCCCCAAGAAAAAGTTTGTTCCAGAGGGTCTCCCACTCCAGTTGGCTACAACCCAGTGATTTGTACTTTTTAAACAGACACTTAAGCTTAGAACTAGAATCTGCTTGCCTTTGGCTTTTTAAACAAAATATATTTGAGTTCTTTTAAAGCTTAACATTTAAAGAATCCCCAAAAGTTTTTGTTTTGAAAAGTGTACTTTCAGAAATCACTTTGTTAAATATAATCTGTGGAGTACTGTATAATCTATGGAAATATTTTTTTTAAAAATATAATCTTTGTACCTATTAATCTTATTTAATGTTATTTTCAAAATGCAATTGAGAACTAAGAAATACGCAGGAAGGGTGACTTGAAATACTTTTCAGAACATTCAGCTCCATTAAGAAGATGCATACTAAACAATACTGTAGCCTCTTTCCAGTTTGCTTTCAGCATATTATTAGAGATACATGTAGTTTTCCAGAACAAAAAAGAATTGTGATTCCTTGCTTGGTATTTTACCTTATAATACAGTACCGTATATTATTATCTAGTCCAGATGACATTCAAATAACTGGAGTTTTGTTTGAAAAGCATCGCTAAAATGAATGGAGAGCTGTAATTTAGGAATGCATAAATTGGAACAGAAAGAGAAGCGAATTTCCAAGGCAGATTATTTGATGACCTCCTGACACCATAGAATAGAGGCCCTCTCATAGCTAACATTTTAGGAAACTGAAGGCAAAATTACTTTCTAAAGGCTGTGTTGAAAGTACATTTAAGTGCCCAAGGGACACCTCTGCTTTGTATATTTTGATACATGCAATTATCATACCGTCTTTTTCTGTATATAAGACTAGGTTTTTCCCCTAAAAAAAAATGTCAAAAATTAGGGGGGGCATCTTGTACATGGATATATCTCCCCACATTTTCTTAAATTTGAGTCCGCCAAAATAGGGGGTGTCTTATACATGGGAGCGTCTTATAGATGGAAAAATATGGTAATTTGGCATTTCATTTCCATGACCACTGTAGGTATCAGATGCAGTTCAGGGACACGTTGTTGGTATATTGATCTTCCCATGCTCCCTTCCTCCTCCCAGACAGATGCCTCTGATGCTCATAGGGCTTCTTCAGCCTAAATATTTCTGGCTGTCCTGCTGTATGTGGAAGTGGAGGAAAGATAGTCAACATTAACAGTTTTGATGACTGCATTTCAAGTTGGGGTGTAAGAGGGTTTTGCTTTGTTAGAGGTATTTTTCTTTCTGGTGAATATTCCTTTCTGGTATGGTAGAAATGTAGTCATGGAGAGTTAGCCCAGCAAAGTTTGGCGTTTCATTAATACAGCTCTGCATGCAATGTTGCTGCATCTGGAAAGGCAAGTTTAGAAGAGGTGTGGTTGTATTACACCAATTTAGAATTTCTGAGCCAGGCATCTTCTTCAAAGGTCACACTCTGACAAGTTTGTGTTTCATATGCCATAAAGGGTGTAACTCAACTGAGTCAGCAGCTACTTGGAACAAGTTGTTGCTGTGTGGAGAGATAACTTTTGCTTTTTGAAATACTGGTTCATCTTAAAGTATCACTGGTAACAGATTCCAGAAGGCTAGCTAGGTTAGTCTGTTGCAGCATAAACAGTGTCTCCTTTAAAGACAAAATTCAAAGGCAAGAGGAACTGGTTGCTGGTTGGTTGATTTTGCAAGCTCATTTAGAAAACTCCTTTTTGCACATGACAAAGACATGTTGGGATCTGGTGCACAAAACTATGCTTCATAAATCTGTCAACATTTTATAGTGGCATGGGACTTTGTTGCTAAAAATAATTTGTTTGTTTTTTTTTTCTTTTCTATTACGCACAAATTGGGTGGAATACCATTTTTGTGTGTGTGATGTTATTGTTTCCAAGACACATCTGTGTTATTGTGGTGATGTTGGTGTGCAACCCATGGTGTCTAATATAAAGCTTTTATCCCAATGATTACTGTTATTGTTGCACAACATTGAAATGGGTGAGGGCTTATGATTAATGTGAGCCTTTTAATAGTGTGCTGAAACCACAAACTATTCAAGCTTGAACTAGTGTTTAAAAGCTAAACTAATCAGGGTAGATTGCAGCTAACACTCACGAAGGGCAATACATAATTATATACACTCACAGGAATATTGGTATACTGTACAATGGAAACAGAAAGTATATAGAATACAGAAAGTAAAAAACGTTTACGACCCTTATTTGCAAACTAAAGTTTAACTGGAGTTATAAATTGAATTGTGCAAGAGGTAAAGGCCAAGAAACCACCCAATGACTCACTCCTGTGAAAGCCAACTCAAATCAATCACAGGGCTGTTTAACCCTCTCGGTCATCATGGGAACATCAACAGATGTTTTGGCATAGTTTTCTCCCCTGTTGCTTGGAAATGAGCAGCTCCGGTTTGTAAGGCTTGTGTGTGTTGTTGTTGAGGGGAAAGATCCTTTCATCTGCATCACAGGATCTGATTTTTGCCTGGAGCTGGCAGACCGTACCATTTGTGATCGATGGTGAGAATACCATTTGGGGGGGGGGGTGGCAGGAAGGGAATCCTATAAGAAAACACATCTGATTCTAATATAGCCTGCTGCCTGTTGTGCTACTTTTCTGCTTGCAGGGAGCTGGGGGTTCGATAAAGGAGCATTCAAAAACATTGTCTACTTTCAATGTTCTACCTCCACTGTCAGAGGTAGTATGTTTCTGAATACCAGCTGCTGGAAACCACAGGAGGGGAGAGGGCTGTTGGATTCTGCTTGCATGCTTCAGCAGAATGGTGGACTCAATTGTTCATTGGCCGGATCTAGCAGAGCTCTTCTTACGTTCTTAAAATGTGCTACTGCACTTTCAGTCTGAAGTGTTGTATTCCATTGTCCCATCTTAAGAATTCTAGCATTAATTCTGTTGCATGAGAGAATAGTGATCTGGCAGACCTTCTGATCACATTTAGAGCAGGAGATTTTTTAAAAAATCTCTTCCCGCGTTTTGGAATACAAAACTGAAGTTTATTTAAAAGGGAAGGCACTGACTGTCCCAGACTCTGTTGCTCTTCACTCTGGCGACAAGGAAATTAAAATACGTTTTGCTTGTGCCTCAGTTGTACAGGGGAAAATGGTTAAGTCTTTGGGATCTGTTATTATGTTTTGGATCTGGTTGCTTTTCACCTCGTTGAGGCAAAGAAAATAAAAACTGAACCTAGTACTGAACAGACCTAAAATAGGACTTTTATCCTTGTAAGATAGATATGGAATTTAAATTTTAAGTCCTGAAATGACTAGGACATCAAGAACTCATAGGGGTACAGAGGTAGAACAGTGAAAGAAGGATTTTTTTTATTGCCTTCTCCATGTGAGGTCAGGGGGACCTGACACACCAAAAGTTGGGTAATTGTTGTTGTAATAATGGCGGGAAATAGCTCTCTATTCCAAATTAAGTAAAGAGACTGAGGCTGCCGGTGCTCATTATCTCAGAGCAATCCCTGCCTTATTCCTAGGATTTATCCCTGAGTATAATGTCTTGTTTCAAGCTGTTGCATACCCCATTAAAATTCTGGTTTCCTGAAGCAGCAGGTTTTAAGATTGGATGCATACAGCTTTTCCAGTACCCAATGGAACAATCCCTACATCTTTGCTGGGGCTTTTCATAGACAGTTTTGGTCAGTTTGTGAACTTCGCTCCTATAAACAGGTGTTGGCAAGCTTGAGCTCATAAAGGAGCCTTAGCACACTGGTATAGGGGAGATGGAGCCCATTGTTGGAAAGAATAGTTCTACATAGTTCCATTTTTCCTTGCACCATATCCTCCAGATTTTCCATTGAATACTTTTTAAAAATTTCCCATTAAAGGAATGAGGGCTTTTGAAGGAAGTAGTAAATGGAAAATGTCATTGTAGCTGGAAAAATGACTTTGAACTGCAATCAACCACACTTGTTAAAATTATCAGAAAGAGATAGGACTGGTCTTCTTTTGGTATTGTGCAATGATTCCACAGTAGTTTCCCTACTTTTATTTACTTCAGTAAATAAACTAGAATTTCAGTTCGCTACAAAATGAACAATTATATAGGTAGTGATAATTAGGGATGTGTGTAGAAGAATTCCCCCCTATTTTTCTGTTACCTTTTAGGACAATGGGTACTGATATTTTGTTTTGTTTTGTTGTCTTCTCCTTTTCAAGCCAAGGCCCCCTGTCATCCATTAAAGCAGCAATCAAGAGAAGTAAGTATACTTTCAGACTGCTCTCTACACCTTCTGAGCAGGTGTCTTAACTTTTATGACAACGAAAATGATTGTAGCTTCATTAAGCAGATTGCAAATGCATTTGTTTTGTCTTGTAGTTGTTGAGAAGTAGCTGCCAAACTAACATTTCTTTACCTGCACCGTGGCTTGAAGTTGTCTTGCTTCCACAATTAAGATAAATACTCAAAGGACTCGGCCAATTAGTCTGAACTGGAAGTGAAAGTTTCCAAACTCCTCCTCACTGCTGTGCTAGAGAGGGAGGAGAAAGAGGGAGTGTACAAATTCAGCGGTTCTTAAGAACATAAGAGCCTAGCCAGACTGATCTTGTCTCACATTATTTACCCACCATGGCTCACCACTGTGCCTGTGGGAAGCTTAAAGGAGCACAGGCTGCTAAGTTAAAATGGTTGAAAGGAAAGGTCTGCCCCTCCCTGCTAAGCAGAATGGTTGGCTTCTGTTGGGAGTCCAAGAAGGCAAGGGTTGGGTGGTAGCTTGTCTAGGCAAGCTAATGGAATGTCCTTACTTTCTCTCCCCATCCTAAGTGGCTACATTAAAGGCCATTTTCTATTCTTCTCACCAATGCATGACAGAAAGTGGGAGCAATGCTGCTCCACTTCGTTTTGGCTCGACATAAAACTATCCTCCTACTTCTCAGGCAATGTAGAACAGGCTTCCTTAACCCTGGCCCTCCAGATGTTTTGAGACTACAATTCCCACCATCCCTGACCACTGGTCCTGCTAGCTAGGGATCATGGGAGTTGTAGACCAAAAACATCTGGAGGGCCGAGGTTGAGGATGTATGACGTAGAACTATGTCAGGAGCACTGTTACATCAGTACTTCAAAAAGTCACTCACATACAGGCTAGACCTGTTTGTGGAGTTGGGAGAAGAAGGTTCTTCCAAAGAGAGCTTCCTCTCCTTTCAAGGAAGGAAGGAAGGAAGTTCTCTAAGTGCCTGCCTGCCACCTCTCCCAGCTGTACGAACCGTACTCTAGCATGAGTAAAGATGAAGCAGCTCTGGCCTAGAAGATTGAAATACAGCCTGTGCCATCTATGGTATGTTGGATGGGATCACACCCTACTTTGATGAATGAACTGCAGGCTCACCCAAGTCTGGCCAAGTTTGAAATGAAACTATCCCACTTTCTTTCTCCCTTTTCAATCAACGATTGAATTCTCCCGTTCTTTATATCAGTACTTCATTCTCTCTAACTAGCTGGAGTTAATGCTTACCAGGAATTACTTCCCTTGTTTCCTTTGTTTTGTCTTGTACTAACCATATTTTGCATGCAATGTATTCCCCATGACTGATTCCATATAAAAACAACTTTTTCCAAACTTTTTTTTGCCTGTGTCCAAGAGTTACTCTAGTTTTTGGTCCCTATTATTACTCTGTAGATAGGTGGTGCTGTGATCTAAACCACTGAGCCTATTGGGCTTGCTGATCAGAAGGTCGGCGGTTCGAATCACCGCGATGGGGTGAGCTCCCGTTGCTCAGTTCCAGCTCCTACCAACCTAGCATTTTGAAAATATGCCAAAAAGTGCAAGTAGATAAATAGGTACCTCTCCAGCAGGAAGGTAAACGGCATTTCCATTCGCTGCTCTGGTTTCAGTGTTCCATTGTGCCAGAAGTGGCTTAGTCATGCTGGCCACATGACCCGGGAAAAACTGTCTGTGGAGTGGACAAACGTCGGGTCCCTCAGCCTGTAAAGAGAGATGAGCGCCACAACCCCAGAGACTGGACTTAACTGTCAGAGGTCCTTTACCTTTTTAGGTGAACTAAACACAGTTTCATAATATTAGGTATCAAAATAACATATTAAGATGTATAGAAAATTCGGTATGAATAAACCTATGTTTGCTACAGGATTCCTGTTCTGGATATTGAATAAATTGGCCTGCAAAGAAAAATGTTTCACATTCCTTTTATCATGCATCAAAGTTCCTTTTCCCATGGACAATATTATGAACTGCCCTTCAGTAGCAACTGATATTAGTAATAATTCGATGCCACTTGCTTATACACGACTTAATCCATATCCTATAGAAATTAAAGACTATACTGTGCTGCTTTAAGCTAAGATGTGGTTTGGCTTGTTATAAAGTATGTGTCTCGACCCAGTTTTCTGGGAGCAGGTTCAGTATTGACTTGAGAAGGTTTGAATTCTGGAAAAATTGCAAAGTACCTGCTCAGGTCTTAAGGCATACTCTGAACTCCCAGCCTTCATCTCTTGATATCAATGCCAACCAGGCTGCAGAAGAAAAACTAGAAAAAAAACTTCTGCTTCAGAAATAAGAGTATTTATTATTTATTTGAATTCATATCCCACCCTTCCTGCCAAAGGAGCTCAGAAAACAGATCCACAACTTAAAACAAAAACAAAACAAATTACAAGGCAGTTAAAGCATTCTAAAAATGGTTACAGTCATACCTTGAGTTAAAGTCGCTTCAGGTTGAGTGTTTTCAGGTTACACTCCACAGCAACCCAGAAGTAATGGAACGCGTTACTTCCGGGTTTCGCCACTTGCGCATGCGCAGACTCTCAAAATGATGTCACGCGCATGCACAGAAGCAGCGAATCGCGACCTGCGCAGACGCGGGTTGCGTTCTGCTCAGGATGCGAACGGGGCTCCAGAACGGATCCCGTTCGCATCCAGAGGTACCACTGTACAGCTTAAAAAAATGCCCCACCCAGTGATATTTGGGTTGTGAGGACCAGTATATTTTAGCCACCCAATGCCTGGGTAAACAGAAATGGTTTCAAATACATCCTCAAAGTTAATTATGATGGCGACAGAAACACCTCACTAGAGATGGTATTCTGCAAATGGGAAACCACCAGAGGCCTTGCCATGAGTCAGTGTCAACTGGGCAGTGCCTCCAACAAGGCCTGATCTGCTGCTCATTGGGTCCAAGATGATTGATACTGGGGGAGGTACAGCAGATCCGAGAACAGCATCCAAACAAAATTCCAGTGAGTATAGAACGGATGGTTGTGTGGTGTGTGTGCTTTTGTTTGAACTTCTGTGTTCCTGTGTTCCATGCTTCGGTTTTGGCTCTCAGTGCCAGCCTGCTAAAGTTGCTCATTTTCCTCTTACATGGGCCGAGATGGAATCACTGTATTGTTAACACTCAACATCTTGAAAGCAGAAAATAATAAAATGGGGCTGTCCCCTTATAAAAATTATTATTACTTCCGGGTTTCGCCACTTGCGCATGCGCAGACTCTCAAAATGATGTCACGCGCATGCACAGAAGCAGCGAATCGCGACCTGCGCAGACGCGGGTTGCGTTCTGCTCAGGATGCGAACGGGGCTCCAGAACGGATCCCGTTCGCATCCAGAGGTACCACTGTACAGCTTAAAAAAATGCCCCACCCAGTGATATTTGGGTTGTGAGGACCAGTATATTTTAGCCACCCAATGCCTGGGTAAACAGAAATGGTTTCAAATACATCCTCAAAGTTAATTATGATGGCGACAGAAACACCTCACTAGAGATGGTATTCTGCAAATGGGAAACCACCAGAGGCCTTGCCATGAGTCAGTGTCAACTGGGCAGTGCCTCCAACAAGGCCTGATCTGCTGCTCATTGGGTCCAAGATGATTGATACTGGGGGAGGTACTCTTTGGGCCCCAAGTCATTCAGGGTTTTATTCTAACACCTTGAATTGGGCCCAATAGCTCACTGGTAGCCAGTTCAGTGCTTTATAAGTCAACAGGCTCCTAAAATGGGCGATGTACAGTGTCACATCAAGAATAACATAGTCCCATTGGTCAGTGAGTATATGGTTAAAGTGTGGCATAAAAGGAATGTTTTTTAATCCTCATCTAAATCCAAAAAGGCTTCTTTGAGACTAAAGGTCAATAAGAGAAGGACCTAAGGATCTGTTACTGATACCTGCTTGAAACAATCCTTTTGTCTCCAGTGGCCTGTTACCATTCTTTTGAATAGCAGAATCAAGCACAGCAATTTTGAATCATATTAGATAACTTTTTTTTATTCCTGGGAACTCCAAAGCAAGGTCAGTTGAACCTGATGAATTCTACTGTTAAACCAAATAGGAAGGTGCTGATTTCTTTTGAGGTGGAGAAAGAAGCCCCATATATATATATAATGGTAAAGGGACCCCTGACCATTAGGTCCAGTCGTGGCCGACTCTGGGGTTGCGGCACGCATCTCACTTTATTGGCCAAGGGAGCCGGCGTACAGCTTCTGGGTCATGTGGCCAGCATGACTAAGCTGCTTCTGGCGAACCAGAGTAGCGCACGGAAACGCCGTTTACCTTCCTGCCGGAGCGGTACCTATTTATCTACTTGCACTTTGATGTGCTTTCGAACTGCTAGGTTGGCAGGAGCAGGGACCGAGCAATAGGAGCTCACCCCATCGCGGGGATTCGAATCGCCGACCTTCTGATCGGCAAGTCCTAGGCTTTGTGGTTTGACCCACAGTGCCACCCGCGTCCCTTCATATATATATATATATAATATTTTTTCTAAATTTTAAAATTGGCAAATGATTGCTGGAGTGTTCCTTGGAGGCAAGGGGAATACTACAGCGACATCTTTGTGTGACTAACAATAGAAACCCAGTGGATCTTTACTACTAGCATGGTTTATTCTTTCTTTCCTCTGCTGTAACCCCTTCTTTTTTTCCTTCAGCACTCATGAATAGTGCACATCAAATATGCCCCGTGGAAGAGGTATGTCTGCGCTGTCCTTTCCCAGCTGCTGCTTTGCTGATTTTTGCTGATCCATCTGCAGTGGCGTAATTAGGGTAGCTTGCTTCTGCACGAGAAGACCAAACTTCCTCTCTTAAATTCCACTGCTGCAGAAGCATCCTCCTGGTTAATTCTTTGTTGTATTATTTATATAAGACCTATGTAAAAGGATTCATTCAAGTACGGCTAAAATATAATAAAATAAAATTATTAACCCCAAATTCTGTGATTTCCAAGGGGGATCTTCATACTGATACCCTCCATTTAAAGCATTCTCTCAATAATTTAAATGATGGAAAGCAGTTCTGGGCACACATACTTTTGCAGTTAAAGATTTTCTCTCTCTCTCTTGGAAATTAATCTGGCTTCCTGACAAGCTCAAGAGATCTGTATGAGCACTGGACTGGAGCATTGCATCTGTATTTTTTCATAACCTTGTTGTTCAAGCGTGCAGCCTTGTCTTTTAATACCGCGTTACAAAACCAGTTTCGGATTTAACATTTTTATGTTGTCCTCCAAATCGTGAGATGTGCTTTGTGAAAATTCTTTTAATTTCAGTCGAGATGCCATTCAAGGACTAGCCTTAACAAACATATTTTATGTTGAATTTAACAATCCCTGTGAATGATTTTACTGATAAACAAATTTCACTACAATCAGTTTCTCTCGAGTAATTTGGCAATAATTTGGGTATTGAAATATAAATGTTATGCCTGTACTAGACCAAATTAACTGTTGATGTCTTTTCAAACTAGCTTCTCGGACATCTGGCCACAGTGAACAACAAAGAGAGAGAAGGTAGGATCTGATAATTGATATTTCATTCAGTTCTCCTGGTAATAAAATGTGTTTGAGAATGTATGTCTAATCCTGCTTTTGTTGTCAACTGGTCTCTCTTTCTCTCTAATCTGTGCTCGTGTTTCTTTATCTCTCTCTCACAAACACATTTGCCTTGAAAAAATTATTTTAAAACCTGTTACTCTTCCAGTAGAGTATGCACTGGACTGAATTAACTGAAAGTATGCCTCAGTGTGTAAAAAGTTGGCCCTGTTTCCTATGCTGAGTTCCTTTGGAACTCCCCACTGCTCAGATTGTGTTGGCTGCTTCCTGATGCATGCTTCTACAACCTTTTGTTCCAGATTAATGACATGGAATTAACCAGGAAGAACCTCACCTGTTCCTAAACCTGCCACTTGGCAAACATGATTTTAAAAGGTTGTGGAAAATCATCTTTTTATCCATCTTTCTCATCTGCAAGTACAAAAGTGTGCTAAGGGACAAATAATCTACATTTACATGTTTTGGTTTTGTATTCCCTTGGCTTCTCACATTTTCCTCTTTTCCTTTCCTTTCCTCTTCACTTACTACTTTTCTCCTGTTTACATACCCGAATGTCACAATATAAAAACTTTTCGTTGTAAAACTTGAGCTGTTCGATTGTTGCCTTAGCCTTTATAGCAAGTGCAGGTGGTTTTGTTTTGTTTTTTCCATATGAGTTCATAGGAGGACTTACTATCAGTCAACCAATATTTTAAAAGAACAATAATTTTGTAATATTCATAATAAATCATTTTTCTAGTGATAATATTTTAAGCTGCAGTGCAAAGTAATTCCTGCGCTCTTTAACCTGTTAATACCATTATGTGATGCTGTCTGTTTCATCCTGTAGACTCCGTTACACTTCTTAAGTATGAAATACATAATTTGAAATGCAAATACTTAATATTAGCATGGGTGGCTTATTAGGAGATAAATACTCTGTATATTGCAGGGGTCCATGAGCATGCAATGAATTCCAGTGTGTGAAAAGAAGCACTGAAATCGCCCTCTGTAGGCTCTCTTTTGGTAGTGTCTAGATGTATCATTGCCGTAGTCACAAAATAGTTCTCCAAGTACCATAGCAACAGATGCTCTTAACCCCAGATAATTTGCTTTTAGAAGTCTTATGGTCTTTCATGGGTGGACACATCAAAATGTATGGTAATCAAAATGACAGAGGGCAAAGATTCGAGAACTCTGTTGATATCTGTGGAGTTCTTGGTTATTTGCAGAAAGTAGGAAACTGTTTCCTGCCAACCTAGCAGTTTGAAAGCACATCAAAGTGCAAGTAGATAAATAGGTACCACTCCGGTGGGAAGGTAAACGGCGTTTCCGTGCACTGCTCTGGTTCGGCAGAAGCGGCTTAGTCATGCTGGCCACATGACCCGGAAGCTGTACGCCGGCTCCCTCGGCCAATAAAGCGAGATGAGCGCCGCAACCCCAGAGTCGGTCACGACTGGACCTAATGGTCAGGGGTCCCTTTACCTTTACCTTAGGAAACTGTTGTTTGATAGACTGGGTGCCCAGAGGGGTCCTGTGCTTGGTCTGAAGATCTACGTAAAATACATCTCCAAATTACATCAATAGCCATTGGCTTAATCTTTCTTTTTTACCTTTTTCAGGCGCCCTGAAATCACAATAGTTGCAGCTGAGCCGCTTGGGCCATCCTCCTGGTTTCCTGGTGGAAATCATGTCCCTCAACAAGGGCTAGGTTTTCAGTCGTCTCACACCCAGGCCCCTTGGAGAGCAAATGATCTTGTTTCAGCCGAGGTGAGGAAGTTGAGGGTTTCCCTCTAGGCTGATTTTAATGTGGTGACTACGATACGGTGATATGACTTCAATATCAGAATTAATCATTATCCTCAGCGCTTGGGGCATGGGACAGATTTGTATGCATGCAGAAATGCTCCATTTGCGAAACAAAACCATGCCATGTGTTTCTTTTGCAGCCCCCTTCCTATGAGCAGGTAATCAAAGAGATCAATCGAGTGCAAGTCAACACTCCTAGCAACAATAATGCTTCCAGTGCTGTTAATGCTAGATGCACCACTACATCTTCAACACAGACTGACTTTCCAGAAGAGATAATCAGCAACTTGCCAGGAACAAATGTGAAAAGTAATCTGCATGGTCTCTGTGAATGCGAAAGCACTCCAGGTATATAACTCTGAATTACATTTAAAAGCAGCTGTGTGGGTTCAGCTGTATGAGGCAAATCCTATTATGAAGTGTTCCCTAAAGAGTTGTTGGAGATCCAGTTCAGACCAGTGCAGTATCTCTCTATGCGTGTGTTGCATTGCTGTGGTTGAGTTTTCACAACTGGAGCCCATTCACACAAATGACTTGCATGTGAACATGCGCCGACAAGAGCCAAACCACTGCTCACAAAAACGAATTAATGGCATCACAGGGGGGAAAGTGACATAAATAAATGTGATTAGTTAAGATGTAGCAGAATTAGGGATGCCACACAACAAAAGAAAGCTTAGCTGGTTAATATGAATTTATTAGTTGCTAGGTTAAATTTGCATATAGGTGGAAAACTATTGTTCTGAAGGAAGAAACCTATTTCTTTGTTTTTATGTCTGTGTTGTGTTAGGCATTTTCTTGAAAAGAATAGCCTTACCTTCCATGTGAGAAAATGAATAATGCCTCTTTTTAGATGGTGTTTGCAATCTGCAAGTGGCTTTTTAAAAAATAAGATCTTGTATCTTTTCCCCCTCTAAAATTTGTTCAATGAATTGGAGGTACCGTTTGTTTTGCAGCTGTACCAATTCCTCGAAAGCCACCTAGACCTTCATCATCTCTGCTGATCAGCAATCCTTCCAAAAATGAAGAACTTCTAGTTGTGTTGGAAGAGGAGCAGGCATGTCAGGAGAAGCCTAATGCTGTAATATGTCCTGTTCCAAAACCAAGATCAAAAGGCAATCTGAAACCTGTTGTTAGAGATACTCAAAGCAACGCACAAGACAATCAGGAAGAAGCAAGCCAGTCAAGGACTGAAAAGGACACACCGGCAATTCAGCTGCTGTCCTTACTAGATGACAGCCTCTGGGACACTCATATGGACAGTATGGATAAAGATAAGAGCCAAAGTAGCATACTATCTCGGATTAAAGCTTTTGAATCGCAAGCAAACACCGAAACAAAGAAGCCAGAAATATCTCCACGCTCCTTAGGCCCCAAACCCATAATAAGTGCAAAAAAACCTGTGGTGGCCCCAAAGCCAGTGGCCAACAGAGCTTCAGGTGAGTGGGATTCGTGGACAGAAAGCAAACTAAAGGTCATTCCCCAGGAAAGGCAACCACAACCTCAGGAAGCTGGGAGCAACATAACCAAGCCTGAATTGCCAAAGAAACCAAAATCAGGCATTGTAAAAAGCAGTAGCAATGGACTGCTTAGTTCAACAAGCCAGTCAGCTTCAGAAAATAGTAATGGACAGAGAAAATCTCCCATTCCTGCTCCTCGGCCACTTGTTCCCAAGAAGTCGGTTTCTTTTGAAAGTCCTGCTCTTCCTATGCTTCCACTAAAGCCAATAAGTGCTACTCCTAGGCTCTCTGTAGCTGCCCAGTCTAATGCCTTTCGATCCCTGGCGGAGCCCCCTGCAAGCAGCCTCTCAGCACCTCCAGGGCAGGGCAAGCCACCTGCGGAAGGAGATCTGATTAGCTTTGATGATGATGTTTTACCCCCTAACTCAGCCGGGACTCCTCAGGAACTTACGCCGTCAGAATCCGGTAAGATTTAAGAAGAGGGAAGGATTTCCTATAAGAATGATTACAGTTCTGAATATGCATGCCTGTTTTTATCACAACATCGGTATGTTTGGGAAACCTATCAAATCAAGGTCAAAATTCATTCATTTGAGCTGTATACAGGTGAGTGTGTCTGCCTAGAATCTGGAATTAAAGTTTGATTCCATAAGCTTGCAGGCTTTTAGGGTAGTGGAACTGAAACATTACCAGTAAAATAATATTCTCCTAATGTATTTCAACTTCATCTCAGGCAATGTAGATATAGACTTGTACCTTTAGTATATGTTTAAAATAATTTTGCTTTACAATTCCCTAAATCATTCTTGTTTTAATTTTTGAATACAAAAAAGAGTATTTCTGTTCTTTTTCTCTATTTTTATTCCTGTCTTCTTAAATTTTATATGATGTTATTCAATATAATCTTGTATTTATTTGGCTTCTGGCAGCAATGCTCTTGGTTATAGGAATAGATTTGAAAAAACAGGGCTACTGGAACATTGGCATAACAACTGATCCATGATTGATGGTTTCAATAATTACATTTATGTAGTAATGTACATTTATGTAGTGGTTATATATAAATTGTACTGAAGGAAAGCTTGAGACCCGAAAGCAAGTGAGAATTTTGCCTTGGGACTGGGAGCTGGTGTTCAAAGAAGTTTAGAGTGTGAGTTGCTAAGTACACTGAATAAATAGCATATATGTGTATTGGGAGTGCCCAATTAAAATTACCCTTGCTTGTAAGAATGATTGTGACATTTTGAGTAGAGTTCACACACACACACATTTGTAGTTAGAAACTTTAACGAGACATTAGTTTATCTAGCATTTAGCCTCTATAGATTTATAGCACAAGATTTGCAGGCATTCTTTGCATGAGGATACATTTGTGTTAATTATAAAAGTGCCATTACATGTTGATCTTTTGAGAGATCACTTTCATCACATGGCAACAGTAGTGATCCCTCCATTCAGAGGAACACAGTTGATATGTTTCATAATTTTTATATTCGGTGTGTTTTGTGAATTTTTATGTGTGAAATTACTGCTTTCTGGCTCATACAAAAATCTAAATGCTGCTGAAAGGTTCCATGAAAGGAGAAATATAAGAGATAGGGGGAGAAGACCCCTACTTTTTCCCCAGTGGGTATCCAAATGTGCCTAGTGAGATATGCAGTACAGGAGAGTTCTGCAGTTAATAACAAAACTCCAAACCCTATGGTGGCAAAAGCAAACAAACAAACAAACAAACAAACAAACAAACAAACCCAAAACACAGCCCAATGAAGACTGAGCATGCTCAGAAGCCATTGAATGTTGAGTGTCAGCTGCAAAATAAAAACGGAAAAACTGCCAGGGCTCAGAATGGAAAGTGCTGCTTCTTCCTATTACAGTGGTGCCTCACAAGACCAGCGGTTTTTTTGTCTTGCGAAGCAACCCTATTAGCGGATTAGCGCTATTAGCGGTTTAGCGGCTATTAAAGGCTTAGTGGATTAGCGGCTAAAAGGCTATTAGCGGCTTACCAGCTTAGAAAAAGGGGGGGAAAGCGGAAAAAAATCGGAACACTCGCAAGACGTTTTCGTCTTGCAAAGCAAGCCCATAGGGAAAATCGTCTTGCGAAGCAGCTCAAAAACGGAAAACACTTTCGTCTAGCGGGTTTTCCATCTTGCGAGGCATTCGTCTTGCGGGGCACCACTGTACAGCAGTGGTGGAGAACCACCAATCCACAGCCCAGAGTCCTAATTTGGCCCACTAGTCTGTTTTCCCAAACCATGCTCACCTATATCACACTTGACATCAGGTATGGGACGGGTAAGGATGTGGCTGCGAAAGAGCAATCAGGAGTTTAAAGTTAGTCACTTAGAGACCTTTTTGTAGTAAATGACTAATAAATCAAGTAGACAATAGTAGTAGCAGTAGTAGTAGTATGTACCTTCCAAATAATAATAATAATAATAATAATAATAATAATAATAATAATATGCACTTCCAATTGTTTCTTGGGAAGTGGCACTCTTTCTTATTTGAAGAAACATACAGGACAAGATCCAGTGTCATGCCAGCAAACGAGAACTTTCCCCACCTCCCAACCTGCTTTGGAGGGTCCCCTAATGCTCTGCAGCAGATTTTAGGGGTGCACAGGAGGGAGGGGACATTCTATTTACACATCAGATGCTGCAATAGGATCTTGCTCATAGTTTTCCAAATACTTTATAGGGGTCATATGGTTCCCCTCCCCCAATAATATTGTGTAGATTTCATGCAGAGAATGTGTTTTCAAAACTGAAGGGGGGAGGCTATTTTAGCTTCTTGCCTCATTTACTACTAAATGCTTTCAGTTGTGTGGGTTGTAAATCTGCGCTGGTAATAGGGTATAGTTGTCACAAATGAGTCTGTATTAATGATGTTTAAAGATTGTGTGTTCTTATTATGTCCTGTGCAGTGAATAAGTAGATGGAATTTTGATGTACTACAACTTCCTTTCCTTATTGCCTTAATGAGGCCTTGGCAGATTACAGCAGGAAACTGTTGATGGTTTTTTGTATATACTTGAAACCGGTACCTTGAGTCTAATGGTGTTTTTTGGTTTTTTTATTGCTGTACTTCTAAATCAGATTAAATATGGAAATGGAACATGCATCGCAGAGCAGTGTACTGAAGGAGAAAAGCCATATGCACCTTCTCTCATCATAGTCAGCATATATTTTGCAGAGAGGTGGTGACTAGAAGTCTTGGGCACCATGGTTGTGAAAAAAATAAATTGTGATATAATAATTATTATAATACTGTGGGGTTAGTGTTTGTGCTTGTTGCTATGCATAGGGCAGGGAGCTCAGTATGTCTTGCTCAGCGGTGGCAAACATGTGGTCTTCCAGATATTGCTGGACTCAAACTGCCAATAGCCCCAGCCAGCACCGAGATCATGAGAACTGTAATTCAACAACATCTAGAAGGCTACA
The DNA here is from genome assembly GCF_964188305.1 of Podarcis bocagei. NCBI lineage: Eukaryota > Metazoa > Chordata > Lepidosauria > Squamata > Lacertidae > Podarcis > Podarcis bocagei. The sequence continues at coordinate 40,604,911 of NC_138134.1, forward strand.
GGTTTCTCCATTTCTGTTCTAGATAATGGTGCCAAAATAGGAATAGAGCACACTGAAAGATGGTAGGATATTCTGCATCTGTAGTCTGTAGGAAAGATAGGAAGCACCTTAATATCTTATAGAAATGTGGCAAAAAGCATTTGGGGGCGGGGAATACTTCTTAGGAAAATTGCATACTGCCCCTTCTTAGTCTTACACTGTGCTCTCAAAGCTTCATACAGTAATAACCCTTTGTTATCTGAAAGTATATTTGTTATCTGTGTATCTGAAGAAGTGTGCATGCACACGAAAGCTCATACCAAGAACTAACTTAGTTGGTCTTTAAGGTGCTACTGGAAGGAATTTTTTTATTTTGACTATGGCAGACCAACACGGCTACCTATCTGTAACTGGAACCCTTTGTTAGTAAAGGTAGTCAGATCCAACCTGTGTGAGGTTCACACTCCTAAATAGAATCAGATTATTGCTAGAGAAAAGTCTTTAGCGAGTGCATTAAGCATTTTGCTTTCTCATTTTTATGGATTGTGCTCAAGATAGCACTGAGTATTTATAGGTTGCCAGCCCCTTTGTTTGCAGCTGCATTCATCTCTCTAATAACACGCTTAGATGGCAAGTGCCAACAGGAATGAAGTTTAAAATGGATCCACTGAGAAATAAGGAGATATCTTTCCCCACCCCCAAATATCTTTACTGAAACTTAACATATATATATAATAACCAAAATTCCCAATGATTCTCTCACATAAAATATAATATCTAAATTACAACAGCTGCATAATTATACACTTAATTATAAAACCCACCACCCACGAGAAATAAGGAGATATCAGCATGTTCAGAGAAATCCCAAGGTTTGCAGAAATAAACAAAACTCTTTAAAAAAAAACCCCAAAAACCTTGATAAAGCTGCTAGTAAATATAGCACAATGATCCTTAGCCATGGATTGTTAGGTGTCAATTGGAGAAGGAGAACAGAAAGGCAGAACAGTGGAAATTCCTCTTAAGACAGAAGCCCTGAGCATATCATTCATAATTAATTCAGTGTACATGCTTCCCTTCCTCCCAAAGGCACTCAGAGTGATAGATCTCTTAGGAGGAGCCATAGCTCAGTGGTAGAGCACCTGCCTTGGATACAGGAGGCCCCAGGTTCCATCCTTGGCATCTTCAGGTCAAGCTGGGAGAGAATCCTGCCTCAAATCTTGCAAAGCTGCTGCTAGTCACTTTAGACAGTACTGAGCAAGATGAACTAGTGGCCTGACTCAGGCCATGCAGAGCTTGTCTGAGGCCCAGCCAGGGGCGGCAGGGTTGTAGGCTTGTTAGAATAAAGTTATAAACTCAAAACAAAAATGCAGCTGGTCCCTGGCAAGAGCCTCCAGCCAACTTAGCCCTCCGAGGCCTGGGGCAAGTATGCCTAGCTGTCTGCCTGGGCCTGGTCTGGACACACTATAAGACAGCCTCCTATGTTCAACGTTTTGTTTTACAGTGGACGCTTGGGTTGCGAATGTGATCCATGCGGGATTCACGTTCACAACCCACAGAGACGCATCTGCGCACACGCGGGTTGCAATTTGGCACGTCTGTGCATGCGCAAAGCGCAATTTAGCGCTTCTGCAAATGTGCAACCTCTGAAACCCGGAAGTAACCCATTCCGGTACTTTCGGGTTTCGGTGGTCCGTAACCCAAAAAAACTCAGCCTGAAGCGTCTGCAACCCAAGGTATGACTGTATTTAGAGTTGTTTACAAGCCAGTTTTTGTCACTAATCCAGTTCTGGAAATGGAAATGACAAAAGTAAATCAATTAGTTTTTCCCCACAGAATCATTTGATACAGCAACATACCGTATTTTTCGCTCTATAAGACACACCAGACCACAAGACGCACCAAGTATTTGGAGGAGGAAAACAAGAAAAAATATATTCTGAATCTCAGAAGCCAAAACAGCAAGAGGGATCACTGCGCAGCGAAAGCAGCGATCCCTCTTGCTGTTCTGGCTTCTGGGATAGCTGTGCAGCCTGCATTCGCTCCATAAGACGCACACACATTTCCCCATACTTTTTAGGAGGGGAAAGGTGAGTCTTATAGAGCAAAAAATATGGTAGATTTAGTTCAAATGAGAGGGCCATAGGTGACCTTCAGCAGACATTCAGGAACAAAGGGTAGGATTGTCTTCAGGGGTAACCCTCCCCCCATACAAAAACCTCTGCATATCTTCACAGTCAAGATGGCTACAGAATTAATGTACAGTAAGGGTACAGATTTATCCTTTCAGCAACATTTCCATAATGAATGAAGTTTATGGCATTTTCTCTGGAACCGGAGCAAGATAACATGCTGAATTTTGTGTTTTCCTTAGATGTTGTCACTTTGCCCTCCAAACAAGAGCCTGCAAAAGAACAGGCGGTTCAACCAGCTGTTGTGCGCAAACCCACTGTGATCCGAATCCCAGCTAAACCAACAAAAGGTAACATCCAAGGGTGAAATCCAATTATATTTGTCTGTGAGCAGAACAGATTTTCGCTTCCCCTACAGGCCCCTATGTCTCCTAAAAAATCTGCTCTGGAGGGTTGGGGGGGTACCATCCAGAGCAAATTTGAGTCGGGCACAGAAGGATTGTGGGTGGAAGAGAGAAAGGACTCTGCTGCAGAAGTGGAAGTATGCTGACATTACATTGGATGCCACCCCTAGCGCTTAACATTTTTCGGCTGTATTATGCAGTGGTTTAATTTAGGAATTGCACGCCACTGGCATATGCTGAGACTTCTTGCACAGTTCCTTGCACAATGCTAGTTTTCTAACACATGGAGAGATCATTGCTCAGTCACAGAGCGCAAGCTTTGTCTGCAAAAGGTCGTAGGTTCAATCTTTGGCATCTCCAGTTTAAGTTTACAGGAAAGACCTCTGCTGAGACCTTTGAGAGCCACTGATTGTCAAAGTAGACAGTTCTGGGCCAGGAGGACAAATAGTCTGGCCTGACAAAAAGCAGCTTACTAAGAGCCGTGCGTCTCCTTTATTCCTTAGTGCACTGGTGTAAAGATTTAGCAAAAGCTTTCTCATAATGACAGAACAGTGAAAGGCTTCTGGGTAGAGATACCTTAAAACATACCTATTCTGTCTTAGAGTTCATTCCATGCAGTGAGCTGTTGCTTAGCAACATGCACATCTGCCTTCATTAGAACGATACCTCCATTTCTAGGGTCTTTCTCCATTCTTTTTTAAAGTTCAGGTTGACTGAACAACACTATGAATACTGAGTATTTTATTTTTATTTGTCAGGTGTTTACCCTTGCTCTTTATCCAAAGAGTTCAAAGTCACTGCATATATTTGGTAGCATACAACCGAAGTTTGAAAGTGGAATATTTGACCATGTGCCAGTTATGTTTGTGGTTACATTTTCCTTTTTTCCATAAGGGAAAAAAACATCCTATATATTTCTCCCTTCAGATCTTGATGATCTACATTTCTTGCTATAGTTTTATGCCCCTCTTAAAGGTAAAGGGACCCCTGACCATTGGGTCCAGTCGCAGATGACTCTGGGGTTGCAGCACTCATCTTGCTTTATTGGCAGAGGGAGCCAGTGTACAGCTTCCGGGTCATGTGGCCAGCATGACTAAGCTGCTTCTGGCGATCCAGAGCAGTGCACGGAAACGCCATTTACCTTCCCCCCAGAGTGGTACCTATTTATCTACTTGCACTTGGACGTGCTTTTGAACTGCTAGGTTGGCAGGAGCTGGGACCGAGCAATGGGAGCTCACCCCGTCACGGGGATTCGAACCACCGACCTTCTGATTGGAAGCCCTAGGTTCTGTGGTTTAACCCACAGCACCATCCCCGTTACTGTCCTCTGGCCCAAGAAAACAGTCGTGCTCTGATAGCAAGAGGAAACAGGCAGTTCATTTGTGAAAGACACAGTCTTTATAGTTCTGAAATGGGAAGTGTGGAGTAGTATTTCTATGACACACTCCAGCATCTGTTGGAAAGTCTGACATAATGCCTCCTCACCAGTGCGTCTGTATCCCTAGTGAAGAGGTCCATACCTTTTTGTACATGGGTCATTGGTTTTGTTGTGGCGCTCATGTGTCATTTCTTGAAATGGTGAAATCCCTTGGCCAGGATGAAGGATCTGTTGTGATTCCGTTTGATCTATCAGATCCACTGATGTTTATGTTTTTTAGTGTATCTGTATGATGTTTATGGCGATGTTTATAAAAGCACTAATATTTTTTCAGCTTTAAATGAAGTTCCAGAGAGCCCTCCTCCACTTCCTACAGAAAAACCAATAGGGAACACATCTGGCGTTTCGGCTGGAAAACCCAATAACAACAAAGCAACGAAAAATGTGGTAATTCATTCTTCTTTGTTTATAATCTTTGAATTATCCTTTTGTACATAAGGTGCCATTTTGAGAATTAAGACTCTTAATTGTTTGGTTGAACTTTAGCAGAGAATTCTTAATCATAAGAGCAGTTCAACAATTAAACCAATTACTTAGAAAGGTGGTGGTGAGCTCCTTCTTGTTGGGGGTCTTCAAGTAGAGGGTGAATAGCCATCTCTTGGAGTCGCCATAGCTCTGAAATTCCTCCATGGATATGTATGTATGTATATCCTGTAGCTTACAGGATGACACAAACACAGCTCCATGATTCCGTCTTAGTTTAATTTATGCTAGACCATAAAGTCCCAAGCTGTGTGTCAGAACACATTAATGTACTGGTGTGAGATCTTCTATTGTAGGTGTCACCAGCGTGGAGCCCCTTCATATGTTGTTGGACTACAGTCCCATCCAACCCTGACCTTTGGCCATGCTGGCAGGGGCTGATGGGAGTTGGTATGAGAATGAAGGCATCAACTATTTTTACCTCAGAAAAGAAAGGATGCCTTGGCTATCAGCATGGAAACACATTGCTTTGATACAGAAGGCCATTCTCTGTGTTGGAAAAATACAGTTGTATCATTTGTAGTTTCTGTTTCCTTTCTTCAGCGAGGGCTGTCCCCATATCCTACAGTAATACACAAAGTTCTACTAATAATTTTTATCTCTAATGTGATTTCTTTGAACTAATTCCACTTACCATTTTGAAAGTGCATCATATCTCTTTAGAAAGAAAGATCTTCTGTCCACCACACCACCCCACTGCCCCACTGAATATCACAAAGATGGAAGATATTAGTCTTTTCTTCACTAGGGAAGAATTTGGCACTAGCTTTTCTTCAGTCACATTGGATTATTGTACAACATTAGACATACTTGTTGTTTAGTTGTGTCTGGCTCTCCATGACCCCATGGACCAGAACACACCAGGCACTCCTGTCTTCTGCTGCCTCCTGCAGTTTGGTCAAACTCATGTTAGTAGTAGCTTCGAGAACACTGTCCAACCATCTTGTCCTCTGTTGTCCCCTTCTCCTTGTGCCCTCAATCTTTCCCAACATCAGGGTCTTTTCCAGGGAGTCTTCTCTTCTCATGAGGTGGCCAAAGTATTGGAGCCTCAGCTTTAGGATCTGTCCTTCCATTGAGCACTCAGGGCTGATTTCCTTCAGAATGGATAGGTTTGATCTTCTTGCAGTCCATGGGACTCTCAAGAGTCTCCTCCAGCACCATAGTTCAAAAGCATCAATTCTTCAGCATACTTAGAGTAGACCACATGAAATCAGTGGACTGCTTGGAGTATGACTGACATTGCCATTGTGTATTGAGGCCCCTAGTTCACAGTAAATGGGCTTTACTACATTTTATTCTCAAATAGTTGCCCTATATCTCTCAAAATACTAATAGCACAAGTTGTGCTAATATTCACCAGGAAACAGTCCCTTGGGGGGGGTGCAAATAATAAAATCTCTGTAGTGAAATCTTAATTTAAGTTTTCCTTTGAAACAATAATAATGTTGAACTTTCAAATCATATTTTCCAAATAATAATGCAGATTTTATATTCCAATAGGAATCTGAGCATTCTAGTTTGAAACAGTCATCAAAGAATGAACCCATAATGCCCCCAAGGTGAGTAAAGTATCAATTTGTCCAATAACCATACAAAAAGGAGTAGAAAGAGATGGGGAAAAGTCTTGGTGTAGTAAAGATGCTGCCTAGTTCGTGTGTGTGTGTGTGTGTGTGTGTGTGTGTGTAGAGTTCATAGATTGGTCATGGTCACTGATCCACCATAAGAATGCATTCAAATCATTTTTCACACTGCAACAGTTTCATTTCCTTTTAACTGCAATGGCAATGAACCCTCTATACTGTTGACACTGCCTCTTGAGTGGAATATGAACTCCTGCTGTTCCTCTCTCTTTTGTCCCCATACATTAGCAAAGTCAGAGCTATCCCAGGCTCCCTTGAAATGTATAAGGGAATATTAGACAGAGAATACTGCATGCCCAACTGGTTTTGCTCAGGGGGACAGGAATAATTAAACTACCTTTTGCCACAGCCTCTGGTTCAAATGCACTAAGTCAACATTCTGAAGGTGAAACTAAATTCTGGCAGTGTTCTTCTCCCAGGGAGGAATGTCTAAACCGGAGGCTTTGTTTGGGCTTGTTCCCATTCATGCACTAGCACTAACCCATGGTTTAGCCTGATACACTTGCCTCTTTCTATAGCTAGGAATAGCAGCAGATTACTATTGGCCAAGTGTGAATTAGACAGCAATAGGAGTGCATCTAATAGTAAGTTGCTCAGTTTGAGAGCAACCCAGAAAAGAACACTCTGGTCATATATATTATTGAAAAACCAAATCATATAAACACTGTCACACATCGGAAGCTGCTTGCATGAAGCTGCTTCGAAACAGGATCCTCATGATTTCAGCCTTGCCAGTGCAGTCCTCCTTTTTCATGAGCTCCCCATGTGGGGAGCTGCTTCCGCACAAAGCAGAACAGCATTTATATGATTCCACTTTCAAACTGGTAACATAGTGCTAGTGAAACATAGGAATTGGGCCCTAGGGAAGCTTTTCTGACGTTCAACTCTGTAGCAGATAAACCGTTCGGCCAGCTATTCCAAGCAAGGATACAGTAAATTAGAAAGTGTACCTCTGCTCTTCTGACATAACTATCCTGCATTAGACAGCTTGAACCGATCATGGAACTGGATCAGTCCAGTCTTGCATAGCAAGAAGACAGAGCTGTCTTTCAGCTCCGAAATCTTAAGTTGCAGGAATGATGATAATAGGAGTAAACCCGAGAGCGTTGTTGCAGGAAGACTCGGCTAATCCCAAAGGAGATGAGTCATTGTTGCTGTTGATATAAGCATGGCTTTCTTTCTCTCTCTCTCTCTTTCATCAGCTTTGTTATATTACACGTTTAACCTGTTGCTTTTGTGTCTGTTAAGATCGTAATAAATATATACTTTGCATCTCTCCTTTTTGCTTAAACAGTTTGTATTTAAAATATGTTTAACATGGTGACAATGTTCTTTTAATATTTTTAGAGAAGTAGTTTTAAATGTTTTAAGGATTATAAGGAATTTTTTTTTATGATGTTGTGCAACTTCCCTGGTCAAATATAGAGAATTAGGCACAACAGGTATCCTTATTGAAATGAACGCTGTAAAAATACATATCAAAGCCCTGCCAAGTTATTCTTACTTATTACAGTGGTACCTCGGGTTAAGAACTTAATTCGTTCCCGAGGTCCGTTCTTAACCTGAAACTGTTCTTAACCTGAGGTACCATTTTAGCTAATGGGGCCTCCTGCTGCTGCCGCGCCGCCAGAGCATGATTTCTGTTCTCATCCTGAACCAAAGTTCTTAACCTGAGGTACTATTTCTGGGTTAGCGGAGTCTGTAACCTGAAGCGTCTGTAACCCAAGGTACCACTGTACTATTTTGACAATTTCCCAGTAGCTCATATCAATCAAATTGTTTAGTGGCCAGCAGAATGACATTTGTGAGCTAAAAACCTATTTGTTCCCATGGTGTTTTAAATATTTGGGAACATATAGATGGGAACATATTTACCAGTACAGTGGTACCTGGGTTCTCAAACTTAATCTGTTCCGGAACTCCATTCCAAAACCAAGGCGTGCTTTCCCATAGAAAGTAATGCAAAATGGATTAATCTGTTCCAGACTTTTAAAAACAACCCCTAAAACAGCAATTTCACATGAATTTTACTATCTAACAAGACCATTGATCCATAAAATGAAAGCAATAAACACAGTCACAAAAACACACACACAAAAAAGAGCTACAAAAACGTAAAATAAATAGCAAAAACAGACAGACCTCAGCGTAACACTCAAAACGAAAGTGTGGCACTCAAAGCAGAAGTGTAACACTCAAAATGGAGCACGTTCAGCTTCCAAAAACAGTTCGCAAACCAGAATACCTACTTCCAGGTTTGCAGTGTTTGGGTTCAAAGTTGTTTGAGTACCAAGGCGTTTGAGAACCAAGGTACCACTGTATGGTGTAAACATTCTTTCTAACTGTTTATAATCTGATATTCTGTCTAGCTGGTTCAGCAACCTTGCACATGAGGCAGCTCAGACATGGTGCACATAACTGCCCTCGGCAGCTTCAAACAAAGCTCTTTAGTTATGGTCTGCCTTCCTGCAATAGCTGGTTGTCTGTAATCAAAACTGGTCAGCAGAAATTGAATTTTCTGTTTAAGAGACTAGGCTATTGGAGATATTGCAGTGATTGTCCACTGCCCCCTCAAAAAATGCTTCTTGCTTTTTTCTAGTAGTTTCAGATAATCCAGCCCTGAAGTATTTTTCTACATATCTGAATGAACTATGCCAGTGTTTCCCAACCTTGGGCCTCCAGCTGTTTTTGGACTACAATTCCCATCATCCCTGACCACTGGTCTTGCTAGCTAGGGATGATGGGAGTTGTAGTCCAAAAACAGCTGGAGGCCCAAGGTTGGGAAACACTGAACTATGCTTTCTGTTATATGGTTTATATTCCTTGTTGTCTGTGTAACTTCTAGGCCTGGTGATAGAAAAACCACACCAGCTCGACCTCCTCCACCTAAGGGCGCCCCTGGAAGGCCACCACCACCAAAGTCTACCAAGGCCTCATCGCAAAAGGAGAGATTTTCTCGCTCATCATCTGACGTGAACCTCCATAAACAACCAGGCAAATCAGGGCCAGGAGTCAAGGGAACAAAGAACGATACTGCTAAAAATCAAGACCCAGCTTTACCTCCTCGACCCAAGCCAGGCCATCCTCTCTACAGTAAATACATGGTGAGGAAAAGAACAAAATTGGGGTTTGATAGAAGCCACCCTATTGTTTCGTAACTTATGTAAATAGTAATGTTATCTGCTTTTAGGTTGTTTAATGGATCTGTGGGTTTTAAAATAAGTGTTATTGTTCCTCACCCTGAGATCTTATGATGAACGGCAGGATAGACACATTTTTAAGAAATAAGCAAACAGACAAACAATGAATTACCGTATTTTTTGCTCTATAAGACTCACTTTTTCCCTCCTAAAAAGTAAGGGGAAATGTGTATGCATCTTATGGAGCGAATGCAGGCTGTGCAGCTATCCCAGAAGCCAGAACAGCAAGAGGGATCGCTCTTGCTGTTCTGGCTTCTGGAATTCAGAATATTTGTTTCCTTGTTTTCCTCCTCCAAAAACTAGGTGTGTCTTATGGTCTGGTGCGTCTTATAGAGCAAAAAATACGGTAATACACTGCAGTTTTCGCACAAAAAATTATGCTCCAAAAATATGGTTGATTCTGTATCTTTCAAATGCTTAATGCTTTTAAAATATATTGCATATTTTATTTAAAATGCTTAAAATGTATTTTGATTTTCTTTCTTTACAATATGTAATAAAACATTAAGTTGTGTAGCAAATTGACAGGAGCTATTTTTGGACTGAAACGTTTGAGTTCTTTGTCTTAAGCTTCCTGTGCCTCATGGAATCGCCAAGGAAGATATCTCTCCACAAGATCCCAGTCATCTCTCTTGCAAGGTAAAGCTCTTTCTTGTGGCTTATTCATGCATATGCACATGCTGCTTGCTGAATCATAAACCATCTAACGGCCTTTTGTTAACTTTAAAGCGTGGGGATGTGCTTGTGCTGGTGGACCATGTTGACAACAGCACCATTGAATGTCAAAAGGGTGAAGAAATTGGCAAAGTTCATTCATCCCAGATGCAGATAATAACTCCACTGGATGAGAGTTTGAAAAGCAGACAGAGGGTATGAATTTTAATATACGTATCAAAAACTGCCCAGTTGAAACAATTTTTTTTAAAAAAAGACAATTATCGAGAGCTGTTCTGCACAGGGCCTATAGCTTCCTATACATTTCTGCAAGATCCTAGCATGCTTTGTATTTTAAAATTTCTTACTCCAGGGCAACACCATTTCACTGGAACAGCAGTTGGTAAATCCTAATCCAAAACATAATTTTATTATCTTAGTATAGGATGTTAAGCATCTCGTGCTATTAGGTTACTCTTTGAAATATACCAAGAGGCCTTTATCTGTGGCTCTTAACAAATTAAAATGGATATTGTGTTTTGAAATGGTCAGCATCTTTTGCTCATACTTCCCAAGGGGATTTACTGTTATTGTTGGTGCTCTGGAGTTAGCCTATCTGAGAATTAGTTAGAAAACTTTGCAAATAAGGAAAAGGCTTAGACAGGCACACATCTCATTTACAGTAGCAAAGCAGTGGCTTGCAGTTTTCAGAGATGCGATTTTCTTTTCGCTGATGCATGTACTGTGCTGGTTTAAGATCATTGATTTTCAATGAGATCAGGTGGTATTAAAATCCAGATTAAATGAGAAAAGAAGCAGGCCCCACATTTTATGTCTTAACAGCTAACAACATAAATCGGTGGAAGGTTATATTTAAATCAGTGATGGATGATCCACACAGAAATTAGGGCTCCCAACAAATAACAAACACCAAGCATCACAATTTCCAAATCTACTGTGTTTTAAGGATTCGGACAATATGCGGAAGATTTCTGACCCACGTGTTCCTCATGCGATAGTGCTGCATGATTTTCTAGCAGGTAAGTGCAGTTCAGTGGTAGCAGTGTAAATGGAAACAGTTAAAATTGTGGGCTCTTCTTTCTTTTTGAATCATGTTTACAGATTTTAGCTTAGTTACAGATTTTAGTTTACTGGTTCTGCTGCATGCCAGAACATATTGACAGTGCTAGGCTGTTTCTTGCTGGGAAACGGCAACATGCTTGAAGCAGTTTCCATTCATAGTTTTCAGTTTATTGCTTATAAGCAAACACAACTAAAGTGATTGCTGCAAGGGAGACAATGCAGTGGCTAAGTGAGAAAGTTTAAAGGGGATGAGGATGAAGAAGAAGAAATTGAAAGGATACCCGCGTAAGGCAGAAAGTGTACACAGGTCTGCCATGCCCAGAGTCACTCACTGAGTTACCTTTGTAGAAATGGCTAGATAACCATAAACACAGTTACAAACCTGGTTGGCCTGTGGGCATTACAGGTTTGATAGGCTTCTGGGGTTCCTTTGTGGGCAGTTTTCAGAGGGATATGGTGTCAAAGATATATGTGTAGATGGGAGAACAGGGGAAAGGGGCCCAGTACGAATTACTGCAGCTTGCCTCTTGTGCACAACTACTGTTTTGACATACGACGTGGGTAGATGTAATGTTCTGGCACTGCCAGAGACACACACAGAAATGGTTCATGGCTTAAATTAAACTGCACACACTCTGGATTGCAAGAAGGTAAGCACAGAAGGACTTGCCCCAAAGTTTCCAAACTCCACCTGCACCCCCCATTACCCCCCCTTTAAATGAAAATAATTGGCTTCATTTTGTTGATATTAATATGCCTAGTAGACTATTGGGAGGAAATTTAGGCTCATAGGATGACAGCCAAGTAAATTAGACCCATTGATTTAGCAGGCAGGTTTTATGTTCATAGGGAAGATGTAACCTAGCTCCTCTCTCTGTGCTATTGTAAGGGACTGTGCTGGCTCCAAACGCCAGTATGTTCCCTACTCCCAACCCTAAGTAGTTTATGTTATAGTATTTTTCAAACTCTGGCTTGTTTTTGCATACAGTTTGTTTTAAATGAGTCCTTTCTTAGCAATATTCAACATACTAGGCTACATGAACAGGTATAATTTTTTGTTGTCCACAGAACATACTGATGATTTGGACCTCTATTCTGGAGAGACTGTTTATCTTCTGGAGAAAATAGATGACGAGTGGTACAGAGGAAAATGCAAGAATTGCACAGGGATCTTTCCTGCCAGCTTTGTCAAAGTTATTGTAAGTAGGCCACTTCCAGTGAAATATGGTGCATTCCATCTATGTACACATCCCAGTTCTAATTTAATTTCTCCCCTGTGCATTTTATTGAGCATGCCATATAGATAAATCTTGCTTGAGTGCACAAAACCAGACATCAAGTTGCTTGTGAGGTGCAGCAAATCTATTTAATCTCGCAGCTCTGCCTGGCAGTTTATGGGCATCATTTTCATGATAATTTCAAGTTAAGTGAGAACACATCCTTTACTTAATTCAAGTGTGTTCATAAATCACCCAAGAGCATATTGTGCAGTTTCTCACAACAGCAGCCATGTTACTTTGGGGCTTCTTCTTGGTACATCATATCAGATTGTCTTCCACTCCTACACTTAAATAACATGGCCACCCATTACGGGCTTCAGTGTGTCTGTATATCTCCTAAAAAAGGAATGGGAATGTCAAAATCTTACAAAACCAGTTCTCTGCAGCTGATGCTGTGGTTGTATCAAGCAGGGTTCCAAAATATGCAGCACTGGGAGAAACAAGATGTAATTTAAGGGACCCTGTGTGCGTTTGTTATTTGTGCAACTATAAAGCAGGAGTGGCTAACCTGTGCCCGTCCAGATGTTTCTGGACTCCAGCTTCCATCAGCTCCAGGAAGTGTGGTCAGTGGTCAGGGATAATGGGAGCTTGGAATATAAAAACATCTGGAGGGGTTCCAGGTTAGCCACTCCAGCTACAGGCAAAGGAATCCAGAATGACTGGTGGCCAGGGGAACAGAAGATTGCAGCTTGCAAGAGTCTTACGGCTGCTCTATGATTTATCAAGCATTCAGGGACAGTAAACTATTAGCTTCTGCTCCACGATTCACCTTGTGTCTTACCGCCACACCTTGTGAATCCATTGAAGGATTTAAGAACTTTAGAAAAAAGAGAGGAACAGAAGAGTGCTTCCTGTAGGACAGCGGTTCTCAACCTGTGGGTCCCCAGATGTTGTTGGACTACAACTCCCATCATCCCTGAGCTCTGGCCTTGCTAGGTAGGGGTGATGGGAGTTGTAGTTCAACAACATCTGGGGACCCACAGGTTGAGAAAGGCTGCTGTAGGGGAAGTATAATGAGCTGTGCCCTTGTCTACAACAATCTGTTTTGCAGGGTCCGTCTGTGTGTCTAATCTATCAATCATTTGCTCTTGTGATGGTCTGAAAACAACTATAAATTGTAAAACTATGAGCCTAGAGTGACGTCTTTATCTAATGTTCATAAATGTGTTTACTGAAGGGGGGAAATACTTTGGGGGTTGGCAGGATGTTTTTAGAATCATAGTATTGTAGAGTTGGAAGGGACCCTGAGGATTGGGTCGTCCAGCCCCCTGTAATGTAGGAATATGCAGCTGTCCCATATGGGGATTGAACCTGCAACCTTGGCATTATCAGCCCCACAACCTCTAACCAACAGAGAATAATAGATTTTAAATTGGAAGATTGAACATCAGTCTCAGGATAGGGGGGGGGAGTCGCAGCATGTCTTTTGCAGAGATTCTGTATTTCCAGCCTTAGAAACATTTGGTTTTAGTAAGAAGCAAGGGCCATAACCAAAATGCTCCAAGGAGCTACGTGAGTCAGAAAAAAACCTGGCTCAGCCCATCTGAGAACACTGGGATTCATTAGCTAGCCATATGCGCTTGTTAGAATTTGGAGTGTATTTCAGTAATTCTTCAGTTTACACATTCTCCAGAATATTTTCATGTTTAATATATTTAACTCAATTTGAAATAGGAGTTGGACACCTGTTCCATGCAATTACCGTATTTTTCGCTCTATAACACACACCAGACCATAACACGTAGTTTTTAGAGGAGGAAAACAAGAAAAAATATATTCTAAACGAAATAGTGGATATATGATTTTTGTGGTTCATGCTGTGGCCACAGACATGTGATCTGACAGTGAGTTTGGAGTAGCCCAATGCAAAAATCCTGAGGATCCATGTGGATTCATGCTTTGTAACCACAGAGGAGGGAAGGAAAGGGAACCATGGATCCTCTGCTCACGACTGCAGCAGATCCCCCCTGCCACCCGCAGGCATTTGCTCCATAACACGCACAGATATTTCCCTTTACTTTCTAGGAGGAAAAAAGTGAGTGTTATGGTGCAAAAAATACGGTACTTTTTTTGGCAACTTGGGGTGCCTGCTATACATGTACAGCAGATAAATAAAATATTCATCTGGAGGAGGAGAGGTACCTATTTATCTACTTGTATTTTGACGTGCTTTCGAACTGCTAGGTTGGCAGGAGCAGGGACCAAGCAACGGGAGCTCACCCCGTCACGGGGATTTGAACCGCCGACCTTCTGATCGGCAAGTCCTAGGCTCTGTGGTTTAACCCACAGCACCACCCGCATCCCTTAAATAATGGCAGTGCCATAAATAATGGCATTGACCTCATGGAGCTGCTAATAAACCCATCTCCGTACAATATGTAGGCTTCCAACACAGGTTTTGAGGTAAATGGGTGAACACACCTGAGATTTCGACATGGACTGTTATGATGCCAGTGGAAGTGCAAAATTCCTTTGTGTGTATGTCTAAATATGTATGTTATTGTCCATTTCCAGCCATTTAGATTGAAACTGTTTAGGTGAAGATTCATTGGTAATTCCAAAATATTTCTATTAGGCAGGTGAACTCAAAACCAGAAATGAACACAGATTTTACATAGATTTCCTGATGTGTGGCAGAAGAGATTGCAATTCTGCCATCTAATAAGAAATATTGGTTCTGGAAGCAGTTATTGCTTTGCAGTAAAAGTTTACAACACTCACCCTAGGGTTTCTATGACTGTTTATAGCATATCTCATTGAGTATAAAACCAAATGCATAGTGGGAGAGCCTCTGGATAATAGATTGTTTCATCCATCTTCTTAAAATTCTGCTTTTGTATGAATAAAGTAGTAGGCTTTGCGACATATGTTTATTTGTTTTGGCTTGCAGATGGTGAGATCCAGGAAATCAAAGTCCTGGAATGGATATGTCTGAATAATTATTCTGACTTTTGTGACACGAACAAGCAGATAATAGACTGTAATATCAATTAGGAGAAGGAGCCAAAGGCAACAGCATGTAATTACTGTACTCTCAGTCCTGATTTCTGCCAGTCGTGTGTGCAGCCAAGAGAGGACTGTTGATACTGAAGTATGGTATTGGGAACAAAACAAAAAAAAGTATAGAACATGGTGTGTCTTCCAGAATATTGAATCAGAGACTGATCCTGCAAGAAACCCCTTTGGTTTTGATCCGCGACCAAAACATTCTAATAACTGAGCATTGCCACATGAAGGCTGCAGGTGGAACTGCAGTTTTATCAAGCAACTCTGCATTTTTAAGAATTCTGTTTTCAAAGCAGAGCAAACCTCTGAAGCTGGACACTTACGTTTTCCTACGTCTTCTTCCTAGGTTGATATTCCAGGAGAAAGCAACAGGAAAAAAGGGCACTTTCCATCGTCCAGTATTGTGTAAGTTTTCACAGCAATATGCAGTAAATGTCTAGAAAACCACAAGCAGAGTTCTTCTTTGTCAACAAAGCAGCTGCAGCTCCTTACACTCACACACGCACCCCAAAACCCCTCTATTCTTCTGGGTCATGGAATTGTGTGGAATAATGTCTAACGTCTTACAGGGCACCACAGCTAGAGATAGCAATAAAAATCAGTTACAGATAGGTACCCGTGTTGGTCTGCCATAGTCAAAATAAAAAATTCCTTCCAGTAGCACCTTAAAGACCAACTAAGTTAGTTCTTGGTATGAGCATTTCGTGTGCATACGTGTGTATCTGAAGAAGTGTGCATGCACACGAAAGCTCATACCAAGAACTAACTTAGTTGGTCTTTAAGGTGCTACTGGAAGCAATAAAAATCAGACACTCACATGAATAAAAATGCCTTCCACTCACACTAGGGTTTCTATGAAACCTGCAACCTGATTCTAAAACTTCATGCATCAGCACACAAGTTTCTTAAAATGCCATGATATTACAAAATAATGTAGCAGGACTCTAGGCTCTCTCATATCGTGTCAGAAGTATGATTAGTGAGACAAATGATACAGTGGGAAATGTTCCACCTGACTTTGTGCTGCTTGATTCTTGCAAAGTACTTAAAAAAAAATCAGTATTGTTAATTCAAGATCAATTACAACGTAAGGTAAAGAACAAGACGCTTTTTGTGTGCAGAATATAAACATTAGTTTGATTTGCAATGATTAAAGGAACTGGCAGATGGCATCATCCCTCAAACGTGTTTTTCCAAGGATTGATGTTAATTTGTTCTAGATGTAGAGCCTGTACTTGCGGAAGATAGGCAATAAAATGTCTGAAGGTAAAAAACAGTAACCTATTTTGATTCTCATTAAAGACTGAGTTATGTGAGGAAGGTAGGAATTGCAAATTTCTTATGTATCTGTGAGGTCCCTGCTAAATCAAAACATTTGCATATATCCAGTGACACAGTGGATCTGTCATTTGAAATATTGTTACATAGCATTTTAAAATTGCAATTAAGGTACTGGATTGATTACACTCAGTTGTAGAGTGTCTGCCTACTATAGGATTACTTTTTACAATTCTTTTTCATTTTTAACTCTCGAGCTATAATTTATTGTTCTTTGGTAGTGTGCAAAAAAATTATTTATTGTGTACAATAATCATTCAGTAGGTTAATGGGAACATCTGTCTTTTTATTTATTATTAGAATTTTGATTACGGTTGGAAAAATATTTAAGAAGGCTGGACATTTTACTTTATATTTCAGACGATAAAAAGTGATTTGAATTATTTCCATTTGTTATCAGTCTGGAGATAAACCACCAGCTGCCAATGTCATTAAAATAATATTTCAGTGTCACCTGCCCTCCAACATGGCTTTAACAATACCTTACTTTGAATTTACTGTGTTGCTAGTCTCACCCCCCCCCCCTCGCTTTGCAGATATCCTTTTTTGTTCAGCCAGTGATGAAAACAGAGACCGCAAACTGCACACAAACTAGAGATATCACTGAAACTTTTTAAATTTTCTGGCTTGGAAATAGGTACCTCAGGGCTATAGCGGTCACTTAAAATATCAAACATTATGGCCCAATAATTATTTCCCACCTCAAATTTTATGAGCCAGAGAATTAATGTCCTTCCCAGCCAATCCATGAGTCCTTCCTGCCCACTTATGTGGCTGCTGGCTTGAATGAAGGCAGGAGTGTTTCCTTGGAAACCCCCCCGGCACAGGTGCATTTATAGTAATTCATTTTTCCAGCCTGGTTATGACCCAAAGTGATGGGTTGTCCCTCTGCTAATAGTACATGCTTTGCCAGCTGCGAATTGCAGAAGCAACGTTGATTTCCAGCATATCTGCACTTCCTGTTCTGAGCCAAATAACTGGACGTAATACGAGCTGTTTTCTTTGTTTGGGACCACTTTGGAAATCTCACCTTTCCACCCACATTGAGATCATGTAGGCTGGTTTGAAATCACATGCAGAAATGTTAAGTGTTAAGTTGAGCTCTGTATTGAGGTAGTTGCATCAATTCCTGCTGGCAATGTCTGTACACTACCCAGTTTACGTAAATGGATTTCTATGCAGCCACCCACCTGCATCCGTGATCCCAGTGAGAATTTGCATTAGTCATACCTCGGGTTGAAGTAGCTTCAGGATAAGTATTTTCGGGTTGCGCGCTGTGGAGCGCGTTACTTCCGGGTTTCACCACTCGTGCATGCGCAGTCAAAATGACGTCACACACATGTGCGGAAGCAGCGAATTGCGACCCGCAGACACACGGATGCGGGTTGCGTTCACTTCTGGATGCGAACGGGGCTCTGGAACGGATCTCATTCGCATCCAGAGGTACCACTGTATATAAACCAGCTGCTCAGGTCTGAGCATTACGGCCATCTTTACAACCTGGCCTCACCAAAGACTAGATACTGCATTGCTTGACAGCTGTACCGACACAGCACCTACATAGTACCTGTTTGTGTCAGATATGGGTAGAGATTCCCTGGAATGGGCTTAACATCAATGGAAAGAGGCAGGCTGTTTTTTCAAGTCAGCAGTCAGTGCATACATGTGATGAAGGGGGCTCATTTAGAATAAAGCTGTTGCTCCATTCTTAATGTGGTTGATGGTTTGGAGCAAGAGTGGGGGGGGGAGCTATTACTGCTGTTCCTTTGAGCTTTGTTTTGTTATCTTTGTTATTTTAGAGGCCCTAGATGTATAGCTCGATTTGAGTACATCGGAGATCAGAAAGATGAATTAAGCTTTTCGGAAGGTGAAATTATTACTTTGAAGGAATATGTCAATGAAGAATGGGCTAGAGGAGAGCTGAGAGGCACATCTGGAATTTTCCCCTTGAACTTCGTAGAAATTATTGAAGATCTCCCTGGACCAGGTAATACAGAAAGCAATTGTGAGTAACATTACAGTCCAAACCCAAGGTTCACTGAGATGAGAGATGCTGGATTCGCAGAGCTTGGGCTTTCTTAGTTGAGCCAGGGCATAACTCCCCCCATCCTGACTCAGCCAGTGGAACATACACTGATTCAAATCTTGGAAGCAGGTACTGCCTTTACTCTTAATCTCTGTATAGGGCTTAGAAAAGTTTAGGTGATTTATAAGTGATAAATAATAATTCCCTTTATCATCCTCTTATGTAGATGGTGGAACATCACTGAATAAGAATTCTGTGTCTGTGTCACAGGTAATCCATTTAACATTTCTGCTCTTCACATGTTTGGTAAATATGCCATTAGGTATACCTTTAATTAACAATGGATGGAATCCAGTTTTCACACCCTGAACAGAAGCAGAGGGTAGGGTCACTGAAAGAGGAAGGGAAATAAAATGCCCTAGTACACATGTGGAATGGAGGTGGTGAAATGGGGCTTGAAGCATTGTGAAAAGAGATGAGGGACATAGGGAAACCCCCCACCCACCCACCCCCATAACTCCTGACTGATTCAGTCCAATTGCTTAGAAAGTTTTAAATTATACAAATTTCAAGGAAATAACAGATTTGCGATTAGCAAGAAAAATCCAAATATTTTTTTCTGGTTTATTTTAAAAAACTTTTGTTCCGCCAACAATTCTTTGAGTTGCTTATTTCACTGACAATTAGATTTTTGTTTCTGATAATGATAAAGATGCCCTAGGTGTGCTTGTAGAGATGAGTAAAAAGCAGTCTCTCGTTGGTGACAACTGAGAATTTATGGCTGCACAGAAGCACTGGACAATTAATATAAAATGAAAAGAACCGAGAGCTTGGCCTCTAAATAAACAATACCAGTAATAATAGCTTTTATCAAATGAACAAAATGTTATTTTTAGGGGCTGGGTAACCCTCATTATCTTATTTTGCAAAATAGAAAGCGTTATTATTCCTGGGCACTTCTTCATAGATTCATGCTAAACATGCTCATTTATAAGTAAAGCACACCAAATTCAACAGCTCTTTCTTCTGGCATATATGTTTAGGATTACAAACCTGCAGTGATACATTCTCAAATGTGGCCAACATCTTCAGATGCGATCATAAAAGGAAAATGGAGTCAAGAGAAGGAAGCAAGAGCAGACCTGCAGGAAGCCCATTCATTTCAGAGTTTCCTCTTGCTGTTGCATGCCCAGGGGTCTGGGTTGGAAAGCAGTTATATTTTTGTACTCATTGGGCTTCCGCTTTCTCCATAAAAGTCAATGAAATAAGATGTGTGCACTCAGAACGCCACATTACCTTCTGCCTTTTAGTGTAAGGAACGCACAGAGAAATAAGCTACTTAAACTGAGCCGAAAGATATGCTATCTTTTCTTTGTGCTTCACAGGCCAGGATTGATATAAAGCTTTTTTCACCAGTAATCTGCTTTAAGCCTATTAAATATTATGTACATAAGTAATGGGGGCTGGGTTGCTTTCCATACAGTAATAGAAAAGTTCTCTCTTCCATTTTTGCAGCTGGAAGGACGTGCCGGACAGTGGTGTGATGCACTCCATGATTTTACAGCAGAAACGCAGGAAGACTTGTCCTTTAAAAGGGGAGATCACATCTTGATATTGGAACACTTGGACTCCGAGTGGTACAGAGGGAGACTGAATGGAAAGGAAGGAATTTTCCCTGCAGTGTTTGTTCATGTTTGCTCAGGTAGTGCTGAATGGAATGTAAAATGGGAGTTTCTTGATCTAGTTTTGTATAAACTTTTAAGGTTTTTAGAAATGTATGAAGTGGATTCAAACATGAAGGGCTTATAGTTCTTTTAGGCCTTAGTGGGTACGTGGAAAGGGGCTTCAGGACATGGGTAATTTGCATGATCCACTACGATAGATGGACACGTGGCAGGTTGCACACAAATACATTTCCTGAAATGCCCATTCTACATGATGCAGTTTGCTGCGAATCAGCTTTCTTCATCAAGATGCTGCCCTTGAAAATTTTGATGCAGAAGCTCCAATGCTTCCAGGGCAGATGAAATCCCTTTGAATTAATTTATAAATACTACCACACTTTGTGCTGTTCTAGATTTCTATGCAAATGCCACACTTTAGGTAGCTCGTTCAAAATGGAAGGCAGTTTCCCAACACTCAAATGCGCTCCGTTGCAGTGAGTTTGCAGATAAGCTTATTATGGCAGCAATTAGACAGGCAGACAGCCTCAGTTGGTCCTTGAAGCGTGACACATTCTGCCATGGATCTAACAATTAGTCCATCCCTAGGAGAGGCTTGGTTACATTTCTAAATAAATCACCACTCTCACACACAGGGCTTAGTATTGCAAAAAAGAAAGAAAAAGCAATGAACTCTTAAGGGAAAACATTCGTTTAGACAGAGAAAGCAACTCACTAAATTGACAGATGGATGAAGAGTGTACCTTGGTGATGTAGAATTGTCATAAATTCCATGGTATTTTTGGTACCCAGATCCTAAAGCTGCAGCATCATGTGGGATACAAGCAGCGCAGTCCCAACCTGTTGTGCTTATAAAAATCCCACTAACCTGCTGTTTGAGTGTCTTGGGACAGTGCCAGTTACTGGCGCAGTAGCACTGACATAGGCCACAGGTTTGGCATTATCTCAATAATGTTTTGGGTACTATCATGCTCACGTCTCTTCAGCTAGGGGGCAACAGGGAAAGAGTGGTTCCTAACCTCACACAATGCCTCAACTTGACTTCAACTAACTCCATGCTTTTAGAAACCCTGAACAGTTTCCAAAACTCCCACTCACACTTGTATTTCTGCTTGGAAAAAAGATGGGGAACAAACTTTTCTTAGGTATACAATATGCATCCTGCTCTCCTCTCCCTTTCCACTCAATCAAATTTTAGACGAAAGTAAGAAATATGGCAGCTAATGGGAAACAGTGTAGTACAATTGCCATCTTTGCGGTGAAAGAATAATACTATCATTCTGTTTTACAGGAGGAACACAGTCATCACAACCTCCAGGTACTAAGAAACAAAAAGCCAAGGCTTTATATGACTTCCATGCTGAGAACGTAGATGAACTCTCCTTCAAGGTATCTTTTTAAACCCATCCATTTTGTTTATTTGCCACACTGCAGTGCTAAAGGTGGCACTGTGTAACTCTTAAAAATATTGATCTGCATCTCTTTTTCAGTTGGTAAATTGAATAAGTATATCCAGAACAATTCTCCACTTGATAGAGCTACTTCTGAAGTATTATTGTTACATCTGAGCCAGGGAGCTGACTTAAGACTGAGTCAGAATATAGGTCTAGCTAGCTTAGTATTGACAACCATAGCTGAAAGCTGCTCTCTAAGGTCTTTCCCATCCCCATTCTTGACCCCAGGGATTGAACCTAGGGTTTTTCAACCACTAAGCTACAGCCCCTAAAATATGAGGCCATATACTTGTTTATTGTTTAAATGTTTGGGCCTCCCTAAACTGATCCAGTGGCCAGTGGGGTAAAGGACATAAACTTAAATGTGCATGGAGACAGGAATCCTCGGATTTAGTTCCTAGCATATCTTAATAGGGTTGG
Source organism: Podarcis bocagei (assembly GCF_964188305.1). Taxonomy (NCBI): domain Eukaryota; kingdom Metazoa; phylum Chordata; class Lepidosauria; order Squamata; family Lacertidae; genus Podarcis; species Podarcis bocagei. The sequence goes on from NC_138134.1 coordinate 40,627,130, forward strand.
GTTGTTTGAAACCCTTGAGCACCTCAGCTAATCAATGTACACAATGCTAAGCTAGATATACTGATGGTCAAGGCAGTTCCTATAGTATGCTGAATACAACTGAAGATAAGAGTGAGGTGCTGTTGAAATTGGGGCCACGATCAGCTACTTCTCAGCTGATAAAGAATATATCGGAAACAAAATACCGCCTGCAATTTGGCTAGTCAAGGAAAGTCTTTATTTTGTGCAATAAGATTCATTTCATCCAACCTAAAGGAATGGCAAGCGAATATAGAACTTCAGCAGAATGCCACTATGGGAACTTGACAATACTGAAAAAATGACACCCTTCCACATTTATATTTACTTTAACCATTCCATCAGGTTGGTGATATCCTAACTGAACTGGAGTCTGTAGATGAAGAATGGGTGACTGGAGAGCTACATGGCAAAACTGGAATATTCCCCAAAAACTTTGTCCAGATTATACATCCCTCCTGAAGATAAAACCCAGTCTTGGACCATCTGCCTACAGAAGCCTATACAAGCAAATACCTTACTAGCACAAAAGCACATTACTGCAGGTAGCAAAGGTTGCCTTCTATGATCATACGATCTACTCTTTGACTATCAAATGCATTTTTGCACTATTTTTATAAAGGTATACTAGAATATACAACATTTTGTAGACTATACAATATTTTGTTTCACGTTTACACTTATTTAGAAGTCTTGCTTACTCGTTCTTCCAAGAAACGGAATTTGGTACAATACTTGACTGCTGGCAACTTGCATTTTAGCAAATGCAGCTAAATATTCAAGCTGCGTTATTCCTTTCCAATGCCATACTATACTTAAATCAGTAAACACTAAATAGCCACTGTGTGAAAACATTAGCCCTGATGTACAGTCTGATCACTGTAAGGTACAGGGTTTGGTGGGTTGGGTTTTTTGTTTCAGAAACCATGTTAAACTACTCATTGCTTACTCCATCACTTAGTGTTAAAGGAATAAAATATCATGAAACACGATTCTAGAACAGTGTTTCTCAAACTTGGGTTTCCAGCTGTTGCTGGAGCTCACCACTGGTCCTGCTAGCTAGGGATGATGGGAGCTGTAATCCAACAACAGCTGAAAACCAAAGTTTGAGGAAACGCTGGTCTAGAAGGTTACTCAGTTATATGAGCAGATGAAGCTTCTTATACCAACCCTTACCATTGTTCTGTTTAGCCTAGTACTATCTACTCTGACTGCCAGGGGCTCTACATGGGTTCAAGCAGTAGTTTCTTGGTTGCTATCTGATCTTTAACTGGTCATATAAAGGACTGAATCCAAAACAATATGTGTGCAGGGCACATGCTTCACCACTAAATTATGCAGACAAGTGGCTCATTATCTAGTAATTACAGTATAAAAGGTTCTCCTATTCAGAATGCTGCCTTCAATTCAACCTGGTGCTTTATACCCTTCATTCTTTCATATTGTATTCAATTTTTTAAACCTTTTGCTGACTTCCCTTGTCATCTTTTCACCATATTTTCTTGAACTAAGAGTACTTTTGTGTTCGAAATAATGTTGCATGTGAAAATATGCCTCGCTATAGGTGACATCCAACTAAGACATACTCATAGCAGATCTGCAGAAATCAATGACTCATTTCATTGAGTCAATGCTATGGCTTAGTTGGATACCACCCTATATGACCGCTTCTTTATAACAAGTTAGACATACCATAGTTTTGTCAAAAATCTGTATTGCTGCCCATGGATTTTGTCTTCCTGTGTGTCTCTAAAAAGTCTGTAACTTACATCAAAGCTGCATGCTGGTTTGTTCTTGCCTGCCTTTTTCAGAGTTCTTAGATGAATCTAGTTAAGATGATAAAGGAAAAATAGCAATTCGGTGGCTGTATTATACTTATCCTACATCTGTAATGCAGGTCTGTGCTGAATAATTTTCATTACACACCCACACCCAAAATAAAAAAAATTCCTTCCAGTAGCACCTTAAAGACCAACTAAGTTAGTTCTTGGTATGAGCTTTCGTGTGCATGCACTTCTTCAGATACACTGAAACAGAAGTTGCCAGATCATTCTATATAGTGAGAAGGTGGGGAGGGGTATTACTCAGAAGGGTGGTGGGAATGGGAGATTGGCAGATAGCTGAGCCTGTTGACGACTCTTAACGACTGCAATAGGTCTTACAGGAAAAGGCAAGGGGTGAGAAGGTGAAAAATGGCTTAGTCGTGTATAATGAGATAAGAATCCAATGTCTTTGTTCAGACCAGGTCTCTCCATGGTTTTAAGTTTGGTAATGAGTTGCAATTCAGCAGCTTCTCTTTCCAGTCTATTTCTGAAATTCTGAAATTCGTGCATGCACACGAAAGCTCATACCAAGAACTAACTTAGTTGGTCTTTAAGGTGCTACTGGAAGGAATTTTTTTATTTTGACTATGGCAGACCAACACGGCTACCTATCTGTAACTGGACCCACACCCAAGTTAGTGTAGGAAACAGCACTTTATGCATATACATTAAAAATCTGATTAAGCCACAGGCAACTAGACTGAATCTAAACTGATCAAGAAACCGTGAAACTGCAAAAGCAATTACATAAAGATTTCAGTCAATTCAACCATCCTAAGTCTTTCCCTGGGCCGTTCACTGACACTCCAAAATTGTATCTTCAAAAGAAGGAACCTTCCAATTGCATCCAGAGCAGGTACTAGGCATTTGAATTTTAACAATGTTTTTCAGAGACTGACTAGAACTTTTGACTACTTTTTCATAACATCTTGCTCATAACAAGTTGAGTTCTACATAAATTAATGTCTTCACTTTCTTCCAGCCAATTGGGTAGTTGTATGACATAGGTACAAATAATTCATTTCTGCATGGGCAGTAGATACCCAGTCTTCTTCAGATCCTTGCTATATTCAGCTTCAGATTTTAAAACCAAAACTTTGTTAAACACGAGGATACTGAAATTACAAATACCCTCCTCTGAACAATATGAAACAGAATTAACAGTGCCTGGAACTGCAGGAGGCTTGCTTCTCATCCAAGTATACAGAAAGCTTCAAGCAGCTACAGGTTGCCTTTAACTGCAATTCTTTTGCAATCTGGTCAGTTGAGGACTGAGGTGATTAATGTTGATCAAGAACTTACTCAAATTGACTTTGTAGGTGGCTTTCTCCAAATTTTATCTCCTAATCCATTTCAAAGTTCCCCTTTAAAAACAAGTCAAATGTCAACTGGTTATTTTTACACAGGAATGTCCCTGGACCCAGGATAGTAAACCTTGTTGATATTAGATGAACAGGTCTGGAGAAACCCCATGCTTACTGTAAATGTCTTCCTCCTTCCCTTGAGTAAGGCAGTAAGCTGAAAAACTGTTCATTCTGGTAGAGAAGTGACTTTAGGCTTAGCACTGTACTAGGAAAGGTAAGGTAGGCAAGATTGTTTAATTGTACCTAATATGTCATGATTGACCACTTTCCATCTCATGGAAAGTTTTATGTATGCTACCTAAAAGGTGTGCTTAAAGAAAATTCGGGTTATCTAATCTTTATAAGAACAAACTTACTCTGTGCCTTTTCATAGATGAGTCATACATACTCACCCAACTTGCTTTCAGTGCAAAATGTATATAGACTACTATATGAATTCTCACACCTAAAACAGTATATGGGGCTTTGCTAGTATGAAGACAATACAGTGGTACCTCAGTTTAAGAACAGGCCTGTTTACAAACGATTCGGTTTACGAACTCCACAAAACCAGAAGCAGTGTCCCGGTTTGCGAACTTTACCTCGGACCAAGAGCGGAATCTGAATGGTGGAAGGACACCGGCAGCAGGAGGCCTCATTAGGGAAAGCACACCTCAGTTTAAAAACTGTTTTGGTTTAAGAATGGACTTCCGGAACGGATTAAGTTTGTAAACCGAGGTACCACTGTACCAGCCTTTTCATCCAGCTATTATGGATTCTCTAATAACAAAAATTTTATTATTTATACCCCGCCCATCTGGACTCTTAGTTGCTTTCATACTTTAGCGGAGCAGTATATGTCCTATGCAAAAGCCACCTTTTTCACCATATAGCCCTGGCTGTCTTATAACAGCCATTAGCAGATTCTCATTCTATCAAAGCTATATCCTGTGCAGTTACTAGCTAAGTTACTGAAGGTCACTTGAAGTGCCCACTGAAAATCAATTCCAGATTCAGGGTAATGTTTACTTATTTGTTGAAAATGCCTGCTTTTCTAATGATTTCAAAGAAATATTGCCAACAAATAGAGATTTAAGTATTAAGGCAGTTGGGAATTGCTGACATTTTTGGCCTCTATAATGAAAATGCATTAATTGCTTTTTCCTAAATGGGTATTATATCTATTAGCATCTCATTAATTTAAATAGGCAACTGGCTGAGCGTTCTTTTATTCTCATCGTTCTGCATACCAAGATTGCCAAATGCAACAATCTCATCCCAACAGTGCCATCTAAGAGGGTCATAATACAGCTTTAATGATTGAAACTTGAAAAATACTCATTAAAAATTAAATGCATGACTAGTTGACATCACTTTCCAGAATGAGACTATGAAGTATTTTAGATAATGATCTAAACTCCACAGCATACCATTCCGTGGGAAAGCAGGATAGGGCAAATTAGTCTAAAATATATATGCAATCATAAATGTAAACCAGGGACTGTTAAAGTATACGAGTTTATTTTAAACCTGCAGGGATTTTTAAACTTACAAAATCTGCATACAAAAGCCACTTTACCTCTGGATATTCAGTGTACTCCCCCTCCACTTTATGGTACCCCATGTTTGTTTAACCAATAAACTTTTCTGTTTGACTGAAACGGTGTAAAGTGAAACAGCTGACTGGACAAGGGGAGCATCATGCGAAGTTTGGTTTCATGGATTTGTGGAGCTCCAAGCTCTAGCCAACTGGGCTATCCAGGCACAAGTAATCGTAAGTTCAGCTAACGTGGTCCAGAAGCTGCTAGGATGAAGGCATCATTTACAGAGTTCAAAGTTTTCTGCCTGCTCCATAAAAACCAACAAGATTTACTGTGTTTTCCAAACCCAGAAACAAGCTAGGCATGGCCATTGGCACAAAAAGACGGGGGGGGGGGCATATGGGCCACTTGGCTCGGGCCTCCGATTCCAAAGGGGGCCTCGGTCAGCATATTCACAATTATTTATATACTTACTTATTTATAAGACTTCAGTTATCCCCAGGGTAAAAAAAGGGGGGGCACATTACTACCTGGCCCGGGCCTCTGCCTGGCTCTGACCATGAGACACAATCATATACTTAACAAGATCACCAAGCAAGCAAATATGGATTATCTTTTACTTCCATTTTATGTTGTCCAAATACCTACTCTGTCGTCACAATAATGTGCCTACTAAACAAGACCAACATTTCCCAACCATTTTCTTCTTCTGTAAATTTCAAGATACTTGTTATGCATAATCTCTTGTATATATTCAAAAATAAAATTTGAATTCAAAAATTGTTTCTGTGTGAATATGCGTAAGATGCAGCCTTAGATAAAGGTAGTGGCGATTAAAGCTATTTCAGTGGGCTCGGTCTTAAGTGTCATAGTTTTAAGAGTGGGTTTATTTATACCAGTGGCGTCCAAACCTTTTTCAAAGAGGGCCAGATTTGATGAAGTGAAGAGGCGTGGGGACCGACCAAAGTTGACCTTTTTTTAGGATTGAAGTTATTGAGCGCTTTCTTTTCTTTTTTTAGGATTGGAGTTGTTGGACTTCTTTTAGGATTGAAGCCACTGAGGGTTTTTTTAGGATTTTACCCCAGGAAATAAACTGCCACAGGGGCCGGATTAAACCAACCAGAGGGGCCAATTAGGCCCCCAAAATGGACTTTGGACATGCTTGAGTTATACTATTATTAAACCAACAAAGTTTCCAATTTATGATTTTCTAATGTTAATAGTCATGCTTCTGAAAAAACAAGTATTTAACTGTGCTTCAGTAAAACTGGTTTTAATAAACCTAGGAGTACAATCCTAAATCTTTCAGTACATAGACATGCTCTTTTGTTGCAAAAAAAAACTTAATATGCTTACATACAAGTGACAGAATGTCTGCCTCTCTGTGTAGATAACAAGCAAAATCACTTGAAGAGTAATTGACTTTAAGTTACTACCTGAGCTCAACCTATATATATTTTGTTCAAAGCCACCCAGATTGCCTGGGGCAACCCAGTCAGATGAGTGGGGTATTAACAATACTAATAATAATTTCTGAAAGTTTATTTTGCTGAAAGTGGCTTGATTCGCAGACTATTTGCCCAAGGTGTAGGGTAGGAATTTCAAATACATCAGATAATAAGTAGAAATTGCACACTGGTTCTTAACATACACTGCAACCCTTTATATCAGCATTTGATTGACAGTTCACAATTCAACTTGTTAACGTCCATATTTTCTTACCAACTAGTTTGGTGATCCAGACTAAACTAACTTGAATGGGAACTACAACTCAACTTACTGCCTTTAGAATCTTCAATGTCTCAAGTATTAATTGACAACATGCTTTCTAGATAGAGAAGCAAACACTGAATAGCTGTGCAAGCATTTTTCTTCAAGTGGCTTTAATTATCTTACTGAACCATAGTCACTTTGTTCAACTACTACCTACCTACAAATCACTCTAATATCTGCACCCCATCGTCTATAGCTTGAAGTAGAACGGCCAACTGTGTTTATAAAAAAGAAAAAGACACAAAGCCCATAACCATGCCATTTATATTAAATCTTTTTTTTTATTTTTGTATCTGATTTTAGACAGACTCTTGCACAGGGGGCTCATACCCATCAGCTCGCTCTACCTTGGCACCAGTTTCATCACCTGATGGCTTTCCAGCACCACCACCTTCGCCATGCAGCTCCATCAGCTTGCCCACTGCAAATAATAATGCAACAGTTTGAATTAACACAGAGACAATTTTATGCTAAGATTCTGCATTTAAAGTTAACAGAGTGCTTCTAAAGAACGAAGCCATGTTTAAAATTAAATTGATTGGCTCAATACGCTTTTTGAAAACAATCAAGACTTCACCTTTTATGATTTATGGGAATGTCAGAATTTGAAAATAGTAATCATTGCTTCATCTGGGACCGAAACAAATTGTCATCATTCATTCCCAACCAATGAATATAGCAAAAAATATTCTTTAGATAAGACACCAAAATGCTTACGTTCAAACTTGGGCTTCTTAAGCATCTTGACTTTACGAACATAGACATCATGAAGGGGATAGATGGACTGACACGCTTTTTCTATGTCTTTCCCAATGCTGTCTGGGATGCTAGAATGACAGGAAATAAAGTTTGACTTATTATGATCAAATTAAGAATCACAGTATTGAAAACCCCCCAAAAGTAGTACCATTGTTTTTGGTACTACCATTACATATCCCCCAAAAAGTAGTACCATTACACATCCCAGAAAGCAGCCATTATTGCTGGAGCCTGAATGGAGATGACAGTTCTCCTCCACTGACTCTGCACCACAATGATAAAAAAAGGATTGCAACTGAACCTGTGACTCCACATTTGAGCCAAAAACTTAACTGCCTCCGATTATGGAGGCAGCGCATAGCCATCCTGATTGGCACATTGGCAGAATTATGCTCCATGAATTTGTCAGAAAGATCTCAAGGAGCAAAGTCACATTGTAACATACCTCCACAACGGTAAATCTACTAAGGAATTTTATGGTGCCTGTCTCACTGAAACCCCATCACAAACACATGAGATTGCTACACGTGACTAGCAAACAATTCAAGAAAATTCAATATATTTGCCTAAAATTTGAAAAATTTTGGATAAAATTTGATAAATTATTTGGATAAAACAAGTATTAAGATACAACGAATGAGTACTAAGAATATTGTTTTCGTAATACAGAGGAGCTGACAGAACTCTCCCACCATAAACTGAAGCTGACAGGACTGTGCTGTATGGAAATGGGTGTTAACGGTTGGCCTGGAACAGCTAAAATCTTCTGGAATATTTATATACACTGCTATGAAAATTAAAACTAGATGGAATAAAAACTGCCTTCCTAAACATGGGACACAAATTTTAACCTACAGTTTATTGACAACTTCTTTCAGGTCATTTGTCTGCACTTCTCGTGTCATGATTTCCACCATCTTCTTGCGGATTTGGCGGACTTGCTGGTGTTGGGCATAGGAAGTCTTGCGAATCTGGTTAGTTCGCTTCTTGGTGAAGCCAACACAGAAAAGGCGCAGAAGATATCCATCTGTAGTTTTTACATCCACATGGGCCTCAATCATTGTCTGTAAAAAATTAACAGTTGTTCAATATACCCAAATAATGTACTTGAGTAAAGTGTCTACTATAAATCTTGGACCAAGCAAAAAGATCAGGTGTTCAATGCTCAGTGCAACAAAGGAAGGATTATATCAACACAGTCATCCAAGCAGCCACATCTACAAATCAAGGCCCCCATACCCAGTTACGAAACAGTTAGAAACGGAATGCCTGGTTTTCATTTTTGATCCAGACAGCTCAAAAGTCACATTTTTCAAGACAACTTTGGTTCTTGAAATTAAAATTCATTCTGATTGTGCAGATAAAATATAACTACAGGGTGTATTGCTAGTATGTGAAAAGTCAAGTTCCATGGATCCCCAGGCATGCACCTCCAGATGGTGGAAACATCAGGCGCCAACCTGGCGCCTGGGCACCTTCACTTGGTTGCAAGAGGCCAATAGCCAGGTGCAAGATGTGCCTGGTAAATTTCGAGTGTTACCCAGTTAGCTAGCAATCTTTCATGATTATAAAATTTCAAATATGAATTTGGCATTGTGGGTATGCTGTGAAATCTTTATTCACTATCCAGTCGGACTTTTTTTTAAACAAATCTGCTTTTATAGTTCCAACAAAAAACCAATTTTCTCCCCTTGAGAAAGGGGAGTGTGGGGAGAATATTCAAGGTGAGAGCATAGAACTGGATCCAGCAATAGGGCAAGTTGATCCTGTGATGCTAGGAGAGGATTATCCAGTACCTAAGATTTCCACCACCCTGCAACAGCAATGAAGTGCAGCATTTACAGATTAGCACAATTACATGCAAATATTACTAACCTGCCATTTTTTGACCATCGAACACATTTTGTCACGTGTGAGATCCATTCCATGAAAGTTTGTCAGACAGTTTTTCCCTTGCACATCTTCTGTAATCAGTTTGAATTTACGGAAGGCAACTTCGTCATTCTGCAGGTCAGCAAGACTTACTTCAAATACTCGACCCTTAAGTCCATCTGAGGCAATTTCTAAAAACACAAAATAATGTTAATGCGTCTTTCATGCAGACTCATAATAAACTGTTAATGTAATAGCTAGAATCGAAAGTGTTTTGCCAATTTATTTCCTCCAGGGAATATGCACAGGAGTGCAAGCTTTCCAAACAAACTGCCCTATAGACACTTTCAAGCAGTTTTGAATTCTTTTGCTTTGCATTTCACAAAACTCCCAAGGCAGATAAGAATTCAACATCTCTGCAGTTAAAATTAGAAGGTTTGAGGCCTTGCTTTTAGAGTTGAAACATGGCACATACCACAATTAGTTTATAAATAAGTAGTAGCACCTATCAACTCAGCATATTTTTACCTAGCAAGCCTTAGAATAAATCTTTTTTCAAAATTATGTAGCAGTTTTCTATCTAGGTAACTTACTTGTTCCCTGAGTCCTGGTGACCAATGTCTTCCCAATGTTTCGAATATTGAACATTGCTGGGGCCTTGACATCATACCAGTCCTTCTTTGAAAAGGGATCAACCCTGATTTCCAGGAAAAGAGAAAAGCTTTGTCAGACCTGCAACTTCCTATAATTCCAGAAACATTTGGAATACAGGAAGATAGATGTCTTATACAGAATAAAGATTTCTGGGTCCATCTAGCATTATCTATACTCGGCAACACATCTCCAGGGTTTCAGGGAAGTCTTCACCTTCTGCATGTGACTCCCTTGATATCCCAGCAAAACACCAAAGTTAATTATTTTATGCAGTTTTCACCCATCTACGCTGCCTGAACTGGGCCTGCAAGCAAGTCCTGATGCCAAAAACTCTGCTTTTCATCCTACTAAGTTATATCAAGAAAGGCATAAACGGTGCTGAATTTACAGCACAGTCCTATCCGTGTCTACCCAAAGGCAAGCTCAATTCAAGGAAGCCAGGTGAGGCTAGCAGCGTTAGTCAACTGCCACTTTACATCCCTGAACTACACTACCTGAGCTTTGGAGCCACCAGGCAAATGATCGCCAGTACGTGATAGATGCCCCAAGGTGCTTCTTTGAAACTCCGCATTTTATTTCAAATCTCTGCTTATAGCAGGGTGCACGCTTAACTGGGCCCGACAATTACTAGGAGGGAAAGGCCGGACGGGGCCCCCCAACTCAGGCCCGCCAAATCGGGGCTCCAGGCACGAGATCTGCAGCCTTGCCCCTCCCCGCCCCTGGGGAACTCGCACGTGCCCGTTCTAGAACGATTCCCGCGCGCTCCCCTGCCCGCCCGCTTCCCTTAAAGAGCCGCCATGTCAGCAGCGCTTTCCCTACAGCCACCAACCACTCTCCTCAATCCGACCAACATCGGAGGCATCCGACGTTTGCGGGCCGCGGCTCCCCCTCGGCTGCGCTCCGGCTACCCCGAAGCTTCTGCCCCGGCCTGACTTACACTTTCTTCTTGGCGCCTTTCTTGCCTCCTTTGGTGAGGCGCTTGTTCTTGCCAACCGCCATAGTGCCGTGCCGGGAGAAAAAGAGGCCGGAAACTCGACGCCCCGCGAGATTATACGAGAACCGGGCTCGCGCGAGATCTAATGCCGCTTTCCGGGCGTATCGCGAGAAACGGAGGGTCTCGGAGGAGCCAGCATGCGGCGGGAAGTCACAGCGGCCTCTGGCGGTAGGTTGTCTGCTTTGCACTCTCAGGCGAGTTAAGGAAGTACGTCCTGGACGCCTTTCCCTTCTTGAATCAGCAATGTCTTTTCCACGTGGTACAGGCTGAAAATCATCAAGGATTTATCCCTGGTAAATGCACGCGACACCCATGAAAAAAAGCCGTATCTCTTCCGCGAAGTTGCTTTTTCGCAGAACTCCTTTCCAGCAAAAACCAGGAGATTCTTATAAAAAAATACAGCCCACCACGGGAAGTTCGGTAGTACAGTCAGCGGTTTTTATGGCACAATGCTACTTTCGATTATTCTCACAAGGTATTTTATTGCTGCTTTTAACTACAAAGCAAAATGCCAAAAACTTGGCTATAACAAAGGGAAAGGGGCATGCACGTTAATATTCACATTTGTTCAAAGCTGAATACTTTGTTTTTGAGTTGCACAGAGTGGAGGTTAAAGTACGGTAAGAGCGGCTGGACATTAGCATGAAGTAGGGAAGGCTGAACATTGTCAGCCAAGCCTTGATAGTGAAGGTTATTACAGTAGTCGTTAGAATCTGAGCTCCTCAGAAGCCCTCTTGAAGAATTATATTGAGGGTTTACATGCAGGAGGCAGCAGGGAAGATGAATACAGTGGTACCTCGGGTTACATACACTTCAGGTTACACACTCCGCTAATCCAGAAATAGTGCTTCAGGTTAAGAACTTTGCTTCAGGATAAGAACAGAAAGCGTGTTACGGCGGCAGCATGAGGCCCCATTAGCTAAAGTGGTGCTTCAGGTTAAGAACAGACCTCCAGAACGAATTAAGTACTTAACCCGAGGTACCATTGTACAGTATGCTTGCTGCTCCACTAGATGGTGGGCTGCTGTCTGAAGTGGGAATGCTGCTTGCACCGACTCGGTGGATGATGCAGAATCCTAATTTCCAGGGTTCTATCAGAAGGTCAGCGGTTCAAATCCCCGCAATGGGGTGAGCTCCTGTTGCTCGGTCCCTGCTCCTGCCAACCTAGCAGTTTGAAAGCACGTCAAAGTGCAAGTACAGTGGTGCCTCGCAAGACGAAAAGAATCCGTTCTGTGATTCTCTTCGTCTAGCGGTTTTTTCATCTTGCGAAGCAAGCCCATTGGCGGATTAGTGCTTTTAGCGGCTTATCTGCTGATCGGATCAGCTGATAAGCGGCTTAGCGGCTTAGAAAAAGGGGGGAAAGGGAAAAAAAACCAGCAGGAACTCGCAATAATAATAATAATAATAATAATTTATTATTTATACCCCGCCCATCTGGCTGGGCCTCCCCAGCCACTCTGGGCGGCTTCCATAAAAACCAAAAATACAATAAAATATCACACGTTAAAAACTTCCCTGAACAGGGCTGCCTTAAGATGTCTCCTGAATGTCAGGTAGTTGTTTATCGCTTTGACATCTGCTGGAAGGGCGTTCCACAGGGCGGGCGCCACTACCGAGAAGGCCCTCTGCCTGGTTCCCTGTAGCTTATTGCGAAGCAAGCCCATAGGAAATTTGTTTTGCGAAGCACCTCCAAAACGGAAAACTCTTTCATCTAGCAAGTTTTCCGTCTTGCGAGGCATTCGTCTTGCGGGGCACCACTGTAGATAAATGGAACCGCACCGGCGGGAACGGCGTTTCTGCGCACTGCTCTGGTTCGCCAGAAGCGGCTTAGTCATGCTGGCCACATGACCCAGAAGCTGTATGCCGGCTCCCTCGGCCAGTAAAGCGAGATGAGCGCCGCAACCCCAGAGTCGGCCACGACTGGACCTAATGGTCAGGGGTCCCTGTACCCTTTACCTTTACTATAACATGAGAAGCAAGTACAGAAAGTTTCCCGCTTCACATGCTTTGTGGAGGGTGAGGAGAATCTTGCAAACCTACAAAAATTTACTCTAACTAAAAAAATCAAGAGAAATGTCACTTAAGGGAATTACATCATTTCCCCCAACTTTCTTTCCTAACAAGATAATAGGTCTTCTTAATTTCATTACTGTTATTTATTAAATTTGTATGCTGCCCTTCAGCTGGCCAAAGACCTCAGAAAAGTTCACAACAGTAAAATACAAAATGAGTATACAAAATACAAAAGCAAACCAATAGTGTTGGTTTTGGGGTTTTTTTTTAAAAAAAAATAATAGAATGTTGATCAGCCAGACAACATTCTCTGATTGAAGAGAAACGTGGCACCTAAAAATATGTAATGAAGGCGCCAGGCAAGCCTCCCTGGGAAGAGCATTCCACAAACAGAGAACCACCACAGAAAAGGCCTGTTCTCATGTTGCCATCTTTTAAACCCCTTGTAGAGGAAGCAAACAAAGAAGGGCCTCAAATAATGACTGCATCAGGTCAATTCATATGGGGAGAGGCTTGTCCTTGAGGTATTGCAGTTGTGAGTTGTTTAACCAGCACTTTGAACTGGGCCCAGACACTAATTGGCAACTGGTGCAGTTAGTTCAGGATCAGTATAATATGCTAAAATGGTCTTTCCCTGTTGAGCAACCTTGCCACCAAATTCTGCATCAGCTGAAGTTTCCGAAACGTCTTCAGACCTTCAGATGTAATAGACAAGTAGAGCTGTGTGTTGTGGGCATATTGCTGACAGCATACTCCAAAACTCTAGATAACCCCATTCAGCTGTTTCATGTAGATGCTAAACAGCATAGAGGATAAAACTGAACCCTGAAGAATTCCACATTGATGGTTCCACAGGGCCAAAGAGCACTCCCCAAGCATCACTCTCTGGAAACAACCATCCAAGTAGGAGTTGAACCACTGCAAAGTGGGGCTGCCTATCCCTAACTCAGATAACAGCTCCAGAAGGATACCATGGCTGATGGTATTGAAACCCGCCACGGACATTTCCCCTGTCTCTCTCCCAGCAGAGGTTATCATACAGGATTACCAAAACAGTTTCTGTGCCAAAAATGGGCCTAGACCCTGATGGAAATGGATCTAGGAAATCAATTTCCTCCAAAAGTGCCTGGGTCTGGTCTGTGACCACCCAAAAAACCCTGTCCAAGAAGAGGAGATTGTAGCTGCTTAGATTTTCTGAATCCAGGGACCCTTAACAGCCAAACCATAAACCCAGCACTTACACTGTAATACTACTAGTTACAGCAGTACTGAAGAATCTGGATTCTTTTCTCTTTCAGCAATAGACTGTGCTGGTGCAGCTTCCTGCTTTTTAAAAAAGGACAATGCATATGTTACAAATAGGATCAATGGACTACATTTAACAATGTGACCATAGGAAGAGCAATTGAATGCACAGAACAGTTCAGTTGTCATTGCCCACATACTTTGAGATGTGAAGGCCTGGAAAAACCCAGAAATATTTAGAAGAAAACCATTTTTCTCGCTTTTATTTGTTTTCCTGGCAAAGAAATTGGTTGTTTGGGGTAAAATAAAAACCACTCTTGTGCAATGTTTTCCCTTTCAAAAAGTTGGTTGAGATATTTCCTTAGGTAGCACTTCAAACACTGCTGCAAATTCCTACATCCAAGATTCAAAAGGTAATAACCCCTATTCACTCGCTGGATCATCACCTTGCCGTGGTGAGTGGGCCTGCACGTCCCTCTGATCTTTGTGAGCGAAGCCATCAGGAATCTCATACTCCCAGTAGGCAAAATAAAAAAATTCCTTCCAGTAGCACCTTAAAGACCAACTAAGTTAGTTCTTGGTATGAGCTTTCGTGTGCATGCACACTTCTTCAGATACCTTCTTCAGATGCATGCACATGAAAGCTCATACCAAGAACTAACTTAGTTGGTCTTTAAGGTGCTACTGGAAGGAATTTTTTTATTTTGACTATGGCAGACCAACACGGCTACCTATCTGTAACTCCCAGTAGGGTCACACAAGGTGGTAAAATCTGTAGGAGGAGGAGGAGGAGGAGAGGGATTACAACAGCAGGCCCATCTCAATCCAAGCATTAATTCCATGGAGTTTACAGTTGTAAAGCTGTGTCCCTTTTATTTTGTTTTTACTTACCCATATCCCACTGAAAAAGCACATAAATTGTTTTCATACCGCATTAGGAATAGTGTTATACAACTCAAAAACATTTTTCAGATTTGTATGAGTTATAGAATCAAAGAACTGTAGAGTTGGAAGGGACCACAGGACTCATCTAGTCTAACCTCCTGCAATGCAAGAATTTCAACTAGATCATACATGACAGATGACCATCCAACCTCTGCTTGAAAACCTCCAATGAAGGGGAGTCTACAGTCTCCCAAGGGAGTCTGTTCTACTATCAAACACCTCTTACTTTCAGAAAGTTCTGTTCAGTCAGAATCTCCTTTCCTGTAACTTGAATCCATTAGTTCGGGTCCTGTCCTCTGGAGCAGGAAAAAAACAAACTTGCTCCATCTTCCATGTGACAGCCCTTTGAAGATGGCTATCATATCTCCTCTCACTTTCCTTTTTACCAGGCTAAACATAACCAACGCCCTCAGCTGTTCTTCATAAGGATTGATTTCCAGACGTTTTATCATCTTGGTGACTATCCTCTGCACACGTTCCAGCTTGTCAATATCCTTAAATTGTGGCGCCCAGAACTGGACACAGTCCAGAGGACTTAGTTGGCTGGGCAACCCAAAAGTGTTCTAAACAAATAAATGAATGGGGGGAAAACATGTCTGCAGCTTCCCTTCTATCCTAGCCATGTATTTGATTCCACTTGAGGCCTTTACCTTGCATTTCAAAGCATGGATTCAGATTATTAAAAGGTGGTGGTGGTTCTGCCTGTTGAAAGACCACTTGAAGCAGGTTGTGCAGCCATGCAGGCTAGCCTAGTCCCATGCCCCTAGGTTGCCCAGAAAGGGCTTTATAAATGTGGTAATGTATGGGGGGTCCTAGCCTAATCTGGATGCCCTTTGTATGGAGATGCTCTTAGCCATCAGTGAGAAACATATGGCCCTCCTAATCCCTGGGCATTGGTCATAGTTGCTGGGGCTGATGGGAGTTGTAGTTCAGCAACATCTAGAGCAGGCTTCCTCAACCTTGGCCCTTCAGATGTTTTTGGCCTACAACTCCCATGATCCCTAGCTAGGTCAGGGATGATGGGAATTGTAGTCTCAAAACATCTGGAGGACAGACGTTGAGGAAGCCTGATCTAGAGAGCCAAAGGTTCTCCAGCCCTGTTCTTCAAGCAATACAAATTTACTTGTATAAGAACATGAAAGCAAATATTTTCAGGGTTTTCAACATTGTTTCTAAGCGCCTAGAAAATTTACATAAGCATACCTATCCAAAACCATTTCCATTGCTCACATTCTACATATCTGGCATGCAGTTGCATAAAAATTTCAAGTTAAGTAACTTGGAGGGAAGGTGTCATTTTGGATCTCTTATGAACACCCAGCATTTAGTCCAAGCGCTTCAAATTATGTCACTTGAAGAGAAGGGAGAAATGGCCTGAGTTGCTGATCTGATAAGATTTTATCACTCGAGGAACCAGAATTTCCAGTAGGACTGTGGAGAAAACCTGGCTAGTAAAAATTCAGAAGTAGTAGCACTTTCAGTAGTGTTAGACATTATGGCTCATGTGAATGGAATTTGGTTGATTTCAAAGAAACAGATTCCTTGCTGCCTTTGATCCCCATAATTCTTCACAATAATGCTTCTTGTTTTATAATGTGTGGTTCAAGTTTTAAATGTTGGTGAGCTGTACTTAAAGGAGTTTCCTGAAATTAATGGTCTGTTTTTAGGACGAGAAAGACCTACTGCATAACCCATGATACACGAGAGTTTTAAGCTTACATTCCAATGTAAACTTGTTCAAGTGAAACATCTACAGAAAACAACATGCTGCAACACTGGTGGGTCAAAGCAAATATTAGTCTCAGGAATACAATCAGAACTCAGCCTCTTACCAGTCCCGTCCCACCCCCAGCACCATTTGGGACCCCAACAGTGGCACTGTGCTGCTGTAATTGCAATATATATATATATATTCCCTATATAATATGTCAGATTTATATAGAAAAATACTTATTAGATAGGTGGTCTTCTAAATTTTAAAATGACAAAACCAAATTCACATATTCTTTCTTCATTCTTATCTTTAGAACAAAAGAACAGTTCAGTAGAATAAAGGATAGACATTCTTTTTCCAAAATGGATTGGCTGCATTCAGTCATAGCAGACATTTTTATTCCTGGGTGGGATCTAAGCATATGCACCTGGGCTGGGTGTCAGCACTGTAGGCATTCAAAAAAAAAAAAAAAAAAAAAAGCTCTGACTTAAAAAAATGGATGATTCACAGCTATGAAACATCAGAATTCCAGTTCTGTTTGCTCAGCTTCTAACAAACAATATATGCTTCCTTTTCCCACACATTTCTTGAAAAAGAGCTAGATGCTGTGCTGTGTACATCTTAAAGGCTTAACTGACTGATTTTGGTGGATTAGTTCAGAGTATGTTCTTATGTAAAAGCATTTGTCTTTGCAATGCTAAACAGTGCAAGTATTTTATATACCTCCAAAGCTTTGCAATCATGTAGCACTCAGTGCTTGAGTTTCTGCATGTATACTACTCAGAAATGTAGCGTCCAGGTCAAGAAAAGTCACCACTCATTTTTGCCTTGGTCAAACCACACCTGGAGTACTCTTTCTGGTTCTGGGCATCACAATCTAAAAAGAATATTGACAAGTTGCAACGTGTGCAGAGGAGGATGAGCAAAATGATCAAGGATCTGCAAACTAAGCCTAATGAGGAACAGTTGAGGGAGCTGGGCATGTTTAGCCTGGAAAGAGGAAACTTGAGATGAGATATGATAGCCATCTTCAAATATTTAAGGGGCTGTCACATGGACGATGGAGCAAGCTTGTTTTCTCCTGCTCCGAAGAGTAGGACTTGAACTAATGGATTCAAGTTACAAGACAGGATATTCCAACTAACAGGAAGAACCTTCTGATCGTAAGAGCTGCTTGACAGTGGAAGAGACTCCCTTGGGATGTGACGGACTCTCATTCTTTTGAGGTTTTTAAGTATAAGTTGGGCAGCCAGAAAAGACAGCAAGATCAAGGAAATAGAAGAGAAAGAAACAGAAAGGTTAGAATGCTATGAGTTACATGTTGCCAGGCAAAAAGAAGCAGTGGGTTCCCCAAGTTTCACAACGACCCAGGAGTCTGGGGCTACAGCTGCATAGCAGGGGTCTTGAAATGGCTACACATGGACACAAGACATATCCTACCCTTCAAAGTTTGCAGACTGTGCTTCACCCAGGAAACTCTGCGTGGTGGAGAACCCACTACAGGTGGTTTAAGGAAGGAAAAGTTGTCACATGGGAGTACACATGACTTCATGTCCCCTTAAGGACCTCAACTAACTTGGAGAGAAGAGGCAAGGGAAGAGAGTAGAGTTGCTACTAGGGGTTGAAATTGTTCTGGAGCCTCCCATTGAGATTGGGCAGTGATGGGGCCCTTGGGGACAAAAACCTAAAGCCCCAGTTTAATGAGAAGTGTGTGTGTGGAGGGGGTCCCTGAGACAAAACATGAACATGATTGAGACTGAGGCTAAGGAGGGAGAGGATTCAAAAACAAAAGGTTGCCAAGTAACTGGAGACCTGTTACCTTCAATTTTTTTGCAAGTGGATGGAAGCATAGTTGAGCCAATCCAGACAGGTATAAGTCAACAGAGACTGTACTTGACCTTGCATGTCAGTTGTTAAAGAGTGGTGCACCAATAGATATCCATGTGAAAAACAAGGGTTGAGGTCTGTGGCTGATTTAACCAGAAGGGGCAGTGTTCATCAGGAAAATATATTTGTTCTCTTCAGGGGTGATTAATTGCCAAATAGAGGTTCGTGCCAAGAAGACCAGATGCAAAGTTGGGCATTGCATGCGTCTAGAAACCTTGCTCCTCTTCTAGGGCTTGCCAGTCTTTTTGGGCCACTGAGCAGATCTGTAATATGCTTCTGAACTCACTCCCGTTGGAGACACTGATCACTGATGGCTTTCCATCACCTAATTAACAACACATCTGTTCTCTCAGGATTTCATGGGTTTTTGTTTAAGCTTGGTTTTAGGATTTTCTGCACTGTAATTACTGTTGCTGTTAATTTTTGATGATTTTAATTGTGCTCCTGGTTTTAAATGCTGTCTGATTTCATTATCTTGGGAACCACTTTATGACCAGTGTCACGAAATGTGGTCTAAAGAATATTACTAAATAAATCAATAAAATGGGCACGTGTTTTAAAAATACATTTGGAGGAAAACAATCCATTTTAAAAGACAAACTACAAATGCAGTCAAACTAATGACACACACACGCTTTTGTTTCTGGAGCAGACATTGCATGCAGAGCATTAACACAACTGTGTTTGGATTTGCTTGCAGTTCAATATCTTACGTGCTCATGCTTTTATCAAATTTTTTTTTTTGAAAAATGTATTTGAAAGGGTGCTCCACTGGGTCCGGGTGGGGTGCTGCCTCCTTGTTACTTCTAAAGTAATTGCTTCTTGGCACGCCAATGAAATGTATGTGGGTATTGCAGCTGGTGTAGATCAGACCATCTTTCAGAAATTCCAATTCAGTGTCCTGTATGTTTATGCATTCCTTCAAGAGCTTTTTAAAACATTGGGTAAACAATGCGTAGCAATGTATTCATTTTCCTTTTGGCTATAGAACTGAGAATTTATCATTTTATTTACCGCACCACTTTTATCAGCTCTGAACCAAGAGAGATTTTTGCTTTATTTTATTTTTGTACATGGTGTGCTGACATTCTGGGTGCAGATTTCCCCAAAGGCAGAATAGCGTCTTTTTTTTTTAAGGACTCACTTGCTCTCGCTAATATTATTATGCTTGAATTTGTTCTTTAAAACAGCCCAAGTGTAAAAAGTGACACTATGAAAATTTCACACGGTGTGATATAGCACATTAGCAGCTGATTGGTTGTTGTAAAGTGAACTTTTGTAAACCACATTGAAGTCATTATACTCAACCCAAAGTACAGTGGTACCTCGGGTTAAGTACTTAATTCGTTCCGGAGGTCCGTTCTTAACCTGAAACTGTTCTTAACCTGAAGCACCACTTTAGCTAATGGGGCCTACTGCTGCCGGCGTGCTGCTGGAGCATGATTTCTGTTTTCATCCTGAAGCAAAGTTCTTAACCCGAGGTACTATTTCTGGGTTAGCGGAGTCTGTAACCTGAAGCATATGTAACCTGAAGTGTATGTAACTCGAGGTACCCCTGTAAACTGCTTCACCTCCACAGCTGCAATCCTATGCTCAGAGTGGGCCATAGTAGTTTAAACCTGAAAAACACTGCAGAATAGGTAAACTCTTGCCTTTATTCCAACCGACACATTTCCGTAATCACTAATTCCATATAAAGGATTAAATTTATGGTGGGCAGGCATAGGTCTTTATCAAAGTTTCCTGTCACCAATCACTAGTGGTTTTTCAACTCAGCAAGAAAGACTGAATTTTATAAAGGTTGACTTTAATCTTGTAATTGTTCATGTGAAAGTTCACTTGCATAACTATGCTGGATATGACTGAGTTCAAAATTATTCTTGCTGCAGTGCATTATCATATCGGCTTGGGAACAAAAATCCATCCTGGCAGTTTGTTAACACCTTCTTCTGCCTCTACTGCTGCCTTTAATGATCAAAGTTTGTAAGGAACCATTTATTTAGCTCTAAGAAATCAGCAGCAGATGATGCAATGAAAGCTGGCACTGCTGTCTGAAAAGGTAAACCGTATTAGATAGCTACTGAACTGTGAAGCTTAGAGGACTAGAGCACACTCAAAGCACCTGAACCACAATAAAGTCCTTTTTTGTAAGACATTTTTATAGTTCCAGGTTTTAAAAACTTTTGAATGGTAATGATGGTGAGATTTCATAGAAGCTTCACCACATGTTGGAAGCACGTGCTAGGGTGTCGTGTGGCTAACCAGTCTTCTGCCCTGCTACACATGCTGGCCACAGAGCTTACCATTAGCTGCACATCTGGCAGCCATGAGAAGCAACCCTACACATATTGGGTCCTCTGCATGAGGGTGAATGCTGATTGAACCAGGATTCCCTGTTGCACACATAGGCTTGCATCACATAGGGTGGATCTAGACACAGGGGGAAAACGCTATAAATAAGTCAGAAATTGGATGGTTATAACGAGAGAAAGAAATCCCTATGGAAAACAGCGTTTTAAAATTTCCTGCTCTCTGCCACCATCTAGTGTTGCATGTTTATAGCACATTCAAATTGCTGTTTCCTTACTAATGTAGCTGAGTCCATAGTTGTCTAATGCAGAGGTTGTCAACCTGGCTGTCAACCTGGTGGGTGTTTCAGGATTCTAGGCAGGGGGTTCTATGGCACAAGCTGAATCCTCTTTCCATCAAGCACTGGTGGGTGGTAAGGAAATTTTGCCATCAAGAAACATCAAGAAAGCTGCATTAGTGGGTGGTAGGTATAAAAAGGTTGGCTACCCCTGGACTAATGTGTGGCTGGCGGGGAGAGGATGAGCCTGCTGCAGTCGCCTCACATCAGTGCACCAAGAGGCTTCTGTGAACCCCATTATGAGATTATTCCAACACACACATTTATGATGGCTACTTGGTCACTGAAATTTGCAACACACGCAGCCCAACACATTACTGGAAAAGTTTGGGAAAAGTTGTGTCTCTAGCCATAATTTCCGATATGCAGTTTGCAATGAAAGCGCAACCAGGCCAATCTGACAAACAAGACGAGCCCCACCTCCAGTGCAATGCTTGAGGGCAAGAGAGTGTACTAATGTAAATGCTCCAGGCAAGGTCCTGCTCCATTCAGAGGCTCTTTACATGTACACATTGGTACATGCATAGAGCCCCTTGTCATATGCAAAATAACAGGGAATGTGGCTGGCCCCTGAGGTCTGTCTCACACATTCCTTGGATGCTGCTGCTGCTGCTGCTGCTAATCTGGACTCCCCCACTGTAAATTGGTTGGAAAGGCATATGAATTTGCTGGTGAAGGAGCAGAAGACAGCTGAAAGAGACTGGCTGTGTCCCAAATCCCTAAAATGAACCAAATGGAAACAAAGTTGTAAGAGAAAATATCAAACATTTAAAACATATAAATAGAAACATAAATCTGAGTGACCTTCCAATATTGAAATGTCAAGTGCACAAACCAGAGGGAAATCATATCAATTCCGTAGCTCTCGAAAATCTAAAAATAGATAGAAAATTATGTTGTGCTTGAAGTTAGACATCTGTATAATTTAGCTTACTACTACTGCTATTTGAGAGAAAATGAGTGAAATGTTTAGATTCATATTTGATTACCAGATGCAAACATATTCTTGAAAGCAAATTCTAATTGGAGAATATTTATGAAAGTAAGGAAAGTACACATAGTTCTTCATAGTATTGCTGTGAGGTTTTTGTGTGTGTGTTTTTTGTGAGGTTAAGCTGTATGCCTGAGTCCCTTCTAAGTCCTGGAGCCAGCAAGGGTTAAAATCCAATAGAGGATTTCATTGCTTGAATAGCCAGGCCAACTTCTTGGGAATGGCTCCCTAAGTATGGGTCATTAAACCTGAAAAAGGTAGCGCATCCGTGCTAGAGAGAAAATGGGTCCCCCAACTGGTAGTTAGAAGGCCAGCAGACAGAGTTCAGGTGTGTGAGCTAGAAGCTAGAAGCAAAGAAGCAGGATAGGCAGCTAATAGAGCCATGACTGATTTCTGCTGGGATCCAAGGCTGTGGCTGTGGAAGAAGCATAACCCTCTAGGGGTCAAAATAAAAAAATTCCTTCCAGTAGCACCTTAAAGACCAACTAAGTTAGTTCTTGGTATGAGCTTTCGTGTGCATGCACACTTCTTCAGATACACTGATACCAACACGGCTACCTATCTGTAACTGTCCTCTAGGGGTGTTAATGCTGTGAACCCCTCCATTGCAAACTCAGGTTGTCCATATACATAGATAAACCACATCTCCTAAAGACACCAGAGTGTCCACTGTCCCTGATTCTGAGAAATCAAACCCTGGGCAAGCACCTGGAATCTTGCACCACTCGGAGCTTAGGGTGGCGTGCAACAGAGTATATAGCCATCTGTGATCCATGGGATACAATAGAACTTTTCAGAGATGCTGAACATTTAACCACACTATTGCAACCACTTCATTTTGTCACCTAAAATGCATGTTTTGTGAAGTGTGAGAATCTGATACTGCGCAATGAAGCCGTTTTAGAGGAGGATGGGGACAGATGAAATTACAACCAGCAGAAAGTCACAGCAAGGCCTGTATCCAGAACGTCACAAGTAAAGAAACTGGCCCCCATCAATAGCTTCATCTTTAATAATAAAGGCAGTTTTCATCGTCTTGGTCTGCGGCTATTGTTATAAGATGGTATGGGAAACTGTTAAAGTGCTATGGGTGCTGGATCCAGAGTAGCATGAGTGCACACACTGGTCGTAAAATGGGGCTTCCCCACTCCTTCCCCGGAGAAGTGTTGAAAAACAGCTCCTGAAAGATGGTGGGCTTTCTGGAACGGCATAGGATGTGGTACAGAATGCTGTAATGGGAGAGGAGAATTGGTAGAAATGGAACCAGGCACATGCCACTCCAGAAAGTCTCTGGACTGTTGGGACTCAGGAGTGATTACTGGGGAGTACAGGCAGCACGGTGGTTAGGAGCGAGTGGAAAAGTGTCATTGCACAAATGGTTTCAAGCCCCACTCCTCTGGATCCATGGGCATAGCCAAGGGGGCAGCTGCCCCCCTAAATCAATCAAAATCAATGCAAATTTGAGGTTGTGCCCTCCTCCAACAAAAACCTGGCTACACCCATGTCTGGATCCAAGCTTATCTTCTTACTTCTCCAACTTTAAGTAGGAATATTGAGTATGATTCAGCTGAAGGAATTTTTGACCTATGTTGCCTAGTGGTTGCATAAAGGAAATTTCAAAAATCTGTAGTCTGTATCTGGCAAAGTTTTCCCATCAACCTAACTATTAAAAATATACCTATTAAAACTCTATGTTGAAAGTTTGCCCCTTCCTGTCCTATTGTGCTTTGTACAGTATATAACCACATAACATAACAGAATGATTTCCCATACCTCAAAAGACTACATCTGCAGTTTCAATATTGCATAGATTTATGGGCACAGCAAACACTATTTTATTTCCAAGGAGCAAGGTAATACAGGGGGTGGGAAGGTTATCTTTCAGGATCGAACTCTTGATTTAAGAATCAACACAATGATACAACAAAGAAAGCATAAGGGCATAGAATAATGAACAAGGCAGTGGTTAACTTTAGCAGTCTGAGAAATTATGTTAGACACAGTCCTGATTTTAAAGTGCAAAACTCAGAAAGAAAGCTAAGTATGTTTATCCATAGGCCCACGGGAAACTGTCTGATTACTGTCCCATTTATCACAGGCATCACACAGAGGGGAGTTCTGGGAAGAAACATTACAACTGCCGTAGAACAATACTATCTCAATATTGACGTGTCAAAGAACATAAAGTATGTCCAACACATAATAAGATCTGGACAGGGAAGATCTGGATAAATGAAACTATACTGCCTACACATACATTTTAAATCAGCCTTGCACGCTGGGAATCTCTTCACCAGGCTTTATGGGGAAAATTTATGTCAGACCTAAATAAAATTATGGCAAATTGTCAAAACAACAGCGCTTGTGGCACATTACTCCTGCCTCTAGAGTGAGAATGTATTTCCATATACACTGTTCGTCTTTCCACAGACACTATTTGAATTGCAGCTTCCTCATTTCCTATTCTCATGATAAATTCTGACTGCAGATGTACTAATCCAGACTCACCAAGCCTTGGAACTATTTATAGCTTCCAGATTTCTGCAATATAGTTTCTACAAGAGGCTATGGACACTAGCACAGAGCCCTATCTTCTACCCAGTGTCTTGATACAAATATATTTTGCCATCATAGGAGGTGAACGGGCAACTGTCATTTAGCTGTGACGGTTAGTTATCACGCTCTGGCTTAGTTAAGCTGGCTAATTGTACTAACCCATGGCTTGCAATATGCTGCATAAAACTTTGATTGTTTCTAGACATACAGTGGTACCTCGGGTTACAGATGCTTCAGGTTACAGACGCTTCAGGTTACAGACTCTGCTAACCCAGAAATAGTACCTCGAGTTAAGAACTTTGCTTCAGGTTGAGAACAGAAAGTGAGTGGTGGAGGCGACGCAGTGGCTCCATTAGCTAAAGTGGTACCTCAGGTTAAGAACAGTTTCAGGTTAAGAACGGACCTCCGGAACGAATTAAGTTCTTAACCCAAGGTACCATTGTACTATGCTTGACTTAACATATACATCCAAGAATGTACATTAAGCACAGCTAAGAATTAAACCAAGGATGAGCACAAAAACGAATGCTTATTCAGAAGGAAATTGCATCAAAATAAACAGCATTTGACCAACTATGATTGTGGTGCTTGTAAATTTATATGCAATAAAATACTGCTGAAATAAACTAGGCCATTTCCAATTAATAGCAAAAGATGAAGCTTCTCATGCAACACAGACACTTTTATCCTCAGATCCTATAGAATTATAGTGCAACTTTTACATAAAAGTGGAGTTTTAATCCTTATAACTGGACCCATTACTCTACCTCTGATTTCACAACCTTGCAGCAAAAATCAAACAAATCCCCAATTGTTTTTCTACAAAAAAGCAAGTCACACGTTTTGAGACAATGTTTAAAATCTCCCCTAAACCAGTCATATTCTAGGAAATCCAGTTGATAGGGAACAAGATTATGAATATGAATTGTTGGGGTTTTTAATACCTCATCACAATTAACTGCTATCAGACTGTGAATCAAAGGCTTCAGTTAACCCACTGTACTAATGAAAGGGCTCCCACTAGTGCATTGCGGCTTTTCCTCTTCTGCCCCTTCCCCAAATCTGCTCTTGTGGGTCAGGGGAAATCCCAGAACAGCACATAGGGGAAAAGAGGGGGAAACATTTCACCTGACAAGTAGAAATGATTGTGCTGATGCAATGAAAAGAAGAATACAACATTGAATATGGAGAGGACACCATTTGATACAGGCGACAGCATTGACTTGGTTTGTACCAGACAATACAGACAGGTAAATAGGTAATGGTACATAAAGGCTTGGGGAGGAAATAGATTTAAGGCTGTAAAAGAAGTCAACAGAAGGCACAAATGCAGATATATGTAAATCAATAGCAGTGGCAGCTCCCAGTTAGAACTGTGGCTCAGGAATGCTTCAAGATAACATTGAGATGAACCACAAAAAAGTGCATTCCTTAATTTATTTTCTGATGCTTCCCAAGCATTCAAGACACTACTGCAGAAGTTGGGAGGGAGAAAGTGTGACTTGCTCTGCAGGAAGAAGAGAGGTCTCTTGTCCAGGAGTCCAGGTTTTGTTTCTAGTTCTTCTGGTTTCAAGCGAAATGAAATGAAATATGAAGCCAGCATTTGGTAAAGTAGATGAAGAGCTTCCAATGGTCGGCATATTTTTTTTTACTAAGGATTTCTATGGAAACAACTGAACACAAGAACCAAAGATTTTCTAGCAGAGCATCCTATTCTCACAGTGGTCTACCAGTTGTCTCTGGGAAGCCTGTGAGCAGAACCCAAGTGCAACAGCACTCTCTCAATTTATGACTCCCAGAAACTGGTATTCAAACGCATACAGCCTCCAACAGTGGAGGCAGAATAAAGGTATAAAGGCTAGTAGCAACTGAATACCCTCTATGAATCTGTCTAATCCTTTTTAAAGCCATCTAAGTTGGTGACCATCACCACCTCTTGTGGCTGTGAATGCCATAGTTTTACTATGCACTGTGTGAAGAATAATTTTGTTTTGTCTGTCCTGAAACTTCCAACATTCAGCTTCATTGAATGGTCCCAGTTTCTACTATTAGAAGAGGAGATAAACTTATCTCCAGCCACTTTCTCCACACCATCTAAAAAACTTCTACACCTCTAGCGTGCCTTAGTTGCCTTTTTTTCTAAACTGGAAAACTTCAAATGTTGTAACCTTTCCTCATAGGGAATTTGCACCAGCCCTTTGATCGTTTTGCTTTCCAAGGGCAGCCAAAACCCTTTTCCAGCTTTTCCAGTATGGTGTCACCAGAGATTTGCATAACAACATTAGGAATTTGCTTGTTTCATAGCTGATGCATACTGACTCAACACCTCCATCAAGCTATCCAATATAATTGGCTGGTCTTTTTTTCCTGGTCACTCACTGTTGTTTTAGACGCTGTTTGTGTATGTATGTGAAATTTGTGCATGAATCCACGATATATGTGTTTCCTATCTCATGGCTTAGAGTTCAGCATATAATACAGATCCTATGATAAATGTAAACACACACCTCATACATCCAGGATTTAAATATAAGGCAGGAAAACCATATTACATGGATTCTTTCAGGGACCTTAAAAAAATTGATTGTTTAATACATTTCTCTTTCACCTTTTAATTAAAAAAATCAATACTGCTTTTGAAAAAAACCACCCAATAATACAATAGCATTAATAATTTTCAGCACAATAAAACCAGTAACACATAGGAAACTGCACAAAATAATCAGCTACAAAACAATAAAAAACTTGAAAGCAGCACTAAAGTTAGCCTCACTAATCATTAAAAACCTAGGCAGATAAATGATTTTGACTTGGTGCCCAGAACTACAGTATTTGGTGTCAGGTGAGTTTTCTCTGGGATGGGGTCCACAGTTGATATCACCACAGAAAGGGCCCTTTCTGTGTCACCTGCCCAACTTTCAAAGGCACCTAAAGGTGCCTAAAGAAAGATACTAAGAAGCAGCAGGCGCATATGAGTATAAGCACCTACAGTAGGTCCCAATAATGGAGCTTTGAATTTTGCCCCAGAATGCTGAGGAAGACTGTGCTTTAACAACAGCAATGTAAGCTCCATGCATCTAGTTCATGAGAAACATTTGGTTGCCATATTCTGCACCAATTTAAGTTTCCATGTAGAATTCAAGGGCAGTCCTATATGTAACGTGTTGCTGTAGTCTTACCTGGATGTTACCAACGTATAGATAACCAGAGTATCCCTGTCTTGGGTGTGGGTGTGGGTGGGTGTGCGTGAGAGAGAGAGAGAGAGAGAGAGAGAGAGAGAGAGAGAGAGAGAGAATTACTGCACCAGCCTTAGCTGCTAAAAAGCACTTTGTGCCATCTAGGAATCAAAATTCATATCCAGCTGAGATACCTTAGGACTTTTAAAAAGGCATTAAACAGTGTTGGATTCCCAATCTGTGACCTTGTTCTTTAAGTGTGGCTGCAAATCTACTCAGGGATGAACATAGCCTCTCTAGTCAGACTGATCACCCACAGGGTTGTATAGGTTGACATCCGTCTGTCTGGAGAGACAATGGATGACTGCATCTTTGGGAGTGAGGTCAAGATGTTGGAAGGTTGCAGCGCCTGCCGTGGCTAAATCTCATTGGGATTAACATTCAGTTTATTTACCCTCAGTGGGTTTAGAACTTTCTGTCTTACCTACTTGACAGAGACCCAGAGAACACCTGCCTATTGATAATAAAAAAGGTAAAGGTAAAGGACCCCTGACAGTTAAGTCCAGTCGCGAATGACTCTGGGGTTGTGGCGCTCATCTCGCTTTACTGGCTGAGGGAGCTTACGTTTGTCCGCAGTTTTCCCCTTACCTCAAATCTCCAGATTGGTTTCTGTGGGGGTTTCATTAAGATGGTAAACAGAGTATTAGGACTTCTCTTACATAGTAATGGTGATGACGTGGTAAAAACAAGTTCTGACCCAGCTTATCTTTATCTTTTAATAGATCAGTTTGTTCACACACCTAGTTTAGCTTCCAATACATTACTGGTGGGATACTATTAGAAGAGGTAGTCACTGATTGGTAAGACTGATAGACTTCCTTGCTTTTCATTTAAAAACCTGGACAAACATGCTTAACTTGATTTACTAATATAATAATCATTATAATATATAAAAGCAGATCTTGCATAGAAATAAGTCAATTAAGAAGTCTCAGCACAAATGAGATTTGCAAGTTCCTGCATATCGTGCTGAAGATCTGCAGACTTTTCAACACAGGAAAACAACAACAGGAAGTTCAAGGTGACAAGAAAAGGCAAACTATGTGGTTTTGCACAGGCTTATAGTTTCCTCACGATGTGCAATAGGATTATGAATGATTACATTGGAATAAATGAATTATATACAAATATAGCTTTGCAAGTCACAGAATTCCTTGCCATATTATAAAGAATATTGCAGATAATAGTTAAAGTCTTAAATACTGACTGCATATTCTTTATATTTTTTGTGAAGGTTCTTAGCCAGGCCACTATAGTTTGTGATTCTGTTTGTCTAGAAAATTAATTTGAGCCTAAGCAGTATGTGAGTAAAAGACCTCAAGGGGAAAATCAGGACCAACCCACCCATAAAGCAAGGGGAGGCAACTGCCTCAGGTGGCAGGATCCACAGAGGCAGCAAATCTGGCCTCCAATGAATGTGTCAGTGGCAGTGACAGCTCTGGTGCGCTCCTTGGAGGTTGGATCTGCTGCCACCTCAGCAGCCCCTACCTGCCTCTACAGCAGCACTTCTGGTCTCCTCCTACCCTTGTTTCCAATGTAAAACTTTGTTCCCCCCTTATTCCTGTTGTAGATCTTCACTCTCCCCTTCTTCCCTGATTTGGGGAGAAGGCCTTTTCTTGTTTGCCTCAGGTGTGAAAAAATAATACAAAAAGTTACAATGATTATGAGACTGAGCCAATCATTGCATGGTGTAGAAAGGCTACTAATTTAGTAGGACAACTTTATTGCAGATGAAAGATACAACAAATTTATAATGCAAATAAGGATATGTTCAGATACAGTAGTAATAAACGTGTTTTGGTATTTACAACCACAACATTTTATTGCAGCTCATTTGACTTAATATTAGGTCATTTGCACGGCAAGCAGCTACACTGAACAGATAAACCATTGCAACTATTGCAAAAATAATAATCTGTTATCTTCTCTTTCTCCGTTAAGTATTTTCCCTTTTACAATTAAGGGGGCAGGGGGATAGAAGATCAATTCTATAGAAATCTGCAATGATATGAACTACATGGAATGCAGTGTATGAAATGAGTTCTTTTGCCATAGAATTGTAAAGTTGGAAGGGGCCACAAGGGTCATTATTACTATTATTTATTAAATTTATATACTGCCCTATACCTAGAGGTCCCAGGGTGGTTCACAGAACATATAATACAACCCCCTGCAATGCAGGAACTGTTTTGCCCAACATGGCAACCATGAACATACCAACCTTGAAATTAAGAGTCTCATTCTCTACCAACTGACCTGCCCATACTGATTTTGTGGATTCTGATAGCTGTAACTTTTTATTCTTTCAAGTGCACATGTATGGGAACTAGACCAGAAGTAGCCAATGTGGTGCCCTCCAGATGTTGTTGGACTCCCAACTTCCATGAGTCCCAGCCAACATGCTTAGTGGTCAGGGATGATGTGAGTTGCAGTCCAGCACCATGCTGGCTGTATTCGGTCTAGACCAGGCTTCCTCAACCTCGGCCCTCCAGATGTTTTGAGACTACAATTCCCTTCATCTCTGACCACTGGTCCTGCTATCTAGGGATCATGGGAGTTGTAGGCCAAAAACACCTGGAGGGCCGAGGTTGAGGAAGCCTAGTCTAGACAACCAAGAAACCAGTGAGAGGAAAATAAAGGGATTGTGGCTGGAGTTTAGGACCAATTCACACATTACACTTCCTGCATTTTGGAAGTCTGATTCTAGCAGCACGAGAATGTGTGATGGACAAGTGTTGCTTTGGCTGACCTATGTACAGGCACCTCCCCACTTGCACATGATAAGCAACCATTGACACACATGCCAGTTTGGGCACAAAAATGGGTCGGAACAGGGTGGGCCACAGGTAGAATGGGAGTGGAACGTGCTGGAACTTATTTCTGGGCAGTGACTCGGAACAGAACCCCCATGTAAGCAGGGATTCCCCTGTACTCATAATACAAAAAACAAACAAAACAAAAAAACAAGCTTGCAGTGCTCTTTACACATTACAGCAAACCCAGCTTCCCCAGACCTCTCCACGTAGAAGACTTATATTTTGCGATTTTGGAAGGAATAAGGACCCAGCCAAGTCCAAAACAAGTGGTACACTCTGGACAATATATGCTAATCAGTTTATTACTTATTTTAAGCAGAGTTACAAAACTGACATTCTATTTGCCTCATACTCATTTTATAGTGGAACTGTGCTACTGAATAGTTCCAAGTAGTTTGAGGCCTCTTAGAGCTAACCACCCAACCACGTGAACTATTTTTGTATATTTTCATTGCATTATATTAACAAATGAATGCAAATGCAAGGTATCCATGGCGTTTTACAATTTAAACTGCAGCATTCATACAAATTGTACAAAATATTATTAGCTAAAATGTTCTGCAGGAACTGATGGCGCTACCTTGGGCTTCAAAGGTTTTGCCTTCCCTTTAGGACAAGCAGGTCTTAAGCAGCCTCAGGTAAGGTGGAGGAGGAGCTGCCCCAACAGGTCCTTCTGGCCACTGATGGTTCTGTCAGGTGTTGATGGCAACATGCTCTTTGGCATACAAGCGTCATTGGAACGTGTATAGTCTTATAAAAACTAGGAACAGTGAGTCAAAGTGTTGTGTTTTTAGTTTTTTCAAAACTATTGTTTGACGGGTATGCAACTTTATACAACTATAACCAGGATTGATATGATCATGTACGAGCCTTCATTTTGATGCAAACTAGAAAGCAACAAAACACCACCAACACAAACTGGCTTATAAGTATAAAACCAAATTTACTAGAATAATAGAATAGAGATAGACTTGTAACCATTCAAACAACAAACATACTAAAGGTGCCATGTGCAAGACAAAGCCTGGAGATACATTATACAGACTGGTTAAATGAACTGTTCAACAAGTAGCGTAAGTCCAATCACAGAATGGCAACCCTGTGCCGCCACAATGTCAAGGGTAGCACACTGGAGAATATGAAAAAGTTTTTCAAAGCTGTTTTTCAAAGATTGAACTGGATGAGATGCTCTTCAATGGGTCCTGAGTTGGAAACACAAAGCTGTGTGCATGGATCAATCACGGGAAGGCAAATCAAAGCCACCACCCTGGTGAGAATAACGCAAGTGGGCAAAAGGAAACCTGTTCTCCGGCTATATTACAGGTTTCGCTACACGCTTCATCAGTCCGGAAAGCCAATCATACAAAACGATTTGCTCAGGATAAAGAAAGTATACTCCTTTTGCCCACTTGTGTTAAACGGTTCATTTATCCAGCCTGCATAATGTTTACTGCAAATGTAACTTGTTAAGATAGAGTTGTACACTTATCCACTCCATGTTTACAGTATCTCCAGGCTTTGTCTTGCACATGGCACCTTAGTATGTTTGTTGTTTGAATGGTTACAAGTCTCTCTCTATTCTAGCTATTATTCTAGTAAATTTGGTTTTATACTTATAAGCCTGTTTGTGGTGTTGTTGTTTTGTTGTATTATTATTATTATTACTGTCACCACATTTGATACTTTGTGTACAGTATATACTTTGCAAACTAGAAAGCAGCCAAGAACAATTAAGAAACCCAGTTGAACGTTGTACCCAGTTCAGCAGAGGTTCCATTTTCGTATATTACCCACACCAGTGCTAAAGGGCATCCGCTCCCCCCGCCCCCTCCCTATCTCAATCTACACGGGACCACGTTTCCCCAGGAGTAGTCCTGAATTCGACAGGACTAGCACCTCAAGCCACCAGATGTCCATAGTGCGTGAACACACAACAAATAAAATGACGCTACTAATTCCTTGCCCCTCAGGTTTCCTGGACCTATCTAAAAAGGTAGGTTTGCAGTTTCCTGAAACTGCCGCTTGCCCTTCAGGTGCCTTGCCCGAAACTAAAAAAAGAGAAGAGAGGAGATAACACAGCTCCCCTTCGCAGCGACGGCGCAGCGTTTCCCTTGCCTCGAGGAGAACAGACGGGAACCTTCGTTCGGGCTACGCCTGCGCCTCACCTGGACACACCTGTGCTCACCTGAGCCTGCGCGGGCGCCTCCCCCCCCCTCCTCCAAGCCCGCTGCCCTCTCGCCTCCCTGCCCCGCCCGCTCTTGGCCGCCGCGCAGGCGCACTTGCCGCTCGCCCGGCAACACTCCCGGGGCTCGGCTCAGCGCTGTCATGGCGGCAGAGAGCAGCAGCAGCAGCAGCCGCCGCCGCAGCAACTGCTAAGGCAGGCAGGAAGCGATGGAGGAGCTCCTCGCGGCGTCGGCGGAGTGAAGGAGCTGCACAGGAAACTTCCAGCCGCTTGCCTGAGGTCGAAGTTCTTTGCCCATCCCTCTTCTCTACCCCGGGCAGGTAGAAGCCAGGCTGTTGGTGGGGAAGCACCGGAGACACCTCCCGCCCGTGGAGCTGCCTGGGGTCGGGAGAGCCTCGTCCCTCCCCGCCGGCCCCGTCCGCGGCAGAGGCGAGGAGGAGCAGCAGGGCTGGGTGAGTGGGAACTTCTTTGCCGGCCCTACTTTGTCCTTGCACCTGTGACTGTGCGTGAAGGGAGGAGCGGAGCTTGCAGTTACCTCAGCTGCTGGAGCACAAGGACGGCGGAGGGAAGCACTGCAGAAACAGAGCGGGGCAGGGGAGAGGCGCGTCTCTAATAATAATAAAATAATAAAATAATAATAGTAATAATACAGAAGTAAACGCCTTCGGGAGTCCCGCGCTCTCTTCTTTGCAGGCAAGTTTAGTGCCTGACAAAGAAAGGGGCTCACCTGCCTGATGCAGTTGCACCTGCCCTCATTTTCTGGGTTGAGGGGGGGTGAGTGCAAAGAGAGAATGGGGTAGTGTTTCTTGATTAGTTAGATGACAGGCTTTTTCAAATGTTTTCAACAAGCTGCGCCTGCTACTAATTTTTTAATATAATTCTTTTTTTTTAAGTTTTCAGATTAAAGAGGCCGCTGTCCTTCTGCCGAGGGAAGGAAAACAAGATTATCTCAGCGCTCAGAAACTGGACCCGAGGCTACGCATTGAACTCTTTTTATTTCTGGGGTGCTGGCTTCTGCTGGCCACCTGGAAGTGAACTAAGCTATGGCGAGTGAAGACAAACAGGTTGCTTCTCCTCGGCCAACAGGTGATGATGGAGGAGGGGGAGGTGGTACCGGAGGAGGGAAAGAAGGAAATGTGGCCGAAATGGAGAGCAAGCTGCAACCTTTGAATCCAGGAATCCCTATTCGTGGTATCAGGATGAAATTTGCTGTTCTGACAGGACTGGTGGAAGTCGGAGAAGTATCCAACAGGGATATTGTGGAAACTGTGTTTAATCTGGTAAGGCAATCACCTTTCTAACTCTTTAAAGGAGAAGGATGGTATGTGGTGAAACATAAGGAAAGCAATACATTCTACCCACATTCATATTACTTCATCCTTACAGTTAAGGCTGCCCGCCTACCTATTTGTCACAGGGTGGTGCATCTGGTAAGCTATTCTCCCGGAAGGGATCTTTACTTAGGCCTTACTTAGTAACCGTGAGGCTGCAATACTTTTTCCACTCAGTTGTTCCGTTTCCTTGCTTTCCCAAGGTATAGCTTCTATCAAGGAACTTTCCTGCTATTTACACCTTCACAGAAGTCATTTGAAAGCACTTAGGTTCTAAATAGTTGTGCTGTCATATCTGTTTGCAATGCTTAAATGTATTTTGGGATTTTAGGCTAATTCACAGTTGGAATATACCATTGTTAACACACAATTGCTGGTGCTGCAAATTTTAGGGCTCTGATGTAAGGCTTTGATTCTGCAGAGGTATGCCTCTTTTCTCCCATGTGAACATTTTAAGCCCATTTTCAGTAACCATAGCAATATAACTCTTTGTAGATATTTCTACCAATTTGGGTAGAACTTGAAACATTGTGCATCAGTGTTACTTACCTTGGGAGCACTCAACTTTTCCTAGTAGTAAGAATTTCCTTGGAAAATGACAAATGCTACACCAGAACAGAAGGATTTGTTTAACAGTAAGATTATGTTTGAATATCACAATTGTAATGGCAAAGGATAGTAATTATGTGCTATTCTGAATAGTGGTGCCTGTTCAATGTACATTTATGTAAACATTAGATGAGGATAAGTTATATTTCTGTCTCAACCATAGGTAAGAATGGTTGAGTTGAGAAGGCTGTACTCCAACACTACTTAAATGTAATCTGGCTTTTAAAAGTGGAATGGAAAGCTCAAAGGCACAGTGTATAGTGTTCCACATGTGTGTAAGTATCTGGAGACCGAATTCTTGATCCTGCAAGAATTTAAGTTCTTTCGCAAATCATCTGTGGCCCTGCTGAGAGTTGTTGGTCGGTGCAAATAAAACTGATATCCCTTTAGAAGTTAAATGTAGGCAATGCATTCACAGTGTCCATACAACTTGGTTGGGTAAGACTGCAGACTTTTATTTGACTTAAATATTGGTAATGTATAACTAGGGTGGAACGAAAATGCTCTGCCTAGGAAAACTGAGGTCTAGACCTGCTATGTAGAATAAATAGAAAGCAATTATTCTGACTAAATAGTGCAAAAACATATGTGCACTAGGCCTCTTGTAACTTTTTACAGCTGCCTGTAGCTTAAAAAGCAAAACAAAACTTTTACGTGTTTCCCTGGCACAGAAGAAAAAACAAAGCATTTGTGCCACATTAAACTGATCAAGAAGCTACAGACAACCAACTGTTTTATAATACAGAAATCTATTTAAGTCTCTGAAGCATTGCAGCATCTGTACAAAGTATTGCTAGCGTGTGTGATCAGGCATACTACAGAAGTGAAGTGCTGCTCTGAAGTTTCCTGCCCACTCATCGTTCTCCTATGTGTAGTGAAATAACTATAAAATCTCTTTCTTTTAAAATCTGACTTCTGTAGATAAATGCTGAAACGTTGTACGTTGTGGAAGCTGCAGAAGAAATAGCTCCCATGTTTTGCACTGAAATAATAATACAGTTTTTATAGGAAATAGAAAGCTGTCTTCAAGAAATTCAGTGTGTGACCTAAATAACAGGATATTCTGCAAATTTTCCATCTGCCTGGAACCTGAGTAGAAAGATAGGAAGAACAGTTTCCTTTAGAACTGAGTTTCATTAAATACACCCACAACTTTATTAGAAATTTCTGCAGGATGTGTGTGTGTAGATAACTCATGA
Source organism: Podarcis bocagei (assembly GCF_964188305.1). Taxonomy (NCBI): domain Eukaryota; kingdom Metazoa; phylum Chordata; class Lepidosauria; order Squamata; family Lacertidae; genus Podarcis; species Podarcis bocagei. Next base: position 40,663,278 of record NC_138134.1, read on the forward strand.
ACATGCCAGGCTGCACTAAGTTGGACTGTTGATTTAACCAGTGCTGTCAACTCTGACTGAAAGTTGTTCTCCAAGGTGCCAGACAGATTGTGTCACCCCCCCCATCCCTGCTAGGGGTTGAAACTGGGGCCTTCTGCATGCAAAGCATGTCCTCTGTTTCTCATCTGTGGTTTGGATGTGGATAGCAGTGGCAATGTATGTCTTGTTTGCTACTCTCTTAAAGTTCTCCACCCTATTTGTGGGTAGAAAACTGGGTGGACCATCTCACTATTTTAAAAAAAGAATATTTTCAACTTTTTCATGAGGGTTGGACTCTCTGTTAGTAGTGGTTGTAGCACAGCTTCTTTCTCCGCCCCCAAGCTCCCCCCCCCTTCGAAAACTGTATTGTCAGCCTTGCAACCATTTTGCATCCTGTACAATTCGCCTGACACAGCATCATTCTGGAGCAGAGTGTGTGGGGTGAGGAAGGGGTGGCAGCCACCGTTAAAAAATTGAATAATACAGTGGTACCTCTGGCTATGAACTTAATTCGTTCTGGAGGTCTGTTAAGCTGAAACCGTTCTTATCCTGAGGCGCGCTTTCGCTAATGGGGCCTCCCACTACGCGTGCGCCTCTGGCGTGCGATTTCCGTTTGCATCCTGGGGCAAAGTTCGCAACCAGGAGCAGCTACTTCTGGGTTACTGGAGCTTGTAACCTGAAGCGTTCATAGCCAGAAGCATTCGTAACCAGAGGTACCACTGTATTGGAGAAAAGGTCTGGGAAATGTTCTTTTTCTAGGGGAGGTGAGGGGAAAAAACCTCCCTCTTTCTTTTGGAAAAAGTTTTCTGAGAAATGTCAGCTCTGCTTTAGTTTGAGCAAGCGGACTTTGCATAGTTGCTGGGAACAGTAAAAATGGGTTGAACACATGTAGTGTTGAACTGGATCCTATGGCTTTGACACCCTACTTTAGCCATAACATTGTAAAACGGCAAAGCAAGAAAAAAGATCCCAAACATGTAGTAAGAAGTAAGTCTTAGTGCGTCGAAAGGGGCTTTCTCCTAGGTTTCAATTCTAACTTCATGTACCTGGGACTAAGCTCTGCTGATTCAATATGTTTTCCTTCTTAGCGGACAAGGTTAGGACTGCAGTCTTGGACTTTTAGTCACTATGTTATGCTGAGCTGGGCACTAAAAAGTTACTATTCAAATATGATTTAGTCTTGTGGGGATGAAGTAAACAGGAGAAAGGTATAGTTGAGCCTCTATTCCAGCAGTGTCTTTCACTTTTTTTGAGGAAAAGCGAAGTGTTGTAATTCAGGAAAGTGTTACACTGGGAGATACTCAGTGCTCCTGACTCTTGGTGCCTACAGATGAGTTAGGCACAAATTCATGGTGTCCCCCCAAGACTTGTTGCAGTCCTTCCTCCTACACCTGTTTTGCCTAGTAGCAACTTCTCTTTGCACTTGTCATAACATAATTTTTGTTTTTGGGCAGTTCATGGAAATAGCTCTGGTGTTGTGTGTGTCACATTGTAAGTAATCATAGGGCAGGAATGGCCAGATATCATCATAAACAAAATATGTTACAAGACTGATTCCAAAATTTACATTTTTATTTTCATAAATCTTAATAGATAGACCTATGAGTACTCTCACTGCCTTTTTATAGCTAGTGCCTATTTAAAGTATTTTGATTTCATGCCATACTTATTCTCCAAAAGCAGGTTAATTACTCCAGCTTTTTTTTTTTTTTAAGTGGCATTTGGATTGTGAAATTAGATGACTTTCACTTATAAAGTGACATAGAACTGAACTTCGGGTCTTCTGAAAATAATATATGATGCAAACCTTAATAATGACAAGTTCCTAGGTAAAGGTATGTCCGCTCTCTCATCAAGTACAAAGTGAGCATGGGAGGGATGGGGAGCCACACAGATTTGTACGGGAAAGAATAGCAAGCTTGACATATCTTAGATGTGGCTGTGTTTGGCTACACTAGTATAATGGAAGATCTGCAAGCCTGTTATCTTCCTGTCTCAATTATGTACAGGTGTGCTTGCTAGAAAAGAGCCAGCACCAGCTGAAGTGCAACTTACTGCTATTCAATGGCAGACATTGTTCTGCGTTTAGCCTCTTGCACAACTTCACCACTGCCTAAATGTAGATGGGAAACTTTTGAGCAGGGATTGAAATTTTTTATTCGCACCTCTCTGCCAAGTTGTATAAGCTGCTTGCCAGAGCATGACTTAAGGAGGCTGGCTAGTTCCCTGGTTATGCCAGCAGTGTATTAACCGTAGCTTCAGTTGTATTGCAGGTTGCAATAATACAACACATTGCACCTAGGGTAAGAGTTTCTGATGGAAGGCTCTCCAGAATTAGCATCACAACTACTTGATGCATTCATATTGCACAAGGTTGTACTGCAAATAAGGAAGTTCTGCCTGTAGTTGGATTCAACCTCTTTAACTAATCTTTCCCTTGTTCCAATCATGAAAATGTCAGTTATAAAAAATATTACATCAGAAACCCTTTTTATTTTTAAAAGTCCTCGATAAAAGACTGCTATAAAGGACTAGTACTCTAGTCTTTAAGGTGAACTGAGAGAGTTCTATAGATAACACTTTTTTTGAGAACACATGTACTTCAAAGTAATTTTCAAAAATTCTTTCATTCCAAAATCCCTTTCCCAAAGGTCATGTCAAATGTAAAAGACTGGTCTTTTGCCAAGACATTTTGCCCTTTTTCTTATCTTAATGGCCCATCCATTTCTTTGAAGTGATAAACTATGTGACTCAAGGCTCTTTGCTCTTATAAGAATTGTGGTTAGGAGAAAGTATTTTTATCCCATTAAGAAAAGTTTAGCTTCAGACCAGTGCTATCATTCTCTGAGACATGTTAAGATTGGCTAATCCTAAATGAGAACCTTAAATTAGTTCAGTGTCCTAGAAGCTGATTGGGGACAGGACCCTTAAACATAGCCCTTCCTTCCTTCCTTAACCATCTCTTGAAACCATCCATGAAAACGGTCTTAACAGTGAGTTCGAAAGTGACTATGGAGGCCATTTCTGGATCCATATATCCTTCCACAGAGGGGACATAGGTTTCTGGGTGGGAGTTGATCACGGTGAGGGTTTGCCAAATGTGCCTTCCTCTTAGCTCGTTTCTCCTTTCCTCTCTGAGTTCGTGCTTCTAAAGTCCACAAAACCTTTGGTAAAGGCTGTTCTCAAACTGGAGCGCTCACAGGCCAGTGTTTCCCATTTATCAGTGCTTATACTACATTTTTAAAGATTTGCCTTGAGAACATCTTTAAACTTCTTTTGTTATTTCCCCAGCATTTTGCTTTCCATTTTCATGTTGGGAATAGAGTAGTTGCTTTGGAAGACGATAATCTGGCATCTGAACAACATGACCAGTCCAACAAAGTTGCTGTTGAATAATCATTGCTTCGACATTGGTGATCTTTGCTTCTTCCAGTACACTGACATTAGTTGCCTGTCTTCCCAAGTGATGTGTAAACATTTTCAGAGACATCATTGATAGAATCTTTTGAGGAGTTGTAGATGGCATTTATAAGTGTTCCATGTTTCACAAGCATACAGTAAAGTTGGTAGTGCAATAGCTTTGTAAACAAGCATTTTGGTTTCCCTGCGGGTGTCCCGGTCCTCAAACACTCTGAGCTTCAATTGGGAGAAAGCTGTGCTCGTGGAGCTCAGGTGATGCTGGATTTTGGCATCAGTGTTGGTCCTTGTGGAAAGATAACTGCCCATGTAGGAAAATTGGTTGACATTTTCCAACGTTGCACTATGGTTGGATTTGTGGTGCTGCAGAGGGGTTGTTTTTTGCTTGTTGGTGCAGCACTTGGTTTTTTTGGATATTGAATGATAGGCCAAGCTTTCCAAAATCTTCTGCGAAGATATTTAGGATGGTTTGGAGGTCATCCTCTGAGTGTGGAAACACTACGTTGTCATCAGCATACTGAAGCTCTATGAATATCACTAAGACAAATGAATATAGGGAAGGTGTGGGGGGAGGAGGGAACTCATGCCCAGAGAAACTGTAAATGTTGGAGGATTTGCCCAAGGCTGTAACTCCCAATCAGGCTGCTCTGATCATGATGTGGGCTGGTATAGATGGCTCAAGCTTTCAGCTTTTGTTAGAATAACTCTTTTGTTACTCACCCTTCATCATATGGTGCCATGGAGGGTAACATTGAAAATATAATATAGTGCTATTTAATAATAATAATAATAATAATAATATAAATTCCAAAATACTGTACCATATAAATGCATATCTATCATCAAACCAGATGATATATAGGGGAATAATAGCAATAGTTCAACTTTCAGAAGTTATACGCATGAGCATGGCATGTTCTATATGCTTTAGCCCATTACTGAAGTCTTCTCTCTAACCTTGGACACTGTTACAGTAAGTACCATCAATAGTATGTGACAGAAGCACAGGGGCAGGCTCCTCTGCAAATGTGATACTCAGACTTGGTAGAAGAGTAGAGAGGTGAAGTTTTAACAAAAGAAAATTGCTGGACCTTTCTAGAAGTTGGTCTGAATAGTGACTTATTGTGAAGTAAGGCGCATTCCTTACTAGATGTCTGTTAAATAATTAACCCAGTAATTGTGCTTCACCTCTAAAATTTGATCTGGAGCGTATTCTTTGCATATTCTGTGCATTGTTTTTCCTTGAAAATCTTTTACACTAGCCTTTTCAAAATGAGGAAAAGGATTTTTATGTGTCTTTATTATGTGCAGTTTTCTAATTCTGTCTTAACCATTTTCTATAAACAATTTAACCATAAGTTAATATAAGGTCTAAAATGGTATATCAAGTATATTTCTAATTGAAGCTGCAAGTCTGTGCACATTTACTTGGAAATAAGTCCTCATTGAACTAGATGGGCCTTACATCTGTGCAGATATGCATAGGAACATGAGCTCGTTTCTGAATTACTCCACAGGTCTGAGGGGGAAAGTGGAGTGGGACTTAACTCCTGCTCTTATGTCTCCTGCTCACTTACACCCCTCGCCATCCATGTGTTGAGGGCATATCTATCAAGGTAAAGCTTGACAAATGCAGGGCTCTAGAACATGGAGAGAGCCTATGTTTGTTCGGCAGCCTTTCACTCTGCTGGTATGCCCCCAACACCTAGATGAGAAGGGGGAAGGGTTGGAAGAAGATGCAATGGCTGCGTCACCTGGCGTGGCCATATTATGTCTTCCATGCAATTGTAAATCACATGAGGGGGAATGCTTGAAATGTGCAGTAGTCTAATTGCTGCAGCATAAATCCATCTACTTGTATTAACACTGTTTCTGCTAAACTACAACTTTAATTTTTTAATTTTTTAAAAAGTGAGAAGATGTACTTCAGCAGTGGAATGTGCAAGGCTGCTATGGAACAGTGTTTCACCTCTCAAAATGTTGTGGGTTTTTTTTTGCTATCCCAACTTTTAAAGTAAATCCATACATTCTTTAGGATGCTATTGTACCTTTTCTATGAAACTTATGTAAGTCATTCTTTTCATTGCATTAACAAGACTTTCTAATGTTGGTGCTAAGTGAGGAGATCCAACTAGTATTTGGCAATCACTTCGTATTCAATGGAAGTGTGCATAACTGTCATTACGTGATCTCTTCTAGGTCATTGGTGAATGCACCTCTAGCTCTGGTTATCCTAGTTCTGTCACTTCAGTCTATGTATTGTGCCCATGATAAAGTAACGCTGATTTGAGGTAGGTTTTGTTTCTGGGCTTAGTAAAGGACCTGGCTTTGTAGTGACTTACAGCTGTGGACACACATTATTGCAGGAGTAAATGAGGAACACCACTTAATAAAGATGAACCTTCAAATCATCTAAAGGTTTCAGTGAACCCCCCCAAAATTTGAATCCTTTTTGTTAAGCAGTGTTAGTTTTGGGCAATGTAATCACTTCGCACTGCAGGGCAAGTCTTCAGGTAGCTACATGGGAAATCATATTAAGCTTAACTGCTTAAGCCCACTTTGTTGAAAAGGAAAAAAAAAGCTTTGTGAATAAACTGGTTTAGTTGTAACACCTCCTAACAAGTGATACTTTTTTATATCTCGTTCTCTGCTTTATATGTCTCACATTCCATACAGTCTCATCCTGTTTGTCTGCTTTTGTGATTCCCGTCTTTGTACCTTCTGTCGCATTGCTCTCCACACATTTAAAGCCCATTGCTTTTTCTTCTTTTCAGGCCATTTTCCTATTCTTCGTTGAGTTTCTTCTCAAAAATCCACTATATAAATTTGATAAATAATAATAAATAATAATAATAAATATAAATACAACACACACACACACACACACACACACACACACACACAGAGTAGAGCTTTCCTTAATTTACTGGATCTCATCCTGGAATGTGTTGCCACTTCCTGGGTTATCCAGTCTTGCCAATCTTAACGGCAAGATCAGGTGGTTAAGTGCCCACGGCATTATTGGAACCAGTGAAAGAAAATGGTCTCGACATATGCTGGATAATCCAAGATTTTAGCAGAGGTACAAAAATACATTTTAAAAAATAATAGAAAACAACTTTCAGGGGGACAACCGCACTCAGACAACTCAGTAAGGATTGAGTATGCTTACTACTCATGGAGTAAAAATAAAAAAAATCCTTCCAGTAGCACCTTAAAGACCAACTAAGTTAGTTCTTGGTATGAGCTTTCGTGTGCATGCACACTTCTTCATGCACACGAAAGCTCATACCAAGAACTAACTTAGTTGGTCTTTAAGGTGCTACTGGAAGGAATTTTTTTATTTTGACTATGGCAGACCAACACGGCTACCTATCTACTACTACTCATGGAGTGTTGAGAAAAGAAAAACAGGAAATGCGGGGAGAATAATGGAATTGTCTGTTACAGAAGGGCTGGCAGGAACCCAGGAAAGAGGGTGGGGGAAATACAGTGCAACATTTGTTGCATGTTCCACTTGTCTAATGTAGATTGTCCTTTTTTGAGGAGAGCAGGAACTCTTTTTCATTGCTATATGGTGCTTTGCATGCTCTTGGCATTAAAAACTTCTGGAAATCTAGAACTTTTAGCAATAGACAAATTAATACAATAATAAATTTGCAATTAACCAGCACAGGCAAGTTGTGCATCCCTTAGTTCAAGAGTTCTTCTACTGTGTTTCGAGAAGTAAGTCAGAAGTAGCAAATAGATCAGGACAGCTTTTCAGACCACATTTGTTTCTTCTGTGCTATGAAAGTAATGGATGTGATGCTATCTAAAAACCTTCTGAATATACTCTAATAAGGTTATATGACTCATTGTACTGATGGTTATATGCAAATAACAAAGTAAAAAAATATATATATACCCAGGTTAATAAAGGATGGAAAGGCAGACAAAAAATATTTGTTAGTGAAGTACAAAATATTTTTACATGTACTGAGGAAAGTTTTTACAGTTATTTTGTCTTACCCTTGTGGCAAACTTCGTTAGGACAGCTTTGAACTCCAATGTTTAAAACATTTTGGCTTGAAACCATCGTACAAGTAAAATATATTGGGTATAGTCTTGCATTGTAAATCCTATCAAAGGGAACTTTGGCTACAAGTGAATTTGTAGTTGAATTGTCTGCCTTCATGGTTGAAGCTTAAAACTTTTGTGCAGTGCGACATAAAAGACAGCTTTAGTGATGCTTTTTATCTTGTGAATTTCCAGTTTGGGGCAAAATAAGTGGATACTCTGAATATTTTTGTGAAAACTTCAGTATACTTTTTAAAGTTGAGATGTAAAAAACAAAGCATATTACTAGATATAGTAAGAATTTGTATTCCTTGAACCTGCTGTGGATTAAATTCTTGCCTATATTGTCATATATCCCCATTTTTGTTACTTTTGTTTAATGACATCCCTTTAAAATTCAGATGCCTGAGATGAATTTGCCTTTTTCCATGCCCCTGGATTCTTTAAATGGAACTATTAAAATTGTGAATTACACCTTGTTCTAAATCTAGAGGGTGATGAGACTGGAAGGAAACAAAATAGTTTTTATCCCCTGATTGCCTTCATGTTTGCAGTCTTTTAGAAACTTACTTCCTCAAGCTACTTGTTACCATCTGTGGTGCCATATGCAACAAATGTAAGATGTTAAGTTAGATCTTCACAGTAAACAGACAAAAATAATAATGCTGTCATTAAGTGATGGCACATATTTTTAAGTAGGAACCTGAGCTGTTCTTTTTCTCTTTTCTGATTTTGCCCTTCTGAGAGAAGTACCTCTTTTTTTATTAGTTTCTTTTTTTCCTACCCCAGTGGTAAACATTGCTTAGGCTATGATCAGATCTATCCATTTCCACAATTTCTTGAAACCTTTAAAGCCATGGTAATGACAAGGATGATTTAATTATTGGTTTTCTACAGTTTGTAAAAATAGCAGTTCACTCTTTCAGATTTTCTTGCAAAGTCTGTTCTTTCTGGAGTACACAGATGAAGCATAGATAATTGCTCTTATTATTAGCCTTTTACTCTAGTGTCCTAAAGAATTACAGTACAGTAGTCTCTTGAGTAAAACATATAAATGAGACCCAAATACTTGTCCATGCTGAAAACGTGGTATAGTTATTTCAGAAATTAAACTAGCCTTGAGCACTTATTGTCATGAAACACTGATTAAAAAAGTATTAATTAGACTCTCTATATCTAATCCTTTTTCCAGCAACCATGGGTTGCATCCAGTACAGTGGTACATCGGGTTACATACGCTTCAGGTTACAGACGCTTCAGGTTACAGACTCTGCTAACCCAGAAATATTACCTTGAGTTAAGAACTTTGCTTCAGGATGAGAACAGAAATCATGCTCCTGCGACACAGCGGCAGCGGGAGGCCCCATTAGCTAAAGTGGTACCTCAGGTTAAGAACAGTTTCAGGTTAAGAACAGACCTCCAGAATGAATTAAGTACGTAACCAGAGGTACCACAGTACTGCGCTAGTGGAATTCTGCTTCCACAGTGGGACCTATCCTGCCTCTCCTTCCTGCTGTGTGCACACGCCAACAACTGCTTCAGAGAATCTGTTGCTCTTGTGCAGTGGCCGTGTTGGATACAACCTTATTGTTTTTAGACAGCAATCCTAGTTTATTTACTGCAGATCGTATTGAGCAAAGGGTGAGTTACTTCTGCATAAATGTGTATAGGGTTGTGCTGCTAGTATCTGAGTGACTCTATACAAAGTACACCAAGGCTGCAATCCTATAACTGCTTATCTGGTGGTAAGACCTATGCTGAGTTGACTTGTATAAGATTGCATTGTAATGCTATCTGCATTATCCAACCTAGTGCTCTCTAGATGTTTTGGACTACAACTCCCATCAGCTTCTGCGAATATGGCCATGATCAGGGATGATGGCAGTTGGAGTTAAAAAATATGTGGAGAGCAATAGGTTGGGAAAGGCTAGGCTAAACTGTAGCAATTAGGAATTACTTTCCATTTTCTGATGAATATATTTCTGGTATATTTGAGTCATGTACATCCTAAACAAACACCAGTATTTTAGGGAAAGACACCTATTTCGCTGGGATGATTCTATAGGAGTATAAAAGCTGTATTTGTTTAAATATAACAGTATCAGTTGTTTAATAGTATAAGCTAAGTTTTACTCTGTCTTTAGTGAATAACAGACAGCATACGCCAAACACCAGTCAGTCTAGATTTGTGGGGCTGCACCAAGGTGTTACTTCTGATTTCCAGTTGAAGTAGCTCAGGTTGAATGTTAGCATGTACTCTGTCAATTTCCACCTGAAGTTTCTATGTGCCCCACACATGGCATCACATACAATGCCAAGTATGAGGTAGGTCGCTGTGGTTTGGGGCAAATGGACTGGCAGGCCACATGGAGACACCTGGAAGGTCAAATTTGTGGACTAGTCTGTGCTGCTGCTGTACAGGAGAACCAAACTTGCTCGGCATCCTACTGGCTATTTTTTGCTTTAATTTCACAACAACACCTGCAAATGCCTTTTGAACACCAATAGGTCAGATTCATGACAAGCCCTCTCCATAAATGCTTCTATGTCATGCTGTTGATTACTATACTAATATATTTTAAAAAGTCCAATGAAGTGTTACTGAAACTAAACTTTGCAAATTTGTCCTTATGCATATAGTTTAAATTTTGTTCTGGATTTTTCTCCAAGGAATAAATAGTCTGGTGTATTATCCATAGAAGATACACTCCGGTTCTAAAATACATTCCTACTAACTGTCACCAATATGGATAAGACATGTTTCCTGATTTTGTGTCTGCCACATCCATAAATACTTAAAGCATTGACATATCACCAGCTTTCAGCAATTTGTTCTGGGTGTGGAAATTTGATAGCATGCAAGGAGCTCCTCTACCCTGACTGGTTTCCTCTTTAGTTTCAGTGGATGACTTCTATCTGTATATTCCTTCTTATGAAATAATTTGGGTAATACTCTTGAAATGTGTAAGTGCTACCATGGTAAAAAAATAAAATAAATCTCCAGGTCACTTTTTTGAATACTTTGAAAATATTTAAATTATCAATAGATGACCACTGATTATTAAGTAAATACACTGCAAATGGCTATTAATTGCTACCATTATCAGTAGGTTACAGAACATTTTTTAATGTCATTGTGAGCCAGGAGAACAGAAAATGATATGAGTTCTAGGTTTGTCTTGCATAAATTGCACCTCAAGGCATGGTAAGATCATGTATTGGGTTTGGGGAGGTTTCTGTCAGAGTAGAGTACAGTGGTACCTCGGGTTAAGTACTTAATTCGTTCCGGAGGTCTGTACTTAACCTGAAACTGTTCTTAACCTGAAGCACCACTTTAGCTAATGGGGCCTCCTGCTGCCGCTACGCCGCTGGAGCACGATTTCTGTTCTCATACTGAAGCAAAGTTCTTAACCTGAAGCACTATTTCTGGGTTAGCGGAGTTTGTAACCTGAAGTGTATGTAACCTGAAGCGTATGTAACCCGAGGTACCACTGTATTTAACAAGATATTTTATTTATTTTGCATGAGTTGTGGGTTTTTCAAGCAGCAAGAGACCTAAAAAGGTAGTAGAACAGGTCACTTACTCATTACTTTCAGAATACCAGATAGATGCCACTTCCTTTGCCAAACTGATAGAAGTTGCAGTCCCCACCTACTCCTTTTAGCACTACTGACTTTCTAGCTTGCAGCTAGTTTATCACCAGTCTTTAAGGGCTACTGTATATTTCTAAGATGTCTTGCTTTTAGATGTCTTGCTTTTGGTCTTGATGTCACAAAATACTCTATTTTCACTATGAAAGCACAATGGACACCAGTATCTTACAGCCGTATGTCTCATTATACTAACCATTGTGTAAACCCAACCCTTGAAAACAAAATCCAAGATGACCTTGTGAAACATGTGTTATAAGGAAGACACACAGAAGGCAGTATGATCTGAGACTCATACTACCCCACCCCCCAGTAAAACCTTACTCTAAATTTTGCAACCTGGTTTTTCCCAGTCTGAGTAAGGTTCAGTACAGACTGACATACTATGTTTCAAGGAAACATATTTTCATGTATTTCTTGGGGTTTGTTTGTTCCTTGTTTTCAATCCAACCTGACAGAACGCAGGAGGTTTTAATGCATTTTCTAGCTGTGCTATAATCTTTGACATGGAAATAACAATGATCTTATATTTTTATTGATACAAAATTGGCTCTTTGGCCAACTGTGAATGTTTGACACAATAATTGGATGAGTTCTTGATTGTTCTTCCACTTCTTGTAACTATTTTCTGACTTGTATCAATGAATAAACAAAGCCTCGTCAAAATTGATTTGACTGTCTTGTAGCCTGTGCATCTGATCTCAATTAACCATTTTCAGAATAGTCTTTTTCATGTTCTCTCTAACTTTCAAACCCTTTGCATGCTCTTCTGTTACAATTGTACAGACTAGGACAAGACATATTGTCAATAAATTGCACAGCTTGTTGTAATGAAGTAGCTTGTAGTTATCAAAGACCTACTTAAACAGCTTAATTGTTCTCAGCGCTTTCTGCTAGAGCATTACTCCAAAAATGAGATGCCAGTGCTTTAAAATTGTACAAATTAGTGTTTTCTAATTAATTGTCTGTCTTAGTCTGTACAGCCCAGTATTGTTGAAATAAGTAAAGGTAATTGTAGGGAGCTGGTGGCATTGTGGTCTAAACCACCGAGCCTCTTGGGCTTGCTGATCAGAAGGTTGGCAGTTCAAATCTGTGCAATGTGGATTTTAGCATTGCACAGGGCACTGCAGGAAATTTGAGAGCCCAAAGTCTGCAACTGCTGTCAATGTTCAATCCATGGTTAGATTTGACTCTCCTGTCTAGATATGTCTAGATACCCCTAGCTATGCCTAGGTATATTTCCATTTTGCAGTCTGAGAGACTCATGTCTATTTAGTCTATTACCTCTTTAAATGTGGAAGCTGATCAAAATGTGTGTGCAAATTGCACCTTCATTCGCTAGATATTTCACAATTTGTAAATAGTTTGAATATCAGCCAAAACTAGTGTTACAAAATTGTTCACAAAATTGTGTTACACAATTGTTTCCTTGTGAGTTCCAGGGGTGGAGTACTGACTCAGGCTTCCATGCCCTAATAGGCCTTGTTCTCAACAGAGACAGGGAGGCTCTCAAAGAGGCTGTCCCTTTATTGGGAAATAGTACTAACAAAACATACTAATACAAGCAACTATCACACTGGTAACAGACAGAGAACAGCTCACAGCTGCAACCAGAGAGACTAAACCAAACCTGGCAAGTAACAAATGGGAATTGGGACTGTTGCATGACAGTATATTAGCAAGCCAAGTTGTTGGTGACACAGACAGCAATTGATTAAGCTGGTGGAATCCCCTTTGGTAGATCAAATCCCTGCTTATGTTGTAACATTGCGTGTTCAAATTTTACCCAGAGTAAGTTTTACTCTGAGTAAAACTCACTTGAATGCCACCCATAGCACATGTTCTTTCATAAGCCTTTAACTCCGATAACAAATCAAGAAAAGGAGTATTCTTTCATTTTCAACAGAATTTATTTTAGATTTGTTTTTGTTTTGTTAGTCTGTAAATACAATTAAATCTAATTTAGACAACTTGAGCATTGACTTGGTTTGCACATCACAGTAAGCCAAGCTGTAGCTTATTGGGACCACACTGGGCCCCGGAGAGAAGCTTGCAGCTGCTTTGCTCCTACCTGGTCTTTTATTCCTGTGCTGCGCCCTAGGTTTTCCACTAACCCTCTGGATTAATTTTTTTGTTGGGGGGGGGTGGGAGCAGGGAGAGGAAGAAGTTCCATTGCACAGGCAGAAAATAAAACCCACAGTAAACTATTTTGTTCACTTAATGTGGCAGTTTGCGCCTCTTGAGTTAACAACTTGAGTTAATTGAATTGTGCATACCAGCACTGGAATAAGGCCGTGACCTTGCATAACAAGTATGTTCAAAATGGCATATTTCACCCCCCCCCCCCGTTTATAATGTTCCAGGTTCCATGCACTTGATTTTTCAGTGAGCCATATGAAATGCTTTGCAGGTAGTCTTCCTCGTTTTTGGTAGAGAATCTAAAGCTCTGTAAATTGCTTTGAGTTCTGAATAAAAGAAAGTGTTTTGTATGTCATACAGCTTTGAAAGGGAATCGGAGAAATTTATGGAGTGTACAGTAAGTATTAGCCACAATGTCTATGCTGTACCTCCACTATGGGAGCTAGTATGCCTCTTGATTACTGGCTTCTGGGAATTGCAAATGAGAAGGGTATTCCAGTCCCATTAGTTGGCTTCACATAAGCATCTGATGGACTGCAGAACTAGTTCATCCTTTGGCTGGATGCAGCAAGGCGTTTCCTACCTTCATACACCATAACTTATCGATTTCCCCCCTCTAAACTTATAAAAATTATATAGATCAAGAAGAATCCTCTCTGCATGTCATGTTACACTTAGGTCCATTCAGAGGCTACTCACAACCAGGGCTTTTTTCAGCCAGAACTCAGTTCCAGCACCTCTCAGGTGGGTTCTGGTACCTCACCATTGCTATTCTAAGAGAATGAGGTATGTGTCTGTAGTGAGTTCCGGCACCTCTTTTTCTAGAAAAATAGCACTGCTCACAACACTGATGGCTTTAGTCCAAACATGTCCATTAAATTAAAGAGCTCTATTTGGAAGTGTGTAAAAATATTTTGTTTTCACAAAGCTATGCATTCATGTTTAATTGTTAATTGGTGCAGACTATTGCAAACATTTTCCTAGCATCAGAAGTTGATACAGTTTCCTTTTGTGAACACTTTCATTAATGAGAGACAGCACCAGTGTATAAACATGGCATTGTTATAATAATTTCCTCTAAGAGTATGTTGCCAAACTGTTATGGCAGTAGACAGGTGTTTGTAACTTGAACTGACACAGAAGCTGGTGTGGGACTTCTCTGAGTACTGCTATTACTGGGTAAAATTTCAGGTCAGTGGGTACTGGAATCAGTACTTAAATTAGTACACGTAAAACAGATACCTTAAAGGAAATGAGCAAGGGCCGTTTTTGTGAAATAAGGAGTACTTTGATCAAATTTAATGGAATTAATTGATTTTTTTTGTTCACTATTTTCCTATACTGTTCAAAATTAAGAAGGGTATTGTGAAGAAGCAGAATTAATTTACTTCCAAAGCAAAGTGTGCTTGATAAAATAAAGTGCGCTCTTTCTCTCTCTCTCTCTGCATAATATATATGCAGCCTAGAATAGCATTAGCTTTGTGTTGCGTTTTTTCGGGTTAAGAATGGGTCAAACCCAGAAGTGTTTACTTCTGGGTTTCGCCACACGCACAGAAGCATTCTGCGTGATTCGTTCATGCACAGAAGCTCTGTCACACTTCGCACATGCGCAGAAGCGCTGCTCTGGTTACAGACTTTTCAGGGTGCGAACAACATCCCAGAATGGATCATGTCCGCAACCAGAGGTACCACTGTACTAAATTAAGCTAAGCTTGACAAAAAAAACCAAAAAACCAGTTACCTTGGCACCTTCAGTGGTGTGTTCATATTTCCGCCTGCCCCTTTGATAACTAATGGCCTGCAGTACAATCCTATGCATGTTTACATGAAGATAAATCTCACTCTGTTTACAGGTACTTCCAATAGGGATTGTAGCTTTGGTAATCTAAAACCTGTGCAACATTTCCTATAGGATTTAATTGATTAAATTTTACATGCTACCAGTATATGTTTAGCTTAATGGTTGAGAAGCCTTGTATAGCTAATGTGAGTTCTTCTCTTAAATTACATTTTTAAAACTTGTTAAAATATTAGTATACTTTTGAAGAATTCTAGAGAATCAGGTGGAGACTTTCACATCTGAGTACAGTGGTGCCTCGAGTTACAAATGCCTCAGGTTACAAACGCTTCAGGTTACAAACTCCACTAACCTGGAAGAGTTACCTCGAGTTGAGAACTTTGCCCCAGGATGAGAACGGAAATCGTGTGCCGGCGGCACAGTGGCAGAAGAGGCCCCATTAGCGAAAGCACACCTCTAGTTAAGAACAGTTTCAGGTTAAGAACGGACCTCTGGAATGAATTAAGTTCGTAACTAGAGGTACCACTGTACAGGAGACTTGCAAATACATTTTTTCTTCTTTCATTACCTCCAATGCCCATGAGATGGTGCTCATTCCCTTTTGCTTTTTATGTGGCAGATTTTTTTTTATGTTTATATGTTTGACACAAATAATTACATACATTTTAACTTAAGACAGGGAGAAATTAGTTGTGCTGATCAAAGTTACATTGTTATACTGTATTAATAAAAGAATACCTGAAGACATTGTTTAATTGTGGAATAGTCTTAAGTAAACATGACCGAATAACTAGTTCAAAAATGCAGCAATACATTAGTGAACAGTGGTAATTAAAAGTATTGGACCATTTTCAAGAAATATCAGTATTGTTAAATTAATTAGAGAGCATTGTTGGGTCATTGTGGACATACTATCGCACCAGAATGCTGTTTAACAGCACGTATTCATAACAGGGCTTTCTTTAGCTATGTGTGTTACGCTCTTTAATAGTACTGTAGTCATATTCTGTACTCTAAAACCTCCCCCCTCACAATAGGCATTTCCCTGATTAAGTTGATGCAGAAACTGTGGTCGTTGTATATTTGTATTGTGAATGGGATGTGTATATTGCATTACATCCATATGCATGCATACTTTTAGCACCACATTATTTCTGTAATTGTAGATTGTTTTAAATGTTTTTAATAATATATTTTATTTTTAATATTGTGTTTTAATTGCTGGAATCCATCCTGGGAGCATATGGTGAAGGGCTGGTAGTAAATTGTAGTAGTAATTGTCCTCATCCTCATCCTTCATAATCTTTGAATGAAGGGCAGTATAGAAATTGCTATTAGGGACCCTAGTGGTCCCAGGCCCTAAGGAAGTTAGATTGGCTTCAACCAGAGCCAGGGCCTTTTCAGCACTGGCCCCAACTTGGTGGAACGCTCTGTCTCATGAGACCAGGGCCCTGCAGGATCTGATCTCTTTCCGCAGGGCCTGTAAGACAGAGTTGTTCCGCCTGGCCTTTGGATTGGAGCCAATTTGATTCCCTCCGCCCCCTTTTTCTTTTTTCTTTTCCTTCTCCTGCGATGAGGCTCCATTTTAATATTTTAATGTTCCATTATTTTAATGTTGTATTTTATTTTTGTTTTTAAGTTGTAATCACTCATCTTGTTTTTATTATTGCTTGTAAGCCGCTCTGAGCCCGGCCTTGGCTGGGGAGGGCGGGGTATAAATAAAAAATTATTATTATTATTATTATTATTATTATTATTATTATTATTAATATAGAAACTGACAATAGGTTGGATCCAGAGTTGTTCTGAGTAGAGTCCATTTACAAAGTAGGTTTTTCTTACCCTTTCGTGCCGCCTGTACCCTCCCCAAAAATATCTGTGAAGGAACCCAGCAACAGGTCGTCTGAAAGAAAAAAAGCCTGACCACCGCTCTTCAAGGTGATATCTCTGTTCCTGTTTTTATTACTTTTAATTTGTATTTTCTGCATGCTTCTGAATAGAATGGAAATCTGGAAAGTAAATATAAAAAATAACTTTTATATTCTAGATCTGTTCGGGGAATTTTAAGTAATTACAGACTGGCACATTGGACCTTTTTATTTTTATTTTTTCTAATTGGCTAAATGCTTCATAGGGTCCAGATGTGTTGTTGTTCCACTTCCTGCCTCTATACTTTCTCTTTACTGTGCAAAAAAAAAGAAAAGCCTTGTTCAAATGTAACAGCTGGTGACAAAAGAATGACGAACTTAAATGGCAAGTGGTGTCAGCATCGCCCTAGAGCCAGTGCGCCAACTGGACTTGTGTACCTCAACCCCGACTGGGCTAGGCAAGCTGGGTAGCACCGCCAGAGACCTCCTTTTCCCACAGGAACAGGTCACAGTGCTGTGGACTCACAGCTTAGAGCTGAGAGCACCGGATTCACTGTCTCAATACTACAGTCGTTGTGCAGCAGAGTTTTGCAGAGTCTTGCAGAGTATAAACCACTCAGAGAGCAGCTCTGTATAATATCTTCCTTTTATTCTGTAACTACAACTATGATACAAAACTATATACAGAGCTGAATATTCTAAGCATAAATCAATGCTACACTGAGAGTCTGCAGCTGCTCTTAGCAGCAACCTTATCTCTAGGATCTCTAACACTCTCACTTTCTCCGATACACTGACTGACTGACACTCTCTCTCACACACAGATATGTTGCTGGGCAGAATAAGTAGATAGGCAGGACACGCCTCCTGCTCTGTGGAGAGTCAGCAGAGACCATCAGGAGATGATCAGGAGATTCTTGGGTATGGGAGGGGTGAAATCTCCTCATCCTCCCCCATTTCATCCGACCATTTCAAGAATCTTTAACATAACTGCAATTTGCACACACACTCCAAAAGTTGTTCTCTGCTTACAACCTTGGTTAACATATCTGCAGGTATCTCTTTTCCCGGCATATAACACATTGTGACAATACAAATGAATAAGCAGCTTCTGGAAAAATCTTCACACACATTTCTCTTTCTCTCAAATGCAAATTGACATCTCTAATTAGGCAGATTTGAACAAACCATTTTCAGAACTCAAATACACGCTTTCCTTCAAATATCAGGTAAGGAAATAAATAAAGCGTTTTGTGCTACTACTTTCAGCACACTTCATGCTAGGTTTAACAACCCCACCAGAGTTGCTCGTGACCGCAGTCTTTGCAAACTCTTCAGAAAACCTTTTCGGTGGTACACCCTTGGTTGTTCTCTCGGACCTGCGCAAAACTCTTTGATCCTCTTGTTCTGGTGCTTCCTCCTCTTTGGGAGAATGGGGAGCTAAAGTATATGAAGCTGCTAAGTCTGAGTCAGCGTCAGACTCACCTGAGGCTTTTGGGCTCTGATAATCTGTGCCATCATCTGGAACTACATTGGCATCAGGATTATCACCAACAACAACACTTGCCTCCCTCTTAACTTTCTTTGCCTCTTTTGCACCATCATCACAAATGGGATGGCACTGAAAAACGCCAACTCTGTCCCATTGTGGATTGTCATCAATACTCCTGGTCAGCCTTATGGTTTTCGTGTCTGTGATCAGAACACGATAAGACCCTTTCTCATATCCTAGGAAAATACCATGTTCTCCACGCTTGCTCAGTTTGTCACCCTGCGAGGTGTGCACCCAAACCTCTGAACCAAAAATTTTAAAATGCTTTACACATGGCTTTCTTCCGTGAAGCATCTCATATGGGGTGCAATTTACACTAGACTGGTATCTCCTGTTATACACATGACAGAAAAACGAAAGAGCTTCGGCCCAATAGGGATTGGGCAGCCCCGAATCATGTAACAGCGTTCTGATTCCTTGCTGCAGGGTCTGGTTTACTCTCTCACATAAACCATTCTGCCAGGGTGATCTGGGCGTGGCGGTCCTATGCTCAATGCCCTGTTCAGAAAGAAAACTCTCAAACTCTTCTGAACAAAACTCTCCACCCTTGTCTGTGAAAAGAAAACGTACATTCTCATTATGTACATTTCTGAGCCATTTACAAAACTGGCGAAACTTGGTAAAGGCTTCAGACTTTTTCTGCAGCATATAGACCCAAACATATTTCGAATAGGAGTCTATCAGAACCATGAAAAACCTTGAATTGCCTCTAGAGAGCGCTAGAGGCCCCACTAAGTCTGCATGAATGACTTCATATGGTTTCTTGGCCTCTCTCCCAGACTCTGTACCTTTGGGAGCTTGCCTTGCCTTACTCTCAGCACAAGAAACACATTTCATGTGGTAGGGACATTCTTTCAACTTCATACCCTGAACCATATCAGGCATTTTTGCCACAGCCTGGAAATTCAAATGACCATAAACGCGATGGTAATAATGAATACATTGGTCATGCAACTTCTCATTCTTATCTACAGATAAATTGCAACACTCTTTCTCAGTTGCTTCTGCAGTGCCTGTACCTGAAACAAAAGGCAATTGGTACAATCCATTTACACATTTTGCATACAAAATGAGCTTGCCATCTCTAAGAATTTCACAGCGAGATTTAGCAAACACCACCTTAAACCCTTGACGATCAAGCTGTGAAACACTCAACAAATTGTCCTGAATATCAGGCGCATACAGGACATTCTTAATAGTTGCATTCAGGCTCTCTTTTGAACACAGTTCCCTGAGCCACACTTGTGAGAACTGTCCCATCTGCTTGATGAATTTCTTTCTCTTGCTTCTCAAGCTGAACAAAGAGATTTTTATCTTTGGCCACGTGGTTTGAACAGCCAGAGTCGACCACGAAGAAACTCCGCCCATGTTGACTGGAACAGCGAGAGATCAAGGCCTTTGAAGTAGCAGGTGCTTGGGGATTTCGTCCTCCTCTCCCTCTGCCTCTGAAGTTTCCCTTCTTCTTTGAAGATTTATTACATTGGAAACTCAAATGGCCTTGTGCTCCACACGAAAAGCACCGCTTCAATTTCAAAGCTTTAACAGCAGCAGTTTCACTTTCACTTTCCCCTGCTGAAGACTCAGGCACATTTTCAAGCACATTTTTAACAGCACAGTCCCGGCTTTCTTTAACAGCCTGTCTGCGATCCCACTCATTCAGAAGCACGCTAGACACACAATCTTCTGTTAGCCGGTCAGAAGGCATTGTGGAAATCTGGGCAGCCACTCCATCATAAGACTCATCTTGGCTATTGATCATCAGCATTGCAAATACAGCCTCTGAAATAGCCAGGTCTCGCTGAACAAGGTCTTGTCTGAGACGCTTTAATTGAGATAGATGGCTAGGCAAATCACCACCTTTCTCCAACTACAGCCTGCACAGCTTCTTAAAGAAAATCACACTGGAACCAGCATTCTGCCTCAGATGCATATCTCTCAACTTATGCCAAACAGCTTGTGCAGTCTCTTGACCCTCTAAGTTCACCAGCAAGTGGTCTGAAACACTCAAAATAATTGTCCCTCGGGCTTTCATATCTGCAGCATGCCATTCAGCCCAATCATCATCATCCTTATCTGGAGGGTCATCTTCTATCGTGTGAAATAGCTTTTCCCTCTGTAAAAGCGCTTTCATCTTTACTTGCCAAATTGCATAGGTTTCAGGCGTGAGGAGAGGAAAGGACAGAGCCATCTGGCCTGACTGTGCACAGGCCATGTCTGCTATTACTTAGAGCAAGACACTTCCCTTGTGCAACACAGATAAAGCCTTGACTCCTTCAGCCACTCTCTCTCCCACTCAGAGCGCAATTAACAGGCAAACAGGGATGCTATCTTCTTCCTTTGGCAGTCAGCAACATACCTCCATAAATCAAGCAGCAGCAACAGCAACAGCGGCAGCTTGAACACTCTGCTCCAAAACAGCTCTGCTTCTGGGCACCGCAAATCAGTCCAGCATGCAGCGTCCGTTCCACCATCCGGCAATCAGCAACAGAAACCTCTGGCGACTGGGACGACTGGGACGCCTGGGATGACTGGATCAACGCCAGGTCAGACGACTGGAACAACGACTGGGCCCATAACCGATGTCAGCATCGCCCTAGAGCCAGTGCGCCAACTGGACTTGTGTACCTCAACCCCGACTGGGCTAGGTGAGCTGGGTAGCACCGCCAGAGACCTCCTTTTCCCACAGGAACAGGTCACAGTGCTGTGGACTCACAGCTTAGAGCTGAGAGCACCGGATTCACTGTCTCAATACTACAGTCGTTGTGCAGCAGAGTTTTGCAGAGTCTTGCAGAGTATAAACCACTCAGAGAGCAGCTCTGTATAATATCTTCCTTTTATTCTGTAACTACAACTATGATACAAAACTATATACAGAGCTGAATATTCTAAGCATAAATCAATGCTACACTGAAAGTCTGCAGCTGCTCTTAGCAGCAACCTTATCTCTAGGATCTCTAACACTCTCACTTTCTCCGATACACTGACTGACTGACACTCTCTCTCACACACAGATATGTTGCTGGGCAGAATAAGTAGATAGGCAGGACACGCCTCCTGCTCTGTGGAGAGTCAGCAGAGACCATCAGGAGATGATCAGGAGATTCTTGGGTATGGGAGGGGTGAAATCTCCTCAAGTGGACTCTCCTTCCTTGGAGGATTTTAAGCAGAAGTTTAGATGGCCGTCTGTCATGTAAGATCTAGTTAAGATTCCTGCATTGCAGGAGGTTGGAGTAGATGACCCTTGGGGTCCCTTCCAACTGTATGGTTCTATGATTCTGTCCTGGATTAACTAATGGAGATTGTCTAGTCTGGCATCCTAACCTAAAATACCATTGCCCCAAACATTCACTGATACAAACAGGTCGGCACATCCTGTGATCTAGCACAATGTACTTGGTGTATGATTTCTTTGTTGGTTTCTGAGGTCATAGTCCTTTGGTCACATAATTGTGTACCTAGGGACAGGATCACTTGGACAAGTCAATTAAGTTTTGTAGCACCTTCAAGGACCAAACAGATTTAATGTTAGTGAGCTAGAGTCTTAGGGTTGTGGTTTTTTTTAAGCCCCTTAATAGAAGTACCCAGTGCTTCTAGCTTTGTGCTGTTGTGAGTTGACAACCTGCAGCACTGACTTTCCAATGTGTATCTCTGGAAGAAGGGAGGATGTGCCCACATACAGAACTATGGGCTGCACAGTGTGTCATTTCCTGCATCTACTCAGAATCTGGCAGGAGGTTTGCTACTGTGTAGGATTTCAGCATACTGATGAGGTCATCGGTGCAATCTCCAAACAGAAGCATTTTTTAATTGCTCAAAGTAATTACGGTACTTCTCCGTGTAGAAGTCGAGCTTTTTTTACTCAAAAATAATGTTAAAAAACTGGGGTCGTCTTATACACAGATAGTGCATAGGGGGGATAGGTGATTGGTTGCAGCCGTGAGCTGCAGCTTGTAAGCGGTAATTTTGTGGGTGATTGGTGGCTGTGGCAAGGGCTGTTTTGGATTGGCTGCTGCTGCGGTAATTGAGTGGATGATCGGGGTTGCTGCGTGAAGTGTTGCTGTGGATTGACTGGCGTGGCAATAGGGGATGTTGTGAGTGGGCAGGCGCTGATATGATTCTGCAGCGTGAGCGATTATGAGCGTTTTGTATGTCGGGTTGGTGATTATCTGCATCCCCCCCCCCAAAAAAAATGCTCCACAACTATGGGCAATCCTCCTCAAAAGAAGCTCAACAACTTTGGGCAATCATCCCCTGAAAAAGTTCAACAGCTCTGGGCCATCTCCCCCCATTTTCTTCAATTTGATTCCCCTAAATAAGGGGCCTCTTATACACTGGGGGGAGTGTTATACATGATAAAATATAGTACAGTGATACCCCGCAAGACGAATGCCTCGCAAGACGGAAAACCCGCAAGACGAAAGGGTTTTCTGTTTTGGAGGCGCTTCGCAAGACGAATTTCCCTATGGGCTTGCATCGCAAGACGAAAGCCCATAGGGAAATGCTGGCGGTCGGGAGCAAAGACTTTCGCCCACAGCCGGCCTTCAGAAGAGGACCTCTTCTGAAGGCCGGCGGGGGGCAAAAGTCTTTGCTCCCTCCCGCCTGCCTTCCCCCCGCCTGCCCCGGGCGATCTTAAAATGCTGGCGGGCGGGAGCGAAGCGTTCGCTGCCGACCCCCAGCATTTTAAAACGCTGTTCCGAAGTGGGGAGGGGGGCGGGAACAGCTGCCCCAGCCGCCCCACTTCGGAACGCTGTTCCGAAGCGGGGCGGGGGGGGCGGGAACAGCTGCCCCAGCTGTTCCGAAGCGGGGAGGGGGGGCGGGAACAGCTGCCCCAACCGCCCCACTTCGGAACGCTGTTCTGAAGCGGGGAGGGGGGGGCGGGAACAGCTGCCCCAGCCGCCCCACTTCGTAACGCTGTTCCGAAGCGGGGAGGGGGGGCGGGAACAGCTGCCCCAGCCGCCCCACTTCGTAACGCTGTTCCGAAGCGGGGCGGGGGGGCGGGAACAGCTGCCCCAGCCGCCCCACTTCGGAACGCTGTTCCGAAGCGGGGAGGGGGGGCGGGAACAGCTGCCCCAGCCGCCCCACTTCGGAACGCTGTTCCGAAGCGGGGAGGGGGGGCGGGAACACCTGCCCCAGCCGCCCCACTTCGGAACGCTGTTCCGAAGCGGGGGGGGGGCGGGAACACCTGCCCCAGCCGCCCCACTTCGGAACGCTGTTCCGAAGCGGGGCTGGGGGCGGGAACACCTTCTGAAGGCGGGCAGGGGGCGAAAGTCTTTGTCCCCCCTGCCTGCCTTCCCAGGGGCTTTTAAATCGCCCCGGACAGCGGAGAAGTCCTCCGCTGTCCGGGGCGATTTTAAAATGCCGCCCGCCAGCATTTTAAGATCGCCCGGACAGTGGAGAAGTCCTCCGCTGTCCCGGGGTTTTTTAAAATGCTGGGGGTGGGAAGAAAAGCCCTTGTCCCCCCCCCCCCCAGCCTTCAGAAGAGGTCCGGGGACAGACTGTCCCCGGACCTGGTCTGAAGGCGGTTTCCCTAGGAACGCATTAATTGATTTTCAATGCATTCCTATGGGAAACCGTGCATCGCAAGACGAAAAACTCGCAAGACGAAGAGACTTGCGGAACGAATTAATTTCGTCTTGCGAGGCACCACTGTACATAAATAGTGGGGACAGGGGTAGGGTGCAGAAGCTGTAGTTTTTCAGGCAGTGGAAATCCTAAAATAAAGTTTACATTGTGTGCAAGACTTCTCACATATGCAAGGATGTGCTGACGGTGCACTGGTTTTGTGTTATATCATGGTTTATTTAGGGGTTACTGATAACTGCTTTGCGCAGGAAGTATACTTACTAGGACATACAAAATGTAAAGTAAAAATAACATTTGAATAAACTCTGGACACAGTCTGATTACATTTATAGCAAGGTGGAGTATTTTAACATTTTGTAACCTATGCTACTTAAGAATAGGGTATAAATTAGTTTTGAAGAAACAGTTTTGAAGAAACAAGAAAATGCAATTTTTCACAGCTGTGATTTCTAGGATCAGAAAAGTTTCAAGGAGACCTAAATTTAAACAATTAGCAAAGCAAACTTGACCTTTTAAACCTGTATTCTTAACATGTCATCTTAATGAAAATATTTTTGTGTTTAAATGGGAGGGAATGGTTCCCAAACTAAATTCTAAGGCTGTGTATTCATCTGTAATGCAGTGTACGCACCTAAACCTATAAGCAGGGTGTGTGTGTGAGAGAGAGAGGGAGAGAGAGAGGGAGAGAGAGAAAGAGATAGAGAAAGAAAGAAAGAAAGAATGAGTGAGTGAGTGAGTGGCTTCATTTTTCCACACAATGATCTCAGATACTGCAGCTACAGCTGCAGCCTCTTCCTTTTTTGCCCACCCAATATCCTGCGTTGTATTATAGCCTAAGACAATTGTACTGGCCACTAATTCAGAATTACTAAACCTTCCATTTTCTTGCCTTTCTTTATACTGGACCATATTTTATGTGGCACTTAGTGGAGTGCTTTCCACTGTATAGACCAGGGCTAGGAACCTAAGGCCCAGGGGCTGGATGCAGCCCAATCGCCTTCTCAATCCGGCCTGCAGATGGTCTGGGAATCAGGGTGTTTTTACATGAGTAGAATGTGTGCTTTTATTTAAAATGCATCTCTGGGTTATTTGTGGGGCCTGCCTGGTGTTTTTACACGAGTAGAATGTGTGCTTTTATTTAAAATGCATCTCTGGGTTATTTGTGGGGCATAGGAATTCGTTCCATCCCCCCCCCCAAAAAAAATAGTCCGGCCCACCACATGGTCTGAAGGACGGTGGACCGGCCCACGGCTGAAAAAGGTTGCTCACCCCTTGTATAGACTGCAGACAGTGACATGCCCTTATAATCTCCTCTCCTGTGCTAGTATTGGAACAGTATGCTGAGTAAAACATCCTGCACAGTATATTTCTTCTCTGTGTGGTGTCAAATGCACTAAGTATTGTACCCCCCTCTTTTTCTCTCTCTCTTTTTGCAATAGCTGAGCAAGCTTACTTTGTGCTAATATTGAATTGGGGAAAGGATAATTAGTAACCATTGCTTTGCTTGTTTATATACTAAACAAATATTGGTTATTCTGCTCATGATGGGCTCTTTTTAATCCTTAAACATTGCAGCTACTGTTTTCCCTTTAGGCCTGATGATCCCTTTTCAAATGCCTGGGGTTGAAAGTGTGTCTATGACTGAGAAGTGCGCATCAAAGGCTCATCACCAGCTACTCATCACCACTACTTCAGACCTTCCCATATTCAGTGCAAATGTCCAAAGGGTTTTTAAGCATGTTCCAGTGAATGTGCTTAAAATTCCTCTTCATAGCTTTGCAATGAAATAAGGAATCCCTGAAGTGCAGTTGGTATGGGGTGGGAAATATATTGTATGTTGCAGGGCACATGTTTACCCCACCCTCATTTAGCAGCCTACCTGTCATGCATTTGCCACCACCACCCCAACACTTGAAAATGACTTTTTACCTTGTAAAGGAAGTCAAACAATATAAAAACAAACACTAAATTCCAACCAAAATAATTTCAATCCCCAAATGTTCTTTTGAGAAGCCATGTAACAAATGACTATAACCAATATGTAGAGAGGCAGATTTTTTAAAATATATTTCTTCATCAATTCATTCTGGGGAAGCTGTGGAAATGTGGCTTGGATTGTGACAGATCTTGAAATTAACTCTGGACTAGGCAGAAGTCATCGTGGTCAAACTGTTCTAGATTAGGGCTGTACATCCCTAGGAGGATCATATTCACAGCTTGACAGTGTTTCTTGATGGCCAATGGAACTTTTACTCAGCATTAGCCATGCCTATACTTGGAGGGAATAGATAAGGACCATGGTCACAGATCCCTTAATTACATCTAGATTGGATTCTGTAACACATTAAAGGGGCCTATCCATGAATATTGTTCGGAAATGTCAGCTGATTCAAAATGCTGTTGTGAGTTCTGACTATTGCCAAATTTGGGGGCCATGTTATTTCCTCATTGTACCAGCTGCATTGACAACTAGTACTTAATTTAATGTGCTGTTGTTACTTTTAAAGCTCTAAATGGTTTAAGATCCCAGTAGCTAAAGGACTGCTTCCCGATGTATAAATTTGCCCAATACTTTGGACTGTCTTCTAGTGAGACTTTCCTGGCATCCCTTTTATGGTTACACAGTGCAAAATATATTGAGCAGCACCGTCCACATCACCTTACTTTCTTTATAATTTGGGGGAAATGTGCATTGAGTTCTGAGCCATCTAGTATTGTTTGTATGCAAATGTCTTAAACACTAGGCAATTAAAATATGTATTGTACCTTTTTTTAAAAGAATACAAGACAAAATGTTTTCCTCTTTCTCTAGTTAGCTGTGGACAACATAATCTAATTATACCTATAAATATGTTTTTTCTTTATTCCTTGCAAAGCATTTGGATGACAAATGCATGGAAGTTAAACAAATGTGTGATAACCGACTTGACTATTGGGTAAATTGTAGGTGACTGGCTTCATACAAAAACACATGTGCAGATTACACAGTTATCTACAGAAAAGTTCTGGTATCCCAAATGGTGATAAATGTAAAAGAATGAAAGCTAGCAAAAGTAGCAGGTCTGAACAGCTTGTCACCCACAAAATGAAATGCAACCCACCAGCTATATATGGCTGTCACCAGGGGAACCTCCAGTTATTACTCCATGGCTGGCAGGGGGATTATCAATCACTTGGCAGGCCACAGTGCACAGCTAGCTAACTTTATTTGACTTGGTGGGTCACAGTTTGTGCAGGCCTAGAGTTGGTGGGCCACAGTTTGTCAGTGTTTTGAGTACCTTGTTAAGGGCCTATCCAAAGCATACTTGTGGGTGATCAATTGCTATGTTCCTCTTGCATTCCATTCCATTCTGTCTTTCTTATACTCATTTGTGTGTGGGACCGTTAGAACATTGGTGTGAGAGAAAATGCACACTACGGAAGTGTGTAGATTGGTGTAGCCCTACTAAGTGCAGGTGTTATGGTCCTTCCCATTTATTTTATTGTATGCTGTTTGTTGCCATACACAAAACTAGAATTCTTGCACAAATGGTTTGTCAAAGCCTGACAAGTTGGAGTATATTCAATGGCACCTCCATCACAATGGAGCACAGGATGATAAAATAGTCATTAAAAACAAGCCATTTTCTGTATCCCTCTTAGAAAGAACATTGGGGAAAATGTTATTGTAAGCCTCATCATTTGAGAAAACAAAACAAGGAAATTTTGGAGAAGAAATACCTATTTGTTATTTAAAAATTCATAAAACTGCCATTAATTCAATGTAGACAGTGGCTGAAAAAAACACTTTAAACTTTTGTACCTTGAGGTTGTTTTTTTAATGAACGGATATCTTTCCCATTTAAAGATTGAGGAAGATCTGAGTGTGAATTTTCAATTAAGTGGTTTGTCTACCTTTGCCAGTTATTTCATTCAAGCATCTCATGTGGCAGGTCTTTTTGAAGGTGATCCTCTTTCAGTAAAATCATCTTAGCTGGTCTTGAACATTGGGTTTTATCCAGTTGTGCGCTAGCAAGGTTCCACAGGTATAACAGGAGTTCTATTTGTGTGTCAAGACCCTCAAGCCAACCCCCCATTAGAATAAAGAAATTCACACAGACACAGATTTTTTGTTTAAGGTTATTGGGCAAATTTTGGCCACAACTTTATTGATTACAGGAAATGTGAGCGGTATTGGCTTAGGCATTGGCAAAAGACTATATCGGACTCCTGCCCCTCTGCAGGAAGTCTATAAAGGTAAACCACCCAAAGGGGAGCTGCTTCGGGGGAACCCACCTGCATCTCCCCTGGTGTTCCCAGAGGCCTGACATGGCCATAGCCCCTCAAGTGGACTTCGGACAGGATCCAGATTCCTTTAATGGAATACCCTTGGACAATGGAGGGGCAGGCGTTGGCCGACCTCCCCTCCCCCCACTCAACAATAAGCCAATGCCTAACCGCCAAACCTTACAAAGCTGTGACGATTGCTAAGAGTTAGGCGAAAGCTTGCTGCACCAGGCAGAGCTGCGGGGTTGGATATGGCCCACAGACTTTAATAGGCTTTGGTAAAACAGTATTGTTTCTGCTGAATATAAATTTTAAGGTCACTTTAGGATAGCCCATTGGTTACCTCTTCTTCAGGAAAGTTGCTAAAAGAGATCATGACAGTTGTTATCTTGAGAAAATGTCCACTGTTTGCTTTCAGCCTTTGTTACTTCCAAGTTTGATTATTGCCATTCATTTCTAGAGGCTCTATCGCTATATTTTCTTTTTGTCTATTATTATGTTCCTAATGAAATGTTGAGAAACCTCTATGAGTAGGCCTGTAAATTGATGTGGTGTACTAACAAATAGCTTCCATATATTCCTAGAGTGAAATGAACAGTAGGGAAACTAAAATAAGCAATACAGTACAGGGTGTTTTTTGTTTTTGTTTTTTGCTATGTGACTTTCATGTTACACAGAGTTTAAATTTAGAGTTATGTAACTTGAACTGCCTTTCTAGTAGATGTCATACAGTGATGGATTTCTGATTTTGAAAATATGTCACAACCATAAATCAGTAGTTTGCGAAGATTGCGCTAGCAAGCTATTAAAGAACATGGCGGTATTTACTATAGGTAAATGCAAATTTTTAAAGGACCTCTGTATCATAGTTTAAGTGATTTATTGGCTTTCAGTGCTCATGTATGAATCAGTGATGTAATGGATTTTGGAAATCTCATTTCCTATAGGAAGGCACATACTTTGCATATGACTTTAGGCAAGAATTTTACCTTGATGTACTTACGTTACTAAGGTTACGAATTTGGTTATTTTGTGAGAGTGGGTTTTATATGTAGGGTGGGTCAATATGGAAATTTGAATAGAAGGATAATGGATATGTTTAATAGAACAGCTTAATGTAGGATATTAAAATTACATCAAATTTAAGTAGCTTTTATTTCAGTCTCTGTAGTTGACTTGAAGCCTAAGACAAGGGAACAGAAGTGTGCTGCTGCAACACGGTTTCCTATTGCATTCTCCTGCACCTTCTGAAAAACTCCTCTTAAAGATTGGGTGACCTTTGGGAACCACGTGATAAGGGGGCACAGGGCAGATCAATGAAAATCAATGCTTTCCACTCGTGCAATAGCACCGTTTTTTGGATCCAATTTCCAGAAGGATAGACATGTTCAATCTACTGCAGCAAAATCAATGAAGAGTCTTAAGATACCTTCAAAGACATGCCATAAGCTTTTATGAATGAGAGTTGGCTTCATCAGATGTGTTTAAAATAAATGTGACTATTGTGTTGTTTCAGACTTAACACTAAACCAAGATTTGACACTACATAAATGAATCTGTGTCTTACGCTCCCTTCTCTTGCCCACTAGCCTCACATACCCTGCTTTCCCCTCTTCATTTTGATTTTAACAAACCATTCATAGGATGCTGTTATATCTGAAGTGGGCAAACCATGGTTTGGGCAAACCCTAGGGTGTCTGAAACCTAGAGTTGCCCGGTTTATTGGTGATGGTGAGAATTTTGGTTGTTTCTATGGTTTGTTATTCTAATTCTGTTATCCCTATGCTTTCTGTGTAAGATGATGGGGCAGGAGAAAGAAAACTGAGAGGAGAAATCAGAGTACAGTAGGTTGAAGAAAGCACAATGTGCAGACTTCAATAATTTGTGTACAGCCAGACCATACTTTGTATTTAAGTCTGAGTCAGCTGGTATGAAAATTAACTTTCACTAATATCAGCTAGGTTGTCTCTTTTCTTTTAGCTAGAGATTCTGCAGCTTGCAGGGATTGCCTTGTATCTTGGATTAGGAAAGTTAAGATTGGCCAGCAGTCACAGATGTTAGTATTTATCATAGTGCATGCACCTTTTATGGTCTGAAACATTTGTATCTTCCAGCATTTAAACCTGACATGAAAAACCCAATGAGCCTCAGGCATGTCTTGTCTTGCAGTTTACATAACTCTGATCTGGGTAGCAATACATAATTTTTTAATGCCAACCAGTCACTTGCTGTTTCATTCTAGTTTCAAGGTGAAATTTGACTGTGCATTATGCATACGTGTGTGAAACGTAATATAGAAAGTTATATTTGGAAAACATTTATGTATATTAAATTCTTTATTACCATTAAGGAAAAGTTTACGGTGTATAACATAGTACCTCTGCAGTGTTTTAAAATGCAGGGTATTTTTTATACAACTTGTGTTGTGTGTTTCTGTTCGCTTCTGTGTATATTATTGAACTTTGTGTGCTTTTTTTAAAAGAAAGTTTCAAATTGTTCTTATGTTTCCGTGCCCCAGTCTGGGTAACTAAAGGAACCTAAATTGGTATCTTCAAACAATGTAAATGGCATCGTTATTTACTGTTATTTCAGAATAAGCACACTAATTCTCATAATAGTTTATTTCAGTGGGGTTTTCTCTGTTCAGTACTCAGAACAGTTGCACCTTCCTTCAGCTCATAGCCTAAATATATCAAATAAATATGTCTTAGATTGACTGGCGTTCACTTTCAGACAGGTTTTTGTTTGTAAGGTTCCTCAAATTAATGTCACATTATCACAGTAGCTGTCATTAATTTAAAATCCTGTGACTGATATTTTGAACTCATAAACCATTAATTAATAATGTAGATAGATAATTGGTTTCTAGCTCTTAACTTGCCTAATTTTGCCTAACCATTATTTTGGTATATAATGATATTAGGTGTAAAGAAATCTCCCTGGATACCAGAGATTTTGGAGGGGGTGGAATTGGGGCTGAGACCCTTAATCTACAAATGTAAACTACAAAAGGTTGTCATTGCTTCTTGAATTCATGCAGGTATTGATATATTTATGACTTATTTAAATTTACGAATAGCCAAGGCAAATATTAAAATGAAATGTAAAACTTATGAAGATGTATTTGAATGCTTCAAATGTGTTGCTTTAAAATCACTGCTGTATGCTTACACATTATACCACAATCTACAGAGCGAAAATATTATGCCACCCTGTGGGTTGTTATAAAGATTGTTTATGAAGTTGAGCCTAAGACTTAAAATACATTGAATCGGGGAGTTCTGAAAAATGAACTGCATGACACGGGAGACCAAATCATGCTAAAGTGCAGGGAAAGACTATACATCAGTTCAAAGGCTACATTATTCAAAAAAATACAACCATAAAAAAGGTAATAAGATTACATCCTCACACTTCATGGATAGTAAGGTGCATTAGGCTGCTCAGATATTCATAACTTACTGTGACATTTCGCGAGATTACATTTTGCTCTGCACAGCCATTACTGCAGCTCGGATAATAACTAGCCAGTGTACGGACCAGGATTACGATCCCTGTCTTTGGCAACAAATTTGTGTCTTGAAGGTTGATCAGTCTCAAATTGCCATTAGAAAGGGTTAATATGACATACTGTATAGGTGTGCACTTACGTGCATCTATAATATTTTTGCATATTAACAGTATATCAAATTCACTACAAATTGCATGTAACTGTTTCCCATATTTTCTTAAAGTAATTTCATAAAACACTTAAATGAGGGAGATTTAAGTCTAGTGTCTGGTCCTAGGAGTGTTCTACTTCTAACGCTGCTGAATTATTTGTGTTTTGCAGATTAGATAGGAAAACTAATTTATCAACTTCTTGGATGGGTAGTTACTGACAATAGTACATGTAGCCAAAAGTGAAAGATGGGTAGTAGAGAATTGAGGTGAAGGTGAGGTCATTTTAGTTAACAGCAGAATGTATGGCCTGTAAAGTGTTGGCATGGTA
Source organism: Podarcis bocagei (assembly GCF_964188305.1). Classification (NCBI taxonomy): domain Eukaryota; kingdom Metazoa; phylum Chordata; class Lepidosauria; order Squamata; family Lacertidae; genus Podarcis; species Podarcis bocagei. Next base: position 40,695,620 of record NC_138134.1, read on the forward strand.
GTTGATGGTCACTTAAAACCAAATACATTAACTCATAGAAATGAACTTTAAGAAGCTAGTGAGCCAGGGATTTTTTCCCTAACAACTTTGCACTGTGCTTGACATTGGCAGAAAAGCTGAATAATTTCATCGTTGGTTCATAAGCATAAAATCATACATGGCTTCCTTAATTTTTTTGCTTTCAAGATGTTGGTAGTTCTTTGCATGAGTCTGCCTTTCTACTGAGCCCAAGTACTTGACTGTTGCTGTTGCATGCATAAAATGGCAAGGGTAGGTTTTCTAGCCAGAAAACCAGCATTACTTTGTTATCACTTGTGACACGGCAGCAATATGTCAGTCAGGAGTTGCCCTCTGATCTGGGCACTACAATGGAAGGTAGTGAAAGTAGTCCTTTAGTTTCACTGCAAACCCTCCTAGGATTTATAGGTAAAAAAATAGCTTTAAATTGTGCCTGGATGCTGTTACACGATGTGTGTCTATTGACCATCCCTCCTAGGAACCTTCACTATCAGCAGCTTTCAAACACACCCCTAGGACTGACCCTCTCACCACTAGGCCAAAAGGTCTAGCCGGCCACATTCCAATTCCATTCACTTGTTTGACATTCACCACTGTTGCTAATGGAGAAAGTTATCACCTGCTACAAGTTGTTACCTGTGCCATTCTTCCTTCATTTCATTAATGAAATAAGAGTGAGAGAGGAGAAATATTTAAAGTGTTTTATTTATTTATTTATTTATTTATTCATTCATTCTTTTCCATTATACGTGTATTCTGTTTAGGAATCTCAGATACACTCGCTATAGCTTTCTAATCTTGAGGTGCATGACATCGTTGCTGATTTATGTTAAGAATGCTGAAAAATGTGCTTCCCAACATGTATATCTCTAACACTTCAGATCTTGAGTAATGAGTGGGAGCTGCTGGGATTCAGGGAAAAGCCAGGAAGAGTGACTGTTTTGGCAAATCTTATATCTGAATGAATATATTTTTAATGAAAAAATCCTATCTGATTAGTTTCTGTTTAGTAATAGATCTCTGCTGCTAACCCTCATATACCCAAGGGGTGTCATTCACTGAATTAAATACAGCTCTTGTGTGATAAACCCTGTCATCAGACGAGCTGGCAGGTGACATTGCAGGCTGGGTATTATGAGGCACTACTCAGGATGATCTGTTGAAGAAACCACCAAGTGCTATGTAAAAGAACATAGCTAAGCAAGCCAGGAGTATAGATACACGGGTACTGACTGGAGTCAGTACAATGGGGCAGTGAGAACAGAAGAGCAATGTGTATAGGATTGTTGTATGTTTACTTGTCAGTAGAGTCCCACTCAGATAAGTGTGCAGAGGATTGCAGTCTTAGTCACGTTAGCCCCCTCAAAATAAGTGCAATGATCACTTTCCTATCCAATTCAATGGAACTTAAGTTTGGAGTAGCAACTGGGGAGTCACCTGTCAGTTCAACCACAATATACAGCAACAAAACCAGGAACTTGTGATCTTTCTAACTAAGGCCTCATTTCATACAAAAATGTGGTACTATTCTGAATTCCTAAACATTTTAAAAAGTAATCTGTTAATGCCAATGCACATAAAGTCCATCATTATTATATCCAACTCTGAAGGTATAGTACAGTGTTTTTAACCTGGTTTCAGTGGTGAGAGAAAAGACATTACAGGTGCACCAGGCATCTGTCTAGGCAGATGGACAGCAGCCTATCCACAGAGAACAAATGGATGAGTATACCCAGAATGCAAGTTTAACAGAGCCAGGTCTACCCACAAATGATAGTCCTATTATCTGATGCCAGTTAGGTTTGTTTGTTTGTAGCATTCACCCTCTCACCCTCAAAATTCCTGTGGACACCTGTGGTAACCTACCGGTCATGTGTCAAAAGGAATGTTTCTAAAATTGCTCCTTGGAAAACAGTACTTGGGATCATATTTCTTACTCCGACATTGGCTTCCGATATACATTGATCATATACACTGATGCCTGTTGCTAGATGGTTAACGTAAAACGATGGAAACACATGTGAGTGTAAGACCCATTGGACTCAATGAGTTGGATTCAAAACTAAGTGCATGTAATAGGGGGATTCCTGAAAACTGGGTAGAAGCAACTTCTTCAAGCAGGAGCTTCACTCATGGAAGGTGCCATGCCCAGTTTTTTTGTGTGGGGGGTGGTGGTGCAAACCTCATGTAGTAGAGTCCCCACCCCTCAGTAGAGCATTTTTGAGGACCTGGGGAATGCTGCCATAGGGACGAGGCATGGCTAGCTTCCACCCACCCCATTATGTCCATATAACTCTGGATTCCACCCAGTAACACTTATTTCTAATTCGGCGTGCACTTACTTGATTATGCAATCTAAATTTTCTAGTGGTGTCTGCTCATATCCTTACTGTGTATCCCCAAAAAAGGAATGCTGCTATTGTATGTTGTAAATCTTTTAAACATATAATTCTGGAGATAGAGAAAATCACTAATGTCTATTCTTTTCAAATTGAAGCTTGTAGGAGGTCACTTTGATCTGGAAATGAACTTTATTATACAAGATGGAGAGAGTATTACTTGCATGGTGGACTTGTTGGATAAATGTGATGTCACTTGCCAGGCTGAGGTATGGAGCATGTTTACAGCCATCTTGAAGAAAAGTATACGAAATCTCCAAATTTGCACAGAAGTGGGTCTTGTTGAGCACGTGCTCCAGAGGATTGATAAAGCTGACAATATGATTGCAGGTATGAATTTCCAGTCAGCCTAAAACTGGAAGTAACTGTGGTAGTGTCTTTAATTGACACAGAATCCTTTTTATAACATTTTTTGCTGGTAAAATAAAAAGTTGGGTATTAATCTAAATCTAATAATTTGTTTTTCTTAGATCTCCTAGTTGATATGCTGGGAGTATTAGCAAGCTACAATGTGACAGTTCGGGAGTTAAAGCTGTACTTCAGCAAACTTCAGGGAGAAAAAGGAAAATGGGTAAGTAGAACACTCTGCATTAGCCAAAAAAGAGAGAAAATATGTTTATTTCACTGAAACTGATTCCATTGACTTCATACATTGATTTCATACATAAGGTTAATGAAAAGATTTGAACCTAGATGGAAGGCTGTGACCAGGCCAGCGTGTGGTTGTGTGACCTGTACTTGTTTGGAATTTTGTTGTTGTTGTTGTTAATTGAACATGCAGTTTAACATGTTCACTCAAGCACCAAAATCCCTGAAATGACAAATCTTAAGGGTGCATACCCTTAACAGACTCGTTATTTATGCAACATTCGTATGACATGGTATGGTGCCCTATCATGTGGTTGGTTCACTACCTTGGCACTGGATGGCAGAGGGGTGGGCATAAGTCCCATATTCTACATTGTAAGAACTCAGCTGGCAACCAATACTATCCACTCAGAATGATGGTTCTAGACATCCAAGGCAAATAGGATTTATGAGATAATTTGTGTATGATAGCATCATTGTAATGTGCAAATCAGCAGAAGTGTTGTCTAAAGTTCATAGTTAATGTTCAATTGTTTTGCTGAATTTTATATTCAAATACTAAATACACGAGAAATCGTTCTTTAAATAGCCACCACATGCTGGAAAGCTGTTGTCTGTGTTAAAGCACATGCCTCAGAAGTATGGTCCTGATGCCTTCTTCAACTTCCCAGGAAAAAGTGCTGCAGTAAGTAGTTATTTCCCCTATGCTTCTATTCTTTTTGCTTTAATTTATGTGTTTGGGTTGTTTTTCCTACATGCTTTCATTAGGCTCCTTTAGTTCTAAGCACACTCAAATACAAGGCAGTAAAAATAACACAAATCTGCCCTCCTTCCACTCCCAGGTTTTAGAAACTTGAACATACACACATGTACATGAATGTTAAATTTTTTATGTTCTTGATAAACATTGTATTGCTCAAGTATTTGTTTCTCTATGATAGAGGTTTGTTAATACCATACTACTATAAGGGCTTCTGTCCATTAACTAATGAAAACTCAGTTTATTGTATTGAACTGTTTTAAATATAATGGCTTATAAGAACCTCATGGGTGGTTTGCCTAATTAAATGAACCTCATTTCAAGCCCTAGTCTCAGTAAGCAATGCTTTGAAAACACTTTGATGGGAATATTGCAACCATTATTGTAGCTTTTTAAAATATTTTCAAAACAAGATTACTATACTGTACTGTACTGTGCTGGTGTGTGTGTGTGTGTGTGTGTGTGTGTGCGCATGTGCGTGTGTGTGTGTGTGTTGCCTTTGCTGTTTCTTTGTGCTTCTTGATAACTTGACCAAAATAACTCTGTTTTGATGAGCAATATTTTCCTGGCCAAATTCCTAGGGAAGCTGCCACTTAACTCCAGGTGTTCTTAAAAAGAGCACGCTTTGCACTAGGTGCATCTTACACTTATTAGAGTAAGTGACTTCTTTAGATAGTTTGCCAAGTTGCTATGGTGGTTCCTCACTCCTGCCACAATATGATAATAGGTAGATCTTCAGTGCCTTTCAAAAGGCCTGGAATATGGCAGTCTCGAAGTCAAATGTTAATGAATTCCAGAACCATGGTATATTTTGTGCTGCTCCCTTAATTACTTGATGGCTTTTTAAATCATAACAAAAAAAACTTACTAAAAAGTAAAAATAAAAATTGTACAATAGTTATTTTTACCCTTATGGACTGGCTTGGGGAACTTTGTGTATCACATTGAAATAAAGGAATAACAATATAAAAACATAGTAATATGTATTGAACTGCAACATACAGATATTTTCTAATGTTTGATAGGTGTATAAATAAAACATAAGGACGAAATATATTAAGGAATAGTGTTTAGGTTAAAATGTTTTGCCCTCATGTACTTCAAGGAATGTTTTCCTCAGACATGTGAGTGGGTTACTGGTATATCCTCTCTAGAAGATTTATGGCATTGTTTTTGGGCAGGTATAGCGACAGAGTTTAGCAATGTAATGCAAAGTCTGCTGCCATTCAGGTTCTTTGATGTTTGTGTTCATTTGTATCGATAATGTTGTCAGCATCTTTAAACCACAGAGTTACAGAAACCTTTCAGAAAACTAGTTTTTGATTCGAAGATTTGTCCTTGCAGCTTCCCCCTTAATAAAGGCAAATGCCTTCATGTCTGTGCTATCTTTCAGGCTAAAAAAAAAAAAAAAGCCTGTGTTGCCATCACTTGGGACAAAAGGGGACTTCTAGTTCTAGGATTGGGTATCATATGTAATAATTGTGACTATTTTAAAGATTTTTTTTTTTCATGTGGAAGAGCCCAAAGATATTTTTTGTCTCACTATGATTTAAATGTGAAGAGGCAAACTTTGGTATCAATACTGTCACATCTAAATTGTATACACTTTTCCTTTGCATGCTTTCTGATTATACAAATCAAATGACATGCTCTGAAGTACCTCACTGCTTCATATAAACTTATTTTTTTTCTAGGCTATTGCCTTACCTCCTATAGCCAAATGGCCCTACCAGAATGGATTTACTTTTCATACTTGGTTAAGAATGGATCCTGTAAATAATATCAATGTAGACAAGGATAAGCCTTACTTATATTGGTATGTATGCATTATTATGTTTTCTGAAATTTGTTTCATCTATGTCTACTTTTAAAGATTGCTCGCACCAACTACCTGTGAATAAATGGTGAATTTAACCATTTTTAAATAAATTGTTTCAGTTTTCGAACAAGCAAAGGACTCGGGTATTCTGCTCATTTCGTTGGAGGCTGTTTGGTTGTGACCTCAATTAAATCAAAAGGAAAAGGCTTCCAGCACTGTGTGAAATTTGATTTCAAGCCACAAAAGGTGAGTTCAGATGTGTTGTCCTGCAAATGCCTATTAAATGCATGCCATTAGACATTATTTTTAAGTCTCTGCTCTATGGGAATTAATGGCCATTGGCACTAGTGGTGTTATGATAACATTTTTTGTCATCTGGATATTCTGAAATTTGGCTTTGAGGAGAGAAGAGAGAAGATTCTGGCATATGAGTTTAGTTTACAGTTAAAGGAAAGGAAAGGAAAAGACTCTAAATGTGGTATAAAAATAATGTTTAAAAGTAATAATCTAGAGTCTAGGTTTTCTGTGTGCTTTACTTTTTCATATGGCAACCTTTCTGTGTTCTTTTTATGCAGAATATTCAAGTTGAAAGGAGTTTGCAGCTTTACCACACTGTTGATTAATTCTGAAGTTTTCTAGTTGGGCAGGCTCTTAAGTTTGAAGGGGTTTACCTCCTTGTAAATACCAACAGCACAGCTAGATACACTGGTGAAACTATTCAGGGAAAGAGTATAAGAGCAGTGCCCACAAAAAATGAATCAGTTTGGATGTGTTGGTTTGGTTTATGGTCATTATATTTTAAGCATTTTGGCGGCAATATTGCTGCTTATTCTAATGAGGATGGCCATATGTCCTACTTTACAGAGGACAGTATTCTATTCTCTGTAGCGGGAGGCCAGTCTTCTGTTTGAGGGCTGTACCATCCAAACCTGATTCTAGATAAGGAACCTTAAAAAGAGAGATTAGGGGCTGTGACATTGCCAATGCTTTGCAGACTGAACAGCAACCTAAGTCACCTGATGCCTTCTAAATTATGGTGAGATGTATTTCTAATTAAATTACAGCAATTATTTTAGAATTGACGCACACATATAAATTACCATATGCAAACTTTGTGTCTTCTTTTGTCCCCCTTGTTTGGGAAGTGTGTGTGATGCCAATTCTCTCTATATTTTGCTAACTAATGCACACTTTTCAACAGGTGAAAAAAAAAACTTCTTTAAATTTAGTTTAACTCTTCTAAATTTCTTATGTAGTGGTACATGGTTACTATAGTGCATATCTATAACCGTTGGAAGAACAGTGAACTCAGATGTTATGTGAATGGGGAACTTGCATCTTATGGAGAGATAACATGGTTTGTCAATACCAGTGACGTAAGTAACTTGCTACACCAAAAGGTGTCCCTCTCTTTCTTTTTGATGCTTAATTTGAGGTAGAATGTATAAATGGGAATTAAAAAAACAAATCCCTCGCATAGGGTTCTGCAAAGTGCCAACACTTGGATAATTAGCAGGTCTTGCAAAGCCCAATGCAATACCCAATGATCAGATGATCAGTACTTTGAGGGCTGTGTCTTTGCCCTCAGGGTTTTATTTTAAATTGTGTGAGCATATATTAGTCACATGATATCAAATGTGGTGGGTCACCGGGAGCGGTGTGTCCCATTTCATCGCATGAGGCAAAACAGGAAGTACCACTCTGCCCTGCTGCTGTTGATTCCTGCCCCACTGCTGCCACTGCCAGTGGAGAAGCAGTACAATCAGCATGGAAATTGGTGAGATCTTGCCCAAAATTGGCACTGATGCCAGTGGAAGTGGCAGGGAAGGCAGGGTGTCCAGAGGGGCGCCTCCTGAAGAGGCGGCCTTGCCCCAGCTAATGGCTGAGCTGGGACTGTTGGTGACCCTCATATGTCATCCTTAGCCCTCCAAAGGTGGAGGAAGTTAGCAATACTGCCCCCTGGCCAGATTCTGTTCTTCACCCCTATTCTGCCAGTTCTTGATATCTCCAGTTTTGACTACATCAGTCTGCCTAATGCTTTAATCTGCCTTCGTGATCTTGCATATGAACCCTAAGTTGTCTCCCCTAAATAAACACCTCTTCCATCGTTTACTTTTGTCTGGTCCCAGTCACTGAAGTGAATTACCATATTTATTCACCCATAAATATGTATTGAAGTTGTAGGGATGATATGCTGTTTCATAATCTGCAGCTAAAAGCAGGTAAAATTGTGGTTGCATGACACAAAGTTAATGTCTACATCCTGGAAATATGAAAGATTGCCCTGGATATTTTAAGAATTGCTACAGTGTATTTTGTGTCTAAAATGATTTTAAAAAGTCAGTATAGTCTGTTACAAATGGCAGCAGCTCTTTAAAATCTTAGGCATATACAAAGCATATGCTCTACGCCGGAACCAAACTTACCCATCACATTGTACTTAATAGTCAAGTGTGAAGAAGGATGGAGAACTAACCATGATCAAATATAATTTTGCAGGCTATATCTTATAGCCCTAATGGATTAGATCATAGATGTGCACATGAGCACAGGGGACTTCCCCCTTGACTTCTGTGTCAGTTGGGTTTTCACATGCACACCTCATATAACCTACATGATGTTGATGAGAGTGGGTACATCCCTTCTCTGCCACAGCGCCTGGTATTCATGTATGTGCACCAAAGCCATACATCATATTGAAACTTGGATGTATATTCTTACCTTCCAAAAGAGAACCACACTAACATAGATCCCATTTATATTATTCCTTAATATTTTGTTCTCTTTCCTAGACATTTGATAAATGTTTCCTGGGTTCTTCAGAAACAGCAGATGCCAATCGAGTGTTTTGTGGCCAGATGACAGCTGTCTATCTTTTCAGTGAGGCTCTCAATGCTGCTCAGATTTTTGCTATTTATCAGCTTGGTCTTGGATACAAGGTATTTATTGTCTCAATATAGTCTCAATAGAATCTTACTGTATTCTGGTGTTTCTGGTTTCAGCAAAGAGCTAATATAGACACTTTAGTTTGTAATGCGTTTTCCTTAAAAAGTTTTAAACTCTCCTATGAAAGTTATCTGTGGATTGTCAGATGTCTTGTTTTGCATTTGTGCAAACCACATGCAGAGCTATCAAGCTAAACTTCAAAACAGAAATAACTTTTTACATCCAAACCACTGTTATAAATATAAGCAAATAAGTTTTTATTCGTGACTGTGGCTAAAGATACTGTACCAGTCTTCTTTTCTGTTACAAAATAAGAAAAGGAAAAACTTACACGCTTTAAAAGAAAACACTGTTTAAAACATATGTCTAGAAAATTAAAAGAACTGCAATGACCTTGGATCACAAATCAATGAATTTTATTTAGAAAAATGCACCTCAGATCTCCATGGTTAAGCGGTCTTGAAATATTTCACGTGTGGAAGTTTTATTTCCAGTTGGATTCTAGCCTACTTTACCTTTTGTTTCTATTCTAGGGAACTTTTAAATTCAAGGGAGAAAGCGACCTCTTCCTTGCTGACCATCACAAACTGTTACTGTATGACGGGAAACTTTCTAATTGTATTGCCTTTACGTACAATCCAAGGGCTACAGATGCACAGCTCTGCCTAGAATCATCACCCAGGGATAACCCTTCCATCTTTGTACATTCACCACATGCCCTCATGCTGCAGGTATTTTAGCATTGGTTTCAACTTCAAGGAGGAGTGGATTTCCTTTGTTTTCTTTCCCTTGGATACTTTTGTGTTCTGTTTGACTGTGAGTCCTTAAAAGCACTCAGGTCCATCTGTTTTGTTTATTTATTTAGATTTACAGCCTGCTCAGTCGCCAAATGTAGTTGTTTTGTAGAGTGCAGTAATAACGATCTCTCTCCTGCCTTCCTCAAAGCTGAACAGGCCCAATGCCTTGTATTTCTGATAGATTTTCCATCCCCGAAGTTGTTTTAACTGCTTTTCTTTTGAAGTTTATTGTCACACATCTTTAAGTTCCCCCACACTCTGTGTCATTTCAACAAGGTAACCATTTAATTTTTAGAGATCCTATTGAAGCATTCAGGTCACATTTTGAATGCATCGAAGTAGTTAAACAAATGCAATATCCATTTGTAATTTGTACAAACTTGGTATTAACAGGATGTAAAAGCAGTCATAACCCATTCAATCCAAAGTGCAATGCATTCAATTGGAGGAGTGCAGGTGCTTTTTCCTCTGTTTGCACAGCTGGACTATAGGCAATATTCATTGGATCAACCTGACACAACTGTTTGGTAAGACCTTTTATTTGCTCTTCAGATTGCCAATTTGTTTTGCGATGTCTATTGCATTCTAGAGAAACTAGCACTCTCCAGTAGTAAACAATTTCTTATGCCTGACCTTTCAGTTAGCCTATTAACTGTTATTCTGCCGTCTAAGTTGGGAGAGGTGTTTTCTAGATAGAGTAAGCTGACAATAAAATGCACACTAAATGATGGACATGCACATCTAAATATAGCCAAGGTGAAGATGTTGTGAGAGGAAGTTTCCCCTTATGGGGGGAAATTACCTCCAAATAATGCAATTATATTGCAGCATTGGGAACATTATTTATATTTTCAAGGTTAGATCATTTTAAATCTCTTGTGCAGAGAAGACCTTGAGATGAAGTCAAGATTACTGGCACCAGGTCTTCTACACAAATGTGTACATCATTCAGTAGCTATGTAATTTATGGAGTAGTGGGGATATGGAAAATCTCTTTCTCGAGGATGAATTCCTTCCTGTCAAAGGGGGGGGGTTGCTATTTTTTACAGGGCTGCTGGTTCTAACCAAGGAGAGTTTATCTTCCTGGCCCAGTGCTTGATCAGTGAAAGATGTCTTGTATATCTAGACTACTTCAACTTCACTATGGGACTGTCAAAAGGAAAGGCTAGGTGTTTTCAGACGACTAATGATGATGTTCTGTGGTAAAAGCCATAAAAGGTGCCTGTATTATAATGTGTGTGTGTTTTATACAGTATCTTTCTAAAAGTATTGCTATTTCTAACTGTTGTAGAAAGAACAGGTTAAGGAAAAAATGTTAGGAATGCGGAGTGTGACTCTTAAAATTCCTGAAAAAGACAGCTACGTAAATCCCTTGCCCTAGCCTTCCATTTATACTGTCATTTGCCTGTCAATTCAAGCTTCTGATTTTATGCTTTTTACTGTTACCTAAGATTTCTAAGGGGGACGTGGGTGGCGCTGTGGGTAAAACCGCAGTGCCTAGGACTTGTCGATCGTATGGTCGGCGGTTTGAATCCCCACGGCGGGGTGAGCTCCCATCTTTCGGTCCCAGCTCCTGCCCACCTAGCAGTTTGAAAGCACCCTTAAGTGCAAGTAGATAAATAAGTACCGCTTTATAGCGGGAAAGTAAACGGCGTTTCCGTGTGCTGCGCTGGTGCTGGCTCGCCAGAGCAGCTTCGTCACGCTGGCCATGTGACCTGGAAGTGTCTCCGGACAGCGCTGCCCCCCGGCCTCTTAAGTGAGATGAGCACACAACCCTAGAGTCGGACACGACTGGCCCGTATGGCAGGGGTACCTTTACCTTTACCTTTAAGATTTCTAAGGTCATTGCAATCATTGAGCCTTGCTTCAGATATTAACAAATCAAGGAGGTAATTGGAAGTGTATGCTTTTGCAATTCTTACTTCCTGTACACTCTTCAGTTGTCCTTTAGGAGACTTAATGAGACTGAGAGTAAATTGTCTATGATACAAAAGTGCTCTTTAGCGAGTGGAAAACCTCTTCTGCTTACAGAAGGGTTATTTCTGACTTTGATGATGATCACTGCATGGGAATAGTGACCTGAAATCCAGAGATGATGATCCTGTTACAGCAATCCCTTCTTACAAACATTTGTTACAACTATTTTAATTCCTTACATGTTTACAAAGCAAGTCCCAATGGATTTAACACAAATATTACCCCATTGCAGAGCAAGATTTGCCTTGCTTTGTAATAGAAAACATTTATAAAACATGGGAAATCTCTCATATACCTAGATATTGCCGTCTGAACCATGTATCATGTTTTGTGTACTGTGATGTACTCTATTTCTATTTCTTTGAATCCAGCAATCACCATTGGGTGATTGTGGGGATATGAAGAGAAACTAATAGGATGTATAATTTAATAATGTTCAAAAAGTAGTATGTGAATTGAGAAAATAGATTGTTATTACAAGTCTAATGTACTAATCTGCTATTCAACACTATAAACTGCAGTATTTCAATACAATGTGTCTTCCAGTTCCATTCTGTTGGCTTTCATCATGGAGTTGCTGAAGAACTCAATTGCTATGCAAGAACAAATGCTTTCTTGTAAGGGCTTCCTTGTAATAGGATACAGTCTTGAAAAGGTAAATGAAGCCTGTTGCTTGCTTTTCTCTCTCTTTTAATCTGCATGAAATACGTTTCATGTTTTGGTCACATAAATCACTATCTACATGTTGTCTTAAACATATTCCGTTTCTCTTTCTGCAGTCTTCCAAAGCACACATTAGCAGAGCTGTTCTTGAACTTTGTCTTGCCTTTGCTAAGTATCTGAGCAATTTGCACAATGGTGTGCCCTTGCTGAAGCAACTGTGTGATCATATTCTCCTTAACCCTGCAATATGGATTCATACTCCAGCCAAGGTAAAACATTTTCCATTCATGGGGATAGCATGAAAGTATCTAAGGTCTTGTAGACATCTTAGACCCACATTCTAAGGGAATATTTCCTTTACTCATGAATTTACTTAGCTTTCTTTTATTTATTATGTATATTTATTAGTCACCTGCTTAACCTAGTGCTACACAATTCTAGGATGTGGGTGGCGCTGTGGGTTAAACCACAGAGCCTAGGTCTTGCCAATCAGAAGGTCGGGGGTTCGAATCCCCGCGACGGGGTGAGCTCCCATTGCTCGGTCACTGCTCCTGCCAACCTAGCAGTTCGAAAGCATGTAAAGTGGAAGTAGATAAATAGGTACCACTCTGGCGGGAAGGTAAACAGCATTTCCATGCGCTGCTCTGGTTCACCAGAAGCGGCTTAGTCATGCTGGCCACATGACCCAGAAGCTGTACGCCGGCTTCCTTGGCCAATAAAGCGAGATGAGCGCCGCAACCCCAGAGTCTGCCATGACTGGACCTAATGGTCAGGGGTCCCTTTACCTTTACACAATTCAAACCAAATACTATTAAATAAGAAAGAACATAACCCCTGTGTACATTGCAAGCTTACTGTACATGTCTACCAAAAAGTAAGCATCACTGAGTGCAGTATTGTAGGCTTACTAGCTGGAATTACCCAACCTTTACTTGCTTGTGGTTCACCCTGCCATGTGTATGGCATCGTATATAACCTATTTCTATTCTCAATTGTCTGATACAGGTTCAGTTGATCCTGTACACTTACTTATCTACCGAATTCATTGGCACAGCCAATATATACAATGCAATTCGACGAGTAGGAACAGTTCTACTGGCTATTCACACATTGAAGTACTACTACTGGGTGGTGAATCCTCAAGATCGCAGTGGAATTATTCCAAAAGGTTTAGGTATGTGAAAAGTCCAATGCTACTATAGTATACCACAACAATCACATAGGGGTTTTTATAATGTTGTGGATTGTGGGAGGGGCAGAATTTGTTAAGTGTGTAGTGAGACCTTACCCTTTCCTGGATCCATAGAGACCTGTTCCATTATGTGAGATATGGAGGTGTTTATAAAGGAAAAGGTGACCTAATAAAGTGTAACAGGGTCTTGCCACTTCAGTGGAAAGGCTAATACTGGTGTCCTTTTCAGTGAGGTAGCTAGGTGAAAACACAACAGTAGGTACAGAAAATACTTGCCAGGTGCATATGGAAGATCCAGAACAAGCTTATTAACTGGGGGTTGGATCCAGAGAAGTGTGAGCAGATATTTTCCTAGAAATCTCATGATGCTTCTCGTGTGTTTTCTCAATTTGTTTTTGTTTTTGGGTGGTGGAGGTGGAGGATGATTTAATGTTCAGAGTTAATGTATTAATAGCGAAATTATTACCAAGCTGTGAAGTATATAACATGTCTCTTTTAAATTAAGATGGACCACGACCCAATCAGAAAGAAATTTTTTCCTTGAGAGCCTTTTTGCTGATGTTCGTTAAGCAGTTAGTAATGAAGGTAAGCAGTCTACAAATTGGGGCTGGGCTCTGCAGTGTATCTTGCATTGTGCTGAAGCTTAAGCAGTGCTTATCCCAGAGAGGGAGGAAAGAGACCTGACGCCTCTGGCTAGCTGGGAAGGTGGGTGAGGGACCGAGAAGAGAATGTAAGTTGCAGCAACTTTTTTATCTCCTCCTCTTAGTACAGCTGCATCCCTCTCTGGCACTCAAGGTTTACAGGTTTACTCAACTAAGTGTCAAGGGGTCTGCAGGAGTCTTTTGTTTTAATAATTTTGAGATAAATAACTTTATTGGGTCTTTTCAATCAAAACACTAGAACAGAAACATTTAAATAAAATTCCTGTCAGGCTGATCCTGTTTTTCCCCTGAAGGCTGATTATTTTGCAAAGAACTCTTCTGTGCTGAGCAGAAAGGAGGTGGTGGTGATGGTGGCAACCTGGATGGATTTCTTCCAAGAGAGGAGGAAGAAGGGGCTATTTGGGTTTCAGATCTTGTACTGGAGCTGAGGCCTAGCAAATTGCTTAGTCTTAGTGAACTATAATTTTGAAGATCTTGCCTCGTGAGCCATGGTATTACATAGGAAAAGCACTTATTGTGAATGGTGGTAAAACTAGAGGTTGCTTTTTTGTGGAAAAGGACTGCACATTTAGTTGGCAAACACTACTGGTGTAAATTGCTTAATTTCTAGGAGGCACAGGCCAGTGTGATAGCCGTGCCACATTCTTAATTATAGCTATAAATTATTATTATTTTAACTTAGACCACAACTGCCATCACAACTCCTCAAAGTTAATAGGTTCATTCATGACAAAGTGGCTAAAGGACTGAGATATAAAAGAATAATATACAGGCTATGCCAAAGCTGTCAATGTTTCCCTTTTTTAAAGGGAAATTCCCTTATTCTGAATAGGATTCCTCGCAAGAAAAGGGAAAAGTTGACAGCTATGGGCTAAGCATGAAAACGCTGGAGTATATGTGGGAACAGTTCCTGGAGGGTTTATATCTTGTGGTGCAAAACTGGAAAAGTTCTGTTTGTGAATCCTATTGATTTCACAGGCATTTCTCTAGAATGTACCCTGTGTGTTCCGTTGTTAGGTTTAATTTATTTAATTCCATTTGTGTATCATTTCCCATAAAGTAGCTCAAGATGCTTTTTATTCATGACTTGTTTGTGTTATGCCACTTATTTTATTTTATATTTTAAGGATCATGGAGTAAAAGAAGATGAACTACAGGGCATCCTCAACTATCTCCTCACCATGCATGAGGTAATCTTAATTTTAACTGTTTTGCTTCCAACAACTGTTTGAACAAAACAGCCCTTCTCGCCACAAGATGGCTTTAAATAAGAAGCATAAAATCAACTGTTGGTGGAAACTACAAATAGTGAGTGATGATTTAAGAAACCTGTTCAATGGTGCACTGAAGTTCATTAACGTAATAAGTTCTGATAGTTTCCTATTCAGTTCATTGAACTGATATATTGAGGAGAGTTGGTGTAGAAAACAGATGGCAAAGCTGCACGTATAAAAAGCTGTTTTATGTGGTTCAAGTAATTTTCCTCCCATCTTGTTTTTTAAGTAAAATAATTCTTTCTAAATGTGGATTTTAAAATAAACACACTAATCAACTCTAAGCAAAGATTGTAAACAGAGTTGGAAATAAACATTACCATGGGGATATCTACATCTTCATATTTTAGCACCAGGCAAGTGCTTGATGCCAGATGTAACATCAAAGAGTTGGGAAATAGGAACATAAATCTAACCAAACTAATTTCTTTCAGGGTGCTTGAAATGGGTAGAATAAAGAATTAATTGAATTTTTCCTTGAGAAGTATAGATTTCTCCCCCTCTGTTGTGTTTTCACCTATAGCTGCATTTATGCTGGGAGATTGCACTTGAAAACAAAACTGCCTCCTTGAGATTCAATAAATGACTTTCTGGGCAATACCTAAAAATTAAACAAATCTGGAGAATACATTATTTACGCAAAATTTTAATATGTAAATAAGGATTTTTGATGGTTGCCTACTTTGCATAAAAAAACAGCCAATGTCATTTTCTTGGAGTGTGTTTTATTGTTTTTCCATTTCTTAACTTATTCCTGGATTGTAATAAGAAATTATTATTTCTGTAATGGAAGTACCATTTTTTTTAAATTGCCAAATAGCTTGCAAGTTACATTTTCTATACACCATTGATTTCTTATTTAAATGCTGTTTTCAATATCCTACGTAATCCATGAGATCCGAATGTGATTGCTATATATAAAAAAACAGTTTCACACCAAAAGAAACCTTAAACAGAGCCTATCTTGCAAATTCAGGATTGCAGCCTTGAAATAGTTTGTGTATTTGATTTTTCCAATTATCCACTGGGACATTTTTCTCACAAGTGATTTCAGAGTTAGGGTTAAATTCAGCAGGAACAGCCTTGCACTTAGTTATTCATGGCTGACTCATTGATACCAGTGGAATTTACAAAAGCTGAAATACAGAAGTTGTGTAATTTTTTTCCTTTGACATCAACTCTCCATTCCCTATTTATCAAAACTGGTGGGCCCTTAAGCTGGTATATAATGGCTGGAATCCAAATAACTACTTTAGGCATAGCTAAAAGTTTTGGGTATTCCTGGTGGGATCTCCTCCGCTCCACTTGTTCTATATTAAAGTTTCTTTTGAAGTTCTTTTCTGCTTGGTGGTGTTTTTTGTTGAAAGATACCAAGTTGTTTGGGTTTTTTTAGATCCTGACATGTATGTGTGTGTGTGTGTGTGTGTGTGTGTAAATAAAACTATATAGCTACTATTCATGCATTTTTAAAAAATAAAAATGCCCCATTTCACACAGGGTAAGTGTACTGCTTTGTGAATTCTGAGTTCTTCTTAGGGTTGTCCAGTTGTTGTTTCAGGTTAAGCAGTCCTGGCAATGAACTGGATCCAGATTAAAAGCTCCCATAGAAGGCTGGAATAGCCTCCTTTGCAGTGTGGAAAATGGTGGGAGGGGGTGTAGGGAGAGAATTGGCAAAAAGGTGAAGTCTGGATCAAACTTACTGGGCTTTTTTGGTAGTCACACCCCCAGTCACATATATTTATCCAATATTTTTATTATTTATGTATGTTCTCTCTCTTTGTCTTCAACAAAGTTGATTTGGATTACAATTCTATATTCTCTTATCTGGAAGATTGCACTGATAATTCAATGATTATATGAATGTGGATCTCCATTTATATTTAACAGGATGACAATTTAATGGATGTCCTACAGCTACTTGTTGCCCTTATGTCAGAGCACCCCAGCTCTATGATCCCAGCCTTTGATCAGAGGAATGGATTACGGTAAGAGTTACATTTCAGTCAAAACAGCCATAAATAAGAGTATTCGTATCATTTTATTTGCCACTGGAAGTCCTACTTGAATTTGGATACCGTTAGAGTCTCCATTGCAGAGTAATTTCCTCTGATTTTCTCATCTCAGTTAATGTTGTGGTTGCATTGTGTAAACATATTACAGGCAAATGTGTAATGACTCCAGATTTACGATAGGGGAGCTATTAATATTGGGCGTCTCCCAAGCCATGTGAATATGCAAGCATGTGGGCTG
Source organism: Podarcis bocagei (assembly GCF_964188305.1). Classification (NCBI taxonomy): domain Eukaryota; kingdom Metazoa; phylum Chordata; class Lepidosauria; order Squamata; family Lacertidae; genus Podarcis; species Podarcis bocagei. The sequence continues at coordinate 40,712,965 of NC_138134.1, forward strand.
CCAGAGAGAAAATTGTGACTGCTACTGCTGCACTGCTGTGAGCTAAGCCATGTTTTGACTTAGTGTGTCATCCAAATGTGGGTTTTTTCTTATTCCACACAAACCACTATCTGCAACAAAACTCTGTTCTTGATTTACATACCATGGGTTTTTTGTTTTTTGTTTAAATGAAAACTCAGAGCCTGGGGCACCCATGAAAGCCTTCAAAGTAAGGCCAACGTGATGTGCAGTTTGGGCTCAAGCTGCCTATTGTGGGTGAAGCATCTGTTGACTGCAGAGGGTTCTTGCTCACTTACTCTTGGTGGGGTGTGCCAGCTGGTCATTGTAGGGCCATCTGTTTAGAAAATGGGGCTTTGGGGCTTTGTGTACCTAAACTGGTAAAGGTTCAGTCTGTGCCATAAAGGATGTGCATAAAGCAGTGGTTCTTGAGCTGCCTGCTTCTGCTTAATGCCACGCACCTCCTTAACTTTCTGTTCAGTAGACTGGCTGAGCACCACTCAAACTTGTGCTACTACACTTGAATCCATACTCATTAAATGACAAACCGTTGTTGTTCATTTGATGTGTTTTATTAAAGTTGTGTGTGCCTTCAGCCAGCACTGTGTGTTGATTTTTTTATCCACCTCCTACTTGTGCATTCAACTATTTATATTAGTTGGAGGTTCATACTCCAGTTTGGTTTGAAAATGTCACCATTTAGTTTATGGCTCCATGGGTGGCCACAGCGTTGGACCTTTTCTCACTTAAAATTAATTCAGAGTTGATGCCAGGAGAGAATGCAAACATAGAGTCAAATAAGAGAGTTACTGTTAGAACAGTTTTGGGAGCAGTAATTCATTTGCTGTATAAAAAAAAGCATTCTCATTTCATATGTTTTGTCACAACTATTGGTTAACCTTGGGTTATATCATATTACACATTACAAGTTTTCCTGCCTCAAGAGTCACCTGATCTTGTTCATAATTGCTTTCTCCTTCTCTTTACGGCTACTTTTTTGTGGTGCTGGCTGTTGTGATCATTTGTATGGTAATGCGGTATGTGCTGGAAACTAATAAAACACTCAGAATAATGAATATCGTATGAGGTCTCCTATGTATTACTTTGCTTTTACTTAAGTGGCAAAAGGCAATCTTTTTTTATTAGCTAGCATAGGGTAAATGTATGTGTGCAGCTAGTTTGCTGTGAGAAATCACTTATTTTCCCGTTTGTTGATGTGTGTTTTTTTTAATTTAAAAATGTATACAGCTTTGATGTCATTGTATGGTAAGAAGTCTGCTCTCTTTATATTCTTAACATGTAGCTATATGGCTAGTTAAGTGTTCTTTATACTTAAACATGTGCAGAAAAAGTTTTTAAATATTTGTAGTTTGGAAATAAAGGTCAGTTGCTTGTAAAGAAAATCTGAGAGTTAAGATACTACAGACTGTCACTCTTTTAAAGGCCCTTTTATTAATGGAGTCTGTGCTCTCCTTTTCTGTATATTTCCATCTTCCAATGAGCTGTTGACACCAGGAACAAAGCATTATGTGTGTGTGTGGGGGGGGGGTCCCTTACTTGTGTGCATTTGGAAGTACCAGACAAAATGCCACTTTGCAAAGATTTGTTCATCGGTAGAGAGGTATATAGTATGTATGTTGCTGTGTCTGGTTATCCGGAACTCCTCAAAAATTGCCTGTCTGCTGTATTTGAGATTAATAATAGCATTATCACAGCAGGTCTGGTTGATCAGTTCTGATAGCAAACTTTATGAGAGCATTCACAGTCTTTGCATCTTATTAAAATTGCTTCTCCAAAGGCTGGATCAGTTTGGTAAAAGTGGCTGCAAATGAATGGTTTATCACTTCTGCCTATTCTTCCTCTCTTTAGTGCAGAGCACTCACACTAGATGACATTCATTCCTTGGGACAGGGGAAAAAATATTCTTGGCATCTGCTAAGAGGTACCTAAGTCAGAATAAAACTGTGAATTGTATACAGCTGTTTTGAGCTGAATCATTCACCTGTGCAGGACATATCAATATGATCTATAATATCTGGCTAACTTAAACTTGTTCTCAAAGAAGAAGAATTCCAGTGGGAATGATTGGTGCAAGAAAACTTTTCAAAAAGTACTTACCTACTTTACTATATCTGCAAATCAGTTTGGCTAAAAAAATGTGTGCTCAGTAACTGATAATTTCACATTTTAATCAAGTAAATAAGATAACAATCAAAGCACCTAAAGCAAGGGTCAGCAAACTTTTTCAGCAGGGGGCCGGTCCACTGTCCCTCAGACATTGTGGGGGGCCGGACTATTTTTTTGGGGGGACAACTAAATCCTATGCCCCACAAATAACCCAGAGATGCATTTTAAATAAAAGCACACATTCTACTCATGTAAAAACACGCTGATTCCCGGACCATCCGCGGGCCAGATTTAGAAGGCGATTGGGCCAGATCCGACCCCCGGGCCTTAGTTTGCCTACCCATGACCTGAAGAGTACTGGAATGTATAGGTGTTTATTTGTTCCGGCTTCTGGCTTCCTTGTGAAGGCCACTTGATTTTAGCTGAGAAGGTAGTTACTTTGTTGTGGTTGCATTTTAGTTCTTATTTTATCTGCAAAGTCAGTAATGCAGATTGATGCATGTGCACATATGTAGTCTGAAAATGGTAACATTACCATCCTACCTCTTGTCATATGATTGTAACTAGTATGGGTCAGGAATCTTTCTCACTGCATAAAGGCCTGATGTGTTAAAGAAAGCCAAATAAATGAACAAAGCTTTGTCTTCCTTAACAAAAAAGCAATTGAATAGACTTGAAATTTTTTAGTAAAGTATATCTCTATCTACTGATTGAGATGCACCTCAGGTCCATTGGTTTTGAAAATTAGCAGAAATCCATCAGGGCTTGTTGCAGACAGAAGGAGCAGATTCATTTTTCACTTGGTTACGGAGGCTTCCCATAAGAATCGGATGAGAGGCTAGAAAGCTTGACTTGGTGAGCTAGTGCTTCCCACAGGAAAGCAGGAACAGCAGGTTGTCTACAAGAGACAGAGTGGTGTTGAAAAGTCTCAGCCAGCAAGGATTCAGATATACAAGGTCTCTCCAGCCTGCAGCCAGTTATTTAGTGTATAAACCTTCAGATTATAGTTTTAAACCGAATTTTAATCTAGCTCATACTTACCATGTTCACTCTTTAAATAGAGTAAATGCCACAATATAAATTGTGACTGCAATAGATATCTGGCACCCTATGTAAATTTGGTAGGCTCCACAATGAAACATGGTTCCCTTGGTGCATGTGTGCTCCTCTTATGGCTTGGAGGGAAAAAAACACAATGACGTTAAGCAGTATGTGTAGGATTGCACAGCAGTAACTCATACAGAATAATGATAATTTCCTGTCAAATTTGTGATGACCAGAAATTCAGATAGGTGCTTCCTTTCGTGTAGTATTTTGCTAAACATTGGATATGCAATTTTTCTGGTTGGGGATTTGTCACTTGTAGTTGTAGTGAAAAAAAACAATGGTGGCAGCTGCTTTTAGTCTTTACATATGTCGTAAAATAACCTGTTTGTTTTATACTTGATAAGAAATGATATTTAAATAAAAACGAAACCATGTTTTGTGTTTTTTTAATAATCTGACTAAAGAGATGAAACTGAGGGACTAAAAACCAAACTATGTACACAGAAGGGCAATACACACATCTATAACACTGCATACAAGACAGCTCTGCTAGGATTCTAATATGTATAGAATTAACCTTTTTATGTAATAATTTCAAGCATAGTGTGTGAGTAAAAAAGAAAAGGATGTCAGATGACAGAATTTGTTTCCCCCCGTCTTCTGAAAGCTGTCATAAATGACTAGCAAGGGACACATGTCAAATATTACTGTTAGCATAAGTTTCTCTCTTACATGAGACTGAATCCTTTAAGAGCTTTTTAGTCTGTCACTTGGAAATGTAGAAGTGCTAATAAATGTGTTTTCTTACACTGCAAGCCGAGTGAAAGGAATGAATAGCAAATATACTGTTTCACCCAAAGATTGTGTTCTTTATAAACTGATGTTTTGGAAAGCTAGTATTATTATTTTTAAATACATGCTATCTTTTAAATTCATTTCCAATCAATCTTCTATTAATATATGTCATGTCATTTTAAACATTAATGTATTCATTTACCTGTTCTTTGGCACAAATCCAGCTAAAATTACCCTAAAGCACTTTATTGACTTTTAGGCATACTTATTTCATAGAATTATTTTCCCCTTCTCTTCTTTAGTGTTGTCTATAAACTTCTTGCATCGAAAAGTGAAGGGATCCGGGTACAAGCTCTGAAAGTGTTGGGGTACTTCTTAAAGCATCTGGCACCCAAGTAAGTATTTGGTAGATTCCCCACGAACTTGAATCACAAAAGGCAAACAACCCCTTAAATATTATTTGTCTGGGCTGTATATATTACTTGGTGTTACTGCTTAATTGTTTTATCACTGGATTGGAAATATTTTTGCTGTTGTTAAATGTAGCTGTCAAATTTTCAGAAGAAACAAATATGTCTTATGCACATCAGTATCTGTTAACTCATTATTCTGTGAACTTAAATTGTAGGCAAGTCAACCCTTTATTATACTAGATTCAGGGTTCTCCCTTTCCTTCTTCTGCTTTTTGTTTTTGATTATCATAGTGGACTAAAATTATAGCTTCCAAAACCCTGCAGACATAAGCTAAAACAGCAGAATAAATTGGGGTATTTCTGGGGAGGGGGATTCCAGTCTCAAAACCACACTGGGCCCAAATTTGATCAAGTTACTTTTTCAGAAATTTACCGTACAAATTAACAGACGTGCTTCTCTCCCCTCTCTGTATAATATTAGGAGAAAAGCTGAAATCATGCTTGGACATGGACTGTTCTCTCTACTGGCTGAGAGGCTCACACTTCAAACAAGCTTAATAACCATGACCACATATAATGTGCTATTTGAGGTACTAGAATTAAAATCCTTTTTTCCCCCCTAATGGTGTAGGCATTATTGCAAAATGAGCTTTTGGCCAAATGAGCTGTGCCAAAAGTGATGCCTTGCCACCACTTTTCTGACATGTGTGACAGTAGTTTGAGATGTTTGACATCACAGGATGTTTGACATCACAGATGTTTGACATCACAGAATGAGACTGCAAAACTCTTCAGTAGGCAGCTCTGTTACTTTGGTCCAATCTGTTGATACAACGAATAAGTTATATTAAGCTTGCTCAGTTACTTGATGTGGGCACGGGGTGGAGCAATGAAGAAATTTTTGAAATAACAATGGGATATCAGCTTCACCAGAGGCATGATGGATAACAGCAACAACCGGGAAAAGATAGAAATAACATTTTACAAGGACAGGAAGAAACACTACAGACAGAATAACTGCCACACACAGGAAGAATAAGGATATAGTTTGAATGCCTCGCTTATAGTTTTATAAATAATTTAATGTGTCAACACAGATAGAAGTTATTAATATTGCAGTTGTTGTATAAGGGATTATCATTATGACTGGAATGTAATTGAAATTAATAAGATTTTGGAACGCAGAAATAAAGAAAATAATCAAAACATCAATAATTTGGTATTTGAATGATTGGTATTAGTAATTGTATCATAAATTGGTATTGTTATAATGAGGCTATTATTGGATTGTAATTAAAAACTAATTATACATACATATATATATATATATATATATATATATATATGAATGAGAATGATGTGGGCATACTCATTTTCTAAAGTAACTAATGTTTCTTAGTGCTTGCTATACATCTAAAAGCAACATTTCTTCTCAGTTCAATCCACTCTTTTCTATGTTTAGTCATGCTAGAGATATGCAGAAGTTTGAAACATTTTATGAATGGAAATAACTCTTTGAGGGATCATTACCTATAAGATGCACCCATCAGAGTAACATGTTCTTAAATATTTGAATTTTGCCCTAATAATAATGTCTTCTTTTTCCCTAGATACTTATTGAGCAGATTTGTACTCAAGTGATACATAAGCATCATCCTGACCCAGATTCAACAGTGAAAATACAAAATCCTCGTAAGCATTATGTTCTTTTAAGTAGCTCCAAAGCAGTTCTAAAGTAGCTTTGAAGTCACCAATTACACAAATTGGGGTTAGGGATTAGTCTAGGAACTTGTGTCTCTCTTTAAATTATTTGTTTGGGTAGAATTAGAAATCTAAGGCTCACCACTTGGGGATTGTTGGCTGTGTGGCATGATAAGTTTTTTTCTATGTTCATCAGCGATAGGAAGTTTTAATTTTAACAGCCATTCAGATTCTACCACAAATCTGATTATCCAGTTTGGTATGACATCACTGTATAGTGCAAGCTATAGCAGAAACATTCCTAAATTACCTTTATTGCACGGATTGGAAGTTGTGCTCTTCCATATGTGCATCTACACCACCCAGTGTTCCTGGCTCTTGGCCTTGTTGGAGGAAACTGGTGGGAGTTAAAGTCATTCAACTAAGCCTTACTGGGAGTTGAAGTCATTCAACTAAGCCTTACTCAGCATAGATCAGTTGAAATGAATGAACACGACTGTGTTCCATCAGACTGTTTGCCTGATGGAACGATTTGCCCTCTGCTCAGCCCATGCACTGCTCTGAAGGTTCTCACATACTCCCTAGCTATTTCAGAGTTGAGGTGTGCATGATGTGGGCAGGGGCTTCTGCTAGTGGGACTACTAAGTTGAATCTGGCCCTAAGTTAGGTCCATTAATTTCAGTGGGTGTGCTCTGAGTAAAACTTAGCTGAATACCACCCTCAATTCTTGCTAATCTGTAGCAACAGGCTTATAATATTAAGTTGCTGTACTTTTTTGGCTGATTTTTTTTTCTAAACAAAAACATTATTATTAGTATTATTTAATAGAATTATAGAATTGCAGAGTTGGAAGGGATTCCCAAGAGTCCTCTAATTAATAAGTTACAGGTAAAGGGACCCCTCACCATTAGGTCCAGTCGTGACCGACTCTGGGGTTGCGGTGCTCATCTCGCTTTATTGGCCAAGGGAGCCGGTGTTCAGCTTCCGGGTCATGTGGCCAGCTTGACTAAGCCGCTTCTGGCAAACCAGAGCAGCGCACGGAAACACCGTTTACCTTCCCGCCGGAGTGGTACCTATTTATCTACTTGCACTTTGACGTGCTTTCGAACTGTTAGGTTGGCAGGAGCAGGGACCGAGCAACGGGAGCTCATCCAGTTGCGGGGATTCGAATCGCCGACCTTCTGATCGGCAATTCTTAGGCTCTGTGGTTTAACCCACAGCCCCACCCACGTCCCTACCCTCTAATTAATACTGTGTATTAATTAAATTAACATTGCAGGCGTGCTCTGGTCTATGGGGTCACGAAGAGTCAGACACGACTAAACAACAACAACAACAACATTGTATTGTTGGATGTCTGGCTTCCAAATGGGGCAGTGCAGCCAGTCCAACACTCTTACCCCTTTCCTACACTGAACTTCCCACGCCTTCCCCTCTTGGTTAGTGTCAGACACTCTCCGTGTCAGGAAGCTAGGGGACAGCTCCCAAACTGCCTAGGTTGCCCTGCTGACCATTGCTAGATAAGAATATCAGTGTCTTGGTTGCTGGGGCTGAATCTAGCTGCAAGTCCACTCTGTCCATGCAGAAAAGTCTACATTCAAAGTAACAAACCTCTCTGCATGTGACAGCACCAGATTCCTCTTGCATAGTTGCCTGTGTATAGACTAAACATTCAGAAGCAGAGTAGCATCTCATTTTCAAAATGGTATTTCTGATATAGGGCAAATAGTTAATTGACACACACTATTCTTACTAGTTCAAAATGTTAAAAAAAAGGCTTAAGCTTGGGATAGCATTTCTACCAAAGGAATATACCTCTGCAAATAATTGGACCAGATCCTTTGTGGTTTTTTCAGGAGATTACTTGTATAAATGCAACTAACTTGGGATGGTGACAGAAAAAATGTTCTTAGCTTTCCTAAGTCCTGTTATTTAAAAAATAATAATTTTAGGGAGAAGAAAACAAAGGAACTAAAACTAGGCAATCATATAAACATATGTGCAGGAGGAGAAGCAAATAAATTTAAGGAAGTCCAATTAATATTTTATTGTCCATAAACTATTTTTCAAGCTTTATAACCATCCAACCCCCTGCATTTTACATGTTAATGATAAATAAAGGTTTTAAAACTTTCCCCAACTCTACCTTTCCCAGCAATTCAAGTAGAAGCACTAATGGATCTCTTGGCAAAGCACTGTTGATTATTAAGTTTCTTGAATCATTTCCCCAGAAATTTCTAACAGGACAGAACCAGACCACTAACTATAAAAGTCCCACTTCCATGTCTCTGAATTAGTGCCATTGTGTGGCAGAAAAGTATACTTGGAAACATAGGGAGGAATTCCATGTAGCACAATGGCAACCCTTTCATTAGCACAAGCACATCAGCCTGCCAGGTGGAACGATTGCCCCCCCTCCTCCTGCCACACACTGTTCTGGGTCTTCTTCTGACCCCTCTGAGGTAATTTTGTGGAAGCACTGTGGAGAGAAGGGGAGAAACCCCACTGTGCTGCTTTCTGCTAGAAGGGCTTGTTGAATCAGACCCATTAGAATTATTTTGAAAGGATCACCTCACTGCCCAGCTTGTCCTATTTAATAACAGAGGTTCGCCAGGTGTGTATGTAAACTCAAACAGGACAGGAAACAACTGAGTTCTCTTCCTTGTGGTGTGAGTTCAGCATCCAATCATCAGAGACTTACTGTTTCTGAGTATGGATGCTGCGGTTTGTTCTCATGTTTAAATTGACACTGCAAGGTGTGTGATACTAGGAACCAGTTTGTTTCGATTTTCCACAAAACTTGCACATGGAGAACATCTGGATCTTCTTGACCAAATATTCAACACAGTTTCTCCCACCTTCCAGCCTTCCATTTCTTTCCCACAAATAGATTTAGCAGTTTCTGCTTAGTTTTCCAGTACTGTACATAACTTCATTGCCCTTGTGTAATTTGAAGAAACTAGAATGAGAAATAATGCATCTAGTTTTCAGATTATTTGATAATTATTTTTTTTGAAAATATTTTTTACAGAGGTTCTAAAGGTTATTGCAACCTTGCTGCGTAACTCTCCACAGAGTCCAGAAACTCTGGAAGTCCATAGAGTCTTTCTCTCAGATATGATAAAGCTTTTTAATAGCAGCAGAGATAATAGGAGGTAAGTACATGCTTGTGTATACACAACACGCCTCATAAAACTTTCTTCAGTTTGAATAACATTAAACTAATTTTTGAATTGGTTTCAAATAATCCAGCTCACTTTTAAAATATAGATAAATTTGGTAATATAGATAATTACCAAATTATGTTCAATCCATGCTGGTTTATTTATTTTTTGCCTTTAAAACCTAAGATATCTTGAGTTCTAGTATGTTTGCATGTTTCTAACTTACAATTTATCAATGTCAACAATTTTGCAGGAGTTTACTACAGTGCTCTGTGTGGCAGGAATGGATGCTTTCACTTTGCTATTTCAATCCCAAAAATGCTGATGAACAGAAGATAACTGAAATGGTGTATGCCATTTTTCGGATTTTACTTTACCATGCAGTCAAATACGAATGGGGTGGCTGGCGTGTTTGGGTAGATACGCTAGCAATCACACACTCAAAGGTAAGTTATACAAAGAAAATTTATTATTAATTATGTATTTTTTTCCAGGAAGTCTCAGATCATGGTGAGCCCAGAAAAAGGGCTGAAGCACAGTATCTGAATAGGTAGAATAAGGGAAGAGCTACATTCTCATAACACAGAATAATTAAATTTGTCAGACTATTTAAATAATAAGTTTAAGCATGCTCCTTGCCAACTGTAATGTGACAGCTTGGTACTAGCATGCTTAATCTGACATTTCAAAGAACTATGTGTTTTATGAGGCTTTATTGTGGAATGTATGTGCAGTGGAATTACTTGAGTTTGAAACACAAGGTGGCGCACCTCGTCTGTTTCTAAGACTAAAAGATGGCCTTTACAAACACCAGTGGTTGTGAAATAAAATCGCTAAAGTCTAAAGAAGAAACAGGAACAAAATCTGCTTTCCAGACAAACAAAGAGAGGAAAGGGAACTAGGGAAAAAGTTGCTTTGTGAGTAAAGCAACAAATCAAGTTTCCTAGTATGAGGATAATTTTTTGCAGCTATAGCAATATTGTAATGGAACGAGGTTTGTTTTTTTCTTTTTAAAACGGTGGTAACTTTCCTTCAATTGAAATGAAGATCTTAGAATGAAGTTGTTATAGCTATTGCAGTATCTCGTTTGCCGTGCCTTCCTTTTGGTACCCCCAAACATTTTTAATACTGTTTTGGGTGAGCTTCCAAATGGGGACTTGCGCAACTTAAGAAAAAAAAAGGTACGTTTTTCTCCTCAGACACCAATGCATGCATTTTAGGATGTCTGGTATATAGACCGCACAATCCAGGTATAAAAATGGTTATTTCAGCTATATTCATAGGTGGGGTACAGTTGAAGACAGCATAGGTAAAATTAACAGATTTATTTTTCAAAGGTCGTGATTACTTTTTTTAAAGTAGCGAGAGAGCTGCTTTAATTGAAAATAACGAAATAACATTGATACTGCTAGTTGATAATCAAGTCTTTTCTCTTTGCAAAGTACAACACTAGCATTTGTAGCATATGTGCTATTTTTAACTGAAATTCAGGCTTGAATTCAAAACATTGAAATCTCTGAATTACAGAAACAGTAATAACAGTTAATAGATTTACTATAAAACAGAGCAAGAGGGATGTATGAGCACATAGCTTAAATATGGGTTAGTAAAGTTTTAAATGGTCTTTTCAGCTATATTAATGGAAGTGGGTCTTTAACAGGGCAAAATCTGCAGGTTTGAATAATACATATTTTCTAGACCTAGTAATGCCTTTCAGAAAGCAAAACATATCTTTGCAGATTGGGTGTAATCAAAATATTTTCATAACATGCATATATCCCTAAAAATAGTATTTCATGTTCTCAAAAGCTTCAGTAGATGATTACAATTTGTCGCTGTTATTTTTCCATGCTTCCAGTTCCTATAATTCTAAGCTTTCTACTTACTAAAAAATTGTTTCGGTTTCATGACCAGCTCCCCATATTTCTTCTTCTTCTTTTGCTCCCCATCTCTTTCCTTACTAGCTCTTTCATGACTGTCTTCCTCCATCTTTTTGTGGCTTTCCCCCATACCCTTGTTTCTTGGAAGCTTGAACAACAGATATAATAATAATAATAATAATAATAATAATAATAATAATAATAATAATAATTTATTATTTATACCCCGCCCATCTGGCTGGGCCTCCCCAGCCACTCTGGGCGGCTTCCATAAAAACCAAAAATACAGTAAAATGTCACACGTTAAAAACTTCCCTGAACAGGGCTGCCTTAAGATGTCTCCTGAATGTCAGATAGTTGTTTATCGCTTTGACATCTGCTGGAAGGGTGTTCCACAGGGCGGGCGCCACTACCGAGAAGGCCCTCTGTCTGGTTCCCTGTAGCCTCACTTCTCGCAATGAGGGAACCGCCAGAAGGCCCTCGGCGCTGGACCTAAGCGTCCGGGCAGACTGATGGGGGTGGAGACGCTCCTTCAGGTATACTGGACCGAGGCCGTTTAGGGCTTTAAAGGTCAGCACCAACACTTTGAATTGTGCTCGGAAACGTACTGGGAGCCAATGCAGGTCTTTCAAGACCGGTGTTATATGGTCTCGGCGGCCGCTCCCAGTCACCAGTCTAGCTGCCGCATTCTGGATTAGTTGTAGTTTCCGCGTCACCTTCAAAGGTAGCCCCACGTAGAGCGCATTGCAGTAGTCCAAGCGGGAGATAACCAGAGCATGCACCACTCTGGCGAGACAGTCCGCAGGCAGATAGGGTCTCAGCCTACGTACCAGATGGAGCTGGTAAACAGCTGCCCTGGACACAGATTTGACCTGTGCCTCCATGGACAGCCGTGAGTCCAAAATGACTCCCAGGCTGCGCACCTGGTCCTTCAGGGGCACAGTTACCCCATTCAGGACCAGGGAATCCTCCACACCTGCCCGCCTCCTGTCCCCCAAAAACAGTACTTCTGTCTTGTCAGGATTCAACCTCAATCTGTTAGCCGCCATCCATCCTCCAACCGCCTCCAGACACTCACACAGGACCTTCACCGCCTTCACTGGTTCTGATTTAAAAGAGAGGTAGAGCTGGGTGTCATCCGCATACTGATGAACACCCAGCCCAAACCTCCTGATGATCTCTCCCAGCGGCTTCATATAGATGTTAAAAAGCATGGGGGAGAGGACAGAACCCTGAGGCACCCCACAAGTGAGGGCCCAAGGGTCTGAACACTCATCCCCCACCACCACTTTCTGAACACGGCCCAGGAGGAAGGAGCGGAACCACTGTATAACAGTGCCCCCAGCTCCCAGCCCCTCAAGACGGTCCAGAAGGATGCTATGGTCGATGGTATCAAACGCCGCTGAGAGATCCAGCAGAACTAGGAAACAGCTCTCACCTTTGTCCCTAGCCCGCCGGAGATCATCAACCAGTGCGACCAAGGCAGTTTCAGTCCCATGATGAGGCCTGAATCCCGACTGGAAGGGATCCAAATGGTCCGCTTCTTCCAGGCGTGCCTGGAGTTGTTCAGCAACCACTCGCTCAATCACCTTGCCCAGGAATGGAAGATTTGAGACTGGGCGATAGTTGGCCATCGTGGCCGCATCTAAAGATGGTTTTTTAAGAAGCGGTTTAATAACCGCCTCTTTCAGCGGGTCTGGGAAGGCTCCCTCACGGAGGGAAGCATTCACCACCCCACGAAGCCCATCGCCCAGTCCTTCCCGGCTAGCTTTTATAAGCCAGGATGGGCAAGGATCCAGGAGACAGGTGGTTGGTTTCACTCGTCCAAGCAGCCTGTCCACATCCTCGGAGGTAACAGATTGAAATTGATCCCACTCAACTTGACTAGACAGAACTCTAGCACTCTCCCGCCCCGGCCCTGCTCCCACGGTGGAGTCTACTTCTTCCCGAATCTGGGCGATTTTATCTGCAAAAAACTTTGCAAAATCATTGCAGGAGAACATGTGGCCCGTACTGGGCCCCGATGTTGCAGGTGGTTCCGCTAAATTGTGAACCACCTGAAAAAGTCTCCTGCTGCTGTTTTCTGCAGATGCAATAGAGGCGGTGAAGAAATTCTTCTTCGCCGTCGCTATCGCCACTTGGTAGGCTCGACGTTGAGCTCTAACCTGTGTCCGGTCAGATTCGGAATGAGTTATCCGCCACCGGCGCTCTAGCCGTCTCAACGATTGTTTCATTGCCCTCAGATCCGTGGAAAACCACGGGGCTGTCCGGGCTCCATGCAATCGGAGAGGGCGCTTCGGAGCCAAACAGTCAATAGCCCTGGTTAACTCCACATTCCAGCGGGCCACCAGGGAATCGGCTGAAAGGCCATCAACATGGGATAAAGCATCCCCTACCACTCTCTGGAAACCATTTGGATCCATTAAGTGGCGGGGGCGGACCATCCGAATTGGTCCCACCTCCCTGCAGAGGGGATGGGTCGCAGAGAAGTCCAGTTGCACCAGGAAGTGATCTGACCATGGCACTTCTTTCATTTCGCTTTTACTTAGTGTCAGATCACCAACATCCATAGAGGTAAACACCAGGTCCAAGGCATGTCCACGGCTATGGGTTGGGCCAGACTTATTCAGGGACAGCCCCATGGAGGCCATGCTTTCCACGAAGTCCCGAGCGGCCCCTTGTAAGGTCGTGTCGGCATGGATGTTAAAATCCCCTAGGACGACCAGGCTAGGTGTCTCCAGGAGAACATCCGCCACGACCTGGAGCAGCTCGGGCAGGGAATCCTTGGTGCAGCGGGGAGGTCGGTACACCAAAAGGAATCCTGTACTGCCCCTATTGCCCAACTTCCAGAACATGCACTCAGAAAACTGGGTCTTCCCAATAGGACGCCTGGTGCAAACTAATGACTTCCTAAAAATCACTGCAACCCCCCCTCCCCGCCCACGTGACCTGGGTTGCTGTGCGTAAGAGAAACCTGGTGGACAAGCAGCGGCAAGGACAGGCCCATCTGCTTCATCCAACCAAGTCTCTGTTACACATGCCAGGTCAAATCCTCCATCCATGATCAAGTCATGGATGGCAGTGGTCTTACGAATCATTGACCTGGCATTGCACAGCAGCACCTTCAGGTCACGTGGGTATCCCTTGCTGATTCTAGTATCCATCCGGACAGGACCAGACCCGGAGGCAGGGATAGTCCTCAGACAACGACTAAACCTGCCTCCTCTGTAATGACATGGTCTGGTCTTAGCGTAACTCCTCCTCCTACCCGTGATCACTGAGATCGGTTGTCCCAGTGCATCCCCCCCTGTGGAACATGCCCCAGCCATTTTGTGGGCTGGGGCCCACTCCCCGGCAGCCCTGAACCCTCCCCCTAAAAACAAAATAACAACTTAAACAAACAAACAAAACCAATAAAACAATACAAACAAAAAAAATGTAAAAATTACAAAAACATCAAAATAAAAAAAATAATAATTCCCCAAGCCCAACCAAACATCCATCCCACCCCCACCCCCCACATACAAAAAATCCAAAGAAAATTTTTAAAAAACATTTTAAAAACACTCTGTGCCTCTCCGGCAGTAACAACTGTCCTAGTGAGGCCTGTCAGGCCCCGCCCCGGGCCAGGTGGTAAGTGGCAGGGAGGAGCAGGGCCCTCAGGCACTCACTCAGGGGAGTCCTCCTGGGCAGCAGGCAGCAAGCAGCACACAGTCCTTGTGAGGCTTCAGGCCCCGCCCCAGGCCAGATGGTAAGTGGCAAAAGCAGGGCCCACAAGCACTCACTCAGGGGAGTCTTCCTGGGCAGCAGGCAGCAAGCAGCATGCAGTCCTTGTGAGGCCCCAGGCCCCGCCCCAAGCCAGATGGTAGGTGGCAAAAGCAGGGCCCACAAGCACTCACTCAGGGAGTCTTCCTGGGCGGCAGGCCGCAAGCAGCACGCAGTCCTTATGAGGCTTCAGGCCCCGCCCCAAGCCAGATGGTAAGTGGCAAAAGCAGGGCCCACAAGCACTCACTCAGGGGAGTCTTCCTGGGCAGCAGGCCGCAAGCAGCACGCAGTCCTTGTGAGGCCCCAGGCCCCGCCCCAAGCCAGATGGTAAGTGGCAAGAGCAGGGCCCACAAGCACTCACTCAGGGGAGTCTTCCTGGGCAGCAGGCAGCAAGCAGCACGCAGTCCTTGTGAGGCCCCAGGCCCCGCCCCAAGCCAGATGGTAAGTGGCAAAAGCAGGGCCCACAAGCACTCACTCAGGGAGTCTTCCTGGGCAGCAGGCCGCAAGCAGCACGCAGTCCTTGTGAGGCCCCAGGCCCCGCCCCAAGCCAGATGGTAAGTGGCCAAAGCAGGGCCCACAAGCACTCACTCAGGGAGTCTTCCTGGGCAGCAGGCCGCAAGCAGCACGCAGTCCTTATGAGGCCCCAGGCCCCGCCCCAAGCCAGATGGTAAGTGGCAAAAGCAGGGCCCACAAGCACTCACTCAGGGAGTCTTCCTGGGCAGCAGGCCGCAAGCAGCACGCAGTCCTTATGAGGCCCCAGGCCCCGCCCCAGCCAGATGGTAAGTGGCAAAAGCAGGGCCCACAAGCACTCACTCCGGGAGTCTTCCTGGGCAGCAGGCCGCAAGCAGCACGCAGTCCTTATGAGGCCCCAGGCCCCGCCCCAAGCCAGATGGTAAGTGGCAAAAGCAGGGCCCACAAGCACTCACTCAGGGGAGTCTTCCTGGGCAGCAGGCAGCAAGCAGCACGCAGTCCTTGTGAGGCCCCAGGCCCCGCCCCAAGCCAGATGGTAGGTGGCAAAAGCAGGGCCCACAAGCACTCACTCAGGGAGTCTTCCTGGGCAGTTTCAGGTATATTTGCTTAAAGCTGGCCCTGCTCCAATAAAGAGGGAGAAGGCGAACCAATTTAAGAGCAAAACGAGGCTGCAGGTGAGGAAAGACCAACCACCCTCCACAGCTCTTTCCCCAGCAGCCAGTATCCAAAAATTTTTCCCCCTCCCCTCTCCTCCACCACCCCTCCCTCGAGGCACTGACATTGGAAGTGAGCCAAATGAGTGGAAAAGTGCTTCACCTTTTGTAGAGGGAGAAGAGCAGTAGGAAAGTGAAGCCATAGGAACAAGAAGAGAGTTCAGCTGCCCTCAACCACATGGCTCTTTCACTTTTTAAAATTTTTGATTCCCATCATTCTGTATATATGTGATGGTTAAAATCTGTGCCTGCGCAAAAAATGTTTTGCTGTCATCACATGTGGTTTGCTCTTCAGTGTCCCCTGGCTCTACTTTTAGTCTTTTCATCAGTGTATGAGCCCTTCCTCAATTCTGCTGGAAACATCTAAATTTGAGGCTATTAACAACAATTCTAGGTTGTTGGGGTTTTTTTTAACATGGGGTATCAGAGTTTTTAGGGGCTAACCAGGCTGGGATAGTTGGGATAGCAGGCTTGTTGGTTTTTGAATGTCTGATGTAGATTTTTTCCAATTTCGTTGTTCTGTATGGGACAATGACAATAAAGATTATTGTATCGTAAAAAGAATGACTTTCTGTCCCACTAGAAAAGTGAAATAGGAGCAGAGCATGTTTATGCCACATTGTCGTTTCTTCGCATCCTACTCAGTTGAATTGTATTTTCCTAACTGACTGTTGCCTTTCTTGCACTCCGTTGCTCTGCCTTGAGTTAAATTGCCGCTTCCCCTTTCTGTCTTAGCATTTCAAGGGCTAGTGCATGCATATGTTGTTTGGAAGGTATTTGAACCCATCAGCCAGATGGAACCTGGTACTGGGCTTAAAGAGTGATGAGTACACAAATACGTTGTACAAGATTGCTGAATTGAGATAGTTAATTCACCCAGATCTCAAGTTCATCCTTGCAAGGTATTCCCTGGATGCATTAAGATTTTCAATTAAATGTCTCTATTGATATTCTGAGGACAAAGGGTCTTGAAAATTGATATTTTTTCCCTTCCTAAAAATATTTAAATTGGTTACAGATGGTTTTTATTGGATTCAGATAGATCTGCAAGGATATAAGCTATGTGAACAACCGATGTGCAATTTTTGGTTTTTTTTATTAAAGCATTTCAAAATACTTGTATTGAGACAATGTTTTCTTATATTTAGTTCCAGGAGTAGCTTTTTTCCATTTTTTTCTTTAATACATCTTGATGCAAAGTGCTAATGAATGGGATTAATGTTCCTTATTTCATTTTTGCATCTACCGCTAATTTACAACACTGCTTCCTGATAAAAGTACTAGCGTGTAAAAGAAACGAGTGTTGCAGAATTGGTTAGGTTTTGCAGAGCTACACATCAAGATACATGCGGCTGCTATAAAAAGCCAAAGAAACTCAATTGCAATTTTATTGTCCAGTTTGATAGATTTCCTGCCACCTTTGTAGCAGGGAAGCTGTTTGTCACTGTAGCCCTCTTCTCCAACAGCTACACTACGCTTTATAAGCAGCGATGGCTTTTGTGGCATAATTGCACTACATTGCTTTCTTTTGCTCTCAGGATTTAAAGGTGCGCATAATCCTCTTAAAGCTAAATTCCTTTGTGAAGCCTTTTATTTCATTTTATTTTAAACTGCTTCTTTCCCCCTTACATCTTCGATACTATTATTATAAGAGAGAATTTGGTTTAACCTGAGTTTTTCAGTAGCTGTGTAAACTGTGTTAAATTCTCTAGCGGAACTTGATTTTACAATGAGCAGTTGCCATATTAATAATAAATATGTATTTTGGGGAGCCTTTAGTGGGTGGTTAATAAGAAAGGATGGGCATATTACTGTTTAAAAACAAAAAGTTAAAATGGCAACTTCAGTGTATTTATGTTGTGATATTTACTTTGCTATAATTTATGCATTTCTGAAGCAACCAAGTTAAAATATATATATATAGGAATTTTTTTTTTTAAAAAATGAGGGTTTTAAATTTTTTGATATTATTCTTTTTAAATTACTTCATTATGGATGGTCATATGAAGTGTCTAATGGGTTATATTTGTAGACTTCAGCTGTACGGCAATTTGAATAATGTACCAGAGTATATTTAAAACACTGCTTCATGATAGTTTAATCTGCTTGTGTGATATTTAACTTTTCCCCCTATATGTACAGATTTCTTGGAAATTATCCTCCTCCGAAACAGCAAATAGGGATTTAAATTGCCATAAATTAAAACATAAAATAATTTGGGTTTCACTGTTTAATACTATGAATAGGCACAATGTTCAGTAATATGCCAGGTAGTATTACTTTGTAGAACTGACGTCCATTAAATTAGGCTGAATTGTATAGTAGCTTGCTTGACTTGCCCAGTCTTGCAGATGCAGACAAAATTCAAAAGAGAAGGTGAGCAAAAATGATTCGTTAGCTAAACTTGATTTATGGGGAATTATTATAGAGTTTAAAGTGCCGCAAGAGGTGGCTATATCACGCAGTGGGCAGCTTTATCACTGGATTTACCACAAAGGTCACAATGTTTCTGGGGACTGGGATTTCCTCCCTCCTGATGGTATAACTAGAGGGATAGAGGTATTAGGACTAATCTTCCTATATGTCTTCAGTTTTTAAAATGTTAAGAACAGAACTTGCATCCTTGAAAGCTACTCCTGGGTTAAACTTTGAGACAAAATTTAAAAGACATTGGAAAAACATAATAGAAGATTGGGGACAACACTGCAGTCCTAAACAGCTGCTCCAGTATCTCTTTACTGTATTGTCAATTCACTTAGGACACATATAACATGGCACAGTTCTGTGTTACCCTAATGTTGATCTGCAAGAATGGACCAGTTCAAACATAATAGTGAGGCAAACCATGGCTTAGCACAAATTGGAAAGTATCCATATTCCTGAACTGAAGCATTCTTCTCCTGGTCCTCTGGTTATCGTGCCACCTGAGGTTAAGCAATGATTTGACATTCCATTACTTCCGAGTCCAGGCTTGTGGTTTCTCTCACACCAGACAAATCACGAATTGCAACCAAGGTTTGTTCTTGGTTTCATCTTTTGTTTATTCACACAGGTCCATACTCACTTTTTAGAGTAAGAGTGTGTTACAACTACGTAAAATATCAGTACAGTACGATCACATCTTACATTGGGTTTCAATTCCAAGGGTTCCACGTATACATGAAAATTGTGTATACCCAAGGGGGTTAACTTGTGTAGTTTCAGCCAGCCTGCCTTGAACCATGTATGACTGAAATTGTGCAAGTTAAATGTCCGTAAGATGTGATTGTGCTGTATTAAAACCCTTTAAAAACAATTTACATCAGAAGACTAGCCTTTCCAGTGTATGATGAAAGCTATACAAAGAAGGTGCCAGACACACCTGTGGGATTGCAGTGCCACAGCTGGCAGTTTTGAGAAGGCATGGGAGCCTGCCCTCTTTTTTCCAGCATGAGCTGAGCACAAGCCTGGATCCTGCCTATTAAATGAGTGAGCTAAGGGGAAACAAAATACTTCATTAACTCAAACAAAGAACCATAGCCCAAATCAGGAGGGAAATATGAGCATGCGAGATCTTAAAGAAAACTGTCAATGTAAGGAACCACTTGATATGGAAGCTTCTTTACATCGGGTTGTATCCAACTAAATCCTTGCACATGCGAGCGCAGCAGAATGTCCCCTCCCTCTCTTTATCCATGCCCTCCTCAAATCTGCTATGAGGTTCCCCTAATCCTGCAGAGCAGATTTTTGACTGGTGCAGGTAGTGGGAGCAAAAATTCCATTGTGCTTGTAGAAGTTGATCTATGAGCGCAAAGATTTTGTTGGATGCAATTCTAAATCGATTGAACATGAACAAAAAGTTTCAGACAAATCTCATGTGAATTTATCTGAGCAGATTATTCTGTTAAAGGATAAATAGTACACACAACCTCTATACCCAGATTTAAGTCTTTCTTATGGTGAAATGAAATTATATTGGATGGATAGGAGCAAGAGCACTGAGGAACATTGGCCTTGCCCACACATTCAGTAGAAAATGTATCTGGTTCACAATATTATGTGCTGCTATTCTAGGATTTGTTCACACATTGGCTTGCAATTGAATCCAAGATTTGCTCTCTGCCAATAGGAGCAGGCTTAATTCCTAATGACAGGTATCACCAGGGTCTGGCAACATATTTAGATTTCCTCTTTATTGTGTCCCTTTATAATTGTCATTCACTACTATGGGGAAAGGAAATTGTGCTCAAGTACAACCATGAGCCAGTGTGGTGTAGTGGTTAAGAGCGGTAGTCTCGTAATCTGGGGAACTGGGTTCGCGTCCTCGCTCCTCCACATGCAGCTGCTGGGTGACCTTGGGCTAGTCACACTTCTTTGAAGTCTCTCAGCCCCACTCACCTCACAGAGTGTTTGTTGTGGGGGAGGAAGGGAAAGGAGAATGTTAGCCGCTTTGAGACTCCTTAAAGGGAGTGAAAGGCGGGATATCAAATTCAAACTCCTCCTCCTCCTCCTCCTCTTCTTCTTCTGATGGGGCCTCATACCTACTCCCCACCCCAAGTGTTGTAGCTGGCAAAATCAGGTATACTCCAGAAGGCAATTAATTGCTGTCTTTCTGAACAGAGCCACAATGTTGAAGGAAGATGGCACTGTGTTTCTGCTGCTCAGCTTGCACCAAAAAACAAAGCAGAGGAATTGGATTCAGGATTGGGAGGAAAGGAGAGAGGAATGTAAAATTTCGAAAGACGATCATAATCTATGGGGTAGAGCACATGCTTTGTTGCCAGGTCCCAGGTTCAATCCTGCTAGGTAGCAGGTGAAATGAAACATGTCTACCTGAAATCTTGGTGGTTGTTGCCAATCAGAGTAGAAAATACAGGGCTAGATGGCGACATATGACAACAAGCTTTCTGCTTGTTCTGAGCATTCCTCTTCAAGGCCTAAAGGCCAGATTTGTTCCAGGATAATAGGACAGACCAGTCTCAACCAGAATCTGGTTTTGTTAGTGGTCTCACTGATGATGGCTATTTCTTCCCCATTTATTTAAGCCGCTCATCAATCTGTTAAAAAACCCTGTTTCCCCACACCTGCCCAGCCCCTCCTTCCTTTACCCCTGACCCACCCCCTCATCTGTTACCCCATAAGTCACCCAAACCTCCTGTCCTACTCCCTTCACCGCTGTCCCCTCATAGCTCTCCCCAACCCCCAACTCCTTTTAAAAGAGCGGGGAGGAGCTTCAGAGAGCCATTTGGCAAAATGACTCTCTGAAGTATTTCCCCATCTCTGTTAAACAGCTTGCTTGACCCCCCTGCCACCTTTAGTGCTTGCCTACCTTCCATTCTGTTGTCATGTTGGAGTTGGTGTGACTGCTTGTTGATGGCCACACAAGCTGCGGTGTGATGACAACCTTATATTTTTATGTATATAGAAAGATATATTTCCACCCTGTCTTCCTACTGAAGCGCTCAAGGTGGATTGCAAAACCTTTCTTTTGTATTTCTTACTTGAAGCACCACAACCCTTGTGTATTTCAAGTAGTCAACACCCATTTCCTTTCATCTCTCTTACCCATCTATCTATTCTACTTCCTTTTCAAGCTTCAATACATTATTTATCCTGTAAATCAGTGGTGCAGAACCTCTAGCCGCTGGACCTTTCCATTTGGCTCACAAGACCATTTTAGCCAAGTCCTGCTCACTAGTCTTACACCTAATATCATATATAAAGCAGGTGTGGGGCAGATAAAGACATAGGTGGGCTGAAAGGCTTGCAGGCACCATGCGCAAAGCACTACATACCTGACTTTGCAAGCCCTGACAATTAGTGGATCGTCAGACCTTGCAGATCCTGGCTTTGCAAGCACCTGGCTTTGCAGTTCCTGACGATCTATGCATGGGACTTCACTAGACCTGATGATCAGCTTATTATAGGATCTTGCAGAGTGCTGTTCACTGGACTTTGCAATAACTAACAAGTCAGCTGATTGCCAGCACCGATGAAGTCCTGTTCATGGTGCTCTGCATGCCCTTTGAGGCTTTGCAAACCTTGGTTTAATTCAGCATGGCATGGCAAACCATGGCAAAGTTTCTCTATGGGAGACCACAAGTTTGCACAGTTCCAGGAAACCAGAGTTTGGCTTACTATGATGTAGAAACCAAGCTGCTGTGTGCCCTCAAACCATAGTTTTAAAAATTAGTTGTAGTACTGTGCTATAACTATGGGATTTAATTTCTAAACAGTAACCTATGCAAAGCAGTAAATATAGTATAATAATAGGAACATATTAGGAACATTTGGCATGATGGATTAAGAATATTTAACTGGATTCTGACTTTCCCATACAGGCAAGTTGAAGTACAAGGCAATGGTTCATAAGACAGAGTCACAGTGCACCAGTACACACAACTTGTGCATGTGCTGCCAATACATGCAACCAAAGAAAATATGAAGGACTGTGGGGAAATTACCTGTCTTCTTAAAATGGGCTCATTTGCTTCTGAGGGCCATTATTTGCTTCATAACACTTGAAAAAAACATTACCCACCAACAATGTAATTCACACCTTGAATACGTCACAATATGGTATGGGTCATAATAGCTAAAGTTGTCAATTTAAACATTTTAATGCAATGTATATATATGAAAAAAGTAACTTCATTTGTGTTTTGACAGTTAAGCTAAATGGCTTGGACTTAATACAGTCTTTTGATCTGTGTTGTAAGAAGCTTGCCAGTATGGGGGCCAAATGATTTGTTATGCTGGGGAAGGTGCCAGAATGTGCAAAGGCTTTTGTGTGTACAGTACCTCTGTTCCTCTTTGACGGATTCATTTCCCTGGGATTGATATCAGCAGGTATTGGTGCCTCCAGTCAAAGTTAATTTGTTTTCTGAATGGTGTAGAGAGTTTCCAGGCCTGAACTGTTAGCGTTGCTCCTAGGAGGGTGGAAAAACAAGTCAATAAAGCTCTCATTAGGATAAAAAATAGCAACATTTGCTGGAATTATGAATAGCTTATTGATGGAGTTTAGCAGCACAGGAGCTAATTTCCAGTAAACCTTGTTACATACAAAAAAAAGGTGTTCTGTTGCTTGGCTGAACAACCAGCCTCCCTTTCTCCTTGAGTCTTGACCTCATTGTAGAAATGTGATATAAGCATAAGATATGGGGAATAACAAATGTGAAATCTTAATAAATAGCTACTTTTTGATCCATGTGCACTGTAGTTCTAATACAGAATATGTCACCATAACCTTTTTGTACAGTGCATTCTAATCTTCATGTCTAGCAATTAGTGAATGTTGAATGTCAAATTAAGTTAAAATTAATGGCAGAAGGGAATGTTGTATTTATTAGCTTGCAACTGTCTTTAACTAGTAGTGCATAGAGGAGCTTTCCAAATGTTGCAAATGGCTATGGATTAGGCATCAAATGATGGTGAAGATTAATGAATGGCCTTTTAGCTTGCTAATTTAAAGCAATATTTGGTAATTAATTGTGAATTACCAGCTTCACAGCAGCAAACATCTAGAGGGAGATATAAAAAGGCCAGATACAGGTAAATGTGAAACTCTCTTGGCTAACATTACAACTTTCAGATTGTTGCTGCAAGTTTAAAGACTTGTTAAAGATTTGTTAAGACAGAAGTTTTTTGTGTGAACTAGAGCCTACTGAAGTAGGTACACCTACTTGAGGTGAAAGCTGGTCCATGAAAGCTTATGCCACAATACCAGTTTGTTAGGGCAAATACAGGAAAAACATGACTCTCTGAAATTTTGTATCTGTGGCAAGTCATAGAGAAAACTAAAGGTACTTGACCTTGGAGGTTTACTGGCAACTCAAGTCAACTTTCCAGTAGCTGTGTGTGGAGCACTTCACAAGCCTCTTCATCAGTGGCTTATCTCAGCCCGCTAGATATTACTGGATTACAACTCCCAAGAACCTCAGTCAGCATAGCCAGTAGTCAGGAATGGTGGGAGTTAACAACATCTGGACCGGGCCACATTTCCCCATTCTTGATGTAGGTTCTTTACTAACCATACTATGAACCCCTATTTTAATATAGCTCAGTGGTAAAGCATAAGCTCTGCATACAAATGGCCCTTCATTCACTCCCCTGGAACCTCAAAGTATGGCTGGAAAAGGCTCTGGCTTGAAACCTCAGAGAACTGCTGCCAATCAGTGTAAACCCTAAGAAACAAGCTATGCTTCATGGGCAGAATACCTGGCATCTCCACTTAAAGGATCTCAAATGGCAGGGCAGGGAATATGAGCTCTCAAGAATCACTTCCAGGGGCTCTGTCCTGCCTAACATTCCACACATTTCTCAGCCCTTATTATTCTTGCCCAAGATCACAAGCAAGTGAGGCTTTCCCAAGCAGATCCTAGAGATCCTATCAGCCTTTTGTGTCTTCTCCTTTAGCTGTTCATTGCATTACAGAAGCTCCAAGAATGTCTAGGAGAGCCTCATAGACAACAGTCACTTTTTAACTATAAACTGCATGTGTGCAAATAGGCAAAATTATAACAAGATGATTCACAGTCTAAGCAATGAAATAAGTCGGACAAGTTGATTTGTGGAACCTCTACAAGTTAGGGTAGACATTCCAATGTTCTGAGTTTGTATAAGGCAGCCTATCTGGGAATATCTGGGTCTCCCCCCCCCCAATTTATCATGAGTTAATAAACTACATCCTGTCTTGAGAGTTTTTAATTGAAAAAATGAATGTGTGTGTGTGTGTGTATGCACCCCCCCCCTCTCAAAGCCAGATTTTAATCTAATTAGTGATGGACTATTGTCCTTTTTGTATCCTTTTGTTATGTATAGTTCATTCTGAAGGGGGGAATCTTACATGCTATATATTTTGCAATGGAATTTGTGGTTTTATAAAAATAGAAAATATTCTGGCACTTTTTCTGCTACTTGTTATTATTCTGTACACTAGGCAGGCACACTCTTTCTTATAAGAACCAAGTGAAGAATATGTAATGTGTTACTGAATGAAAAGGTGTCCATGAATATCCTTGACAAAGCTTACTGTCCTGAGACTAGTTTGCCTAAGGGAATATTTAATGCTGTAGATACTAAGTTAGCTGATGGAAAAACTCTGCAGGGCTTAGGGCATCTCTTTGGGAAATGAATCTTAAAAACCTGAGCTATAAATCTTTCAACTCATCACACCTTTGTCGGAATGAATGAAAAATATATTGCTGACATAGAAAAGATAGAGTGAACTAAATGGAAGAGTATGAATGCATGATAGGACCTAGAAGCAAAATACTGATTTGCTTTCGTTTAACAAACAGCCTTTGCCTTATGTTCAATCAGGGGTGTGTGTATCTACCTAAGAGATTTTACTTTACTTTCACCCCATCTATTTTCTCTGATGTTGGTGATTGAATATGCAATATGAATAACTCAAATTTTTCTCAGGGAAATTATTCATACTACATTGACATTATCATGTCTCCAGCATGTCACCTGAATTGTTACTGTAGTGTTATATATAGCACAAAAATAACAAATTCGTGAAAAAATACATGTGTGCTTGGTTGAATTTAAGAAAAATACCTTTGTGCTTTAGTATATTCTGAGTACAAGCATCTAATTCTTCTATTTTAATAAGTTAGCCACTTACAATATATACCTCTGTTGTGAGAAATTCAGTGAGTTCAATTCCCGATGTACAGGCACCTCCCCATTTGCACACAATCACTGACATGTGTGCCGTTTTTGGCACCGCAAAGGGGGGGGGGGCTTACGCACATCCGCTGCTGCAGATGGTGCTTCGGAACGTAACCCCTGCGTAAATGGGGAGTTGCCTGTCATTAGTATCATTTAAAGTCCCTTAACCGCCTTTAATGTAGTCACTTGCCTAGTTTGCCATGTAACTGTATGGTGAGTGAGTGGGCCAGAACAATCCTCTTTACCTTACTCATCTCTCCTTTGCTCCTTTGCTATAAAGAAACCAAATAGGATGCCAGAGGATGCCCTCTCCTCTGTATCCAGCACAGAAATGCATTTCTCTGCCAGCTTCCAGCAGGCTATTAACTTTAGTGGACTGATTTACAAGGCTTCCTTTGGCCACCTAAATAGTGTCAATTGTTTAAGATCACATCTATAGTAAGGAGCCTGCGGATTGTACAGGGATTGTACAGGGATTGTACAGGGTTCCACAGTATGGAATACTACCTGGCAGTTTCCCTGTTGCTTATGTGATCTCTAGTGTGTAGGCAGTGTGGGTTTGCTGAGATATAATGGCAGGGCAGCCCAGTTCTCCCTTTCCATGTGATTGTAACTACAGTCATACTTTGGATCCGGAACGCCTTGGTACTCGAACGCTGCAAACCCGGAAGTGAGTGTTCCTGCAGCTAATTGGAAGCTGCACTTTGGTTTCCGAACGTTTTGGAAGTCAAACAGACTTCCGAAACGGATTCCGTTCAACTTCCAAGGTACGACTGTATGCAATTTAAATGATTGTGTTTATGTGTAAAGGTTGTCTTGAATACTGAAATGGGTTCTAAATTTAAACTCTGTGTAAATAAAATATCAAAAAGTCAATAACATTTAATGATTCAATCTGCATTAATACTATAAGGGTCAGCACTCGGTTATCTTGCATTATGCGGTGATAATTACAAATATTTAAGATCACTCTGCAAAGTTGTAGACCTATCCATTGGGGGGGGGGGCTTTATAGCAGAATTTGTAGGATACGTTGTAAATGTTTAACATTTACAGAATTGAAATCATTATTTTCAAAGGTAACTTTTGAAATACACAAGGAGAGCCTTTCTCAAATGTTCAGGGAATATCAAGAAAAAGGAGACGAAGACTCTGCTCCTGGTCCATCAACTCTAATTAGAAGTATCTCAGGAACCAGCAGGGAGGCTGAAGTTACAGGAAGGCAGCAGCATCTGGAAATAAAAGAAGCTGGTACTTCTGGAAATGATGTTGGGAATGGTAATGTAGAAAACAGCACTCTGAACGCTGAAGGTAGATCACCTGATTTTGAAAAACAAGCTAACTCGGAAATGAACGCAGAAAAGCAAACAGAAGGAGAAAATGGTTGGAGAACTCCTGATCTAAGTAAAGCACCTTGCTTAGAACTTCCCCTAAAGGCTGAAGCAATAAAGCAAGATTCGGAAGCTGCTTCTGAAACCACTGAAGCAAATCATGAGGAAGAGACAGTAGCCGCCATTGCACAATCCCCTTCACAAAATGTTGAAGGAGACACACTTGAAAGCCCAGAAATATTAGAAAAACTAACACCAGAAGTGGAGGAGGAAGAGGAAGAAGATTTTGTTGATTTAAAAGAGGAAAGCAGCCTACCTTTTACCTCAGAGGAATGTGCTCCTAAACTCAGTAAAGATCATACCTTGTCTGAAAGCCAGCCAGCACCAGCAATACAGCAGAGTACTGCTACAATGGAAGAACCAGTTTCAGTTGCTTTAGAACCCAAAGTTGCTGATGCATCTGTGGAAACAGGACAAGAGTCAGATGCTTTGCCAGAGACCAGTGCTTCTGAAATCAGTGATACGAAAGCTCAACCAAATGCAGATATTACAGAGAAGGCAGATGAACACAATACTGATAACCTTCAAACCAAAACGGTAGATGATATGCAGCCACATATTTCAGAAACGGTGGTGGTTTCAGACAAGAAAATAGCAAAGCTTGATGTTTCCAGTGTGGCATCAGATACCGAAAGATTAGAGTTAAAGTCCAGCACCAGCCTGGAAGTAAATCAACCTCTTCATTCCCTCCCTGAGGTAGGTTCTGTACCTCAGTTACTTCATCTAAAAATGTTAAGTATATTGCAGGATTTTAAGGTGTTTGATCAATTTACGTAACTTTTTTTTTAAAGACCACAGTTCTCTTCTTAGTAGGTATGTATTTCATATTGACAACCAACACTTAGCTGGAAAAGAGTTGGTCTAACCCTATAGAGCTGTAAAAATAAATTTGATCATTGGCTACAAATACTGAGATCAGAGTCAGAGTCTCTACATAACATCATTTTTTATCAGTTAAACAAGAATTGGCGTAAGATGTGCATCACTCTCTCATCATACTTTTAGCATCCAGGTCAGTGATGCTTACTGATTTAATATTTAAATAGTGATGGACTTAAGTGCTTCCCTCCTGCAGAGACATCTTCCAATGGAAAACCATCATCCTACACCATACTTCCTCAAAGGAGGGAGATCACAGTCAGCAGCAATATATTCACCCTGTGTGGTAAGGTGTAGCAGCTGCTGCTTATGCTTGTCTTGGCTGGCAGAAATGGTGGTACAATTGCTCTGTAGTGTGTAGAATCGGTATAAACTAGTTGCCATTTTTGACTTGTAGTTCCCACTTTGTAGAATTAGTTAGACAGAATTTTACATTTTAGAGCTATACAAACTTTTTAGGTTTGAGGTCTTCTGGAATATTTCAATTTGAACTTTTAACATAATGTTTCCATATATTTTATTTGTATAGACATCAAGACAGCAAGATGCAGCAGGCCAAGGCACAGGAGCTGCCTCAGATGGACAGAGAAGGGATTCTAGGTCTACCATGTTTCGTATTCCTGAATTCCGATGGTCACAAATGCATCAACGCTTACTCACAGACCTACTGTTTTCAATAGAAACAGATGTACAGATGTGGAGAAGGTAATGTGCTTTCTCTGAAATCTTAGGCATTAGATTCCTCAGCATAATGATCTCTGCTAATTAAAGAAATAGGACAGACTGTGGGTGGCGCTGTGGTGTAAAGCACTGAGCCTTGGGCTTGCCGATCGGAAGGTTGGGTGCAAGTAGATAAATAGGTACTGCTCTGGCAGGAAGGTAAACAGTGTTTCCGCGTGCTGCTCTGGTTTTGCCAGAAGTGGCTTAGTCATGCTGGCCACATGACCCGGAAGAACTGTCTGTGGACAAACGTTGGCTCCCTCGGCCGGTAAAGTGAGATGAGCAATGCAACCCCAGAGTCGTTCGCAACTGGACTTAACTGTCAGGGGTCCTTTACCTTTTTTTTTTAAACATTTTGAATGGTTAAACTGTAAAATAAAACTGCAGAGAATATTAGTAAACTCTTATTTATGTGCATGTCCCAGTCATTTGGGCTGTGAACAGATATTAGTTGATTGATCACCTGACTTTTAATTTATTATATTTAAATAAATATGCATATTACAGTCTTCTGAAGTGTAGATTATCCCATCTCAGTGCTGCAGGTGCTTTGCTTAGTTGAATTTTGCCTTCTATGCAACCTTCGTAAATGCAGGAACTTCAACTTCGCAAGCTGTCTTGCAAGGATAAAGGGATCCTTTAACTTAGGATGTGGGTGTGAGCATGTTTTTGGAAGGGGGGGGTGAGGATTAATGCTACTCCCTCCCTCCACAGTTTATCAAACATACTAGCACGTAAGCTGCTGTTGTTTTCTTCCTTGCTCTATTAAAAATAATACTGAATGTTGGTTTGAGCTGTTACTACAAGAAAGATCAGAGTCAGCCAATGGTGTAGCGTGGGGGGTGCAGGGGGGCCGGCCGCACCAGGTGCAACATCTGGGGGTTAGGGTTAGGGGGCGCAAATCCACGGGTTAGGGGGCGCAAATTACTTGCCTTGCCCCGGGTGCTGACAACCCACGCTACGCCACTGGAGTCAGCCCAGGATATGTCCCATGCTGCATGAAGGGTGCTGTTTAAATGGTGCCATCTATAATATTTGGGAAGGGGGAAATTGTGCACTATAGACTCTGGGAGCATACTTGTCTAATCTCACCTTGTCTGTTGTCCCATTATTTAAATATAAGCCGATGTTTGGTAAGATATAAAATGTGTAGTGTTTTTGTACTAGCATATACAATATAGGTGCTGTGAGGAAGGGATGATAGAGGCAAATGCCATGGGAGGAAGCTAATGTGTTTAAGTTGTTGAAACAGGATTTTTTTAAAAAATGTTTTATATCTTTACAATCGTTTTTTGCTTAAAAAGGGAAGTTTGTGAGTTCTTCGTAAGATACTAGTTTCCTCTTAAGAGACTTGAGTTCAGATCTAGTTTATATCTCAAGGGAAACTTCTTTGATGATTTATACAGTGTCTTTTACTGCAGTAGATAATCAGACTTCATAATAATAAATAATTATTCACCACACACTTAGACACAGTTGCCAGTCTGTGTTCTGGAGAGGATTAGAAGCATAAGGAAAGGGCATTTTCAGGTCAAGAAGAAGGTGCATTGACAGTTTAGGATCCTGGTGTGTAGTTCCTATCTATCGGATAGATTTCTGCTGGTATATGACTAAAAAATAATGACAAATAAACACTTCATAAATGTGCAACTGAAACTGCATGATTCCTGCATTTTTATACTGTGTTTTTCATTTTGATCAGCCACTCTGCCAAGACTGTGATGGACTTCGTCAATAGCAGTGATAATGTCATCTTTGTACATAACACAATTCATCTCATCTCTCAAGTGATGGATAATATGATTATGGCTTGTGGTGGCATATTACCTTTGCTTTCTGCTGCTACATCTGCTACCGTAAGAAATTCACTTTCTAATGTAGAAGTGGTGACTTGTGGGAGGATGCTTCACCATGTGCTTTGAATTATAGTACACTGACTGCCATGTTCAGACTGAGCTAAGAATGAGGAAGGGGAGTTGGTCTGTGGGGCAGCACAGGGCAACCTGGCTTTGTGGTGTTGACTGCAATCTACTCCTCTATGGTACTGGACAAGATGGCTTAGTAAGATCATCTCCATCTGGTCCAATTCTAACCTATTTAGTGGTCAGTACCACCACCACCCTGCCAATTTGCTGCTATGCCTTCACTGCTGCCCTTCACCCTTTTGCTTAGTGTTCTGGTGCTGCTTACTGTCTGCACAGCTGTTGGGTGCTCATGTCTGTTCAAGGAAGGAATTTTGGTCTGAAGTACCAGCCAGTAATTGGTGGCCTGTTCCATCCCACCCCCCAATGTTTCCCTACTTTTGTGAAAGTGCTACTTTTGTTGGTACAATAACCATTTTTGCTTTGGCCAGAGACTATGCCTTTGGGGGGAGATGGTTCGGGGCACCTCAAAATTACCCTGGTGGACCTCTTTAGGAGGTCCCAGTAGTTTGGGAACCCTGACTAAGCTAGTAGCTTGCATAGTTCTGCCATCCCTGGGAAAGATCCTCTCTTTATTTCTACCCTATATTTTCAGAGAAAGTTTGGTGCATTTGGCTAAGCTCACATGTAATGCTAAATTACAGTTCAGATCAGAGTGAATCTCACTGGCTCCTTTCATGGCAAGCTATAATTTACCATTACATCCAAACAGAAAACCCGTGTCTGTTGAATGTAATGGTGCTTGCCTTGCGCTTGCCTTTCAAACCAGAATTGCAAACCATGTGTGCCCAATGCCATGATTTGAACCATTGCGTTTATTTTCCTATTTCTTACCTGTCTCCACATTCTGATTACTAGCCCCCCACCCCCAAAAAAGACAGGCCTCCTTGCTAGTCACTTGAGGTAAAGGACAAACTCTTCATTTTAAAATAATTCTGCCTTGATCCTCTGGAGGTCAGTGACTAAACAAGTGGTTGTTTTCAAACTTGTGTTAATTGGATTTATCCACTCCTCACATCCCCACCTTATTAGATTCCTGGTCAAGTGACATGAGAAATTTCAAGGGGCCACTTCCAGTATCAACACACACCAAGTAATAGTGATGATGCCTAATTAATGTATAGAAATAAAAGCTGTCCTTTAATGTTCCACTATGCAGCATGAATTGGAAAACATTGAGCCAACTCAAGGACTATCCATAGAAGCTTCTGTAGCATTCCTCCAAAGATTAATTAGCCTTGTGGATGTGTTAATATTTGCAAGCTCCCTTGGATTTACAGAAATTGAGTCTGAGAAAAATATGTCATCTGGTGGAATTTTACGACAGTGTCTTCGGCTTGGTAAGCAGATAACTGCTAAGCATTAAAATACATTTTGCTGAGTAGGGTTTTTATGAGAACTCATTCTGAGTGCTACCTGAGGTAGACTCAGATTTAGTATGAAATAATATAAAACTTCCTAAGAATAATGAGATATTTTTTTAAGGCTAGAATTAGACTGAATCAGTCTGAAGGCATGAGATTCCTAAGCTCAGGATCATGGGTTCAAGCCCATGTTGGGCAAAAAGAAGGGACCATGAGTGTCATCTAGTCCACCCCCCTGCAATGCAGGAAACTTGCCCAACATGGGATTCGAATTCACAACCCTGAGATTAAAGTCATGCTCTACCAACTGAGCTATCCCCAGCATAAGTAAGATTGGTTGAACTTTCATTTGTTTGCCTTCAGATCATTTCCTGTGACTAAGTACAATTTAGGTGGAAGTTAAGTCATCCTAAGAGTTTGCATATATTTGAGGCTGATATCTTTAAGAATGGAGCAATCTAACAGCAACAACAAAAGAAATAAGGATGAATAAACTTTGATCCTAAACCTTTGTACTAATATACCTGGCTTAGATTAATTTTGCAACTAATAACCTGACTTTCATTGTGTAGCTGATATTGTAAAAAATGCCTAAATCTAGTTCTTGAGATACTGGCTTAGAGTAGAGACCTCTCATGCTACCCTTACAGTATCATTATATAGTAATATATATTGGATGGACCCAGAGTTGCCATTCTGTGAATGGAAGGATTCCTTCAATTTGTAAATCGGACTGAGCGCCACCAGAGGCTCCTGTTGGAGGAAAAATGCAGGAACATTGTTTTTCCTGGTTTCCCCCATTTCTTCTGCTGTCTGCCATGCTGCTTGCTGCTCACAATGTTCCACAGTTTTTTCAGGAGGCTGCGGGGGGGGGGGGGATAATGGGATATTGCTTTTTGCCGCCCTCTAGCAAGAGTTATCCTGTGACCAGATCTCTGTCTATGGCAGGCATGGCCAAACCTGGCCCTCCATATGTTTTGGGACTACAATTCCCATCATCCCTGACCACTGGTCCTGTTAGCGAGGGATGATGGGAGCTGTAGTCCCAAAACATCTGGAGGCCAAGTTTGGCCATGCCTGGCCTATGGGGAAGTCTGGATCCAACCCAATGTAGGTGAATTTACAGCCTTGTGAAACTTTTCATCACCCCACAAGTAACAAAACAATGTCAGAATTTTTTAATGCAATATTTCTTAAACTTTGTTGGATTTTTAAATAGAAGCAAACAGAACTGTACTCATTATGAGCTGTAACTTCTCTCTCCCCCCCCTCAAAAATGGGTTTGTTTATATATTAGTATTGGAAAAATTGAAACTTATCTTTCTGCAGCAGTAGGCATGCAGATTCAGCAGTGTTTATACTTTGGACTTGCTATGTATCCTTTCATTTCAGTGTGTGCTGTGGCAGTCAGAAATTGCCTGGAATGTCAGCAGCAACAGGCACTAATGAAGCCTAGCGGAGAAAATGTTAAGTGTCAGAAAACAGTACAAAGCCTGATAGCAGCAGGAAGGTCTGGAGCAAAGGCAAGTATCTTCTGACATTAAACGTAGGCAGATGTTGATACTGTTATCTCTGTGACCTGATGGATAAGTCTCTGGAGCTTTCTTATGGCACTGTAGTCATTACAGAGAAAAACAGGGCATTTGAATAACATGAGCATTCATTTTAAGTTGTATATACAAGTTGTTTAACTTACGAATGCAGTTGCTTGGGAGGGTGAATGTGAAGGGGGAGAGCAGAGAACAAAAGATCTGTCCTCAATGTTTCTAGATTCCTTGCCCAGTTTTCTTTCTTTGGTACAATCTTGAGTGTCTGTCATTGTACTTGATTTGTGTGTAACACCAGTCCCTAGGGGCCCTTCCAGACTGATGGGATTTTTTTGTGGGCGTTTCTGCAACATGTCATTGATGCCGTAATGGTGCATTAGTGGTGGATTTATACTGGAACATCCACACATCATTCCACTTTATTAGGTGTCCTGCAATTCTTTCCCAGTGTTATTGCATTATTGCCATCTGGAGAAGGCAGTCTTGCTCTATAGTACAAAACACCCCCCCCCCAAAAAAAATATTTGTGGTATAAAAAGTTACAGGATAACAGAAGGAAGTTGTGAGACATAACCAAATTAGAAACGAAGCAACATGTCCATCTTGAAACATTTGCAATCACAAACTATTGAAATCATGATTGTATGTGACCAGCCCAAGTACTGTCCTCGTTAGCACAAACAATCGTGATTGCACAACTAAAAAGGAAGTCTGG
Source organism: Podarcis bocagei (assembly GCF_964188305.1). Lineage (NCBI taxonomy): Eukaryota > Metazoa > Chordata > Lepidosauria > Squamata > Lacertidae > Podarcis > Podarcis bocagei. The sequence goes on from NC_138134.1 coordinate 40,747,233, forward strand.
AGGGACCCTCGGTAATGGTGGTTTTGTAATGTTGTGGAAATGATAGCTTTGGGCCATCCTTTGTGCTTATCAAAACAAAGTAATATACAAACTCTTTTATTCTAAACAGAGCCCAGTTGATATTGTGACTGGAGGGATTTCTCCAATAAGGGATATTGACAGACTCCTACAGGATATGGATATTAACCGACTGCGAGCAGTGGTATTCAGAGATATAGTGAGTTAGCAATTTTCTCCTACCTACTGTTTTTTTGTGTGGTTTTTTTTGCAGCCTGATTTTCTAAGCCAATGTCCTTATGCAGTTTCCTGTGGTGTTAAAATCTAATGGAGTGTCTAAGAGAATCATAAAACTCTGTGGGAATAGCAGACCAAGAATTTGGGGTCAGGATGAAAGGCTTAAGTTTTCCATAAACTGTTGTCCTTGCAGGTGGTTTCAACTTCATATATACTGTGTCCTTTCCCTAGTTCATGGAATGTGAATTTTCCAGTGTATTGCTTTTATTCCTGAGGATAGCATGTGTAATCTGTCCATACTCCATTCCCAATTCTAGATTGTTAAATTACTTAACTCAAAATTTGCTTCCAGGGTAAATGCTGGTTCTTGCTTGTAGTGCTGCACCATTTTATATCATTGGAGCATTTGGAAAAATGGGAGTGTAGATCAGCCTTCTGGTGAGATCCCAAAAATATGACCTGGAAAAAAGGGTGGAACAGTCTTGCTGAGGGAGGATGAACCTGGGGCTTCCAGGTGGAAGACTGAACAACCTGGGGCTATGATGGGCACTTAGTTATAGGAATAAATTATCATGAATTTAATTTTTTTAAGGGATTTAATGAAGGGCTGAGTTAGACTTGAATATCATAATAAAAGGCTCAGATGATGAGGTTTCATGGGTCATCCTGGATCATCAGCTAAGGGGTAAAACAATGTCACAAGGTTGTCTCTGTCAATCAAATCTTATTTTTAATAAGATGATCATAGCCTTGTTATTAAAAAAGCAAAGAAAAAAGATTACTTGGTTTGATCACAACAGGATATGCTATTGGGTGGAATCCATTCATTCCTGAGGACTGATTGATAGCTGCATCACATGTTGTCTATGTTGGATACTGCATTGATTTCTGGGATTTGATTATAAATATAACCAATTCCTGCATAACTGGCATGAACTGGGATCAGTTCCTCAGAGGAAAGCCAAATCACACATGTTGTTCTGAGACATGTGCAGAGTTCTAGTTAAATAGAGTTTCTCAGTAACTGCATCTAACAATATTTTAAACATCTAGTTTGCTTTTTTATATCTTTATTTATTACAATATTTTTGATATGTTAGACCAGCGTCCCCCAACTTGATGACCTCTAGAACTTGCTGGACTACAGCATCCAGCCAGCAGGGCCAATGATCAGGGATGATAGGCATTGTAGTCCAACAACATTTGAAAGTACCATGTTGGGTAAACTCAGTGAGGTAATCTTCTTTATGAAGTAGGGTCTGGATTTATTGCAGAATGTGGCAGAAGAACTTAAGCACTCAACAGATGATCACAGTTTTGGTTAGTCCATTGAGTTGTTTTTAAAACTCAGTGCAAGCCGAAAGCTAGCACAATATGGGGAAGACTGGGGTAGAATTTTTCTCCCTTGTGTACTAGTTTCTTAATGCAAGAAATTCCATGTATGCAAAAGGGAGAGCTGAAGTAAACAGTCTATGCTACTAGCTCAGAATCCTTCTTCCTGAATATGCCTATGTAGATCAAGCTTTGAGTGCTAGTAATTAAGAGGTTTTACTGCTGTCAAATGATGATTATTTATACATAATCTACAATGACATTGTAACTGCTTCTAGTGCTTCACTTAAAGAAATAAGTTTGTAGCAGGTGATAGAATAATATTCCGATTAGAATGGAATTTGATAGGCTGTATTCATTTATTTTTACAGGAGGATAGCAAACAGGCACAATTCTTGGCTTTGGCAGTAGTATATTTCATCTCCGTCCTCATGGTATCAAAATATAGAGACATATTGGAACCTCAGGATGAACGTAGGCGGCCTCAGTCTGTTCAATCACTCAAGCCTGCAACAACAGGTTAGTGACAATTCAGGCTTTTAAGACCACTGTAGATTCTATTCAAACTATATGTATATGTAAATATTCTGAAATGTATACTTGTCCATAGGCTCTGTGAAAGTGGTTCTGATGAGAACATAAAGATCTAACAGATGTACACCTCATGGAATGTGTGTGTGTATGTTTTTTAAAAGTACAGAATCAAAACACTTACTAGATTTAATATACTGTTTTTGAAAATTGATGTAAGAAGTCTCCTCTAATTACTACTTTTAAATACAGAATTTGTTCCCAAGTATCCCTCAGGGCTAGTTAACTATTAGGCAGAATTTATTTTTTATAGATGCTTTTGTTTACTGCCCAGAACATTAATTTTTAATATTTTTTGTTGGCGTTCCTTGTGATGATAATACTGTGTTAGTGGTAAACTTCCAATAGGATTCTTCATCTTTAAAAATTCCTTTTATACATGACTTGGTTTAGCACATTTCCATTTTTGATGGGGAAAGTATGGCAGGATATTAACAAAATGCTTCCTTCCCCCCAGTCATTTCGGTCATAATGGATCAGTGATGATAACAATATAATGACTGCTGAATTGATAAAAATACTTATATTCACATTTTGGCGCTTTGGGCCAAAATGGAGGACAGTTTGGTGTGGAGGTGCTTCCAAATGCAAATGGCTAAAAGGCCATATCAGCATACTTACATATTTTACTGAATTGTGCTTTCTGCTGTGTTTTATTCTGTTATTTTGGCATGTCTGCCCACCTATACCCTTCCATCCCTTCGTGTGCCCAAGTGAGTGTGTGAATGCTCCTCTTAAGGGCTCCGACACACAACACATGCTGATACCTCCTGCTTCATTGGTGTGACTAGCACAACAGGCGTCCCCTTGATTTTGAGTAAATGTGGTTGGAATGAAAGTGTAAACCGGGGTCAGCAAACTTTTTCAGCAGGGGGCTGGTCCACCGTCCCTCAGACCTTGTGGGGGGCCGGACTATATTTTTTTTTGGGGGGTGAACAAATTCCTATGCCCCACAAATAACCCAGAGATGCATTTTAAATAAAAGCACACATTCTACCCATGTAAAACATGCTGATTCCCGGACCATCCGTGGGCCAGATTGAGAAGGCGATTGGGCTGCGTACGGCCCCTGGGCCTTAGGTTGCCTACCCCTGGTGTAAACTACTGTTTCTCTCTGTGGTATCTCCTTTTTTGAAACCTCTTTTCATTATAAACTGACGTTTATTGAGAAACGTATTGCTGGAACCTTAATGTAAACTTCTGATGACAATTTCCTTCTGTGTATCTTTCAAGATGCAGAAAACCCATTTGCAGCTACTACCGCCGTGGCTCCCCTACCTACCGAGGAGTTGGAAAGTGTTGCGTCTGTGCAAAGAAGAGATTCAGGTATTGAGGAGGAAGCACATTCCGGATTAGACCACAGTTCTGAAGCTGCTACAGAAGCAGAAATACAAAGCGTCATTGCAGGCCCAGATGCAATCAGTGAAGTACTGTGTACGCTTTCTTCAGAGGTCAATAAATCTCAAGAAAGCAGAAGTGAAGTGCAGACTGAGATAGACACTAAAACTGCATCCTCTGTGCAAACGGCAAAAAATGTCAATGTGAAAGATATCCTAAGAAGTTTGGTCAGTGCTCCTGCAGATGGGGCCACAGTTGACCCGGCAGTTCTTCCACCAGCTTTTCTTGGAATCCTTGGGGATGGTGCTGCCGAACAGCCTGTACAGTTTCGATCCTTTGACAGGTAAGAAATATTGCATTTTAAATCTATTTTACTTAAAACTGTGAACAACGTGAGGTTTTTTTTAAAAAATAATCTGGTGTTGTGATAGTAGCATAAACATTGTTTGGGACTGTTTGCTTCAGAGTCTCTGCAAACAATTTTACACAATTCTGTAGAAAAATTTATTTGACATAACAATGCAGATAATTCTAAACCAAAACAATATGTCAGGCATTTTCAGGGGATTGATTTCATTCTAGCATCTAATTTTACTTAACATTACACTTAAGTTAAAGGGACCCCTGGCCATTAGGTCCAGTCGTGACCGACTCTATGGCCCCCAGCCTCCACTTAGTTCAAGATTGCATCATGGTATAGCCATCCCATACAGCGTAATCAGTTTTGTACCACATGCCGTATCCTGCAGCTGTCTGTGTCTCCCTTACATAATGTCCAGTCCTCAGTATCAATGATACTCACTTCTTTATATTCATAGCCCTTTGCCAAATCATCTCTTGATTTTGCTGTGCTAGCAAGTGCTCAGTTTAATGTAGCAAAGACTGAATGAAGTCAGTGACTGTAGACTCAAAAATACATTTATGAATGATGTCTTGCTCTTACTTTTTCCATTCTATGGTCACAAGTTACAACCTTTTACTCTTAAGATTTATTTTAATACACCATGCACTTGTTAAGTGTAGCATGGATCTTCTTAAGATCCTGAATCCAAAACATTTTATAGATTAGAGAAGGTAATCAAGACATTTGTGGGTATAGAACACCTATTTAAAAATGTGAACAGCTAAAAAAACCTGCAGCTATCAGTTTTAAAGTCATCCAGTCTTGATGCTGTAAATTTGGTGGGAAAACATGTTTTCTTTCAGATGACATCTAAGGGTCTGTTGCAGTTCTGGGGTGAGGGTGGATAGAATAGGTTATGACCTTGTATTCAGGAAACTGGAGCTACATTCAAAAAGAGGTTTTCATCTCCAGGGACACACCAATATACTAACATTACAGTGGGAAACTTTGGACAAGCAGACTTCAGGATGCTCTGTATAACTTAGTGTGTCTGGTTTATATTTAATATATTGTCTGGTGCAGAACACAAAGCCCAGTGAGTTCATGTTTTTCATTTTTTTCTGTGGGGGGTGGAGAGGTGGGTGAGTTGGAAAAGACACCTTGTTAAAAGTTTTCCCCCCCCATGTAGCAGTTTTACGGCAAAGCATCTCTGGGACTTTCAAAGCATCTCTCTGATCCTGCATTTATCTCAGGAATGTTGTGTCAGAAATCAAAACTCTCCTCATATCTTAAGGATTATCAACTTTCCAGGCATAGCTGGAGAGTATACAGTAACAGCTATGTGAGTGAAACCTTGCTGAAAGAGTGCCAGGTTGTGGGTTTTTGCAAACAACAAGGTGTGTGCGCTCATTCCCATGCCAAAAATTACTCTTTTATCTTATGTGAAGATCCAGTCTGGTGATTAGTGGGTGACAGGGATTTATCTTGATAAAAGTTCAAGGCCTGGTCTGACTCTTTCATTAAGCCAGTAGAGACACTGAATTAGCAGTCTATTTGCAGTGTTTTGTCCTCTGTAACCTTTCAGGAACAAAACTACTTTTTTGTTGCTGTTGTTGTTACTGTAAAGACATTGGTAGTTAGTTTAATAGTCCTGATGAATAATATGATTCTGTTTAATTGTGACTAAAACCCATATTTTATAAGGTCAGTACTGTTTATGGTTTTTGTTTTGTTTTTAGGAAGTAAAGATGAGAGAAAGCTGCAACATTGACTGCTCTGTGCAGTGAAAACTTGTTTGAAAAGCACACATGCTCTCCAATTTTATAGGTTTCATTTTTTAACTTAATAAATAAATAAATAAATAAATATGGTGAAGGCTTATAGGCTCCTCCCTCAAAGGCATGAGACCATTAGTCTCTGTCAAATGCTAGAAACTAACTGAACTATGACATTGTTCTTTTATTCCTTTGTCATGTCAGATTAGGAGTGGCAAATTGACAAAATGCACAAGGGTGACTTTAACCACCATCCTTCACCCTTTACATGTTGCATGTGGCTTATTAACAATTTTAACAAGTTTCAAATGTGTGCTGCCTTGTTTCTTCATTAAGCTTACTCCTACAGAGGTGCAATCAAAGATTGGGCTGTTTTTGAACTAGTAGAGTAAAACCAGCCCCTATTACCTATTCCCCCCCCCCCAAACTCTAAAGAGCCGCACTAATTTTCAGTGCTCTGTGACTGACCTTTCACCTTCGTACAGGCCAGCCTCCTTCCAACCAGTCCAGTCCAGGAAGACTCCCAAGTGTATGTTGCTGGTTTTTCTGCAGAGGTTTTTGGCATATACTTGTATTTGCTGAGTGTTGTGGCGGGTTTTGTGGACAAGGGACAGGTGCAGAAAGTTGTAACATCTGCAAGCGCTGTTCAGAGGGAATGAAAAGGTCAAAGTCAGAGGCCCTTTAAATGTTACCCCATGCTGATCCAGTTCCTGACCATACAGATATCCCCCTGCCACTGTACAGTTTAGTCTCTAGGTTTCACTTTGCACCCTCAGGGCTGCTTCAGATTTCCTGCATGTGGTTCACGAGATTGCATCCGACCTTTGGGATACTGGATGCTCACACTAAAGTCTTCTCTCTTTTTATAATTCATTAGTTGGATGAAGTGATATTCAAAGGAGTACCCTTCAAGCTCCTACTCTGTACCACCAACAGTTTTTTCAAGCCTGTCCTTTAAATAAAACAGCAGCACTCATTGCCTTACCGTGGGGATTTAATATATTTAATAATACATGTAATAAATGAACTAATTCAGTGATTCTCAGCTAGCTAATTATTGAGGACTCCTTATTTTTCAAAAGCCAAGCCACGGAACCCCTACTTTTGAAAATTTTGTTAATTCTATGGTAGCTACCTCTGCAAAACGGTACCTATTTATCTACTTGCACTTTGACGTGCTTTCAAACTGCTAGGTTGGCAGGAGCAGGGACCGAGCAACGGGAGCTCACCCCGTCGTGGATATTCGAACCGCCGACCTTCTGACCGGCAAGTCCTAGGCTCTGTGGTTTAAACCACAGCGCCATTTTCCTAAATATCTAGACGCAGATTATTCACAAATGTCACTATCACTGTCTCTGTACTATATCCTGCTCTAAAACCAAACTGAAATGGATAGAGAAAATAAATGTATATACTGTACCTAGAAATATATTTCAGTTCAGTTCATAAGTTTATTTATCTAGCCAAAGGCCATGACAAACTTGTATTAAGCAATACTATTCATAAAATAGCACGAAAAATGCATCCATAATAGAAAAAGCTGCAAAGATATTGCCAAGTTCCTGAGTATTAAAACAGTTTCCCTCCAGCATCACTTACAGCTCCAATTCTAATGAATTTCCCCCCTTTTAAAATCCAAGTTGCTAACATCCATGATGTAAAAGAGAGAAGTTGCCAGAGACATGAACAAACTCAGATCCAGCTTGATTTCAACAATTTATAGTGATTTTATCTACCGTAATTCATTTTTCCTGATTTTTTTTTGCAGCCAGTGCATAGAAAGACACTTGGTGTGCTACGAAGCTTTTATTGTCATTCACAATATGAATGACAATAAAATGGCAAAACCATTTCTGCCAGGCTGTGCTTGCTTGCTCGTATGAACAAAGGTTTTAGAAAGTGATCTCTTGGGTCTCTATATAAGGGGCAGACTAACAGATAATGAGTGATGTCTTCCACCTGAGGTTGACGACAAATACAAAGTCTTGTCTGAATATGGGACCTTGTTGTTGCAGCCGTCCAAGACTGCAGTGGGCATCACTTGGAAACGCATCTCAGTAAAGGCATTTCTTAAGGAAACTGGTGAGAGTTTAGTCAAACAACTAGCTCCAAAATGCTCTGTTCTCAAGAGTGGATACCAAGGGGAAAATTTGGTGTTTCTAACGAAATTAGTTGCAGGTCCCTTCTGGATTCTACCCAGAAGAGCCAATCCCTTAGTTGACACTTATGCAGAAATATATATTATATCCCCCACCAGTATTCTTAAAAGGTTCTAATTTTGGGTGCATATTTGATCATCCTTATTGTAATCATCTCATTTCTGTTTTTAATTCAGACATAAATTCTGAGTATCAGGATACTGAATTTGGCTAGCTATGACCCTAGTCTTTATGTACACATTTAATTTAATTCAGTGCTACTCATTTGTGAATTTAGGATCAGGTCCAGAGTTCACAAACACATTGGTATTAGTTTCCTTATGCAGTGCAGTTGTTCAGTGCAACTCTACGTATATGTGAGAAGAATTCATGGTTTTTAAACACATTCTCTTGGCTTGGGGCTCAGGTGGCTGTTGCTTCCATCTTTTAGAGTATAGTTAACATTAGCAGTCACCCTTATAATGATATGGCACACGCTGCCATGTCTATAGTGAATAGTGTTCAGAACAGTTAGTGAATCAAGGATATGGTTTAGTGTTATTATAATAATAACTGGGACTTAAAATGAGAACAATGAAAAATTGTCTTTTTAAAATTACATTTATAAAGTGTTGAAAAGTTTTTTATATATCGTATGTGAACTTGGAGCTAGTTTTAATGCACTTTATTTAGAAACTGAATATATTTTAATGCTATTAAGGGAATACGTTCAACCTGTACTTACAATACTGTCAACAGAAGATGTGATTAAATAAATTGAATGTTGAAGACTTTTGGCTTATAGTTAACACCAGGTAATTAAAAGGAAGCACTGCTCTGGGAGTGCACAATATATCAGCTGTAGTCTTTAGCTCATTAGCTGAGGTTTTGCATGTTTATGGAGCTAACTTGCAATTAAAAGTGTCTTTAGCGTATGTTTAACTGGGCCTTTTAGGTGTTTGGAATAAAGCATTACTGTTTAATTGAAATTGGTTTGTCATAATTATGTCTTAGTAATGCAAAAGATATTCTTTTTCTTGATGCCTGAAACAGGAGTTGTATTCAGTTTTGAGTAATCATGTGAGACGTATTAATACAAACAGGCCATTGATTTCTTAGGTCATTTCTGCAATGAGTTACCAAGGAACTGAAGATTCTAAGGAAGAGATTTAGTCTTCTTATGTGTATTCTCCTATTGTACTTCTCTTAATGTACTTTAAGCAGAAGTGTTTAAATTTTTGAAGTAGCACTGCCTCCAGTGGTGACTGCTATGCTCTAAGAAACAGCATTTTTTGTTTACTATCCTTTTGGAGCAGTTAATATAAAAATGTGGGATGTTATCATACTTTCTATAACAATAGCCTTGCAAAAAGTAAAACTGGTAATGTCGTAGTTGGTCTCTAAGGTGCTACGGGACAATTTTTTAATTCTTATTTATTTATTTGGTAATATATGAACCTTCAAACCTGGCTGAAAGCTTTTGGTTTGCAGAAATCGGAATTTGGAATATCATAACACTATACTCAGATATCCTTAAACATTCAAGGGTTCTTGAATTGTATGTTTTTTCTCTCCCCTCATAGGAGTGTTGTCGTGGCACCAAAGAAGTCCGTGGCTGCCTCTACATCCACTATAAATTTGCCCAGAAATGCTGTCAGTGTGGTTTCTTCTTTGGATTCTGCCCAAGCTCCAGATGCAATGGGAGGTTCTCCTGGTAAGTAAGGAGAAATGGAGATGAATTGTGGAAAGCAAAATTGCAAATAAATGTGCTGTAGTTCTTATTTATGGTTCATTTGCTAAGTCCCTCACTCACCATCCCAGAAACCATGACACTCAGATGCTTTAGATGAGGAACACCAGGTGGGTTACATAAGCCACTTTGGATGGCCACTTGGTCCATCTACCTGGAATTGTCTATTTGCAACACATTTCCAGGGTCTCAGGTAAGGAACTCGGCATTGCTGCCTGGCAACGCTAGGGACTGAGCTAGAACTGTCATCATGCAAAGCAGGTGCTTTACCACACATTGCTCACTTACGCAGTCACATTCTGAATGGCAGTGAAAATGCCACCTAGGGGAACAGTTGCAGTTTCTCCAGTAACAAGTAGGTAAGGAAGGTATGATGTCCCCAGAACATAAATGCCAGCTCACGAGGCGATGCCTGGGCTTCATGCAATGAATGTGTAAAACTGAACATTCCAAACTGATGGTTTGGCAGTGGTGGCCAAACTCGGCCCTCCAGCTGTTTTGGGACTACATTTCCCATCATCCTTGACCACTGGTCCTGTTAGCTAGAGATTGTCAGGTGTTCATGCAGGAGCCAGGCCCTGTGTCCAATAGGACTTTGCAGGACTGGAGCCTTCCTAAGTTTGTTCTGAAGAGGCAAGGTGTGGCCTCACAGGTGAGGCCAATTGGTAACTCACAGCACCTGTTGGCAAGAGCTGGGAGGGGATATAAGGTCAGCATTTCCCTTCGGCTCTTTGCCACAGCAACATGCTTCTTGCCTTGCTGCGTTTGGCTTCTTGCTTCCTGATCCTTGAACCTCGGCTTCTTGACTCCCTGCTTCTTGATCCTCGGACGCTTGACGTCTTGACTCCTTGCTTCCTGATCCTTGGCTTCTTGACTCCTGGCTTCTGGACCCCCATTCCTGCTCCCACCCCGCCATCTTGCCCCTGGTCCTGACATCCCCGGCTGGGACTTCGATCGCCCATGAACTGGACCGTGACAGAGATGATGGGAGTTGTAGTCCCAAAACAGCTGGAGGGCCAAGTTTGGCCAACAGTGGGTTAGGCCAGGGTTCCTCAACCTTGGCCCTCCAGATGTTTTGAGACTACAATTCCCATCAACCCTGACCACTGGTCCTGCTAGCTAGGGATCATGGGAGTTGTTGGCCAAAAATATCTGGAGGGCCAAGGCTGAGGAAGTCCGGGTTAGGCAATTCAGCTGCTGAGTTATGCTGAAGAGTAATGATTGTGCCCCATAGGGTTTCCTTAATGTTGCCCTGCTTGCTTGGAAGGTTTTTGCAGCAAAATAATGTTGTGCAGTTCTTGGTATAGAGAAAAGGATTTCTTTTTTTAAAGTAAATAATAATTTATCTTTAGTAGTTTAATTTTTTCTTTGTTTACTCCCTGTAGACTGGCCCAGAAAGTTTTCAGCAAGGAAACCAAATCATTGCTTAACTAGATACTCCTTTTAAAAAAGAAATCCTTTGTTTCTGATCCTTGCTGGACTTTGTTAGACAAGGGAGGCGGGGTCGGCTTTTTCTAGTAGCTGTGGCCTTGTCATTAAACTGCACATTAGGTATCACTTTTCTTTGCATATGTACATTCAAAGACATGCAAGCATTTTGGGAGCAGCACTTCCTTTTAAGGACAGTTTATTGCTAGAGACATTATTTGTTTAGACCCTTGGGGACCTTGAATAAACAATAAGCTTTCACTAGAAGGGTGCGAGACAGATGATCTATTTGCATTTTCTTTTATGTCCTTGCAAATGTCTGTAAAACTGTCAGTTTGAAGGAGCCAGTTTATCAGTGAAAGGATAAGAGAGATAAGTCACTTTGGTTCCACATGTTTGAAGTAGCTACCGCACTTACTTGCATGTGTGTTTTAGATGAAAACATGCTTCTGAAATGTCTCTTTTCCTCTAAATGCACAAAAGCTATCCCTTAAATGAAACCTGTAGTTGAAAACTACATTTAGTCCTTATCCAAAGTGCTTTTACATGAAATACTGCTTTGAAGTCTTCTGCAAAATAACATGTAACTGGCATTTTTGTTCTTTGCCCATTTTTAAATGATCTTGTTTGCTGAAAGAAATATGTTGCCTTGGATTACAGTTTTAAAAAGATTGAGATTATAGGCATCATTAGAATATTTGTTGTTGTTTAAAAGTGCTTTTGGGGAAATTTCCCTGGTGGACAACATTTTATTTTCTTGCTATCAAAAAGTCAGTCTGTCCAACAGTGACCCACAATTCAAATTAAAAAGCAAAATCACTAATCCACAAGCATGACACACATGGATTTTCCATAAAAATCATTTGCTGTGTCCCCCCCCCCCAGATTGTGTAGCGTTTCTTTGTATTCAGCTTAATTTGATGTCATCAACCTCTGTTTAAAGCAGATGGTTGTTTTCAAATGTTCTGGCTAGACCAGTGGTTCTCAAAGGGTGTGATGTGCCATACTGGTGTGGCAGGAGAGGGTGGCAATTGTGGCTGGAAGATTTAAGGACAATCAATATTATATTTTGGGAATGATTCGTGTTCCTATATAGCTGCATTGTTTTATACTTTCTGGATGTCTCATGATCATATTATAAAGTAGTTGTGTTCTGTGTTATAAATCTAACACTTCTAGTTGTTGTTTCCTTTTGTTTCCCATTTCTTGTCAATAAAAATATTGGTGTGGCATGAGAAGATTTTTATTCTGAAAGTGTGGCTCAGAGAAAAAAAAAGTTTAAAAACCACTGAGCTAGACAAACCAGTGCCACTATTTAGATAAATGGTATAATTCAGTGATAATCATTTAAGATTACTGCCAAGATGCAGGCCTTGATTGGGGGCTTACTTTGGGGATGAGACGATTGTGTGGACTCTTTCCCTTTCCAAGGTAAAGTACAAGTGAGTTTCACTGCTGCATTTATTCAGCTGATTCTAGCTGCATGGGAAATGTAACTTGAAGCAGCATGTGCCACAATAAAAAACTTAATTTTAGCTGGAAGTGTGCCAGGTTTTCTATCATAAACCTATTTGTTCAGCTAGTTAGAGTAACTAAAAGCCGTATTGCTTATTCTGAATGTCCAAAATCAAGGGCTGATATTTTAGATAGCTTAACATTATTTCTTTTAAATTTATAGTTATATCCTGAGGGGTCAGGATTGTTAACAACTAAAAAACCCGAAACCCAATAAAACATATTTTTGGACTTACTGGTTTGCCTTCTGAAATGTGTGGTAATATCTATATTTGGCAAATTAAAAAACATTTTAAATGCTACAGTTGAAATTTTCAGTTGTTTACTAGCATTCTAGCAATATTATATGCAGACTATTTCAGATTTGTATTTTTGCACAAATGTTAGAATACACATAACTATTATTACTACTACTACTACTACCACCTCTGACACAAGGAGATTGGAAAGTTTTTAATTGTCTTAGATTAACTACAGTTTAGTGTGTTCAAAAAGGTAAAGGACCCCTGACAGTTAAGTCCAGTTGCGAACAACTCTGGGGTTGTGGCGCTCATCTCGCTTTACTGGCCGAGGGAGCCGACGTTTGTCCGCAGACAGTTTTTCTGGGTCATGTGGCCAGCATGATTAAGCCACTTCTGGTGAAACCAGAGAAGCACACGGAAATGCCATTTACCTTCCCGGAGTAGTACCTATTTATCTACTTTATCTACTGGAGTGGTACCTATTTATCTACTTGCACTTCGAACTGCTAGGTTGGCAGGAGCTGGGACTGAGCAATGGGAGCTCACCCCGTCACAGGGATTCTAGCCTCCGACCTTCTGATTGGCAAGCCCAAGACTCAGTGGTTTAGACCACAGCACCACCCGCGTCCCTAAACTGTGATTAATCTTAAGTATGGCTAGTGAAAGCAAGCCAACTTCAGAAACTATGGTTTAAAGTTGGCTTCTTTCCACTAAGTATAGTTAACATTATTCATAGTTAGCCAGGTTTGGATGGCATGAGAAACTGTGATTAATTAAAAACAGAAGGAAGTTCTTCCAATCTCCTGATGGCCATGCCAGAGGGCATAGGGAGTGTCTGAGCCAGTGGCTCAAATAGATTCATTAGGTTATATTCAACTACGTTTTACTCAGAGTAGTGAAATCAATGGACTTAACTTAGTCATATTAATTAATTTCAGTGTTTCTGAGTAAAACTTAGTTGAATATCACCCATTGTTTTATTGCTAAACTGCATGTTGGCATTGCATCAAAGTCAGCCTACCATGTTGCCGTCTACTGCAAGCAGAAAATGAGCACAACTTTCTACTTAGACTGACTCAGATAAGGGTCTGGAAGCCTTGTGAGCAACAGTTGAGGGAGTAGGGTATGTTTAGCCTGAAGAAAGAGAAGACTTGAGTAATGGTATGATAGCCATCTTCAAATATCTGAAGGGCTGTCCCATGGAAGATGGAGCAAGCTTGTTTTCTCCTGCTCCAGAGGGTAGGACCCGAATCAATGGATTCAAATTACAATAAAGGAGATTCTGACTAAATGTTAGGAATAGCTTTCAGATGGTAAGAGCTGTTCAACAGTGAGATGGACTCCCCTGGAAGGTGGTGGACTCTCCATCATTGAAGGTTTTCAAGCAGAGGTTGGATGGCCATCTGTCATATCATGGGTGCTTAAGCTAAGATCCCTGCATTGCAGGAGGTTAGATTAGATGACACTTGGTGGCCCCTTCCAACTCTACAACAATACGATTCATTGCACCTCTTTTTATGGATTCTTCACCTATAGATTCCCCACCTATTCACTGCCATTTACTGTGTCTGGCATTCTTCTACTCATTAGGAAACATGGCAGCAAAAACTGGGGCAACAGCAGAACAAAATCATGGGCAGAGCCTCAAATAATAATTAGAAACACATCTCAAGCTTTGTGTTGTCCGTCCATCGTATGTTGGAGAAATAGAGGCATCCTATTTTGATAGATCAGGTCACTATGGAATTGGTCTGTTCCTACCCGCACCCCAATATTTGAAGCTTTAGCAAGGTTTCATTCTGCTACATGCTTCAGCCCCTCCAGTTACTATTTGATAGCTGGCAATTATGTTTCTGAGGAGCAAACAAATTTTTAAGATCACAGGTGTACTCTTATTGGAACAACTTTATCTTATTCACTTTGAACAAAAATACTAGTAGGGTTTTTTTGAGGTTATTTCCTAGGCCTGCTACATAGAGGCAAGTTTTAACTGATAGCAGTTCATACTTTTTGTCAAAGTTAGTTACTCAAGGTGGTTAGGAATGCTTTCCCTTTGGAAGAAAACAGATTCTTTGCCTGATAGTGCTTACTCTTAAATTTTGCCTGGGGTTAGCAAGCTCTAAACAAATAGGATCCCCAAAACATTTCAAGTTTCCAAAGGAAAGAAAAAGAAGGGGGACTTCTTTCTTCCTCCTCTCCATCTTTCCTCTCAAAAGTGCAACTAGCATGATAAACTGTTAAGACTCCATACATCGTTACTTTTTCATATATCGGTCCAAGGTACAGAAAAGGTGTCAGGACTGTCTCACAATTGGAGAACCACTATTCCAGGTCTATATTAAGAATTAAGCTATGTTGTCCACACAATAGCAAACACTTGTGTTTGTGTATGTATAATCGTATGTGTGTGCCTTACCCTACATGTGCCCACTCAACCGCTTCAATTGGCACAACTACAGGTGCCACATAATACCTGTTCTGCATTTGTAAGAACTCGATTGTTTACTGTGGCAGCGCCTGCATTTTGGAACTACCTGCTTATTGAGATCAAGCAGGTGCCTTCACTGTACTCTTTTTAGAGCCTACTGAAAACATTCCTGTTTAGGCAAGCCTACCCAGGTGCTTAGAAAAGTTGAGGTCATTTTAATCAGTTTTAGTGTTTTAACTTTTGTATATTTTAAAGTAGGGTTGTAATTTTCTATCGATTGTACTGTTTTTGTCTTTTATAAACTGTTTTGAGGTTTTCTTTTTACAGTCAATCGGTATATAAATGTTATGAAAACAATCAATCTGTCAGTCAACAGTCTCTGACCTGAAGGAAGAGATGTTGGCATTGATGCTTCTGTTGGAAAGTCCTGCAAGCTATTAGTGGAAAAAATTAGATTTTAATATTATTATTGATTAAATTTGTATACCACCCTTCATCCGTAGATGTCAAGGTGGTTCTCAACATAAAATTACAATGTTTGTGTGTATGTGTATCATTATGTGTATCTCACATAATGAAGCTAAGAACAATAGCAAACCATTATTCCCCCCTCCCACAGCATCTGGCATCCTTATTTTAGCCCTTTGTTGTGTCCAAAACATCCGTGACCTGACTTTCCCTGATGAAATTGTCCCTTGCATTGTATCACCCTTTTCCCCCAACCCTCTCCTGTCAACAAGGTAGACTATTTTTCAAAAGATATATGTGATGGAGGACATATTTCTGAAGCACCACCACTGAAGGCTGAGTGCCTAGAGATGGCTGCATGTGGAATGCTAAAGAGGTACTAGTGTCATGGCAGGTGGTAGGGTATGCAACAGCAACATGTTTGCAAGTGTTATCCAGGATGTCTTCATATTTATTGCTGACCTTGTTTCAGTGGTTCAGAATTTATAGTGGTTCAGGCACACTTCTGGCAACATGGAGGACTGCTAGTTGATTTGCGGTGGACCATGTAACAGAAGTGTACTGCAAACTTGCTTAAAAAGGAAGCCTGTACCTCACTTTGTGAGAATGCCAGGCCTTTGATGCACAAGGAACTTTGTTAAGCAGCATCTTTGCAACAAATGTTGCAAAGCTAGAGAGGGAGCTGTGTAAATCAAATAAAAATGTGAAAATTAATACAGGTAATATCAAGCCCACTTGTACATTTTGGGGGCATTCATTGTGTGAAAGCATGGAATTAGGGTGTGTGACCTGTCTGCTTCCTGTGCAGATACAGACAGGGCATAGCTTAACCCTGTCAAGGAAGTTGATCCCAACAACCAGATCCTTATCTCCCCTACTTCCCATTTGGACTGGAGGGTGGGACCACTCACCTGACATTACAGCAAGGTCAGGTGATGTGGTGCTTTGAATCTGATTGTTGGGACTTCAAAGCACCACAGGGTTATTTGCAAGGGGCTTGCAAAGACTGCTATTCTCAGAAGCACTGTACATGATTCATCTGAAGCACCAATCATCAGCTAATAGGCATTTCAGAAGCTCCTTTTGGTCCAGGTGCCTTTTACCCTTCCTACATCATATGTCACTTGGCAGGTGGGCATGGCTTGGCCATAATGGCCTGGTTTTCCACTGATGATGTACATTTCAGTCACTGGTATCTTGAGCTAAAAGGATCTTGGATAATAGAACTAATGAAGATCTCTGCTTGAGGCTGTGGAGAGCTGTTACCACAGAGTATTGTCTCAGTAAACAGCTCTGAATTTGATGGACCCATGGTCTGAATCCATTTAAGGAAGCTTCATATGCTAATATGCTATCTAAGCTCTATTAAAATCTTCTGCAGGCAGTGGATCGTCAAATTCAAGATTACCATCTGTTCCTACAGTTTCTTCTGTGCCTGAGGATTCTGCTTCAAACATGAGGTATTTTTTAAATAACTTTTAACTTTCTTGAACCGGGGTGTATCACTTTCCTATTTATTTAAGTAATTATGGGACTCACTCTTCACTTCGGAGTGGATTGTGCTCTTTCATTTGAGGTCAATAGGAAGTTTTAGATTTCTATCACTACTACTGTAACTTAAAAAGAAATAAAGCACAGTGGTGTTTAGCAACTGGTTTGGGAACTCCTGTTGATGCATTTTGTACTTTTGTGCACATATATTCATATTCTTTCAGCATTTTAGCTTCCTGGGGTCCCCATCTTCAACCTTGTCAATCTCTTAGCATTACAGAAAGGCTTGAACATGCTTTGGAAAAGGCTGCCCCACTTCTGAGAGAGATATTTGTGGATTTTGCTCCTTTCCTGTCACGTACTCTTTTGGGTAGCCATGGGCAAGAGCTACTGATAGAAGGTACAAGTAAGTCCCCCCCTTTAATTCCTTATAAGGTTAAATACTTTAATACTTAAAAATGCAAAAAGGATGAAGTTTTTAATGTTACTTTTTATGTAATGGAATTCTTTAAGCAATACCCAAATCACACTAGAATTTTCCTGTTAACTTCTATGATATTCTATTATCTAAATCGTAGGATTATTTTTCATCTACTATGGGTAGGCTCTCCAAAGGTTCATAGGTGATATATACATATTGTAGTTGTCATTTTTTTCCCTGTTCATGTTGCAGACCCTCATGCTACATCAAATACTAAAAAGGACAGTCTCCAAGAATTAGCCTTTTTGTAGGGTGTAAGGGCCAGCATTAAGAAAGCGGGTGCTGAGAACTCCAGTGCACATGCACAACTACCTGTCTCCCGGTCTTTCTTCCTCCCCAGGAACTTAAATGCCCTCGTTCTATCTGTTAAGCTGTTCGTTCCATCCACTTCTCCTTCTCTAATGTTCTTTTTAAATTGGTTCTTCTCATGGCCAATCCTCTCTTTTTGTCTCTCTTGTTCTCCTTCTCTGCCATTACTCCATTAAATCAAAGATGTAGCCTATTGTAGCTGCATTGGCTTCATGTTACAGCAATTCTAGACTCAGAAGGGCTTGTATACTTCACCAGTTTCATTTAACAGCCTGGTTCTCAGTGTTTCAGGTTGAGATACCCTTGCCATCATTCTAGCTGTCTTAGTCACTGATGGGGAACATCTGACCCTCCAGATACTCTTGAGCTTATAACTTCTATCATCATGCTGGCTAGAATGATGGGAATTCGAGTTCAACAACATCTGGACAGCAACAGGTTCCCCATCCCTGCTATAAGTTGTAGTAGGTAGGAATCAGAACAGTATTGGGTGGCATTAGCCTTTAAAAAAAGGGGGGCTATCATTTTTCAACAGCCATTCATAGGCAAAGTTTAGCAAGAATTCAAGTTCACTGGTAGACTAGAATTTTTGTTGAACTTTTGCCTTTGACTGAAGCATCTTCTCTTTATCAATGCCATAAATAGGATATAAGATTAGATTAAACCAGTTCTTCTATTCCTTTGTGACTATTGAATAGCTTAGTGCCTTTTAAAGAGCAAAATTCCTTCTTGCATATGATGGCATGGGTTCTGTTCTGATTTTAAAAGGGGTGGGGGAAATGTATTTAGCATTGCTTGTCCAGCAAAAAGTCTGTATGATCTAGATGCGCTGTCAGTTTCAAAGGTTGAAGCAGCCAAGTGTATCAAGATCAATGTAAGGTACTGTATAGTTTTAATATCAAAGAGGCTGAGAGCAGGTTCTCTTCAGTATTTTGCAGATTGAATGAATAAGAAAAACTTTGTGCAAAAAAGTTCCAAGAGAAGCAATTTGTAGAGTAGAAAAACATGAGAAGGAAAGGCAGTTTCTAGAGAAACAGGAGAGCAGGAAACACACAGTACCCTTGAACATCTGAGACTGATTTGCACAGAGAAACTTGCCTTATAACAAAGCAGGCAGATGGTGGTCTTTTGCTGGGCAGAATTAAGATAGAGTATTAGGAGGCAGAAATGATTTGTGAACTAGACAATTTGGTTTAAAGGGCTTGTTCTCCTCTCCTGGATTGATTCTTAGCATACAATCATTCACAGTGCTGATTTCCCCCTTTGCCCGTTTTGATGCCCATTTTTCATTTAGGTGTCTAGTTTCTGTGATTCTTCCAGTAACTTCTACCATGCCTCCAAATTAGAGCACATAACAACTTCCATGGGGGTAAAGTGAGTGGCACTAGATACTATGATGTGTTCGTAGGCACAGATGTGGCACTCTCTTGTTGGAGCGGAGAACACTTCAAGGCAATTGGAAGTCCATTAGATCATAGAAACAAATATGTGGTTTCTCAATACTGGCATATTTCACTGTGATGCATGTAACACACTTCTGTTTGAAGCTAGAAAGATTTGGTAACAAAATAAAATTATGAAGGATTATGATTCCATCATAATTGGTTTCTTTCAACCATTTCACAGAACATGCAGTTATTATTTAACTAAGAATAGTAGAGGAATGTGCAATAAAAACTGGCACCGGCCATTTTGAAGAAGCTTTCTTTACTGAGGCGTCTTTCAATGCAGAATGTTAATTGGTTTGCCCATTTAAAAAGAAGTCTTAAAATGCTTTCCTGTGTTGTAAAATTCCTGAAACAAGATTTTGTACATATCAAGTATGCTTTCACCTATTAGTAAGCCATGGTTCTTGGCTTAATAAACCATACTGTGCACATGCTGGTGCATGCAGCCTGATCACTCCGACTTTACTTCTCCCTTGGCATGAGCAATAGACAAATATGGAAGGGAACAGCTAAGCATTCATCTGAACCTGGGATCGTGCCCTGCTCTGTCCTAACAATTGACAGCCAGTAAGCCAACAACAAATCATGGTTTAAACCTGTTTAGCAGTTGTGGTTTCTTAGGGCACACAAACCATGATCCCAGGTTTAGATATAACACTAAGCTTTCCCTACTTTGATTACCTACTCATTCCAGGGGAAAGGAAAAGTACTAGTGATCATGCTGCGTGTACCAGCATGCAGCTCATGCAGTATAGTTTAGGCCCTTGGCTTACTGTTATATTTGAATGTGGCTGTTGTGGGTATTTCCAGAACCAGCGTTTGGTTCTTGAATAAATTTCAGCAACTGTTGTTTCAAATACTAGTAGTTAAATTTTACAGCAATCATCTTTTTGAAAAGGTTTGTGTATTTCAATGTGTGATGGTGAAACAGATGTGCAGACTATATTATATTGCATTGTGAGTGGCGAGTTTCTGGTTTTATGTTTTTAGGTATGGTGCTTACAGTGGGAGCTACATTGTTGTGACATCTTGTTTAGAAGAATATGAGTAAAAAGGTGCCCTACAGCTTTAGCTCTATTGACTTTATATTTTTCTAACCCACTAAATGCTGAATATTGCTGACTTAGTTAGCTTTTCTAGTTTTATTAATAATTGATCCGAAAGAGGAGCAAAACCAAAACAAAACAGTTTTCAATATGTTGAAGCACAGGTTAATAACTAGAAACTCTACCATCTTAGGCTGTGATAACACCTTTTCACATTATACTAGGAAACTAGTATGAAGTGTGAATTGCTAATAATAACCAAATTAGTTTATAAACTAATCACAAATGTATAGGTACTGCTTGCACTCCCCTCCCCCCTAAGGTTTAGGTGAGGGTCAAGGGTCAAAGTACTAATAAGAGTGTTTGGGATGTCTGCTGCCATGAAACAAAATGGAAACTTGATTGATAGCTGGAGGGCTGAAGGGAGAGAGCTCAATGGAGAAAGCAAAGGTCATAGAGCCATTTCCCTTCTCTGCATATATAATGATCAACCCACTCCAAGGTGAAGAAATGTAAGTACTATAAATCAATATACCATATGCTATGTATGCGTTTATTAACTTGGAACACAAATATTTATGTAATCTCAGCTAAATAGCTCCAAGGCATCATTTTATATCAAAATACTGCATGGCAGTGATTAAAACTGGTGCCTGCTTTTAGCATGTTTTATACTGATATATTAGGATTGAATGCTAAAACAAATTGAAGCTGTAAGATTTCTCCTTTTGTTAATATAAACCATACTGACAATACAGAGAGAATACTAACAAAATAGACTCTTGGGTAGGATTTCCAGGAGGTACTAAATATGAATTGCAACATAAACCCAAGTAGATCACTATATATCTTTTATATTTCCTTTTTCTTTAGGTTTGGTGTGCATGAAATCTAGTAGTTCTGTTGTGGAGCTGGTCATGCTACTTTGTTCTCAGGTGGGTTACAATTGATTTGAGAGTGAGTTGCTGCTAAAAAAAAAAATCCTTTACAATTGCAATTATGATTTGAAGCAGTAGTCTTTGACCTTTCTGGATTCACCTTTAACCCTAGCCTACATCATGAGGCCCTACTTTTAATTTTTTTCCATATATGACTGTCTTTTCTCTCTCTCTCTCCTCGCCCCTCCCCCATATTTTCCCTTCCCTTTTGCCTTCTCTTAAGAAAAAGGTCCAAAATGCATAGTGGTCCAAAAAGCATCCTTATTAGACTGGGGTATGACCCACCAGCTGAAGATGAAAGCTTTACACGAACTAGTTTATCTCATGTGATCAGTTGGATAATGTCCTAAAATTTTGGTTTCCTTAACCATTTCCAGGATTTTAATAATGGTCCATACTTTGGATTAAGTAACTTTATATTTAAGCAGGTAAATCTGTGAAATAAAGGTTTTTGACATGGATTCAGTATAATTGTATTTCAGATATGTTGGAAGAAAAGGTTTTGCCTTTTTGTATTTGTAAAAAAACTCTAAAATATATAGTGCTCCTTGCTGATCACTTTTTATTAGCTTGAGGGAAAAACTGAACCACAGTTGCCATCTATTTGAATTTTCTGATCTGTGAAACACAGTATGTCTGCTGCTCTGAAAAGAAGTGTTACACTTCACTTTGATTAACAGAAAATCTAATCTGAAAAATTAGAGTTGTCAACAAATAATAGTATGTAGTAGATCAAATAGCACTTTACTCATCTCCTAGTTTTCTCCATTGTAATTATATATGAGGTTTCTATCGAGCTTTTCTTTTTGGCATTTTAAAAATGATACCTTCCTGGTAGTAAATTCCCCTACTTAAAACTTTAAAATAGCCTTTTTTAATGGGAAGGTTATTGGTCTAGAGGTCAAGGGTTTTGACCCATTTCAAAACCTTTGACCTTCATTTAAAGCCCTTATGGTTTACTTGCCTGACGAATAAGGATAATGTAAAATTAATGTTTTTTTTACATCGATTTATTCGTTTTAGTGCTTATATTGCCAAATGTATTTAGACTGTGCTGATGGACATTTCATGAATACAAATGAAAGAATCATAGAAGGTGTGAAAAATCAATAACCTGCATTGACAATAAAGTGCAATAAAAACAATTACTTCTGGAGATTACACCTAATGGATTTTTGCAATGAACTAGTGAAGAGCCAGTTATGTTTCTAGTTGCCTTATTATTCAGCAATGTAGTCAGAACCATGTTGACAGGATTGCTTCTTCTTTCTCATCCTCCTCTTCTTCCTCCTCCTCCTCTTCTCCTTGGAATGCATATAAGCTTGCTATGTGTTACTTAATTTATGTGTTACTTAATCTAGAGTTTTCATCCAATTTCAGTTCTTGTTTTCCATGACAGGGTTTGCTTGTTTGTTTTAAAAATGTCATCTTCCGAAGTGTAGATATACTACTTGAAATGTATTTTGAACATTAGCACTCAATGCATAAAAATTATTTGGGTTAAAATGCTCCTTACTGTATACTGGAAATAATAACGAAGTTTCAGTTATGTCCCCTTTGTTTCTTGGCTCAAAAAAGCAAAACGAAGTGTACCTTGAGAACTGCTGTGTGTCTCCACACTGGATAGTGTTGGTAGTGATGCAATCTAAAATGGAATAAATGACATGCTCTAATGTGCCTATTTGTCATACATGTCACAGTGCTGTTTTAATGGTAATCTAATGTTAGAATATGGCAATGGGTTAGTTGAGTTGGTAGCAGTGAAACATAACGTTTTATATGAAATACTTGAAATAAACCAATACAGCAAACCAAACCCATAACATCCTTTCATACCAAAGAGTAGCTAAAATATTTCGTTGACTGTGCAAAAGTGGTGTAAGAAATCAAATTAGCTCCAGATGTATACAGATTTGATCTGGGGTGATAATTACATTTTTCACTCTGAATTTTCCTAATTCAGAGAGGTCAGTATGGCAATCACAGAAGTGATTTATTTTCTTAAGAGGTAAACTGTCTGTTGCTACATGAAAGCTTGAGAGATATGAAATTGAATTTCAGCTCGACATTTTACAGATACTGGAAGGAGATGGGGTTGAGTTTGATTGATTTTTTTTCTTTTTGTGGGACAAGGGAGGGGGGAAGTGAAGCGACCCTCTTGCTAAAAGTTTAATTAATTTTTTAAGAAGAGATGGAGAGGAAGGAGTGCCAAAGATCGAAAGATCAGGTCAAAAACTAGTTTTTAATCACATAAATAATACAAAGTAGTTACAAATAAGCATCTGCAAGCATGATTTAAAACTTTACAAATTTGTTGGACATGATGCTAAATTAGATCTCTGCTTTGATTAATACTTTTGTGATATGTACCTAATATTAATCAGTAATTCTCTCATACCTCATATTATTTACTCATACCTATTAGTCCTGCTTTACTGTTAGGCTTTGTCTGACACATCATTTCCCAAATACCTGTGGTTTGAGAAAAAAATGTTCATTATTTTGACAAGGATTAAAAAAGACAAGACAAGACTACAACTTTTGTTGAGGCTCTTGTAAGATTATTCTGTATTGTAGTACAGTAAAAAATCCATTTTGTTCAGCAGTATTTTGCTGTCATATGTATCTTTGGAGTGTCTTAGCTCTCCCCCTCCCTGGGACGGCAAAATTTCAAGTTGTTTAACATAGTATTGCTTTGTTCTGCCTAACAATCCAGCTGAATGTACAAAAATAACCCAACATCCTAAAGCAGTTTTTAAAGTGACGTTCAGTTCTGACACTGAATACTTACCTTCCTATCTAACTATTGCAACATAAGGAATTCTGCATTTAATATTAACAGAAAAGTGTTCCTGCTTATTTGACATTAATATCATTTTTGAAGGACTCAGCGTTGCATTCAAGGCCACTTTATAAAAGCATTGTGTTGCTCATCCTAATTCAGTCTGACATACATTCCAATAACACTACCTCCCCTCCAGAGTTTAAAGCTAAATTTATGGCTGAGCATTGTGAAGTGCATCATTTAAAAATGGTTTCAACCCAAAACATCTAATAAATAAATAATGTGTATGGCTACTCAGTAGTAGACTTTCCAGACTAGAAATCATTCCATCGGATACTCAACAGTCCACTATCGTAGAGGGCTGTCAGATAAATCTTATAGTAGCTGCATTTATGTCCTGTAAATCACATGTTATTGTCTGAGCCTTCTGCCAGGTCATCTATTCTTTTCCCATTTATCAGAAATGCATATAGTACATTGAAGCTAGAAATACCATCTAGTCTGGGCCCAGCTTCCTGTCCAAGTAATTAAAACAGCCAAAAGAATGAAATCCTCAGCATCGTGTTACTTTCAAATGAATCATGTCCTTAATGTATGTAGATCTACTTCTTTGCTACTGTAGTACACCATTCTTATATAAAGGTATTGTTAGATTCTATTTGGAGTAAAAACACTGCTGATTTCTGTAGGGTTGCACATACAGATTCAAGTGCATGTAAGTGAACATTCCCATGTGTACAATGATTTATTTATCAGATCTATTAACTGAGCTATTTCTCTGAATTAATTGTACTGAAGCTTATTAAAATTCAGTCTTTTAAAATACTCTCTGCTCTAAAATATTTGTGTTTGATGTTGCACATTTATTTGTATTTAAAACCCTTTTTTTGGAGAGGATATCAGGTGGTGCATATGACGCATCCAGAAAAGGCTGCGAGTTCTGTCATCCTATCTGTATCCTGTTCCTTTGGATTAAAACTGTTATTTTCAGATTACTTTAAATTAATAGGTGAAAATTCTATATAACTCTTACAATTGCAAAAGAAAAGACTTTTGTATAGGTGGTGGAAGAGCAAGAACCACTAAATCGCCATGGGACTCTCATGTAAGATCAGCATTTTTACTTCAGATGATCTGATTTAGAGTAAGCCCTCAACTTTCAGCTATAAGAAGTAAAATCCCTGCTCCAGTAGACCCATTTTAAAAAAATAAAAATAAATTTCTTGTATCCTAGTTAGGATTATGAAAACTTACTTAATGCACGAAAAGGAATCAGAAATCTGCACTTAAGTGACTCCTAATAAAATACCTTGACTATCTGGCATGCTGCCTAGAAAAATCTGTGTCTCAGGTTCCCTCGGAAATTGCCCATGACTTGGTGTGGATACACCTGTAACTTAAAAGAAACATAGTGATAAGCTAAGGCAGGGTTAGGCAACCTAAGGCCTGGGGGCTGTATGCGGCCCAATCGCCTTCTCAGTCCGGTCCGTGGACGGTCCGGGAATCAGCGTGTTTTTACATGAGTAGAATGTGTCCTTTAATTTAAAATGCGTCTCTGGGTTATTTGTGGGGCACAGGAATTTGTTCATTTCTCTCCCCAAAATATAGTCCGGCCCACCACATGGTCTGAGGGATGGTGGACCGGCCCACGGCTGAAAAAGGTTGCTGACCCCTGAGCTAAGGTACTTACTCAGGGCAAGGCTTTTGTGATCTATTATACTTATCTGAGTAGCCTAATTGCTTACAAGATCTCAACCCAAGGGGACCCATATGCAACTTTCATGTAACAATCACATCATTGAAATCTTGGGTACGACCTATGCGGCAAGCATCCAAACCTTTTCAAAACATAGATGACTGTGAACTATAGAGAATAAACATTCTGAGAAGCATCTCCTTTGTCTGGATAGATAATTTCAAGGTTCACATAGCAAAATCCATGTTATATTATCCCTGGGTTGAAAGTAAAACTGCCCATAGAAATCAATAAAGAAATCCAGGATTAGGCTATAGTTCTGATTTGGTACTAGAATGTTCACCCAAAAATGAAAAGCGGTAGCAAAAGGACAGTTTCAAGTTCTTGTAACTTAAAGTCTTATTTAGCAAGAAGCTGTGTGCATTATGTAGGGTTTGGTGCATGGCACATCTCCTGCTCAATCATACATACTTAAGTCGTTGATTTCTCTGAGAAATGCTTCCAGTAAGAGGGCTGTTGAAATGGGACATTCAGGACATGCCATTCTCATCTCCTTCCTCTCCCTTTATATGCTACAGACAACCTTTTACAAAGTCGTAACTTACTTACTTGGATAACTGGTATCACTATGTGGGACCTCCTGTATGTTTCTGCCTTCACTGCTAAACCGCTTACTTGGAAAATAGCAGAGTTCAGTTTCTTCATCACAGGACAGGAATGGGAACCTATGACCCTACAGATGTTGTTATAACATCATCTCTAACCATTGACCACTGCCTGGGACAGGTGGGACTTGTAGTCTAACAATTATTGGAGGGCCGCAGGTTCCCAACCTGGCATAGCAGAATATCTAGTTGGAAATAAAAACTCCCTAATTTATTTAAATGTGTGGGTTTTTTAAAGGGTTTATTATAAACACTGCCTTCGAATTCTGGGAAAGTCTGTGGAGGTTGAACACAAATGCCATGTTTATAAAGCAATGACGCTGATTTGGAAATTCAGATGGGCCCTTTCCTTCTCATGTTTGAATTCCAAAAAGATAATTACTCACAGTGAATTATCGTAGTGACGTGAGCACAACTTCCTCTCTGTTTCACATTGGAATGTAGGAATCTCAGTGCTGTCAAAATCACTCCATTGGGGGCTGGGAGTTGAAAAAGAGTTTCTTGATCAAACATAGAGGCACCAAGCACATGCAGCCTGTTTGCTGCTGCTTCCAACTTGCAGAACATTCCCACCCCCACGCCCAAAAAGAGAAAACTTTGATCCTGAAGAGGAAACGTACATTTAGATTCATCAGAGTGAAGACTAGCCTAACTGGTCTGAACATTGTGTAGTGTTCAAGATAAGACTCTCTATGCTTAAAGGATGTTGGAGACCATCTCTTGAACACCAGAAACACTTATACATATTAAGGAACATATGTAAAACAAAGCAGCACTTTAACATAAATTACAGATATGTAGTCCTGCTGTTTGGTGTGTGCACACATGCTTCAATTTCCCTTAATTATTTTAGTGACCACACTTGAAAAATTGCATTATTCTAATATATATAAATTCAGTATTTTCAGTAAGGGGTTTTATTTGATGGGGGCGGGGGCAAAACAGCAGAGCAATTGTAAGTTAAAGTATCCCACTGCAGATGTTAAGAACTAAAAGGTCATAATTTAGCTGCAGAAGCAAGGGCCCCGTCCTCCCCCTCAAACCTCAAGGCATCCTATTGCTTCATTCGCACACTAGGACTTAAAAAACCCAACCATTTAAGGTGAATTTTGTGCTAAGAGTGCACACCCTGTGGTTTGGCAGTCTAGTCAGAAGGATGATACCATGCTGGTTTTCTAACTGGATCTTTGAACAATATTCTCATGGGTGGTAAATGTAAAACAAAGTAATATCAACTGGCACTTAATTCTGTGAGCTCCCTGCTGATTGGGCTAGGCAGTGAAATAGAGCTCTTCCTGACAGGAAGTCAGCCTATAAGTGTGGAGACCCCTGAACATAAAGTGTGCTTTAATTTGAGAACCTGCTGTTTTACAGCTTTTCTCTTTAATTTGAGAGCTTAGGAAAAAGGGGCTAGACTAGGGGAATGGATGCAAGCTGACTGGCCGTAGGATAGAAAGTCTAGAGTGTGGTAGCAATTGTGTGCTTTTTACACCAATTATAAATGTGGGAGCAGTTATTTTGAGGCAATTTAGATAGTTTCTTGCTACCCAGGCTTGATTTTAAACCTGATACTGCAACATATAAATCACTTATCTGTGTAGGCTTTCCACACAGATGGCTGTGTTTAAAAAGTACTTACTACATGCACTAGCCTCTACATGTTCAGCTTTAGCATGCTACCATTGTGTCTGCCAGGCTCACAGATTGCTGGCCTATTTAGGATGCTTACATATGAGACAGCAGACATAGTAAGTGCTGTTTTAAACTAGAATCTGGCAGTGCAGAGCACTGGCATGGACAAATGAAAGCTGTGTGGCAGGTTTAAATTGGGCCTTGCAAGAGCGAATAGGCACTGTAGTTACAGAGTCTGATACTGAGAGGACATTTTCCCTCATAACTTTATTAGTGATATGATATCCAATATTAGTTGCCCTCAGAGCAGAATGTTTGTGTTCAGTTTTTGGCATCCAGTGTTTGTTTTGTTTTCGAACAGAGAAGAGATAATATTTAATTCAAAAGAGGTGTCTGGCCAGCTTGGTTGTAAGCAGTGCTCCCCCCCCCGAAAAATAGGTGCTGGTACTCATCATGAAGGGATGCGGGTGGCGCTGTGGGTTAAACCACAGAGCCTAGGGCTTGCCGATCAGAAGGTCGGCAGTTTGAATCCCCGCAACGGGGTGAGATCCTGTTGCTCGGTCCCTGCTCCTGCCAACCTAGCAGTTCGAAAGCACGTCAAAGTGCAAGTATATAAATAGTTACCGATCTGGCGGGAAGGTAAACGGTGTTTCCGTGCACTGCTCTGGTTTGCCAGAAGCAGCTTAGTCATGCTGGCCACATGACCCGGAAGCTGTACGCCAGCTCCCTCGGCCAATAAAGCGAGATGAGTGCCGCAACCCCAGAGTCGGCCACGACTGGACCTAATGGTCAGGGGTCCCTTTACCCTTTACCTTTACTCATCATGAAGTTGTTACAGTAAGTGCCACACCTTTTAACAACAACAAAAAGAGATGCCAATACTGCATACCTTTGAGTACTCCCTGGAGAAAACAACTGGCTGTAGGAGTTGCCCAATGGAGATGTACAAGGCGCCATCCAACCATCTTAGGGACTCTATTCCAGATTTGTGTAGGGTTTGCTCCTTACCCTTTTCTTCTCCCAAAGATATCCCACAAGACAGCAGTGGTTTAGAATCAAGAGCTTTCCTTTCCTAGATGGGCTGCCTTTCCAGGTTGGTGAGCCCCACCTATCCCTCACTTCCCTCTACAACATGTGCAGAAACCCCCTTCTTGACAATTGGATTCATTATTAGTCTCGCCCACTCAATCAACTGGAGCCTATATTCGCATTCAGGGGAAATCCCTAACTCATCAAGGGTTTGAGACCCATTGGCTTCCCTCACCTGGTTTAGCTAGCCAGTTGAAGCAGTTTCCTGGGTGTGGCCACTGTTGCATGCTGACGGCTTCTGGGAGCCACAGGTGACAGCTGAGTGCACGGTGGGGACCAAAGGTGGACAAAATACCCCCGAAAGAGCTTGATGTGTCTCACACTGTGGGTACTACTCCCCTAACACCCTGTATATTATATTCACATATAGGAGATGCAGAAAAATACTGTTGAGTGGAGTGGTCCAAACCAAGAACGCCTGCCAGCAAGCCATGCTTTCCCCAGGATAGCATTCCATCCCCCGCCCCAAGTTTTCTGTTCATTCAGCCCCACATTTGGAGGAAGTATGCTTCTGTATACCACGTTCTTGTGCTCAGGTCCTGTTGGCAGGTTTCCGATAGGCATCTGGTTGGCTATTTTGTGAGAACCGGGTGCTGAACTAGTTGGCTATTGGCCTGACTCCGCAGGTCTCTACTTACAGTACTTCATAGTAACTACATACAGTGCTTCATAGCATTCTGCAGCCACTAAGCCTGCTCAGAACACACTGTTGGGGGGCATCTTCCCCCTCCCTTCCTTTATAAACATACTACAAATGTTTGGGTCCTCCAACTCATACCTACCTTCTGTACATGCATGTTGCTGTTTTAGTTACACAAGAATTGGAGAAGGAGTTGACTATTAATATACAGGATTTGTTCAGTTAGTTCCCTTTGTTTTAGCCTTTAGGTTACATATTGATAGATTTTTGTTTCTGGGCATTTGGATTACATTAACTTTTCTTCTGCTACAAATGGTTTTAGTGTTGCTCTGGTCTTTAGCTCTCACTTCTTTTGTATTTTATTGTTGTTCTTATTTCATATATTTGCATCTCTATTTTAACTGTGTAAGCTGGATCGGGGGTTCTTGTAGGTGAAAGGTGGTGTAAAAATTTCCTAAATGAATAATGAATGAATAAGAGTAGGTTTTTACATTTTTCTTTAGCGTGCACAAGGATGTGCCAACAATGTGACAGGTGGCCAGATTTTTTTTGTTTTTTGTTCCTGTGGTTGAATCATTTGGATGTTTGATGTGATACTTACCCAATGAATCATGCCATCAGCAAAATATATTTTTGTTCAGAGGTCCTAGCTAAGACCACTGTACAGTACCACAAGTGGTTGAAAATCCTGTGGCATATGGAGAATATTGACATGTGTTTTATTTTGGTTTTTAGCTT
The DNA here is from genome assembly GCF_964188305.1 of Podarcis bocagei. Taxonomy (NCBI): domain Eukaryota; kingdom Metazoa; phylum Chordata; class Lepidosauria; order Squamata; family Lacertidae; genus Podarcis; species Podarcis bocagei. The sequence goes on from NC_138134.1 coordinate 40,777,773, forward strand.
GTCCTTGATATAATTATTTAGTTTTAAATGCCTTTTACTGGGTTTTTAATTACAATTATGTTTTATTCTTTTTGTAAACTGCTTTGAGGTTTTATTATGATAAAGCAATGTATAAATCTTGTGAAATAAATAAATATTGAATTTTGTGAGCCCGCTATATAGGTATGTTTTACAAACATATGCACCATATGGCTTTGAAAGAAAACTTTATGCTGGAAGGAATGAAATAAGTATTTAAAACACGATAATTTTATCAATACATGGTATGGCAGTATGAAATTAGTGCTTATTTCTTTTGAAAGATAAAAGTAGTACCTCTGCAGTTTGTGTCTACAAAAGTTCATTGTGGCCTTGAAATTCTCTATTTAAGTATTAAAATTAAATTCTCGTTATAAGGTAATTTCAGGTATTTACTGCACAACAATATAACACCAGTTTATAGGAAGCCTGCTCGGAGTGGAATACACAGAATGGTTAAACAGCAGGGGAGTCTTCTGCTTTTAGTTAAAAACTGCTGTTTCTGTATGGCATATTTACAACTTATTTAATTCTTAATGTAGTGTGCTGTGGGACTGAGCATACGAAAAAGAGTAGAAAGAGCTCTGCTTTCTGTGTCTAAGGCTATTACTTGCTGTACAATAATAAAGGCACTATTTTATTGGGTTAGTTGTAATTAACTTCAGCACTATGCATTCATATAAATCATTCTCAATCTGTTTTCTTTGCATTTTCCTTCCTTTAACTGAGTTAGCATAGTTGTTTTCAAATGTTGTTTTTCCTATAAGGAATAAAGCTGTAATAGCCTTTCTCTAAATGGACTCGTAGAGCTAATTATTCTAATAATTATTTAATCTGCATTGATAGAGTCTTAATGCAATTTTTACAAATGGTTATGGATCAGTTTTTTGGCTATGGTCTGGATTTAACCATGAACGTTAAAAACAGATTTATCTATTACCAGAACTCCCCTTCCTTGGGAGGGGGTGTTATTATTGTTTCTTTCCTTGCTTCTTTGTCTTGATCTGAGTGCCCCCCCCCAAAAAAAACCCTAGTGCTTAACACTTTCAGGCACTGAATAGAACCTGAATATACATTAAGTGTCAGATTTACACATAATTTCCATGGTGTTTCCTTTTTCCAGTGTTATACCAAATCTTCCCCTTCTCCAGTCTCAAAAGGCAGATGTAGGACACACATTGGATTGTACCAGTTTCTTGGACTATTTCAAATGAAATAAAAGTGAACACCCTAAAGCTCATTTTTGGCTTTGGTAAATTAAATTCTTTAACTAGTGTAATGTGACTTTAAAATCTTGGTTCCTTACTGCCTTTGTTTTGATGACAAGAGCAATAGTTTTCAAATGTAATGGAATAAAAAGTACTTTCTGCTTATATCTGAACACATTGTGTAGTGGGTTTTTTTTAGCCTTATAAAAATAATTAGCCTCTATATAGTTCTAATGGCAGCCTTGAAAGTTTTAGCCTGGAGCAGCCTCTAATGAACAGCCCTTGTTTTTCCCCATTTGGGCTTTGAGATTCCCTAAAGACTTGACTTCAGACCTCAGAGGGCAGCAGCTGCCATTTGTCTTGAGTACTAGTGTTGCAAAATAGTCAGACCACGTACTAATAGAACACATTTGTACAATTCAGTACATAGATGCTTGATAGAGGTTTAATGATGATCATCTGTTGAGAGCTTGTAGATGGGTGGACTTAGAGCAACTTCTATTGCACCTTATCAAAATAATACCATCTGTATTGATCAGGTGAATAATGTTGCTTGGCTAAGCTTGCTTTCCCAGAGCAGGTTTTTGGGGTTTTTTTACAGACTGCTATGTTTTTATATTAAAAATCTCTTTTCTTATAAATTTCTAAGAAATCTTGAAGTACTTAATGCCTCAGATCTGTGCAAAGTTGTTCAGCTGCATAATTGACAAAACTGAACTCTTACATACTGTCCCTTCTCGTATACCATAAATAATAAAACTGGAGGGGATCCTGTAGTAGGCCATCCTTTCCAATGCTCTGCTTGTTGCAAGAAATGCAGGGCTAGAGCATCCCCACCAAGCCCACTACCCCTCGAGGTAGTTGGTTCAATTGCCAAACTTCCCTTTTCATGTCAACACATTTCTCCAAACGCTTTGCCAAAATCTACCCTTCTGTCATAAAATTATAGAATCATAAAATTTTAGAGTTGGAAGGGACTACAAGAGTCATCTAGCCCAATTCCCTGCAATGCAGGAGTCTCAGGTAGAGAAATGGCCATCCAATCTCTACTTGAAAACCTCCAAGGAAGGAGAGTCCATCACCTCTTGTAGGAGTCTTTTCCACTGTTCATATAGCTCTTACTGTCAAAAAGTTATTCCTGTGTTTAATCAGACTCTCTTTTTTTCCACTTGAACTTGAATCATAACTAATTCCCTCAACTGTTCCTCATAAGGCTTGGCTTCCATACTCTTGATCATCTTGGTCACCCTTACCTGCACATGTTCCAGCTTGTCAATTGTGGCACCAAGAACTGGACACAGTACTCCAGGTGTGGTCTGACCAGGGCAGAATAGAGCAGTACTATTACTCCCTTTTATCAGCATACTATACTTCTGTTGATGCAGCGTATAATGCTATTAGCTTATTTCCCCCCCCCCTTTTTTTTGGTTGCTGTATCATACTATTGACTCATGTTAAGCTTGTGGTCTACTAAGACCCCTAGATCCTTTTCACATGTAGCATTGCCAATTCACTTGTCCCCACCTTAGATTTGCAAAATGTGTTATTCCTGCCTACACGTGGATCCTTACATTTCCCCCTGTTGAAATTCATTTTGTTAGTTTGTGCCCAGTTCTCCAATCTGTTAACACCGTCTTGAATCCTAATTCTGTCTTCAGTGGCATAATTGTCTAACCCCCCACCCTCTGGTTTGGTGTCATCTGCAAGTTGGTACAGATGCTGAACACTAGAATTAGCATGACATTTGGAGTTTCCCTAGGGCAGCTCTGAATGTAGCTTTGCAACATCAAATATTTTGAAGTATCTGTATTCAGTGCTTTTTTCTGGGGGTACGCAAGAGTCCACATACCCCTAAACATTTTGTGAATCTTTGTACTTTTGTCCATTTACTGTTTTTATTTTTCCAAATTTGAACTATAAAATGGTGATTTTCTTGAGTCAAAACAAGAGTACCCCTAAACATTTTTTAAAGAAAATAAAGCACTGCCTGTACCCATTTATTTATTCCCTGAGTCCATGTAAGTGGAGGAACACTTAAATGTCAGGACCTGGCTGAGACAGTAAGCAACTGTACCTGAATCAAGATCTTGAGGGGGTATGTTTTTCAGTCCAGGTTTTATGAAGTCAGTTGCTGAAGCTGGAAGAGTTGGATCTTGAGGTGGATCTGGAGGAACTGGATCTAAAATGCATCAGGAAGCAGCTACTGATTTGAAAATGTAACGTGTGAATTGACTTGGGGTGTGATGTGACCATACTGATGGGACCTTTTACTCTAAGCTGGGGGTCAGCAAACTTTTTCAGCAGGGGACTAGTCCACTGTCCCTCAGACCTTGTGAGGGGCCGGACTATATTTTGAGGGGGAAAATGAACGAATTCCTGTGCCCCACAAATAACCCAGAGATACATTTTAAATAAATGAACATATTCTACTCATGTAAAAACACACTGATTCCCGGACCGTCCACAGGCCGGATTTAGAAGGTGATTGGGCCTTAGTTTGCCTACCCATGCTCTAAGCCTTGAACCTAGCTTATTGAATACCCGGAACTGTGTATGTTCAGGCCTTAGAGCCTACATTGGAGCAGATGACCTCTGAAATTGGCAGGAAGGATGACATTTCTGGACAGATCAGACCCTGTAAAAATAGTAGACTCCTGGCCTTCTACCCTTGCTCACCAAGAGAACGGTGCCTTCTGTCTGCTGCATTTCAGCTTCTTAATTTCCAGTTCCCAAGAAATGATTTCAAGGACCCTAAGCTGAAGAACACACCCTCTAGATGTCTCTACTGCCATCCATGGTCCTCCTTTGCCCCATGCAAAGTTCTTTTCAGCACTTTAAGGCAATTTATATCTCACAACTACTTGCATTTTTGTCAGTGCTTAAGTATTTACTATAGATTCACTATAGACTGCACAGTAATTATGATCATGTACATTAGCAGTAGATTTTATAGGCATAGGAAATAGTAGTCAATTAAGTTCAGCTTACAGCAGGTATGAAATTATTGACTTGGTCGATCTCCTCTTGCAGTCCTTCCTTTTGAAAGTGCTGAAATGTATTCTCCAGTTATTCAGCTGCATTAGTGGTCGACTCTGAGGCTTTTAACATGTTTTTCATCAGCACCTTTGGGAGAAGGATAACAAAGATCTTGACATAACAATGCAGTCAGCTCTGAGAATGTAATTGCAGTAGAGGATATATGTGCTGTGTTGAAACATTGCATTAAACATGAAAGACATTGGTTGTTACATTTTGCCCCCTCCCCCGCCAAGCTATTAAAGCACGCTTAAGGGAGTGTTCACCTGTGGCTTAAAAAATTTTGTTTAGACTAATATTTTCTCTGATCTTTGTCTGTGATAGAGAGAGTTAAGCTGGAAAAAAACCAAGATAAATGTCTTTGCTTCTCAGTTTGGGCAATTTCTGTTTTCAGTAATTAAGTTCTGAAGCATTACACTGAGTGTGATTCAAGGTGAAAGCCATTGTTTGAAGACAAAAACATGTGCATGATGTCATTTAGAGAAAATGATACCTCTTCATTTATATCCCCACCTTCCAACACTTCTCCTGCCAAGATTTTGTGAGGGAATGCTAACACAAGTAAAGAGGCATGTTGGCAAAAGAATAGAAACATCTAGGCAGGATAAACAATCACTTTAGTGCCCATTGTTGTGGTATACAACTGTATACTCCAAAAAATTGTAGCAACAAAAATACATAATTATGATTGATAGCTTTATAGGCCTATGAGCAAAAAAACCCACACACACAAAATGCTTTTACTTATTCAGATGTGTTGTTTTTTGTAAATTGAGGCATGCCTATAGAGGAAGACACAAGGGAACTCCCCAAACACCCTGTGGGTTGCATACCTCATTTGTTTTGCAGTATTTTCATGGTAGCAGTGCCATGGGCCAGTTGCTGATTGGACTGTTTCTTGAGGTGCCAAGGCTTGTTCAGCAATCTAGCTCTCCTGGTTGGTACTAATAAAATATTGAGATTTGTGATGAGAGCTGATAAGGTGTAGTGCCTTAGATTAAGGAAACCTGAGATCAAAACTGTGCTTGGTGATGAAGCTTCCTTTGGCAAGAGGCTGCCCCAGAGGGGAAGAAGGACTCATCTATAGTCTCTGCCTAAAGACCAGTAGCCTTTTGACTCTTCTTCCTCTGTCATTTAACAGTGGCCATGCAGCCAGGCTAGTTGAACTGTTTCCGTACCAAAGAGCTGTTATGAGAACTATTCCCCCCTCCCCATCTGTAAGCAACTCTAGGGGCCTTATCAGTTGAAGTGGGTTGTTCATTAAAAAAAGAAAAGTATTTTAAAAATAGATTAAAAATATTTTTGCCTAACCTACATCTGTGGTGATGACAGGCTTAATACCTTTTCACCTTGGTATTCTCTCACCCTTGTAGTAGGAAGTCAATATGCTGAATGCTTCGTTTGAATAGCACTTTGGGTGGTTCTTGTTATCTGGATAGATGTGGTCATGCTCATCAGCTGACATTGTTTACAGTACAAACAATACATGTACTGCATGAAATAAATATACAGTGGTACCTCGAGTTAAGTACTTAATTCATTCCGGAGGTCCGTTCTTAACCTGAAACTGTTCTTAACCTGAAGCACCACTTTAGCTAATGGGGCTTCCCGCTGCCCCCGAACCACCAGAGCACAATTTCTGTTCTCACCCTGAAGCAAAGTTCTTAACCTGAGGTACTATTTCTGGGTTAGTGGAGTCTGTAACCTGAAGCGTATGTAACCCGAGGTACTACTGTACCTAGCCAGCACAACCAGTCCTTTTTTAAATTAAAGTTGTGTATATATAAATTTTGAGTTAAAATTTTAATACCTTGTGTCACCATCTTAACTTTCACTATAACTGTTTCCACTGGTTTAATTAATGTAAATTTGTTCTTTTAATTACCTTTTTCACTTTTGCATCGTAGGAGTGGCAGAACTCAATACAGAAGAATGCTGGCCTAGCTTTCATTGAGCTTGTCAACGAAGGAAGGTAACTTCCTAGTTATATTCATTTCTATAATCACCATTATTCATATTGAGCAAATTCTGATTAATTTCTGTTGCTGACTTATGAAGTTCTTTGTCTACAAGTAAAGTGTTTTGGATTTGGTAGCATACATTTGCATTCCTTTAGAAATATTGTACAGTTAACTTTGTGAACCTGATTCAGCCGCTAAATCTCCTGTATGGGTCTTTACAGAGGTTGTCTGAACCTGGGGAGGGAGTCTTGTTAGAATAACTCAAACAAAAATGCATCTCAGACTCAGGGCAAGTGTACCAGCCTCCCCCCTCCCTGGCACAGGCTTGCTCCCATATTCTGTTGTGGTTTGGCATTTTCTCTTATCTGTAGTCATATTGATATAGTGTGCCTATGGCAGACCTGCACAGTTTGTGACCAGTAAGCTGAAACTTCCTGTTTCTACTGGTTATTCGAAGGAATGTCAACTACTTGGCAGACCCAATACATGCTGGTTGCTTGTGTTTGACTTGTTGGGGCGTGAGTTATAGAGCGCTGTTGTGGGGTCTCAGATAACTGATTTAAGGGTCTCATTAGTTACGTGTATGCATGTGAAATTTCTCAAATTGACCACTTCAGGCATTTTTTAAAAAAAGAAATAGAAAAAAGCAAGTGTACTGTATATATTACATTGGGTGCTGTGGCAGAAAGGTGGTATATAAATGCAATACATAAATATGCCAACTGATTTTTGCATAAGCACCTTCATCAAAACAATTTTTGTTATAAGAGATTTCAGAGTAAGCCTAGATGTTCATACTTTTCAGTTCAGTTCATGAATACAAAGTGTGTTATAGAAAATGACAGGTCATGGCAGAAACATAAACTTTGGCGTGCACTCAAATTCAGTAGAATTGTATATATTTCCTAAGTAATTCAAAAATACATAATAATCACACCAGAAGTAGTAACCATAGTGATATAGAAAATGAATAAAGCACTTAATGATTGGAAACGAAGAATATACTTATTTAGTCTCTCTTAGTAGAGTTAGAGAATCATCCACTGAAATGTAAATTTTAAATGAAGACTTGGTGAACTCTAAATCCAAAGTAATCTTTATTAGCAGAGAGATTAAGCTACTCCCTCCTTCTTAGTGATTAGCACTCTCATCCTATGTCAAGTAGTAAACTCTGGCTGCTCTCCTCAGAGTGCTTTAGCCACTTTGGTAAAATGCAGAGTCAGCTGTTCAAGACAATAGGAGTTGCTTCTGGTTTAAAGCTACTTTCTCAATGGAATAGAAAGCTTGCAGATAGATGAAATATTGTGGGAGAGTAAGTGTACACAAAGACCTAGAGAGGCTGATGGGTTTAATTCCAACATGTTTTTTTCCATCACATAGTTAAAAATTCTCTACAAAGAGGGATAAAGTGGGTATACAAAGTTAACAGTATAGTGAAATCCGGGCTGTCAGAAAGGTTAGTAATGTTCATTGTTAAACTTCCCATAATTTTGGAGCTTTTGATAATGTTTCGCAAACTCTGTTTGATTGAACAAATTATGCAAAGATAATGCATTATTGCTTGAGGCAAGCACTGGAAAGTGTTCACTGAAAGGTATTTTTAACTTCAAGGGATTTATAAGAAGCTATAATGCGGAGTTAGAGAACAGATATAACGGCCATACTTAACAGTTTCAGATTGTGCCTGTTTGAATATAGTTCTTAATTTATAAAATTAGAGTTCTGGGGTTTGAGGCTTCCTGAAACTGAAGCCATATCCTCTGAACTACCAGTCTTCTCACTCCGTAATTTCAGATGTTTGAGATTAAGTACTTTGCACAAATTCCATGGGTGAACCCTGGTTCATATTAATCCCTGGAGATAGTGAAATTGAAGACATAGCCAGTTACATTTTATCCTGCAATCTCTATATAGCCATGAGGTTCAAAGACATTAACCCCCCTTGGTTTTTCAAATGCATCCTAAGAGGTAAAGCAAAAAACTCAGTTCCTATTTTGCAACGAGAATCTCCCTATTGTGGATTCAGATAGCAGTAGCAGTTAATATGAGAAAAGGCACAGTTTGGACAGAATGCTTCAATTCAGGGTCATTTCTAATATTTTAACGTATCTGGTAAATTAAATGCCTCATGCTGTTTCATATCTAATTGTCTATCTAAATTCATATCTAAATGCTTCTGGACAGCATTTACATTTTGTGAACTCAGCTGTGTACAAAGAGTGAGCAATTAGCAATATATGGTGTAAATTCGAACATATAATATTTTCATTAACACAGTATAGTATTAATATTTCAAATATCAGCATTTCAAAAGGAATAATTGCATATACTATAGGGTGTGCTTACTGTATGTAAGCCATAAACTATCTCCACCACCCTCCATATGTTGATAGCAGGAGCGGGTGTTAGGATAGCATTTGGGTGCTTCTCTCATGCCTGCCGCGATGCGGGTGGCGCTGTGGGTTAAACCACAGAGCCTAGGGCTTGCCGATCAGAAGGTCGGCGGTTCGAATCCCCGCAACAGGGTGAGCTACTGTTGCTCGATCCCTGCTCCTGCCAACCTAGCAGTTCAAAAGCATGTCAAAGTGCAAGTAGATAAATAGGTACCGCTTTGGCGGGAAGGTAAATGGTGTTTCAGTGCGCTGCTCTGCTTCACCAGAAGCAGCTTAGTCATGCTGGCCACATGGCCCGGAAGCTGTACGCCGGCTCCCTCGGCCAATAAAGCGAGATGAGTGCCACAACCCCAGAGTCGGCCATGACTGGACCTAATGGTCAGGCATCCCTTTACCTTTACCTTATGGCTGCCAGCGGATAGGAGCATGACTGGTGATGAAGGAGTGTGCTCTGGTCACTTGAAGGCTGCTGAATCTTGTGCTGGAGGAGAAAAACGAAAATAAATCCAAATACATCCTCCCACCTCTTGCAAAAGTATGTGAACTGCTGTAGAATGTACATATGATTATATTTTATTCCACTTAGTACATACAGTTATATTTTATTTATTTATTAGATTTAAATCCTGCCTTTCCACTGGAGACCTTGAAGCTGCTCATAGCATTTATAAAATGCAGTGGATAAATCATGCACGTTAAAACAAAACGAAGCCTGTGCAGCTGGAGCAAGAGCCTAGTGTTATCTTTACCTGGCTTCCTTTCTCTCCTGCTCCACCCTCCCCCAGGGCAGCTGGTGGTGGAAGACCATGTGGTAGAAATCTTGTTTGAGTATTTAGGGAACTGTGTTTGCGGCTGCTTTCATTCCGTTGACGTTTCCTGGGATCCAGACCATTTGCTTGCTATAGGGCATAAATTATTAGTGTAATTTATAGGTTTCTGTAATCTACATTAAAATACATTTGCTTTTGATTCTTCCCCCCGCCCAACAACTTGCTTAAAAAGAAAACAGCTTCAACATAGCTCTGCTGTTAATAGGGAAACCTAACAGCTTCAGCAATGGACTTGTTAATGATACACACCTTGCCCAGACAGAACAGAACACTGGTTCCTCAGTGTGTTAAGAGCACTGTGCTATCTAGACTAATAATGCGTTCATCAGGGGCCAAGGTCATAACGATATGAATGAGGTGAAGGCAGGTCAGAAATACATAAACTTAGAAGCTAGTCCTTAGCACTGCAACCCAATATGTGTACTTTAGTTCTCAAACTTCAGAGTTGTAGGGAAAGATTTATTCTGTATGTTACAACGATGGACTTCTTTCCTTAAAGCATGTAAAGTTAACTATTAAGATTGAAGTATGCTTTGTACATTTGAGAACCTTAATAAATATTAAGAACATATTTTTTTTAACAGGCCCCTCTTCTACAGTTAACACCAGCTGCTTTTCTCTTATATATGACTGGACAGGATATTCATGTACAGATACTGAACAATATTTATCTGTTTTTCATTCCACTGTTCACCACTTACGCTCTACTGTGCACCATATTGCAAAAATAATTTTCACAAATTTATTATTCTTACTTCAGTTATAAACTTTGGTGTATTTACAATTTATGTGACTGAAGTATCAGTTCTGAATTGGAAAAATAGGCCGATTTTATTGCAGCTTTTGCCATCCTGTTGCCCTCCAGAGGTTTTGGACAACAACTCCCAACAGCATGATGGTACTACTAGGAAATGTAGTCCAAAAATACTTGGAGGGCAACAGATGGGCAAAGGCTATTCCACTGGATGGGCAAAGGCTATTCCACTGGATACTCATACAAGTCAAAGTTCATGACTCTACATAAAAAATTGTCCAGTAGCACCTTAGAGACCAACTAAGTTTGTTCTGGGTTTAAACATTCGTGTGCATGCTTATACCCAGAACAAACTTAGTTGGTCTCTAAGGTGCTACTGGACAGGGTGTTTTTTTTTCCTTTTTCAACTGTGTCAGACCAACATGGTTACCTACCGGAATCATGACTCTACACTTAGAGATAGATTGCTAAATCATGGTTGCAATCAACCAGTTAAAGAATCATTCATATGTTAATTATCTGCCTTTTTTACCTGCCTATATAAAATATCCTTAAATGCAGCTATATTCCTGCTATAACTCCCCCCCCAATCCACAATTCTACTAGTTTGCTGCCTTATTATCTCTTGCTGGTCCTTATTTTCTGCCCAGAACTCCTATATCATCTCTCTTTTCAAAACCTGCTTTTCCCACTAAGGCTTAACCCTTCTGCTTTCATCCCCTACTGCAACAATGCTTTGAGTATGCGTAACAGTTGTATGCCTCCCTGGCTATGCCCTTTCTCCTATCCTTTGTCAGAATTTAAGTTGTCAGTTCTGTCAGACAGGGAATCTGATTTTACACTATGTGATGGTGATACTATAAGTAATTGTATCTGTAACTTTTATATGGGTGCATTTTTGAAATATTCAGGGGAATAGAACACTTAAAATTTAACAACCAAATGTATATCATTTATTGTTAGAATGAAAGAGCATATATTTTATACTAAGTTCAAAATAGTATTAAAAAGTCCTTTTATTGACACCAATTAAAATAATGACTTTTTCCAAGTTACTTAAAAGGATTATCAGTAGAAAACTGGGATAACATTTCCCCAGTTTTCATTTCTGGAAATGTCAAGTGTAGAACCCTCACCGACACTGAAAAACAATTTTTAAAAAACCCTCAAGACCACAGTTTTGTCTTGTATGCGTTTTTTTATGTGTATGATGGTCTACGTCTAATAGAAAACTATGTTCTTACAATTAACAAATTTGTTTTAATGTTCTTTATTCATAATAGGAATTGCTTTAAGAACATGCTAGATAAAACCACAATACATAACCGAGAAGAACATCAAACAATGTTAAGGATGTGATGAAAATACAAATGATATCTTGGGGTGTCCTGAAAGGATAGGGAGAATAATTCAGCTGGTGTTTTGAAGATCACATAGAGATTTTACATTCTGTGTTAAAATGTTCACCTATAAAACAAAGTATATTTTTAGAAGTTTGGCTTTTATTGCTTTGAGTTCTGTTTGATCATCTCTGCATGCATTTAAATATCTTTGTGCAAATTGGGAACATCTGCGTTAGTAAACTTAATAGAAAATCTCAGGTGATTTGCAGATGACTAAGGCTCTTGCTTTTCAGCTAATGTAAGTCCAGCTCACTTCAATGAGGCCTGTATCAGTAAAGTGCTTTAAGTATCAGATTGTAGTGTTAAGGTTTTGCAAGGGCATGTCAGCATCTTTAAACAGAAAAGAGTTAATGTTTTCGATATTTAAAATGAAAACCAGAGACAGCTATTTCAGCTTCAGTATTATCTAGGAAACTTCAAGTACTGGTTGTCAGTAAAGTAAGCCTGTGCCAGAAAATCATGGTGCTGTTTGCCTGTGGTTTCCATACATTTGCACTGATTCCATTTCCAGCTACCATCCTTTCTTCAAAGAATATCAGTGGAATATGGGCTCAGTTTTTATGTATAGCCTGCATTTGGTTAACTGTGCTTGCTTATTATCAAATTGAGCTTCATAACTAAGTTTTTTTTATGGAATACAGTGTACTGTATTGGTAGAGGTGTATTTTAGCTTTAAATATTAAGATTCATCAATAGTGTGTAGTATTGGTGGTGATTTAAATCAATGCCTGATAGAAAGTTCTGTGTTTGTTTCAATATGAGAATCATTCTGTTGCATGCTGATCAAATTTGCAGGTGACACCAAACTGGGAAGGGTGGCTAACACCCCAGAGGACAGGATCACACTTCAAAACGACCTTGACAGATTAGAGAACTGGGCAAAAACAAACAAGATGAATTTTAACAGGGAGAAATGTAAAGTATTGCACTTGGGCAAAAAAAAATGAGAGGCACAAATACAAGATGGGTGACACCTGGCTTGAAAGCAGTACATGTGAAAAGGATCTAGGAGTCCTGGTTGACCACAAACTTGACATGAGCCAACAGTGTGACGCAGCAGCTAAAAAAGCCAATGCAATTCTGGGCTGCATCAATAGGAGTATAGCATCTAGATCAAGGGAAGTAATAGTGCCACTGTATTCTGCTCTGGTCAGACCTCACCTGGAGTACTGTGTCCAGTTCTGGGCACCACAATTCAAGAAGGACACTGACAAACTGGAACGTGTCCAGAGGAGGGCTACCAAAATGGTCAAAGGCCTGAAAACGATGCCTTATGAGGAACGGCTAAGGGAGCTGGGCATGTTTAGCCTGGAGAAGAGGAGGTTAAGGGGTGATATGATAGCCATGTTCAAATATATAAAAGGATGTCACATAGAGGAGGGAGAAAGGTTGTTTTCTGCTGCTCCAGAGAAGCGGACACGGAGCAATGGATCCAAACTACAAGAAAGAAGATTCCACCTAAACATTAGGAAGAACTTCCTGACAGTAAGAGCTGTTCGACAGTGGAATTTGCTGCCAAGGAGTGTGGTGGAGTCTCCTACTTTGGAGGTCTTTAAGCAGAGGCTTGACAACCATATTTCAGGAGTGCTCTGATGGTGTTTCCTGCTTGGCAGGGGGTTGGACTCGATGGCCCTTGTGGTCTATTCCAACTCTATGATTCTATGATTCTATGCATGCATGGTAGTCACCATTCATTTAAATAGTAGCCATTCATTTCAATGGAAGGACCCACTCTACTCTAATGTATGCAAATTGGAATTAGACTTACCCTTTAAGTTAAATGGAAACCCAACTTCAGAAGAAGGCTTATTCTCAGGACCACAGCAGGTGAGAAAAGGGGTTTAAATTCCATTTCAGGTCTTAATTCGTTCTGAACCTATTAATGATCAACCCTTCCAGCTGTTTTTATTTAGATTTTTAGAAACCGGCATTTTGATGCAAGAGGTGTTCATCAAGTATATTTTGGGTCACAACTCCCTCTCTCAAAATTAATGACTAAGTACTTCCAGGTGGTGCAGTTCCATGCTTGTGTCTGAACATCTGTTCCTGGAGCATATTGCTGGATTTGGACATCGGTGTTTTTACTGAAAATGCTTTAAAACCTTTGGTTGGTTGGTTGTTTTTTTGAAATCCATCATTACCAATTTGTCCCAAATTTCTTTCTGTTTACAGATTGCTGAGCCAAACAATGAAGGATCATCTGGTGAGAGTTGCAAATGAAGCAGAATTTATCTTGAGCAGACAAAGAGCTGAAGATATTCACAGGCATGCTGAATTTGAGGCAAGTCCCAAACCTTACACAATGCACTAGTATTTCATTCATACATAGTAGAGTAGTAAACTGAAACATAGGTACCACAGCTATGCCAGATTAAAAATGTAAACACACCAGGTGCCCGTGAAGTTGTGTCTTTAAAATTCCTGAACATGTTGACCTGTAAATAGTACACAGAAGCTCTGAAGCACCTATTCTCTTGGATCTAGAGATCTTTCACAAATAGAAAAGCACTTCCACTTGTGCAAGGCAACCCTACTGAATTCCTTCAAATCCCAGGTCCTTCTGCTTCTCTGTGCACCCCCATCTTGCACATCCAGAGAGTTCCCTGACCCTCAGGAGCAGCTATGGGGAGAGGACGGAACTTTTAGTGGGGGTGGAAGAGACAAGAAGGACCTATTATGTGATTGGAGTTCTGCTGTATCTTCTCTGGATCCAGCCCACTTATTTTACTTGTTGAATGAATGAATGAATGAATGAATGAATTTATTACGGTCATAGACCGTACTTGTTGTAAACAGGGCTGCTGGTTGGAGAATAGGGATAAAATTGGGATGATTTACGATTTTGTATTTTCACATTCATAATTGACAACAATGTTCATCCAGTATAACATCTGGTATAATATAGATAAAAGGCTAACTTTAATAAAGCTGTGTGCTGTTTGTAGACTTAAATTGAACTGTGCATTATTTTTCTTAATGAAATATTCTTTGGTAATTGCACTTCCCTCTGAGTCATCAGAACAAAAAAAAAAATACTTTTAGGCAAACTTCTACTTTTCTTTTTCCTTGAAGTCACTTGCGTGATTGTAGTTTGTTTAGTCTTCCTTTGGATAGGTTTGAGCTCCTACACTCTTGCTACTTAGAACACTCTCATTTTCCAAACCATTCTGACTGATTTTTTTTGCACCAGCCCCTTCATTTGGTCAAATAGGTATAATATTTTATGGAAGTCTGTTTAGTCCAGTGCATTCTAGCACTGGTCTCATGGATGTTTCACACACAATTGTTGCTGCACACATACAAATTATTTCCCTCTTTATGCATCCCATGACCACATTATCCTTTTTGACGTAGCATTGCAAATGGATCTTATGAACTATAACCTTACCAGTATGATTCCTTAATCCTCTCGTGCTTATGGCTTTCAAAGATATTGTCCCTGACTGTCCTTGTTGATGTGGATTATGTTCTTTATAGTCTCCTCTCCACTCCTCTACTGGAATCTTAAGTACTTGATAAAAACAACATGTCGTTGGAATTAAACTTACTGGTCTATCTAGATCAGGCTGCTCTTTGTATAAATTTACTCTCTAGCAATCTTTTAGCCATTTCAAAATAAAACGATTGACAGAGTAGAGCTGCTTTTGCACAATATCTTTAGTGGGGACTGGCAGGGTAAAAGAACCTCGCCAGAGTTTGTAGCTTGTACAGAACTGGCAATCAACAAGAAGAGTGGAGCAGCTAAGCTACTAATTTGGATCTAGAGTTAGCTGCTTCTGAATCATCATATTTGTAAAGATCACATTTTAGATTTAGTAATTGCTACCATTTCTGTCAACCATTTCAGCATTAAAAAACAAACAAACGTGCCTTTAATTTTCTGGGGAAACCTAGTACAAATGTGTATTTGTTTCACACAATTACTTTTGGACAAATAAACGCCTGAGTGGCTTTCACACAAATAAACCCTTAGTCTGTTCTGTAATAGTATTTCAATTGCCAGTGGCTCATAAAAATGTAGCCATGGAAATATTACCGCCTCCAACCAAATATTTACATGTATGAATATACTGCAAACAAACTCTAAAAAGTTATTTTTTTGCTAAAGTAGTAACAAAAAAATTATTTTATATTTTCTTATAAACCCAAACTAAATAAAAATAAGGGATACTTTATTATTGAGGGACAATGAATTACATTGACATGTATTTTGAATTTATTGGATTACTATGGCCTCCCGACCAGTTCAATACAGAACAAAAAAGAAATACCTCATAAAAAACTAGTTTTTTATTGGATTCTCCTAAGAACTAATTTTATTTTTGTTTTGCAGCTTTCTTTTACAAATGAAACATTGAGGATTTTCCTTATATATTAACACATAAACATTTGTTTTAAAATGCGTAAGAAGTGGAAAGTTTATTTTCCTGGACAGTGGTAATGTTTCTAAAGGTCATCTCTGTGGGTCTCAGGATTCATGCTGTGCATTGTTTAATAAGCTTTCTGTACTTCATCTAGACCTAGTTACCCACTCCTGCAAACAGAGATGTTGTCAGATATCTACATTGTCATTTTGTGCTAGTGAAATAGCAGGCAGGTTTCATTTGTTACATCAAAAAATGAAGGGTTGGTAGACAGTCCTGTGGAGACGAAATATACATCTTTTTTAGTTCATTGCCTGATAATCATTGGAGTCTGACAAAGGTGACAACTTATACACTGGTTTTATGCAGATGCACCATGAGTGACATGGCCTCATTGATTAGGTGAATTGCTCTTCTTTTCCTGCTGCTAACATACCCCTCTGCCCTTCAACCACACTTTTTTCACATAAGAATAGCTAAATCATGGGATTTTTTTTAACTGCATTTCAAAATGCTGCCTCTGTCAGAACTGACCACAATTTTTTATTTCTCTGTGTGTTTCTTATGTCTTTGAACTGTCTTCAGGCAGGTGTTGGTTGACACTTCTTGATCTGATGTTGCCTTGACTCTGTTATATCTCAGTGTGATGGCTAAAGGGATTTAATTCACATAATCTTGAACTTAAACAGAAGCTAGACTGCAGAAAAGACAGCACTTCTGTTATACCTATCAGAACTGGAGGAGGCAGTCATAGTTTTCTCTATTGACCAAGGCATGTTGCTCTTGAACTCATAAGATATCCATATGTTTCAGCAGAAATTAGTTTTGGAAAGAGAAGCGTTATGCTGCTTGGGGGGGGGGGGAATGTGTGAAGGAATAGATAGGAGTTAAGACTCAGTCATGAACATAACATGAATCCAAATGTAGTAGAATTATTCAGATGGGTGCAGAAAACAAACTATAACCAAAACCACGAGGTGATTTGCTGTAACGCTGCCACACTTCAGAGCAAGTTAATTCTGTTATCAAATCACGCAAACATAAGGGAATATGTTCACACATAACAATAAATTGTGATTTAACTCTTAGTACTGCTGAGAGAGAGAGGGAGAGAGAGAGAGAGAGAGAGAGAGAGATACGCAGGTTACAGTTTTTGTGGTTTATAAGTAAGGCATGCATCGTTTCCTTTTTGTTGTGATGTCTTTACTTAAATTATGCATTTGTCGCAAATTGCAATAGTCTTACGTTCTGATTATTAGCAGTTTGTCAATATAACTGGGATATTCATTGGATTCTTCTTTGTTGTAAATCATATTAGGCAGCTAACTTCTCTGCATGATTGCCCTTCAATAATTAAATCTAGCATTTCCAGCTGCTGTAAAATTTGTTGCCCTTTTCCCTTCAGTTATGTTTCTTCATGCGTATTAGTTGGACTTCTCTATAGCCCTAATTTTCACCCTGTGCCAATTTATAGGCTATAGTTAAGCAGCAATAAGCTGTTCATGTTTTGGTTTATGGCTTATGTTGAATACGAATGTAAATGTAGTCATGCTTTGCTCAAAAGATACAGGTAGTTTCTAGCTTATTTCACGTGTCCTCCTTTGCAAAAATAAAATAAAATAATGCTTTCTGTGAGTCTTCCCTTTCCTTATAGCTAAGCATCAGATATGCTTTATCTATTAAATCTTAGCTTTTGAGTAGCCTTGAGAAACATTTCCTGTATTGTGTTTACTCACATGAACATGTTTGAACTCTCTCTTTTTTAAAAAAAAGAAGGCAAAATAATTAAGACAATAATCATAGGAACAGTTTATTAGGAGCAACCAATCCTGGAAATCAGCCCTAAGCCATTACACCTTCTTACAGCCTTAGTAATACAACCATCACATAGCTGTGAGGTACGATAGACACAGGCCGTAATTTGGGCCAGGCAGAGGTGCCAACAGGATTTCCTGGGCTGGGTATACTGTATGTGGATCGGGCCCCTCCCAGATCTACATATATATATGTATGTTAATGTATGTATAATAGCATACATAATATATGTGTGTCAATATATGTATTAACATATATTAACCTAGCTTATCTCACGGAGATGCTGCAAATATAAAAGGGGGAAAGAGAGGGAAACATGCACAATGTTTAGCTCCTGAGTGGAAAAGCAAAATAGAAATATATGTTACGCATATATGTTGCACATAGGTAAAGTATGGAATCAGCTCGCATGGGAGACAGTGATGACCTCTGAAGAGGATTCAACAAATTTATGGAGGCCAAGGCTATCAATAGCAAGATACCACTTTGATTCATCTTACAATTTCCCTATCCTTCCCCTTTCTATATTTAGCTCGTTTGTGCATCTAAGGAATGAGGGTGGCTAAGAGGATGCTGCTTTTTCAGCCATACTAGACTAGTGCAGAATGTGAACAGATTCATTTTTAAAGTTTGTTTCCATACAATAAGATGTAAATAGGAGAAAACATACACTATTGGCTTGGGGGGGGGGGATATGGAATTAAAACGTGGGAAATAAGAGGTATTGAGATAATTTATGTGCTCTCTGTGTTTGTGTATTATGCATGTAGAACAATTGCAAGTGAGGCTTCCAGACATCTGGAGAAATCTCTGCCCCTAAACTGTAGGGCTGCACTGACTTTATTATTATTCAGTTTGCAAAAAAGAAAGGGGGGTAGCATTTCAGCTTAACATGTTGCGTTACTCAAGCTCCAAATTGCAACTGTTAAGGGCATGTTGTGTTAAGGGTTTTCCATGTTCACTCAAGCTCCAAATTGCAACTGTTAAGGGCAGTGTAGATACTGGTATGGTACCCAGTGATAATTCAGGCTTCCCCACTATTTGGAGCTGGATGGCTGTTAACGGCTGAAGAGTGAGCAGTGCCGTTTATAGATGCATCAGGCATAATATATTAGCTGCGTAGGTAAGGAGTGTTTGAGGAAGCTGCACATGAAGAAATTCTGACTGGAAATTCACCACACATTGCTGTGGTGGGGGAAAGACATTTCATTTTATTGAAGCATCAGGCAGAAATTCGTATCTGTTTACATCCTTGCTAAATATAGACACTAACTGGGGGTGCAGTTTGGCTTGGTTGCCCACTTGCTAATCCAGAGGCTTTTTAATTTATATCCCTCCCCTTGCCTTTCAAACTGTTTTTGCTCATCTGTAATTTCTTCTCTGCCTCTCCTTTCACACTTAAAAGGTAAAGGTAAAGGGACCCCTGACCATTAGGTCCAGTCGTGACCGACTCTGGGGTTGCGGCGGCGCTCATGTCGCTTTATTGGCTGAGGGAGCCGGTGTACAGCTTCCGGGTCATGTGGCTAGCATGACTAAGCCGCTTTTGGTGAACCAGAGCAGCACACCGAAACGCCGTTTACCTTCCTGCCAGAGTGGTACCTATTTATCTACTTGCACTTTGATGTGCTTTCGAACTGCTAGGTTGGCAGGACCTTTCACACTTAATTTGTATCTTATCCCATGCACCCAAACTGCCACATTCTTTCATTTTTCCTATAATGTTAATGTCAAATTATTATTGGTTTTACTTTATAAAATTATCTTTTACCTCTTTCTGACTTCCATCAGCATCTTCTCTCTGCCTTTCCCCGAGATGCGGGATACCTTCCTCACTTGTGTATCCTCCCCAGATTTTTCTGACTTCAGCCACCATACAGGAAGATGCTGGTGCTGGTAATCAGGTCCAACCAAAAGGCTATAGCTCAGCCCGGGGGATCAGCTGAACCCCTTTGCGCTCTACTGAATCTTCTCTCACAACAGGTTCATACTGAGCATATGAGGGAGGAATCCTTATGAATTCTCATTCCCTACAAATATGACTTTTTAATTTAGCTTGTTTGTGAAATTCAAGAAAAACTACAAACATGTTACATGGCTATTAGAAAAAAAGGGACAGGGACATGGTAGATGTTCCCCTTGAGCTCATATGTCAAACTCTTATCCAAAGGTGAAATTATAATCTCCCCACACTCTACAAGTTATACATTTGATGCATAACTGATGTAGTGCTTACACATGAATGTAAAGGGATGAACAAACTAGCTACTTTCTTGTTAAGTTTCGCAGGAATTAATAAAAATACTATTTAAAAGATGGAATTGGAAAAAATAAAGACATTGCTGGATTTGGATCAGTGTAATTCAAAAAAGACTAATGGGTTGTTTTAAAAAGGATGACAGTGTTTGGCGAAGCAGGATGACGTTATAGTAAAGACTTCCTTTTGTAAAAGATCTTCTGCTTTAAATTCTGAAGAAGCTAGTAATGGTTATGCTTTTTATGTAATAATTTTCATATGTTGTTAGCTACTAACTATGAAGAAAGTATATTTTAATTATGCTCAACAACATTTTCAGCATTATTTTTTTAAAAACTGGGATAATCTTGTAACAGTACAATGGGGGTCGGTGAGATGCTTTGTTTTTCAGCTGAATAATAATTTTAAAATACAATAAAGTTTAGCATTCCCTGCCAAAACTGAGCCAGGCCAATGTTTAAGTAGGAAGATAGGGGTTTATTCAAGATATATGTATGGGCACAACTAGATGTTACATAATCTGGATCTCCCTTCCTGATTTCTGTTATTTTGGTTTACTTTAAGCAATTTGCATCCTGCCCTTCAAAAACTTAAAAAAAATTTTTTTGGCCTTAAATCATACTAAGATTAAATCAATGGAAACCAGCAACAGTAAGACTGGAATTCTATAGGATATTTCAGATCTCCTCCTCTGAGGACAGAAAGAGAGGTCTTCCATTGGAGAGGAAGATATGACTCCACAATACTCCTTCTACCTCCAGAAACATCTGCATCCTTTGCCTTACCCAACACAAGAGTTTTGTTTGTAGATTCAAAGTGGAATAGCATTCCGAGTTACCCTCTTGGTGTGTGTATGGCATTGTGTTTCCCCCGTATCATTAGAAACAATGGAAGACAATGGGAGGGAAATTGAATGGCTCTCTCTCACCCACAGCCTGAAATGGGCAAATGTGGATGGAAGTTCATTAAAGTAAAGGTAAAGGGACCCCTGACCATTAGATCCAGTCATGACTGACTCTGGGGTTGCAGCGCTCATCTCGCTTTATTTGCTGAGGGAGTCTGCGTACAGCTTCTGGGTCATGTGGC
Source organism: Podarcis bocagei (assembly GCF_964188305.1). Classification (NCBI taxonomy): domain Eukaryota; kingdom Metazoa; phylum Chordata; class Lepidosauria; order Squamata; family Lacertidae; genus Podarcis; species Podarcis bocagei. The sequence goes on from NC_138134.1 coordinate 40,798,895, forward strand.
CAGCATGACTAAGCCGCTTCTGGCGAACCAGAGCAGCGCACGGAAATGTCGTTTACCTTCCCGCTGCAGCGGTACCTATTTATCTACTTGCACTTGCGTGCTTTCAAACTGCTAGGTTGGCAGGAGCTGGAACCGAGCAACGGGAGCTCACCCTGTTGCGGGGATTCGAACGGCCGACCTTCTGATTGGCAAGTCCTAGGCTCTGTGGTTCATCCACCTTCAGTTCTCCCTCCCTCACTCCCTCTTTGGATTGATCTGTAGAAATGTATAGTAAAATAGTATGTAAGAGTAGCATAAAACCAATTTATCAAGTAAAACTATTAAAAGGCCTGGGTTTTGAGATCAAGTAAATAACTTTGCAAGATGTTAACATTTTTTTGGGGGGGGGAGGGTTGCATCAGATCATGGTTATTATATTGCTGGGGGAGGGCCCAGCTGTTCCTTGCCCAGCATACTTTCCTCTACAGAGCAAATTGCAACTTCAGGAGAAGGGAAAACAGCACAGGTCAGAAGAACCGAGACTCTGATCTGATGCAAGGATGCAAGGGAGCACAGGATATGCAAAGATGCAGCTGTAGAAACTGGTAATCTTTGCCAGCTGCTATTAACTTCTTCAAAAGCAAAACAGGGGATATCCATAAATTCTGTATATCTCCCATATAACTTTTAGCTGAACCCTAAGAACAATTTCTCATTAGTGGAGATCTGTGTGAGTGAACAGTGATGTGTCTCACAGTGTTCAGGGCCCCTGGAATATTTGAGAGGGATCCAAAAATGAGACATGCTTAATGCATCTTCTGTTATGTCCATGTAAAATCCTTCAGAGTATTGCTGGCAAGTGATCAATCTATCGCATTTGAATTCTCCCCTTCCAGTCAGGAGCTTGGTGTGGCACTAAGTTATCCCATTTTATTCTCACTGCAGGACTGTCAGTTTTGGAGGATAAAAGAGTTCCTGGCTCATCGCCACTTGGTGAGCTTCATGGGAATTTGAACCCTTTCCCAGTTTAGTTCCAACAACTCTCTTTGCAACACTGCACACTTCTTGTATGATGTAAATGTACGTTTAGTGCAGATACAGCAGCATGGCTGATGTCAGAGGTTGAATAGTCCTCTTCACAGAATAAGAAAGAGAAGGAACATTGTTGGTACTGTTCTTCCTTGATCTATGTGTCTGGGTTGTTGGCTTGCTGCTGAGAAATAACTGTTCCATATTAAGTTGTCTGTAAGCAAGAATAATTTTTCCTGTGGGAGATAATTGATAAATCTTAATAGATTTCTCATTTTTTTCCTGCTCCATTATCAAAGTGCTGGTAGAATTTTAGCTATAGGTGATCATAGGGAGTGACCTAAATTGAGTTAGCCGGTTCTTTGATCATACCTTGCCTCTGTGATTTGTATCACTACACAGCTATACTATGGCGGCCCCAAATTTATCTAGTATCGACTGGTTAAGGACCTATAAGAAAGAATCCAAAGAGTAGTTCTAGCAGGGGCATAAAGTTGTAACAAACCTTTAATTAATTAGAGCCTATTTTCTAATGTTCACTTGTCCTAAAGTCTAATTTGTGTCAAAATCTTGCCCATTCCGAACCAAGAGAGACCTCCTGTGTGGAAAAGTCCTGGGGCCTTACAGAGAATCACAGTACAGATAAAAACCCTAAGGAACCCTCAAATGTCCTAAGGTAGTGGAGTGCCTCATGTCATGCATGTCTCACCTGAGCCACCTGATCATAGACCAAGCCCTGAGTCTCAAATATCATCCTACACTCAAGCCCAGAGTTGGCATAGGTGTGCCTGCCTGCCTGCCTGCCTGCCTGCCTGCAGGGTCTATGTATGACTAGAGGTCTCCTTAGATGCAAGGCCTTTTTGGGAGGAGGGAAAAGACTCCACTGTGAATAGCATCCCAGCAGATGACCAGGAAGACGAGGAGCTAGCAGTGAGATTTAAGTCTTTCTGTCACCTCTGGAGCCTTGCTAGATTAAAAGCTTCTTGTTGAGCTCATAGCCTCCAGCTCCAGAACTTACACAGCTCTGGAACTCCCTACTTGGCCCCAGCTCCCTCATTTGGTGCTAATCATGGACAGTTTGTTTAAGCACCATTGTTATATTGAACAATAGATTGGGCATGGTGACTGGTAGGAAGAGAAGGAATGTAGGAATAGAAACTATTAAAAGTAGGGCAACGTACTGTGCTAGATTTGAATGTGATCGCGGGTATTTTACTGGCACAGGCTACTAGATTGTACATCAGCAGTTTCCCCCTGTCCTACATTTGCCTTCCTGCAACTGACACTCCACAATTGGCAACCAAGGATAGTTCAAACCTTATCATAAACCGCTGCTGCTTTTATTTCTACTTCTGTTTTCTCAAGGTATGTTTTTAACGTTTCAAGTCTCACTTACCTTAGAATTGCAAAAGGGCATTCTTAGATTGAAGCATTCTTAACTAACCTTTTAATCTAAAAGAGTAGCGTTGTCTGCCAATACAAAGCCCTTCATGGCTTGGGACCTAGGTATTTGTAGAAATGTCTTTTCCATTATCTGCCAACCCATGCCGTAAGATTTTCTGATGGTTCCGTTGTCAGCCATGGTCAGTTATGTGATGATGCAGTGCAAGTCCCTCTCTATTACGACACCCCCCTTGTGGAATTCCTTCTTTTGTAGGTACAATTGTCCCCCTTGCTGGCATCTGTTTGACATCAGCTGAAGACATCTCTGTATCTTTTGGTTTTGGTGGACAGGTGTTGTTGGTTGTTCTGTTAGCTATAGCCGCTGAATTTGCATAAGAATCACCGTATTAGTAGGTGTGTGGTTTTAATGTTGATGTTTTGATACATGTATTAATGTTTTACACCTCCTTGGGAACCTTTGCTGAAGGGAGGTTCAAAAATGTAATAAATAATAATTGCAAAAAATACATCCACAGTTATAAACCACAATACATTTAAGCATGGTTTTGAATTAAACATGAAGTATACATGCTAGTCTTAACCAATTGTGCAAATGTAATTGGAAGGAACGCTTTCATTTATAGAAATCTCTAGTAAGTCAGTACAGTACACCTCAAATTATCTTTCAGCTTGAAAGTGCTAATAACAAAATGGCTGTTTAAACAGGTTTTAATTCCAGTCAATGTTTAGTCAGTATTTATAATGCCAAAATTACTAAAAACATAAATATCCTTAGATTCTTCTATCAAGCCATGAAGAAGTGAATTATTGAAAAGATAAAAATAAATTTGTTTGCTTTCTGTCAGAGTTCATATCCACAGCCAACCTTGATAGAAGACCAGAATGATTTAGACAAGTTTGCTTTGGAGATTCATAACATATGCTTGCTGGACAGAATTGAGTTATCTGTGCTCTGGAGAGTAAGTTATTGTAGCAAGTGCTGACAGAGATGAAGATAACTGAGGGAAATTCAATTACCTTTTAGTGTTTTCCTTCTAATAGGATTCTTAATGTGAAAAAGATCCTTAGATGATGCGCCTCTGTTGCTTGGTGAGATCTACTTTGATACGTGCCTCCAGAATAAAGTGAACTCTCCTTTCTAGGCCTTCATTAGGAATGAAGCATGTGACTGCTTCTTAAATGTTGTATTAGATTTCAGGGATTAGATCAAACATTGTCAGTGGTAGACCACATATTCTTCCTTTAAAAAAGACAACCCAAATCATTATTTTTAAATGCTGCTTTTTAGTTTAGAAAACTATGAAATAAAAGGATTGCATGTACATTTGCTGGTCCTTATCTACCACTATTGTTATATTGAATCCTTTTGCTAAATACACTTCAACAGTACTTCCTGTATTGAGCAGTGAGACTGAAATTAGTTCTTGTTCAGGTACCTAGGCTCTCTTTGAAAGAAGTACAGTTCTTTTGAATGAAATGTTTGCCACATGTTTGTGAGAACCTAGGTCAAATATATTGCCTTAAATAATATCTGGATGAGATATTTTACAACAGTTTCTTGTTTTTCCTCTTTTCCCTGGCAACAACTGTTTGCTGTTTGAGGCAGCCTGATAAGACTTCAACAATAGCAGTCTTCCTCATATGGGCACAGAGAATACAGCAGCAAAGTTAGACCAAAAGTATAGTTTATTTAGGTCCCTGAATCTAGTTGCTAGAAGAGAAAACTGAGAAGGAACAAGGTGTCTGGAATGCACTCAGAGGTGTAGGCAACTCATCTTGGCATTAAGACTACCAGAGTATTCATCTCCTTCTGTCTGCCTATGATAATGCCATTCTTAAGAGTGCAAGCATTGTATAGTTATTAGGAAGTTTTTAAAACAATTGCTCAGCTTAAGTAGGGTAGGGGTAAAATTATACGTTTTAACCTGTTATCAATATTCTGTTTCTACCTTGCCATGTAGAATCTTTCAACCCACAAGTAATTGTCACAGTGGCTGTTGTTTTGCACAGGCATTTTGCCGCATCTACCCATGTATGTACAAAGGAGCCATGGCTTAATGTGGCTTTATAAAACATTACTATCTAATGGTGGGTTGCATGTATACACAGAAGTATATCCTTTGTGAGGAATTTGTAGAGCATACCTTGGCTCTCACTTTATCCAGATCAAAGTATTTTTGGACACGACTGATTTTCTTTTCAGGTTTTGAGCTGTATAAATATGCCTTAGCCCTTGCAGTCAGTTCAAAAAAGAGGATCTTGGGGAAAGATAGCACCATAAGAAAGTATATTCCTTTCAGTGTTCTAGCTTGACTGATTTGATGAAAGCATGATGTACTGTGAGGGGGCGAAGCAGTTAATATGATTAGCTGTAATTTAGTTATTGTAAACACATTTGCAATCTGATTTTGTAACTGATGTAGTTTTCTTCTTTTGGGTATGCTGTCTGTACTTGAGCAGAAAATAAAAACATCTTAGTTTGTGTAATGGGCCACCAATAACAGTAAACATTTGTGTGTGTGTGTGTGTGTGTGTGTACCTTTCAAAAACAATCTAAAATATTTAGTAAGCACACTCTTTTTTGCAAGAGGGATGTAGTTTTTTAAAGCTTGTGTTTATTTCTGATTTTAAGCTAGAGTAGAGGTCCCCCTCCCTCAATAGGTTTGTTGATTTGTTGTTTCTGTCTGGCCACAAGCTGTAGCTGCTTGTGTATTTTAGAATCCTAATATGAAGTTTCTGATTACCTGCCAGCAACTTCTGTTAGTTTTGGGTTGCCTTGTGTGAGCAGAAGAACAATTTTTCATCTAACCTGCCCACTGATTTCCCTCTTCTAACTACAGTTGGCAAGTCCCATCTCCTACCATTCTGGAAATCCTTACCAGCCCTCAGGTAGGTTTTGGGAGAGACAGGAAGGAACAGTGGAGGGGAAGGAATTGGGTTTTTAACATGAGCAGAACTCACCTTCCACTTAGCAGAATCCTTCCTGCTTGAATATTGTTGGCAGCAATCTTTAGCGGTAATTTTGGTCATGGATGTGAAGAAACTTTGTAAGCCTAGTGTCATGTACTCTTTACAAAAGAGAAGTAGTAGCTCTGTACAGTGGTACCTCGGGTTAAGAACTTAATTCGTTCTGGAGGTCCGTTCTTAACCTGAAGCACCACTTTAGCTAATGGGGCTTCCCGCTGCCGCTGCACCGCCGCTGCACAATTTCTGATCTCATCCTGAAGCAAAGTTCTTAACTTGAGGTACTATTTCTGGGTTAGCAGAGTCTGTAACCTGAAGCGTCTGTAACCCAAGGTACCACTGTATTCTGCTCTTTGTGTATGTCACCTTGTTTAAACTCAGTGTTTCATAGTTTTAAGCATACAAATAAACACCAGGAAGGTTCGCTACCGTATTTCCTTTTAATAGCTACAATATAGCTACAGTACAGCAACAGAAGAAGAATTTATTTTATTATCCCCAGAGGGGTGGCCATATTGCAGGGGGGGAAAGGAGTTCTGTGCTGCTTGATGGACTAACACATTTCTTTTGGCATCAGCTTTTGTGGGCTGTCCACTTCACCAGATGAATGATACGACCAACGATACAACCACACCTAACTCATCAGACAGTCACAACTTAAGAATTTCCATCAGCATTTCTCAAACTACACTACCCACCCAAAGAAGGTTGTTGGTGGGGCAGGAAGAGAGAGAGAAATAGATCCACAAGGCTAGACTGGTACTTAGGAACAACCTACTACAGAAGAGAAAAAGACAGAACATTACTTGTCACTTAACAGTTTTCAGCTGAAACCAATGGGACAATGACACTTCCCTCTCACAGACCTTTGATGGTAGGGTGTTTATAGACAGGCCCCAACTAAGACAGCTACTCATCAGCAACTACAGACACATAGTGATATAGCAGAGATAGTAACACAGGGACTAACTGCTGCTGCAGACCCAGATAAGGATAAGAATAAGAATAAGGATGCCAACTGTGTCCCCATGTCTACACTGGCACCACTGTTACAAGGCTTCAGTGTGTCATCCACCTTGTCAGGGATCCAGTCGCTCGTTCATCTTCCAGTCAACAGTGCGGCTGCAGCTTTTTGAGCCAATTGAAGTTTCTGAGCATTTTTCAAAGGCAGCTCCACGTAGAGTGTGTTATATAGTAATCCAAACATCCTGCCTGAAGAAGAGTTCTGAAGAACTTGGAAGCTTATTTGCTGTTTTATCACACTTCTGTGACACAAATCTGTCTGGAATGTGTCCTTGAACAGTGATAATTCCTCGTGTGTGTGTAAGGAATGTAGTCTAGTGTACAAAGATTAAGGTATCATCCATTGCTCTGCCTACTTTTGCATCTGGCCCAATCCACTTTTTTCCACTCTGCCCCACCCACCGTTAACATGTGGACCCTAGGTGGTGAACCATGAAGTGAAGTGGCCCTCAGGATGAAAAACAACAACACCCTACTTCAATTTTAGTTGTTCTTAATACAGTCGTATCTTGGAAGTTGAACGGAGTCCATTCGACTTCCAAAACATTCAGAAACCAAAGCGCTGCTTCTGATTGGCTGCAGGAAGCTCCTGCAACCAATTGGAAGCTGCGGAAGCCATGCCGGACGTTCAGCTTCTGAAAATTGTTTGAAAACCGGAACACTCACTTCCGGGTTTCGATCATTCAGGAGCCAATTTGTTCGGGAGCCAAGGCGTTCGAGATCCAAGGTATAACTGTATAAGATATTGCCGCAGTATGATTTTTGCATTCTCTTTCTTAGAATTCTACTATTTGTCTCATTGGTGCCTTTCTTATGGAGCATCTACCTTTCAGTAAGAAGGACACAGAAAGCAACTGCCTTAAGCACAAATTAAATCTCAAAGGAAGTAGAATAGAGCAATTATTAAACTGAACATGCATTCTTATCTATATGCTTATTTCCTTCTGTTACCTATAGAAAGCATATTCTTATCGTCATGTAAAAATATTAACCCTCTTTTGACTAGCACCAGTATATCACATTACTGTCCTTTATAGAACTTTCCTTGTACTGATTATAACGCTTCTAATCATGAAATAGTCTTAACACTTTATTTTCTAAAGACCATGGGGTGTGTGTGTGTGGGGGGGGTACTTTTACTATGTTAATAATAACCAGGATTCCCTATATATGGCAAAGCAATGAGACCACAACAGATTTCTGTAACAAATAGCTTTCGAAAAAAGTTAATTTATATGCAGATCCTGAATCTTCAGATCCGTTAAGGGCTAGATAAATGATGATGATGCAGAGGGCGGAGGCTGCAGGTTGCAGAGATGAAAAGCCAATACATTGTATTCAGTCCATTAAAACAAGAAGAAATAGAAAAGATACCTTGATAAGTGTTCTGCCTGTGTTAACCTTGATGGCTATTATCGGGGGAGGGGAAAGGGGGCATGCTGCTATATCTATTTCATTGGCTTGGGCTTTTTCATGCTGAAAGAAATCAATACTTTGAGTCGTTGGATGACAGAAGCATCACTTCAGAATTGAAGGTGGCTGTCAGACATTGTCATTGGTTGACTTTTGTTTGCTATTGAGGTTTTAAGCTTTCATTTTTCTAAGTCTTATTCAGGAGCTTTGGAAGATTTCCCTGGGTGGCATTTCTAGTTCAGACTTTAAATGGGAGGTTAAAGGTCAAGTGCAAAAGATCTAACAGAAAAACGCAGGAGCTTGTTCCATTTACTAAAATCTGTGGTTCGGATGGGAATTTGCATTTGCAGGTGGTATGTTCTTGTTTCCCCTCAGATTGCTTTTTCTCTTCTTAATGATACCCTTATCGGAAATGGTTAGTAATCATTAGCTTGGATATAGTTTCTTTTTTAAAAAAACAACAACACTCAACTTAGTATTATTCAACGTAGTAACATTACACTATTATTTGTTGTGGAGCTGAAAATAGATGCATACACAGAAACATTTGTTTTCAAACATTTCTCTGTTTCTCTATACTCAGTAATACTTCTAGGAATATCCTAGTAGACTGGAATAATCATTAGTCAAAGGAGAAAATTCCCTTATTTCTCCATCCTTAATTGTTTTTCATACGAATTGTTGTTTCCCTTGATTTTTACCATGTCTTGACTGCTCTTTTTTAACACATTTTATATGGCATTTTATCAGTGCTTATTTTCTGGGGGTACTCAGGGGTATGTAGTACTGTCACCTTCCCCCCCAAATGATAAAGCATGGCACTTACTGTAATAACTTCATTGTGAGCTTTTTCTTCTTATTCTCCTTATAATAAGGTCAATTATACTGTCCTTTTGTTGAACAACCACCAGTGTTGCTAATATTGTTGCTATAGTATTAAACACTTGAATACCTTTATAGGAGCTGACTTAGTATAACCAAAAGTTAAATTCCTATTTAAGCTCTGACTTAGTATATGAAAATTAAGCCAATGGACTACTCTCAAAATGCTGGGTTATGTTCGACATCATGTGAGCAAATTGGATGGGACTTTCCCATTCTGTCTGCCTCCCTATGCCACCAAAACTGCTCCAAAGGATCCTGCAACCCTATACAGCAGATTTTGGCAGTGTGCAGGAGGCTGCCGATGTGTGTGTGTGTAAAAGGAAAGTCCCGCTGTGCAAACAAAAGTCTGTTGCATGAGTAGGCTGATACCACTGGAGGTCACCCACTATTAACATAAACTCATAATTATTCTTCCTTTGATTAAAGGTACCCCTGCCCGTATGGGCCAGTCTTGACAGACTCTAGGGTTGTGCGCCCATCTCACTCAAGAGGCCGGGGGCCAGCGCTGTCCGGAGACACTTCCGGGTCACATGGCCAGCGTGATATCGCTGCTCTGGCAAGCCAGAGCCGCACACGGAAATGCCGTTTACCTTCCCGCTAGTAAGAGGTCCCTATTTATCTACTTGCACTTGGGAGTGCTTTCGAACTGCTAGGTTGGCAGGCGCTGGGACCGAACAACGGGAGCGCACCCCCCCGCGGGGATTCGAACCGCTGACCTTTTGATCGGCAAGCCCTAGGCGCTGAGGCTTTTACCCACAGCGCCACCCGCGTCCCTCTTCCTTTGATTACATCTTCTGAAAGTACTAGGGGCTGCTTACCCTGCTCACATTGCTTGCCTATCGCACTGGCTTATCTGGTCTTGATGGGGATAAAGAAGTAGTTAGTTGGTTGGATGGATGCGCTAGCCTTCCTTGTAATGTGAAACAGTGTGAAACAAATCAAATGGTGCACAGATGCACTGAACAGACAAAAGAACATGCATCTTTACACAGCACATTGTTAAACTATGATATTTGTTACTGTAAGATGGCTATCAGCTTGGATGCAGTGTTCGAAACTCCCATTGTTCTAGGGTGCATTTTGTTACAGGGAATTTCATTAGTGCGAGCAGTTTCTGAGCTCTGGGCGCAGTAGTACACCTAAGATTTCAGTTTAAAACTGCAGCGTGGAAGGAAAGGAGGCTTTTTCTGTCTCCCCCACTTCCAGCTACTCTCTGAAGGCTGGAGAAGAGAATATAAGGGGGTGGGCAGGGGAAGGACTACACCATGTGAAAAAGGAACATAATATTTTAGCTGCTGTTCATTCATTTTCAGCTTTGTATTCTTGTTATAAAAAAAGTGTGCCTAGACATTCCATTGTTGTGCCCATAACCTAGGTTTAAGGTGCCATTTAGATCCTAGCTTTCATATCTCAGTTTCTAACACTGCTTGG